>NC_141615.1:5972790-6687790 GCF_047967505.1 Dipteris shenzhenensis
ATTTCCTAGATTTTTCCTCTATTTGTTTCGCTAACTAACCCACCTTCTCCCCCTAAGTTACCTTGCCCCACCAAACCCCCCTTCTTCCCCTAACCACCCCTCTTAAACTAAACTTAACCACTCCTTTCCCCCCTTGGCTGTCCAACTACCTTCACAATTGAGCTGACCAGCACCCTTGACCTTCTCTTCCATCGCTTTTGAACACCCCCCTACTACCCTTCCATCTCACCCCTTCCTCGTCTTACCTCTACACTGTCAATGCACCTCTACCCCTGAGCCCTACACCTTTCCTGTAGTTCACGGCAACTCTATGTATGTGCCATCTAAAATTTCCCCTTGGTATGTACTACCACCCACAAATCTATGACCTCTGCGCTACTTTCCTTTGATTCAGATATATTTTGCTTTTATTACACCTCCCCCCCCTCCCCAACCTTCTTAAAAAATTTTCAAAGGTATAAACCCCCCCTTTTTTTAGATTCTTAAAATCCCCCTTCCTTTACATTTTCTAAAAGGCTTAATCTCCCCCTTCGTTTCTTTACTTTTTAACATATCCCTCGATTTTTCTCCCTTTGTTAACATTTAACATGTCTTTTCTCCCCTTATTTTTCTCCTTAGTTTTTAATTTAATTTATTCTTTAAAATTCTTTCTTCTTTCTTGCTTTAAAATTATTTTCTTCCTTTAAACTTCTTTGTTTAAAAGTCTTAAATTTCTTTCCTTAAATTTCTTAAATTCTATCTATAAATTCCTTTGATATTCTTAAAAATCATTCTTCTTAGAGCAATACTCCTTTTTATTTATATTTATTTCTTTCCTTTCTCCCCTTTCAAATACACTTTACTCCATTATTCTTTATCATTGTTCCCTCCGTTTAAAGATCTCCCTCCACATTAAATTTATTTGCACAAATTCACATTTAACTTTCTCCCTTTCCCCCCTTTTTTCTTTCTAAAATTTTGTATAAATTTCCCTCTATTTTTACCCATATTGTCTTGCTTCTTTACAAATAAACCTGCCCTCTTCTTATTCATTGTAGCTTTATAAATGTGTAGTAAAGTGGTAATTTCATTGTGACCTTGATAACAAGGGATGGGTGTTTATGACACTTGTCTTCCCAACTAAGCTCAAGCTGGTTCTCACCACGTTTTTCTTGTTGGATGGTGGCAGGTATGCAGACTCCCCTCTTCAATAAAAGTGATGCTTGCTACGACTTCTCAAAGCAAAACTTGTTTGTATAGTCATGTATTCTACAAACTTTTTGTAAATTGTGCACTCCTTGTTTTGTTCATGGTTCACAATTAGTTCTCTTTTGTGTCCATTACCAAAATTGTTTTCATCTCACTATCAAATGGGGTTTTATTGAGTCTTCACACACACGCACACACACACACACACACACACACACCCACTCTTATCCAATTTATTATTTATTTTGTGCATGCTTTATCATAAATTTAATGGGACACATGCTTACACTACCCCTTACATGTTTTCCCCTATTTATTTTTTGCACCTTTTTTCATAATTTTAATGGCCCTTGGTGGGTAAATGTTGTCTATGGTGTTTTATACAGGTGACATAATGGGGATCCTAACATAGTAACTTCCCCCCCCACACACACACATAATGTAATAGGTAATTTACTTTTTAACCTAGCTTAAATTTCCCTCAATTTATTTACTTATATATTTCCTTCCCCCTCTTATAATTTTTATTGTGCACCCTTACCTAACCCAACCCCTCTAAACCTAACCCCAAATTACCCCAACTCAATGTTAACCCCTAACCCCTAACCTTTGCCTTAATCCTATCCCAACCCAACTCCCTAACCCTAACCACTAACCCCAAACCCCCTATCTTATCCCTTCCCCATCTCAACCTCACCGCCACTATCCATGATTCTCTACACACACCACCCCCTGCCATGCATGTGATGGCCTTTGAATTCCGAATGGTGACCTAGCTAAATGGTGGCTATGAATTCCAAATGGTGCATGGTTCTACTTAAGCCATAGTCATCAATAGAGCATCCTGCCTCCCTATCGCTTGCTTGTGGTAGCCTTATTCCCTTTCTTCTTCTACATAACTTACTTCCTCTCCTCTCTGTGCTAACAGGCAGAGTCTACTTCTCTTCTCCTCACCATCAACACACTCATGACAATGGTTTGATCGCCTACTGCTCCTTTGTTCCCACCTCACCACTCTAGTTGTGGGCCTTATTAAAAACTTCGTTTGGAACCTTATACTACCCTTACCTTCATGGTTTATTTACATGTAAATTGTTGCTTAGAAGAATGGGATACTCTCAAGTGACATAGGTACCCTTGTCATTTTCTACCACCTTGCTCACAAAGACTCCTATTGACCCTTGCTATCCCTTACACGTGCCTGTGAGCTTGCTGCCTTGTTCTTCTTCTCCATGGCTTTGTTTATTGCTTAGTGTCTTGCTTTTTCTCGTGGTTGTGGATCGAGCTTCTTCAGTTCTCTTCCCTTAGCTTCTCTTTTATCATTTGCATAGTCAAAGAAATTGGCAATGGTCTCATGTTTTTTTATTCAAGTCCCCGATTGAAGGGTTGCTACTTGGCTTGGCAGCTCCTCGGTTGCTCCTCGTGTATGCTTGGGGTTGGCCTGTCTTTGATGATGGACTCATCTTCTTTATTTCGCCTTGCTTTTCGATGTTCCTAAAGCACTTGAGTTACGTACTCTTTGTTCTTGCTTTATTCAGGGCCGATAATTCGGTTTGTAACTTAATTAAAATAGTTTTTCCCATGATATATATATCATTTTTATACATTATATATATATATATATATATATATATTTACGTAGGTTCAATTATTTGCTGATCCGTCTAATGCCCTTATTTATTTCCTTATGCTAACATATTTTTCCTTAGGCACCTTTTTTCTTTTCTACATAATTCTACATCTCTCTAACTCCTTGTCTTTAGTAATCATCTTTATAGCCTTAAAGTTTAAACTTTTTACATAGTTATAGTGGATTGGTTATATATATATATATGGTTAACCTGTCATTTCTTATACCTTTATATAGTGGTTTGGTTGCTTACGTTTGTAATATTTTTAAGCTCTTAATCTCATGTTTTACTAATATTTATAGGTATATATATCTATATATTACATATTTATAACATGTTATCATTCCATACTACCCCGTATTCTCATCATCATCTTTAAATTCCTTTAATATTGTATTTATTTAGGTTTTTTTCCTTTTACAAATTACTCTCTTTATGTTGCTCTTCATGTTTAAAGTTTTCCCTTCTTATTAAACTCTCTTTATGTTGCTCTCTTTATAATTCTCTCTTTTGTTTATGGAATTATAAAAAGCTCTCTTTATAAGACTCTTATGTATATATATTTTCTTACCTTTTAGTCTTTAATTCTTTCTATTGTATCAAGAAAAATCCTTATTTACATTCCAACTTCCCCTCCCCTTTTTTCACACAATTAATTCTCCTTTTAAGCTATCTTTAATGCTAGCTTTATTTACTAAAATTTATTGCCCCTCCACAGGATATATGTGTACCCCTCATGTAACATGTGATGCTACTTTTGTATTAAGAAAAATCCTTGTTTACATTCCAACTTCCCCTCCCCTTTTTTCACACAATTAATTCTCCTTTTAAGCTATCTTTAATGCTAGCTTTATTTACTAAAATTTATTGCCCCTCCACAGGATATATGTGTGTACCCCTCATGTAACATGTGATGCTACTTTTGCATTATGCTCTTATGGTAGCTTCAAAAATTAACTTATGAATCTAGATGGTTATCTACGTTCCTTGGTAAAGCAATAACATGCCAGGGGATACATGCATTAACCCATTTGAAATGATGATATTCTAATACCTCGTTTTTCTTGGATGGTGGCAGGTAAGTGAACCCTGACCTTGGAGCCTGGACTATTTGATGGATTCTACACTTTTGTAAACCTACCTTGTTTGGCTATAATACCTTCAAAATAAAATTATATCTCATTTCTTTTAAATGTTTAAATCTCCATATTTGAATTATTTTTAAAATTTAATTGTTTAGTTTAAGGCCAATCTATGACTAAATCGATTGTATAATTCAATTATTGAGGGGATAATGAATTCTAAACACACACACACAATCATGCATTCTACAAACTTTTTGTAAATTGTGCACTCCTTATTTTGTTCATGGTTCACAATTAGTTTTCTCTTTTGTGTCCATTACCAAAATTGTTTTCATCTCACTATGAAATGGGGTTTTGTCAAGTCTTCATACACACACACACACACACAATTCTCCTTTTTCTTTTGCATCCATTCAATTTTTAAAATTTTCCTTTTTCTATTTTTTCTAATTACTTTTCCTTCTATCTTACAAACACTCCCTAATTTTCCTGATTCCTTCTAATTTTTTTCCAATTTCTTTCTTAAAGCTCTCTCTCTCTCCCCCTCACATCTTTAACCAATTTTCTCCTATCTTCTTCCCTATTTTTTCCTCTTCCTTCCCCATAACTTTCCCTAATTTCACTTGATTTTCCCCCAATTATTTTTATTAATTTTTAAAACTAACTTTTTAAATCCTTTTTTCTTTTTTTCAAATTCTCTCTAGGCCCTTTTTTTCCACATTGAGCTATTTGAATCTGTGTTGAAGCTCCTATTTTATTGTGACCCTGATAACAAGGGAGGGGTGTTTATGACACCTGTCTTCCCAATTAAAGTTAAGCTGGTCCTTACCATGTTTTCTTGTTGGATGGTGGCAAGTATGTAGACTCTCCTCTTCAATAAAAGAGATGCTTATCAGGACTTCACCAAGCTCTTATTTTTTTTGCAAAAACATTATTGTCATTTCTTATCAAAGCTCTTATATACTTTTTATGCAATTTCGTAGGTGCTTTACCTACATACTCCAACTCTTCCTTAATTCTATAATGTCCTCTTTCTATCCTTCACCATGACTCTTTTGTCTTTTCACTATGCAAAAGGGGTTGTTGTCTTGTCTTCCACACACATGTTCTTTCCATTGCAACTCTGGACGGTTGCACATAGTGTACTTAAGTCATTAAGGCCTTATTTGGCTTCTTGACTCCTTTCTCTAACTTGTATCTTGTTTTTCTTTCAAAAAATTTCATGGGATGTTTTGCTCCAATCAGAAGCTCTCAACAACCCTCTTCTGGCTCCTTCTCCCTCATCCCAAGCATCTTTGGATGGTTGCACTTATTACATTTAAGTCATCATGGCATTGCCTTTTGACTCACTTCATTGCTCGCCGAGAAATTTTCTATTTTTTGGGTTTTTTCTTCTAAGAAGTCTTCTGCCCCAAACTATTCCCAGATTAGCCCACTCCATCCTAGTTATGGCTATCATATGAACCCCCTCTATTGTCTCTCTCCTTCTTCCTCTCCTCTATCTTTCTAATTCTAACTTTACTGTTCTCGTTTTATCCCTATCCGCCCCCCCTAAATTGCACTCTCCCACTGACCAACTAATTACTCTATCTACACTCCCTAACCCCTAACTACTCTAAACTATGTTACCTAACCCCCTAGCTACACTAATTACACTCCCTACCCCACAAACTACGTGTCTCCTCCCGACTTCCCTCTACCCCTTTGCCCTATCCACCATCCCTCTCCCTGACCCGCCCATGACTACCAACTAACACTCGACTTCCCTTTTGTCCCCTGTTGACTACCGGTCTATCCACCTTCCATCCCATTTCAACTATCCACCTGCTTGACAATCCACCTCTTGTCCCTGATCGACTACCCCTCACCCTTGACTACCAAAACTGCTCACCCACCTGCCTATTTAGACTCCTCATCCTGCCTCAACTCTCAGTGCTCTTTCTACTCAGTGCAGCTACTACTTGCTACTCACTGACATTGGTACCTCTTGCTCTACCCATGACTCCAGCCCACGGTTCTCGACTGCCGCTCCTTGCCCATGCACACTCATCTACTTGGACCACCGCAAGGCTCTCATCATTCTACCATACCTTCACCACCATTGCCACCATGAACATTTACGTTACCACTTATTGTCAACATCATGGATTTAGAGGTACTAACTTACCACTTAACTTCTATTTCATGGACTCATATTGAATACATTTTTTGACATATGTGCCCTCCCTTTCATGTGTAAATGCATTTATGATTTAATCCTTATGCCCCTTTCTAATACTCCTTTCTCTAGTGTTACTTATTAGCCTATCTAATGTGGCTAATCCCTCTTCTACCTCTTCTTGTCTCTTTCTTTACTAACTCTATTGTCAAATTTTCCCTCCCCTCACAAATGCTTTATATCCCTTTTTTCAATGTTCATTTATCGCTACCCCTCCTAACCTTTCTAAATTGATGGATCTAGATTTTCTAATGCTTAATTTACTCTTTCACCCTCCCAACTCTCCATGGTCTTAAAATTCTAATTTTGTGCTCTATTCTCGATCATATCCCTTGTTAATCTTTTTTGTTAATTTAAATTTAGCTTAATTTAAAATTTCTCTCATCTAACATTTTTAAAGGATTTCTTCTTCTCATAAATTTCCATATGCTTTCATACCTAATCCACCACACCCTTTCATACCTAATGGCACCTTCTCATTATGAATCACCTCCATAATGATCCCAAGAAAAACCCCTTTGTCCTATGCTCTTCCCCTAATATTACCTATCATTACTTCAATCAAATTTGCACTCACAAGTTTACATCAAGCTTGATAAGGTTGTGGTCAAGTTTATATTTTTATTATGACCCTGATAACAAGGAAGGGGTATTTATGACACTTTACTTCCCAACTAAGGTTTAGGCTAGTTCTTATCATGTTTTTCTTGTTGGATGGTGGCAAGTATGTGGACTCCGCTCTTCAAGGAAGGTGTCACTTTCTATGACTTGTTAAGCTCAATGTTTTTACAATTATGCATTCTACAACTTTTGTCCACACACATACACACATGCACATAAACTAGTTTGGAATATAGACATACTTTTTATGTGTGAAAGAAACACACACACACACACATGCACGCATGCACGTGCATGCACATGTGCGCGCACACACACACATGCACGTACACATGTGTGTGCATGTGTGCATGCAAACACACACACACATATGTGTGTGTGCGAACCCATTCACAACAACGAATGTGCATGCACACAAAGTACACACACACATAAGTGCATGCGTGCGCAACACACACACACATGAACTAGTTTGGAATTCCTTCTAATAGGTTTGTGAAATTTAGGAGACTCCTTGTCACTTAGAATATGTTCACAAAACTAGATACATCTAGATTTTTTAAAAATGATATTCCTTTAATATAGGCAATGCAAAGTTTTATGGAAATTTTATTTAATGGTAAGGAAAAATGGTAATTTACTTAGTCATAAGAATAAGACACAACTATTGTTGTCTCAAGATGTAATGTTATAACAAGGATTCCCCAATTTGAGCATTATACAGCTTCGTTTATTTTAAAAATCAATCTCAAGTTTTGTTGCCAACCCCTTAATACAAGAGTTCTATGGGGGACACTTGGATGTTGATTTGTGGAATTTTCCACATGTATGTGTGTTTTTATTTATTCTTTTTATACTTTTAGGAGATACCCTCATCCGTTTGTGTAAAACAAAGGGAGACTCGCCCATGAGCATTCACGCTCTCTTGCTCAAGAGGTGAATGCTAATTCACAAGACAAAAAAAAAAGCTAATTTGCAAGAAGAATCATCCCAAATGATGTGGTGGATTTAATTAGGCAAAGGAAGAGAAAAAGCATCTCATTTATATGCGGAAATTGTCCACCATTAACCAAACTAGTGCTAGGTTATCTATCTCATATAAGTAGCTAACATTACTTAGTGCAAAATCTACCTTATATGCATTACAAGAGCTATTAATGCCATTAGTGATCAACATTATGGACAAATTTATGATTAGTTTAAAACATGTACAAATATGCACAATTGAGAGAGAGAGAGAGAGAGAGAGAGGGAGGGAGGGAGGGAGGGAGGGAGGAAGGGAGGGAGGGAGAGAGAGAGAGAGAGAGAGAGAGAGAGAGAGAGAGAATTCATCTCTTTGATATTCTCTCTCCTGTCCTTATTTGTCCTTCTCTTTTCCTCCTTAAGTCCTACTAAATTCTCATCCTTGGTCTCCTTTACATCATAACCATCACTAGGTTACTGACTAGCCATAATTTGAGCAATCAAAAGATATGTAGTAGGAACTGAAAAAGAAAGAAGACTCCTAGAGGTGTGTCCTTCAATATTCTCAATCTACACACAAAATTTGACACCAACATAAGACCACAGATAGGACAACTATTTCTATACCTACCTCACCACCTTTTTGGCTCCCCTACAAAACACGCTACCCCCTCCCTTCGCTGGATGTTCAGCTTCTTGACATAAACTGAGCCACCATTCCACCTTTCTCATCCTCCCTCGACCATTTGCCTTTAGTGCCTCACAAACTTTCAATCGATTTATTTCCCTTTTTTTTTTGGCAAAGAAAGGAACCTTCTATTAATGCTTGAAAGACTTCATACAAAACAACAGCCACGAAGGTGCTGAGTATGGAAAAAACCGAAAAAGGTTGAAAGAAAAGAACCGATTTGTTCCAGAGAAACCGAGCTCACTGCCTAGGGGATCTCTGGTACTAGGGCTAATAGCCAAGTGGGGGGACTATATAGCCACCGAATCCCTTGTGGAGTGAAGATGTAGAAAACTCCTATAGGCCAAGCCTTGCAGAATCAAGCACGCCTCTCGATAGTCGCTCTAGAGCCTAGAGTCCCATGCTCCCAGGTGGAGTGTAGAGTGTAGATGATATCCTACTAGATGGCGACCATGGTAGCTGAGGTGGAACCGGATGCTCACTTATCACGAGACTACAGCGAGCCACCCAGATGTTCCATGCAGTGATATTGGCTACCACCTCCCAAATGCTATCCTCCAGAGGAGAAAGGGGAGCAAGGATATCAGGAGGGACTACCTCATGGAGCACTATCCTCTGAATGCTTTGACCCTGTATTCGATAGGTTGGGGAGATCTCATCAATCTAGAATGCATGTCCTCCCTCAGTCAACCAGGCCACCATCCCCCAGGTGTAGTCTTTCAAAAAACTCTGCATATGGGTGATGATCCTGAGGGCTCCCATCCATCCTTGTTGCTTCGTGACAAATCCAAAGGCAATGCAGGATCATCTCCAAGAAACCACCAAAGCAACAATGGCACTGCCCCTCCACTTGCATCTACTCCAACCAAAGCCTCCATGGGCGGCCAGCTAGAAGAAGTAGGATATCTTCCTCGACCTCTGCAAACTGGATCATAACCACATCCAAAACTTGGAACAGACATCCCGAGGCACTCCCTGGGTTACCCAATGCCGCTCCCTCGAGGGCGTCCACCTCAAAGATTCCATCTAAAGCCTCCTTCCAATCTGTGTGGTGTGGGAAAAGAAGGGCATCTCATCCATCTGCTCGGCAAGGCTGCCCCTACAGGGTCAAAACCACTCTCCCAGATCCCACTGGACCTCCCTCAAGGTTCTACCCTCCTACATCCAAAGGTGCAATCTGGGGGCATCCCGCTTTGAGATAGTAGAAGGGTCAATGTGCCACTCCTTCCCCAAATATCCCACCACTCTGATCATCTGCCAGTGAATTCCATCAAGACTCCCATCCATCTCAGGGTCTCATTGAGATGAAGTAGGCCTCTAGGTCCTACACGGAAGACGCCGGGGTGCATGCTACCTCGCTACATCATCATCCTCAAGGGGACACCAGTTCGAGAAAACTACCCCAACCAGATGCTATCCCTCCAAATGCAAAGTCCCTCCCACTAGGACTCAAGGATGGCTAGATCAATCTCTCTCAGTCGTCGCCACTGCCCTGCCCCTCGTAGATGCACTACAGTGCCAAGCCTCGCCTTTGCCTCCATGGGTAAACTTCTCCATCTGCTAAAAGACCTGATTGGACCACTATCCCATTGTGCCCAACCAATGTGTGTCCACTGTTTGAGCATATGCTCCTCTTGATTTTGGATCTCTGGGTGCCACGTAAGGGGCTGACACTCAAACTCCTCTTTGTATCTAGGCGGAGCACAAATGAGACCCTCTACTATTCTCTACCAGATCCTGTGAAGGCTCCTCATCAAGGGTGAACCCTTTCCTATAAGGGGGGCCTCTAAGAAGATCCACCTGTGTGAAGGCAGCCACTATGCTCTGGTGCATGGGGTGTTCCTGAGAAGCCCTCGCTGTAAGAGGAGCCTCCAAGGCTCTACACCTGGGATGAGGCGGTGAACAACCAACTTGCTCAGAAGGGCTCTACTCTGCATCTTCGGATCTATGATACCCAAGCCTCCTAGTGCCTGCGGCAGCATGATCACTGTTTGCCAAGCAACCCGGTCTCTAGTATTCCACATGCCATCTGAAACTTCCCAAAGGAAGTTTCAAACCAACCATCAAAGTTGCCCAATGCATCCTTTGTGAAAGCACTAACAGGAGGCGATATACCAGGCCATGGCAAGAAGGACCTAGTTTGCCCTACTAAGGCATGCCCTGCTAGGGAGAGCTTGGTCGCTCCAGTAGAGAAGCTTGTGCTGAACACTCTCAAGGACCGAGCGATCTACTACTCTACTGTAATGTCAATACCAACCTGGCATCCAAGATATCTCGCTGTTTGGCCCCACGGTATCCATCTGAAGCCAAAGTCACTCCTCCACTCATGGATCTTGTGTGTCTCCTCATAGCCGATGAAGAAACCTATACCGAATCATAGGCTTCGGATAGGAGACAAGCAGTCTAAGTTAGATCGAGAATGTGAACAGCTTTTCGTTTTGCAAATATATAGACTTTGTCTAGTTGATCTGTGCACTCGAGGCCTCACAGTGGATAGCCAGGGCTCCCCTGACTCTCTCCAAACTTGCTGTGGTGCCCTCAACATACAAGGCCGTGCCATCTACAAACTCGGAGTCAAGCAGTTCCTCCTCTTGTTTGATTGGGAGCCTCAACCCTATGAGGCCCGCCACCTGTGATCTCAAGTAGTAGCCCAAATCCTCTACCACGAATAAGAAGAGGAAGGGAGCAAGTGTTTAGCCTTGGTGGACCGAGCAAGAGAGACAAAAGGCCTTACCCATGTGTCCTCTGATAAGCATCTGGCTAGAGCTCCCTACATAAAGCGTAGAAATTCCTCTGACCCATCTATCTGAGAAACCCAATCTGCGCAAAGTGCCCTCCAGGAAGGACCACTCCACCCTATTATAAGCTTTCTCAAAATCCAAGAGAAGGATGGCCAGTGACTGTGACTCCTCCCTGGACCAATCTGTTGCCTCCTAGAATGTAAAGATGTTGTCCAAGATGCTACACTCCTGGGACGAACCCCGTCTTTGTGTCGTGGATGATGTAAAAAAGATGGGGTTGTAACTGCAAGCTCAAGACCTTGGCAAGGATCTTGTAAGCGGTATCAAGCAGAGTGATTGGTCTCCACTGCCAAATGTCTGACCTGTCACCCCCTTTTGGGATCAAACAAATCCACCCCTACTCAAGGACTGAGGGAGGGAGCTCGTGTCAAAAATCTTCTAGCATGCTAGTCAGAAAGGGGTGGAGATAATCTCCCAGAAGTTCTGGAAGAAGGCTGGAGTCAAGCCATCCTTTCCAGGACACTTCTGGGTCAGGAGAGCCTTGAAGGCTTCCCAGAGCTCCTCATCCATGAAAGGATCCTCCAGCCTGCTACATAAATCCTGTGAGACTACTGTCGGAATGTGATCCCAAACTGCCTCTCGGACCATAATACCAGCTAGAGTCAACCTCTCTATCAGAAAGATCTTGTTGTAAAAACCTATGGTCAGGTCTAATATCTCCTACGGGTTAGTGTACATGATGCCCTGTGGATCCCAGAGACACTGCAACTATGTGCCTATCGATTGGGGCCCAGTGGTTTAGAAAAATTGCTTCGTCATCTTGTCCCCCTACTATACCCACCAGTTCGAGGAAGCGTGATAGGAGAACTTAGCCCGTTGAATCTACATGTCCTGAAGCTCACGGTGAGCATTGTCGAACTTGTCACTAAGCCACTAAGAATGTGGGTCCTACTCCCTAAGCCATTCTATGGAGGCGAGGTCTCTCCTCAAATCTCACTCATGCTCTAGAAGATTCCTCCTCTACCTAAGGGTGTGAGCTTGTAATTCCTCATTGCTCCTCTCGATCGCATTGGCCACCGACAAAGCCCAACCCTCGCCTCGTGTCATCTCTAACTACTCCCAAATCCCTGCCATGACCTACTGTATCTCCTTGTCCTACAAGAGGTCCTTTGGAATGTAGATCCTCTCTTTAGGAATACCTCAGCGGGGCTGATCTAAGTGAAGTACTACAGGAGAGTGGTCTGACATCGTGGTACCTACCAAAATCCCGATAGAGCTGTGCAATGCCTAGTCCCCAACATAGAAATGGTCTAGTCTCTCAAGCAGTCCATTGTGTCTCCTCTATCCAAAAGAGAAGAGGAGGCTGCTAGGTATTCTACTGAAATCTGGCTCTTGCCATGGGTCTCTGCCACTTATGATCATGAAAATGAACTTCTCCCAGGTGCTACGCTCTGCTGCTATGGCATCTCAGAGAAGGAGGCACTGCCCTGCTTGTCTTCCCCAAACTCTAGGTTGTTGAAGTCCCCTCCAACAATCCAGGAGTCTACATTCGGAAGACACTCTGACAGTCTCCTCCAAAAGGCCCCGTGGTGCTGTCTACACACTGGGGCATACAAGTTTAGGATCCCAATCTTGGACTCTCCCATCCTAACTCCCATCCAAACTGTGCATCCTGGGATAATATAGCCTTGATCGTGGACCTCTGGAGCCATAGTCTATGAGACCGAGATGCAGACCCCTCCGCTTCGTCCTATTGCAGGGGACCACTCCTCTAGGCCTCTCCCTGGGAGGTGGTGACACCGTAGTATGCATGATCCACCTTTGCCTCAAGCGGCAATCTGATAACTCCTACTACCAAACCACACGTCGGCTCCTCTCGTGTGAAGCTCAGCTAGAAATTCACCTCTGCACCATGGGCGTACCAAAGA
Source organism: Dipteris shenzhenensis (assembly GCF_047967505.1). Classification (NCBI taxonomy): domain Eukaryota; kingdom Viridiplantae; phylum Streptophyta; class Polypodiopsida; order Gleicheniales; family Dipteridaceae; genus Dipteris; species Dipteris shenzhenensis. The sequence goes on from NC_141615.1 coordinate 5,985,854, forward strand.
TCCAGTCCCCATGCTCCCACCCACTCATCCATCATGCATGAAATCTGATCTCCCATAATAGCATCAAACAACTTTGGGGTCCACTGCTCCAACCCTGTGGAGGCAAACTGGAAACTCCAAATGGGGTGTGTCTGAGAGCCCACTGCACTGATCAAACCCCCCTTCCGTGGCTGCAGGATCATAAGCGTTACCTCTAGTGGTAAAGGATAGGAATTCGGGATCTTCAGGTAGTTCCAAGGTCCCAACCTCTAGAAGTCCCATGGTAAGGGGCACCCCCAAGTTGTAGGTGGGGAGGTGCTGACTTGGAGGACGAGCCCTATCCCTTTGGCTCCCTCCCTGAATGGGCGATGAGGGAGTAGAAGGGACGCCGTCTTACCCTCACCTGCTGGCAAGGGTGTCAAAGCAGGGGAGGGGAGGGAGCTTGAGTAACCTGCTATGGAGGTGGGGGGCTCCGGGGGCAGGACGAGGTGGAGGGGTAGAGGAAAGGGGGCGGGTGGTGAGAGTGATCATAGCAGGAGGGGCAGGGGGGTAGGAGAGGGTGGGGGAAACCCAGGGGGGGGGTAGTGGAGGGGAAGGAGGGGAGGGATCTTGAGGGAAAGGGGGAGAGGGGGAATAGAGGTGATCACAAGCTCCCCTTGCTGATCAAGCTCACCGAGGCTCTAGATCCGCTCCTCCTCAGCCGCTAATGTCTGGCTAATGTCCACCATCGCCTCATCAAGGACTCTTGGGGCTCGTTGCTAATGCAAGGGTGGATGCGAATGTGAGGATCATCTAGTTGGGTAGTGACCCCTTCCACTAAGGGAGGTGGATCCCCATGTAAGGGCTCCTACTGCTGTTGCTCCTCCTCAGGTGCCTCGTGGACAACCCTATCTCTCTCTCTGCATCTAGCCCTTTGCCTACGACACTTTGCGAGCCTATTTGCTTGGTTTCCTCTTCTTTTAAACCTGGGTCTGGTCCCCTTCTAAGGGGGTCACCCAGGGGGTCTGAGACTCTTGCTACTTTTTGTGGGGGTGTGGGACTCTGGTTTGCTGGCTCTGCCTGCTCTCTGCGGGGGTGGGGGGAGAGGCACTTGGCCATGGCCACATGGGCTAGGTGACCCATCTATCAGCACCAAAGACACTGGCCTGGTAACCCAAAAATCTCCACTCGTCGGCAAAGTGTGCCCCCTTTGAGGGTCTCTAGGAGGATCAACTCTGGGAGGGACTCTGGGCTTCCAACCATAGTCTGATCCTAGGGAGCCCGTCATCTACTACAACTGAGGCAGACGACTCTGGCGGGGACTCAAGCACGGTGCCAAATGCCTGAACAAGGGAGGGGAGGATGGCTTGATACTCCTTCGAGAGCCATAGGAAACGGAACATAACCAAAAAATGGGAAAAATGGTGTGTTGTCCTCCACTGTAAAGCCATGGTACCTAGGAAAGAGGTACACTAGATGCAGGCTAAGGAGGATGGGGCTCTACTCCACGAGCATTGAGGTAGTGTCAGGGGAGCTCAGCTAGACGAGGAATACACCTCTTCCAAAGATGGTGACCTCCTCAATGTGGTCACCCTCTAATGTCAAGCTCACCTTGATCCACTCTTGCACCTGTCTCCGTGTAGGCATGAGGCCCACAATTTTGCCCACGAGCACCTTGTTTTGGAAAGACTGAACTGCCTGTTGTACCTGTTGCTTGTTAGATAGGGAAAGAAGAACCTTGAAGGCTGTGGGATTCAAGGGTGCTACCATAGAGCCCCTCTGGCCAGACCAAGGGTTGCCACCAAGATTTTCTTTCGCCTTAACAAGCACAAAAGCTCCCGTTGCCAGGGAGGAAGAAGAGAAAGGATGGCGGGGGTGAGGAAGAAGGACATCCAAGGTGGTGGCAAAGGTGAGGTAAGGTGAGGCGAGGCAAAGAGGCAGAGGAGAGAGGTGGAGAGGGCGGAAGGGAATGTAAGAGGAAGAAAGGGAGGGAGAGAAAGAGGGAGAAGAGAAGGAGAGAAGGAGGGAGTGAAGGAGCGAAGCGGAGGTAGGGGAAGAGAGCCTATGGGGGAGGGAGGAGGGGCAGAGAAGAGGGTGGAAGAGGATGAGGAGGCAGAGGGGGAAGATGATGGAGGGGGCAAGATGGCAGAGGGCTGCACTGGGGCATAGCCATCAAAGGGGGAGGAAGGAGTGCAGGGGCAGAGGAGCAACAGGGTGGTGGAAGGGGCGGCGGGGCGGAAGGGTGGCGAAGGGGACAACGAAAGGGTGGAAGGGGCAGGGCCGAGGAGCAGGAAGGCAGCAGCAGTGGGGCAACCAGGAAGTGATAGGGTAACCAAGACTTACTTGCATTACACTATTGACCACATGCTCTTTGGCACCCGTGGCCCTCATGCAATCTTTTATTAACTCCCCAAATAGTCCACCTCCTTGGTTGCTATGCCCCAATGCATTCAAACGGCTGTCCTACTCTTCTCTTGGTGCCTTGACCATGGTGCCTCCGCATTTTCTCTGTGCTCACTGCGTAGTCCTCTTGTTACCCCACCTGCAACATCGTGCCATCAGTGCTGTGATTTAGCTGCCATCATCAAACTCTGCACCTCTTTCTTCACCCGTGTCAGCATGGACTAATAGGTTCTCTCTCCTATTCTTCACCTTTATTACCTCTTTAATTATAACCCTTTATTCCCCCCCTCCCCTTCTCCAAAAAACCCCCAAACTCCTTTCTTCTCTTAAATTTTCCGCGATCCCATTCTTTTTTCCTCATTCCTTTCCACCCTCTTTATAATACTATTTAATCTCCCTCTTTATATCTCCCTTTAATCTCCCCCCTTACTCCCCCCACCCCCCTCCCCCCCCACTTTTTATTCTTTTATCTCTATTATCTCTCCCATTACATTAATTTCCCCTTATTCTTTTACACCCATCTCGTCTTTTATATTTTCCTTCTTTTCCATTTTTTCTATTTTCCTTCTTTTCTTGTTTTCTCATTTAAACTCAAAACCTTAAAAATTCATTCACCTTTCACCCTATCCTACTTAGTTCTTATTCCCACCCTTATCTTTTACATGTATTAGGGTTTCCCCCCCCTTTTTTCATTTTTTTCATTTTTTTTGGTTAATTAATCTTAACACATGGCTTCTTCTTATCAGTCCTAGTTATCCCAATAATAAATTTTCCTCTCCTAATTAAACAAATATTTACTTTTCCATCACTCACATAATCCTCCCACCCTCCATGTTCTTACTACTTACATTAATTTTTGTACACCTTCCCTTCCCGTCCATTTAAAACCAAAGATAGTTCACTCCATTCCATAACTTATAAGCCTATCTTTTTGCACTTACAATTCTACATCAAGCTGCTAAGTTTTTGGTTAAGCTTCTATTTTATGGTGACCTCGATAACAAGGGAGGGGTGTTTATGACACCTATCTTCCCAACCAAAGCTGGTTCTTACCATGTTTTCTTGTTGGATGGTGGTAGGTATGCAGACTCTCCTCTTCAATAAAAAAGATGCTTGTCACAACTTAACGAAGCTCTAAAATTTTGCAAAAAATGTTTTTTGCAAAAACATTATTGGCATTTCTTATCAAAACTCTTTTATTCTTTTTATACAAATTTGTACGTGCTTTACCGACATACTCAAACTCTTCCTTAACTATATAATGTTATGTTTCTATCCTTTTCCCTGACTCTTTTGTCTTTCAACTATGCAAAAGGGGTTGTTGTCCTGCCTTCCACACACATGTCCTTTCCCCTGCAACTCTGGATGGGCGGTTGCACATAGTCCTCTTTAGTCATCAAGACTTTTTAGCCTCTTGACACCTTGCATTAAACTTGTTTTACCTACATTTTATACAATTCTTGTTTCATGTCTTTGCAGAAGTACTCTTGGGATACTATACTTTAGTCAAAGTCACTCAACAACCCTTTCCTGACACCCTCTCCCGTGTCTCAAACGGTACTCTCATGTTTCAAAAAACATGAGTTATTTTTGTTCATTAGAAGGCACGATCTCGAAGCCCTTTCAAAGAACACACCATTACTCATTAAAACACTTTCCCTTAATGATTGGATCGAGCTTCTTAAATTCGTGAAAAGCGAAAGTGATGGCACCCTCGCCAAACTTGAAAAAGTTGCCTCAAACCTAGCCGCTATCAATCTTAATAACACGAGGGATTTGAATGAATACCATACCATCATCCACGGCCTCACCAATGACATCCTTGTTCTTAACGGTACCATCATCCCCGACCTCACCAATATCCTTGTTCACAATGGTGCCTTTCCCCTCCCCATCCTGGCTGGGTTAGCCCCTTTAAATACTGGTTTTCACAGCTTTATTAACCTTGACCTTTTTTCCCCTGAAGATAAGGCTTCTTTTGAAACCCTCTCTCAGTCCCTCTCGCAACCAGTAGAGAGCTCAAAATTTTCACCTCCTATGTGCCCCTTCTTCCTCTTAGACACATAGAAATGAAGGTTCCGATTGTTGATCATAAGATTTGGTGTCTTGATAACCTAAGCTCTTTTGACCCTTTTCCATTCATTTGCTTGCCTTCATTTGTAACCTCTCTTCAAAGGAGGTGGATCAATGCAAACAAGATGCCTACCAGGGGCATCAACATTAACTCAAATTATTTCTTCAACTCCCACTTCCTCCTAAGCTCTATTGACATTGATCTAAATGTGGCCTCACCAAGGAGGTGTTCTTTTGCTCAAAAGGTGCCACTTGTGATGATGCTAGTGAGAGTGCTCTCAACGGAAGCAAGAACGGAAGAAGGAGAGAGAGAGAGACAGAGAGCCACACAAGTTTGGTGGGTGCAGAACCACCCTAATCTTCTTTTTCATTCATTTATATATGTGTTTGAGTATTGTACATAACTGGGGTTAAGGCACAGTGACCTTTAACCCCACAACCTCCCACTTAAAGGACAATGTGCCTTTAAGGGAGAACAACCAGTGAGCATACTATCCAATGCCCATCAATACGCGACAATACTCAAACCGTTGACTAGGTAGACTCTTCGTCAGCATATCTGCAGGGTTATCATCTGTATGAACCTTGACAAGCTCTATGCGCTTGTCCTCAAGTACCTCCCTGATGAAATGGTACCTGACCTCAATGTGTTTGGTCTTTGCATGAAAGACCGGATTCCGTGCTAGCTGAATAGCACTCATGGAATCACTATGCAATGTCGGTACACCTGTATGAATCCCCAAATCTCCCACTAGCCGATCAAGCCATATAGCCTCCTTGCAACCCTCTGTGGCTGCAACATACTCAGCCTCTGTGGTAGACAAAGCCATGCACTTCTGTGCACAAGACATCCACGACACTGCACCACCTGCAAAGGTGAACACATAACCAGAAGTGGATCTCCTACTATCCACATGCCCTGCATAGTCTGAATCTATGTACCCAAGTACACGCATGTCTCCTTTACCAAAGCAAATGCACATCTCCTTGGCACCCTTCATGTACCTCATGATGCACTTAACTGCCTCCCAATGCCTCTTTCTTGGATTAGCCATATACCGGCTAACAACTCCCACTGCAAATGCAATGTCTGGTCTAGTAGCTATCATAGCATACATAAGACTCCCAACTGCTGATGCATAAGGAACCTTGGCCATCATGGCCCTCTCCTCATTTGATTTGGGACTATCTGTATGACTCAGTTTCACATATGGAGGCAATGGAGTACTCACTGCCTTCCCCCCCTCCATATTGAAACGCTGCAATACTTTTGTAACATACTCTTTTTGTGAAAGCCAAAGGAGTTTCCTACTCCGATCACGCGTGATGCGCATACCAAGAATATGACCTGCAAGTCCCAAATCCTTCATATCAAAGGCCTAATGTAACTTGGCCTTTAATGCATCTAGCTCATAAGTATTCTTGCTAGCCAATAGCATATCATCCACATATAGTGCCAAGATTATCAGGCTATTATCCTTAGCCCTTTTAGTGTAGAGGCAGTGATCAATTTCACTCCTTCTAAAACCCTGGGACCGAATGAAAGCATCAAACTTCTGATACCATTCTCTAGGCGCTTGCTTAAGACCATAGAGACTCTTTTTCAGCTTGCAAACTAAATGCTCTTTGCCCTTTTCTTCAAAGCCTTCCGGCTGCACCATGTAAATTTCCTCATGCAAATCCCCATGCAAGAAAGCTGTCTTGACATCCATTTGCATAAGCTCCATATCCTCTGATGCCACTAGTCCAAGCATGCATCTAAGTGTGGTCATCTTCACAACTGAAGAGAATATCTCATCAAAGTCCACACCCTTCTCTTGCTTGAACCCTTTAGCAACCAAACGGGCCTTGTATCTAGGCACATCATCACCTGTGACCTTCATTTTGTAGACCCATTTACATGGCAATGCTTTCTTTCCATGTGGCAAAGAAACCAAGTCCCAAGTCTTATTCTTCATAAGTGAACTCATCTCTGATTGCATAGCATACTCCCACTTGCGTTGATCCTCACGCATCATAGCCTCTCTATAGCAAGAAGGCTCCCCGCAATCAGTAAGCATCACATAGTCTACCCCTGGAACAAACCTATCAGGCGGTCTAGACACTCTAGATGATCTTCTCAAGGGCATTTCAGCTTGCTGTCCCACCTGCATATCAGCCACATTTGGCTCATCATTTCCACCAATAGATGATCCATCATCTACCCTTGATTGTATACCTGTGGGAGTACTTGGTTGTACCATTTCTTGCACATTTGGTGCATGGACAGCTTGCTGTCTATCAACATAGGCAGGTGGATTCACATCCTGGAAAGTGATTCTCCTCATTTCCACATCCCTCATGGGTGCCTTATGCATCTTCTTCTCATTGAAGACCACATCATGGCTGCGTATGATCTTCTTTGCTTCTGGATCCCAGAGACGATAGCCCATCTCTCCACTTTCACCATAACCTAGAAAGATGCATTTCCTAGACTTAGGATCTAGCTTCTTTCGAAGCTCTTTTGGCACATGTGCATATGCCTCACACCCAAATATACGCAAATGAGAGTAAGAGGGCTTCTTGCCACTCCATGCCTCTTCAGGAATACCACCATCCAAACTCTTACTAGGTGATCTATTGATCACATGCACTGCAGTCTTCATTGCCTCAGCCCAAAAACCACCAGAAAGACTTGCATTGGAAAGCATGCATTGCAACCTTTCTTGAATGGTACGGTTCATCTTTTCTGCAACTGGATTTTGCTCTGGAGTACGAGGGGATGTAAGCTCCCTCTTAATCCCACAAGTATCACAGAAATGCTGAAAGTCATGAGAGAGATACTCTCCACCATTGTCAGTCCGTAGGCATTTAAGTGTTCTACCTGACTGATTCTCAACCAAGGCCAGCCATTTCTGAAATACCTGGAACACATCACTCTTCCGAGCTATAGCATAAGCCCACACTTTCCTAGTTGCATCATCAATGAATGTCACATAGTATTCAGCCCCGCCTAATGACCGTGTAGGCATGGGACCACATACGTCTGAATGCACCAAATCAAGCATTTCAAACTCTTTCTTTCCCCTTCTTTTATGGGCTGATTTAGTCTGCTTCCCATAGAGACAGTGCTCACAAAATTCAAAATCAGAGAAACTCAAATGCGGTACATAACCCAAACGGCATAAGAGTTTCATTCCATTCTGGCTCATGTGCCCCAACCTGCAATGCCACAAAGAAGTGCTCGGCTACTCGGTTATTGCAACAACATGATCAAATACCCCTGATACATGTAAGGGATACAAAGTCCCACACTTGGCACCCCTGGCCAAAAGCATAGAGCCCTTTTGAATTTTCCAAATTTGAAAGCCAAAAGTTGTGTGAAAACCAGCATCATCTAGCTGACCCACTGAAATAAGACTCTTGGTCAGCTTAGGCACATGTCTCACATGTTTCAAAACAAATGCAGACCCATTTGCAAAAGAAAACTTTATGTCACCTGCTCCCACTATGTCACATGCATAGTCATTTCCAAGATGCACACAACCTGTCTTTCCACTATCATAAGTGGAGAACCATTCCCTATGGGGAGTAACATGGAATGAAGCACCAGAATCCAAAATCCAATCTTGGGAATATGCATCATCTGAAGTCGTAAGCAACTCTGCAGATAAACTAGACATGAAGAGAACATCATTGTCACTATCATGTGTGACTGCATTGATCTCCTCGATCTTCACTTTTCCTTTGTCCTCCCTTGGACTCTCTTCCTTTTGATTTGCACCCCAATTTGCATTCTTTTTCTTATTCTTTTGCTCTCTTTTCAGCTTGTAGCAATCCTTTTTCATATGGCCCTTCTTGCCACAGTGGTAACACTCAATGTTCCGTGCCCTGGATTTGCCACGAGACTTCCCTCTTTCTTGGGACTTCCCCCTGAACTGTGATCTGCCCCTTTGCACATTTAAGGCTGCATCCTGCTTGTTGCCATCCATAGACTTCCGTCTAATCTCCTCGGCCAACAAGCTACCCACAACATCATCAAATTTCAGTACTCCACCAGGTGCAGAGTTACTGACAGCTGTACGGAAGGTATCCCATGAGGATGGCAATGAACATAAGAGAAATATTGCCTTAGTCTCCGCATCAAAATTCATTTTCTGAGCCTGAAGCTGGCTGAAAATAATATTGAATTCATTCAAATGAGAAGCAATGGAGACCCCTTCCTTCATCTGCAGTTCAAACAACCTCTTCATGAGGTAAACTTTATTAGAGGCAGTTTCCTTCTCATAAGTGGCACACAGTTTCTTCCACAAATCTTCAGTAGTCTGCTCATTTACTACTGTGAAATAAACTGACTCTGCAAGATGAAGTCTAATAGTAGACTTTGCTAATGCATCCAACTCATTCCAATCATCCTCAGACATATTTGCAGGCTTAGCTTCAATCCCTGCCAAGGGTTTAATCTGCTTCTTTTGAATAAGCACATCCCTAATTTGTTCTTTCCACAAAGAAAAGTTTGTCCCATCAAACTTTCTAATGCTAAAAAACTCCTTTTCAGACGTGGAAGAGGATGCCATGATGCAAATAAAGCAAAATCCCAAATGCTAGTACCTGCAAGAGAGAATCACACCAAATACTAGGTGCACCAAATGTGTATGCCACAATAGACTGAAAGATCACCAAAGCTCAAAGCTCAAAGCATCAAAAGATGCATCTGACTCATGTGCATATACTATGCATCCATATGAGCAAATCTGGCCCAAAAGAAAATGCCAATAAGTGCCAAATGACTCAAGCATAAACACTGTCCACTGGCATATACATCAATAATGTCTCATCCAAGAGAGCATAGCACTATCAGTGCATCACCTGCAATGTGTCAAAACTGTCCCTCAGCTTAAAATAGCATCCATGTGCAAAGCGTCCATAAAAATAGCATCCCACAAGGCAATTTGGGCCTATCAGCGCATCCAACAAGGACCGCAATGCATCCAAATGGCCTACAAATCATCCACTGCAACCCAATGCACACCACGAATGAGCGCACACTGCTCAAACTGCAACCAGAGTGATCTGCATAAGGTATGCTCAAGAAATCATAGTCCCACAGTAATGAGCACCGAGATGCCTCAAAACATGGGCGCCATTGCATAATCGGACTCAGCAAGAAAATCTGCAAATATCTCTCTTCTGCCAGAACTCCAAAATCCCAACCGATGAGTGAGAAATGGGAGTCAACACTTATCCACTGCCATGTGGCATAAATCTAAGGTTTCAGAACCTTAGTATGAAAAATGCATAACAGAGAGACGAAATCGAATACACAGAGATCTATAACTCTGAAAATCCTCCACCGAATCGCGCAAGAACTGACAGGTAGGGGTTTTTGGGCGTCCGGAACGCAATGGGACAGACGGTTTTGGAAACCGTGGTCTCAATCACTGGGTCCAACACACGGACTGAAAAACGTTTTTGGAAATAGAGCTATCTGTAAACTCCACCGGAGTGCGAATGATGAGCAACATAGAAGTTTTAGGACCTCTTGAGTCCACCGGAACTGACAGATCTGCAAATGATTGCTCCAAACTTGAGTTCCAACACCCGGGCAAAAAACGCAGGAACTGACACAGAGAGCCAGAAATCCAATGAAATGATCCCGGATTCAAGAATGAAGGTGTTTCCAAGCTCCTGAAGTAATGTGGACACCAAAAGCAAGCAATAGTTGCCTCTACAAGTCAATACGGAGTCTCTGTCATCAAACGGAACAGGGAAAAGCTCAAAAAACGACTTTTTCTTTGAAAGCTCTTAACAGGCTCTCAAAACCACTTCGTAAAGCCAAAGTGACTTTTCCAAAGGTTCCTCCAAGGTCTCTGCACACTCGGATGCAAGTAAAGTCACCCACAAAGCTTCCCACAAAGCTTCTCCTTCCTCCCACAGAGCTGCTGAGCTTCTAAGCATTCACGCACGCTCAGCTAGATCACCCGAGCTCTGATACCAGTTGAGAGTGCTCTCAACGGAAGCAAGAACGGAAGAAGGAGAGAGAGAGAGACAGAGAGCCACACAAGTTTGGTGGGTGCAGAACCACCCTAATCTTCTTTTTCATTCATTTATATATGTGTTTGAGTATTGTACATAACTGGGGTTAAGGCACAGTGACCTTTAACCCCACAGCTAGCTCTTCAAAGAAAGACGATAACTATTATGTCAAGTGTTGTTCGAATGTCTTTAGGCCTTACATAAAGTGTACCTGTCTCATACATTATCCATGATTACAGCTCTTCCAATACCTTGCCTCAACTTAACCTTGATTTATTTACACTTCTATCTATCTTAGGTAGATGGTAGGTCATCACATTAGGTGATCACATTAGGTGATGACCTACTGTCTCACCTAGTGTAATGTACCCTACTGGGGCAAAGGCTGGCACACACACACACACTTCCTACCCCTTCCTCCTCTTGAACACCTTTTTCCTATTTATCTTCCCACCTTACTACCCCCCCCCCCTCGTATTTTACCTATTCATTGCCTCTACTAACTATTCTCCTTTTTCTTTCGCATCCACTTAATTTCTTAATTTTCCTTTTCCCTAGATTTCTCATTTCTCTTCCTTTTATTAATTTCCTTTAATTTCTTCCTTTTTTATTGTAATTTATCTTAATTTCCCTAAATTTTATCTTATCTTTTCCCTAATCTCCCTTAAGATTCCCTTAAATTTTCCCTTAATCTTTTTCTATATTTTCCTTTTTTCCCATCTCTTACCCCTTTCTTCCAATTTTTTCATTAATTAATCTCACTCCTTCTTTTTCCTCTTACTCTAATTTCTAATCCCCTTAGTTTTTGTTTTATTTTAGTTTCCCTTTTAATTAATTCTCCTTTAATTAATTAGTTCCTTTTAATTATTTTCCCCCTTTAAATTAATTTAGTTTCCCTTTTTAATTAATTAAGCTTTTTTCTATTTTTTCTAATCAATCGCTTTTAGTTTCCCCCCTCTCCTCCACCCAAAACCCCCCCAACCCCCCCCCCCCCCCCCAAAAAATCCTTCTCTAATCCTTGCTTCTACTTTGGCCATTATCTCCATATTTTCTTATTATTATTTTTCTAATATGCTATCTCCCTAAACACTCTCTAAACACCTCCCTAAACTACTCTATAAACACCTACCGTGAATTGCGCTACCCTCGCCTTTTGGGTCCCCTGCCTCACCGCCTTTCGGCACCCCCACCTTTTTGGCTCCCCCCCAAAATGTGCTACTCCCTCCTTTCCCCAGTTGTTCTACTGCCTAACACGAACTGAGCTGCCATTCTGCCTTTCTCATCCTCCCCCAATTGTTCGACTTTAGTGGCTCACAAACTCTCAATCGATTGATTGCCTTCCCACCCATGACAACTCTCCTATTTAACCCTACCTGTGCAAACTAGATTCCCTCACAAGCCTTACTTCCATTGCACTATGACCACCTGCTCTCTGGGGCCCGTGGCCCTTGTGTAGTTTTTCATTAACTCCCCGAACAGTCCACCTCCTTGGCTGTTGTGCCCCCAATGCATGTGAATGGCTCTCCTACTCTTCGCCTGGCCTCGACCACGGTGCCTCTAGCCTTTCTTTGTGCTCACTGCGTAGTCCTTTGGTTACCCCGCCTACACCACTCATACCATTAGTGCCGTGATTTGGCCGTCATCAAACTCTGCACCTCTTTCTTCACCCATGTCAACATGGACTCACAAGTCCTCTCTTCTATTCTTCACCTTTATTATCTCTTTAATTATAACCCCCCCTCCCCTTCTCGAAAAAAACCCCCATCCCATTCTTTTTTTCTCACCCCTTTCCTCTTTCTTTATAATACTATTTAATCTCCCTCTTTAATCTCCCCCCTTACTCCCCCCCCCCCCCTTTTTATTCTTTCACCTCTGTTATCTCTCTCATTACATTAATTTCCCCCTATTCATTTATGTCCATCTCGTCTTTTATATTTTCCTTCTTTACTATTTTTTCCTCTTTTCTTCTTTTTTCATTTAAACTTAAAACCTTAAAAATTCATTTCCCCCTAATCCTACTTAGTTCTTATTCTCATCCTTATCTTTTACATGTATGACTCTAGGGTTTCCCCCCCTTTTTTTCATTTTTTTCATTTTTTCTGTTAATTAATCTTAACACATGGCTTCTTCTTATCAATCCTAGTTATCCCAATAATAAAATTTTCTCTCCTAATTAAATAAAGATTTACTTTTCCATCACTCACATAATCCTCCCACCCTCCATGTTCTTACTACTTAGATTAATTTTTGTATATCTTCCCTTCCCATCCGTTTAAAACCCAGGATAGTTCACTCCATTCCACAACTTATAAACCCATCTTTTTGCACTTACAATTCTACATGAAGCTGCTTAAGTTTTTGGATAAGCTTCTATTTTATTATGACCCCGATAACAAGGGAGGGGTGTTTATGGCACCTATCTTCCCAATTAAAGCTAAGCTGGTTCTTACAATGTTTTCTTGTTGGATGGTGGCCGATATGCAGACTCTCCTTTTCAATAAAAGAGATGCTTGTCAGGACTTCACCAAGCTCTAATTTTTTGCAAAAACATTATTGGCATTTCTTATCATAACTCTTTTATACTCTTTATACAATTGCGTAGGTGCTTTACCTACATACTCAAACTCTTCCTTAACTCTATAATGTTCTCTTTCTATCATTTTCCCTCACTCTTTTGTCTTTTAACTATGCAAAAGGGGTTGTTATCTTGTCTTCCATACACACATTTCCCACCCATTTTCACCTCAAAAAGACTTTCCAGAGTTGTGAAATGAGTGCTCTTCATTTGGCAGAATTGTAGTTTGTTGCTCTTACACAGCATGTTGGGGCAAGGTGGATCACAATTCAGAGAAATAGATAGATAGATATATATATATATAGAGAGAGAGAGAGAGAGAGAGACTTCAACTCCTATAAGAAGAATGGACTCGAAAGCATCCACACGAGTCGTTCGGATGCTTATGGTTGTGGTTGTTCAACCGCTATTCAAACCTCTTCTTGGAGCTTTACATAGTTTGACCTATTGTTTGGGAGCTTCGACTGAGTTTTGACGACCGTTTGAGCCTTCGCTCTTCAAGCTCCTTTTTCTCCGGTCAAATTGAGCACACGCGCTTGTGGCTACCTGAATGTTTTCTCGGCTCTTTCTCTTCACTCACCCGCTCCTTCCTCCATGCATATTTTCTTGCAAGCTTTGTCCTTCTAACTCACGGTTGTGCTACATGTTTTTGCTCGAGAGTTTGTAGCTCACGCTAAGCCATCCGTGATCTTATCACTCCTTAACAGATCTTCTTCTCCTTGCTTGAGTGTGTCCGCGTGCTATTCCATCACTTCACAAGCTTCGTTTGGAGCGTCTTTTGTTGGCTTGTTCTTCTACCATGTATTGACGACTTCTACCCAACTTCTATCCTTGTAGTGCTTTTCTCCACTGCCAGTGTAACTGTTCAATGTTAATCAAGACATGAGGGAAATGCCTCCCAGTCAAGGTCCTGAGGGCTGAAAACGATTGCTGGTTGATCTTCCGGAAGACAGTTCGGCGTTTTGAGGTGATAGTGACCTGCAGGCATCTTCTCAATTGATGGCGACTCGTCGAGCATGCCGATTAGGCTTCTAAAAGGGAAGTTGATTCCATCGTACAGCCAGGGATGATTTTCAGCCACCCCTGGACGTTGACGTTCAGTTGCAATTTTACCTGGCTGGGTCGGTTTGTAATTTCTGTCGATTCTCAATGCCTTTGTTTCACAATTCCACCGACCAGCAGCTAAACATTCAAGGCCTTTATTTTACATGCAAGGGGTGGGGAAATGATACCGAGAGCCGATTCCTAGGAGGAAACGATGTCACCCGACAACTGACCAGGGGCCGAGAGCCAATGACCCAGCTTTTCGACCGGATATCCATGACCGGTGTCGATTTCTAGCTATCAGCGGATTGGGGAGGGCATGGATACGTGTCATTTTTAAATTGGCGATTGTGGTGGCCCCTTGTTGTGGCGGCGGCGGTTGGTATCATTGTTGGAGCATTGTTGTGAGGTGATTTGGTGACGGTTGGGGTGATTGGGTGTGACACGTGTTCTTGGGGGAGTGGTTAATTTTCTAGTGGGTGCTTGGACACGTGTGTGCATTTTCTTTGGTGCATGTGTCTACTTGTGATTGGCGGTTGGTATGTTTTGTAGATTCTCATTTGGATTGTTGGTGATCGTGTGGTTGTGTGTGATATATGGGTAGCATGTCTTGGCTCTTGTGTTTGTTTTCTTCGTCACTTTTGGTGCAATGGGTTGGGGTGGTGAGTCGGGCATTTGCTGGGGTGAGCTTCTCTAATCTAGGGTTGGTCAACTGGGGGTTGCGTGGAGGTTCTTTCATCTCGGGTTGGTGGCTGAAGGCGTGTCATTTGGCATTGCTACGTCGGTTGGTGTTGCGGGATTTTTATTTTCAGATTTCAAATGGTTTGCAGGTTTTGGTTCTTCTGCTTATGTATGCGATGGGTCGGATGGCTCGTTTGTGAGTTTGTGTTTCGACGGACGGAGATGATGCTGTGTTGTTTAGTTTGAGAGTTGAAGCTGCAGGATGTGGTGGGTTCTGTAGGTTTTGGTTTCGTTGGGGTTGATTCTGTTAGTAGGGATGTGGGGGTTCGGTTTGTTGGGTTGGGTGGACATGTTGGTGGTGGTGATTCGGGTGTTGCGTCCTCTTTAGTTCATTCATGTAGGTGCGGGCAGGTCTGAGATTTTATTCTTGCCATTGGAGGAAGATGAGGAGAGGCTGGTGAGCGAGTCAGGTTCTAATCGTTCTTTGGATAAGGACAAGTGGGCAAGGTGAAGGCTCGACATTTGGAGGCGAGTGAATGGGATGGATGAGACTGTGAGGATAGAGGATTTAGATTTTCGGTAGCAGCTGAACGAGATGCTTAAGAGTTTCTTTCTTTAAGTTGTAAAGTGTGACGGTTCACTTTATCCTCTTGAGTCTATTATGGGCATGTTTCATTGTTTTGGGCATATTTTGAGAAGGGCACAAGATGTTCACGCTGCTACGAACGGTGTTATGGAGATCTCCTTTGATATCGTCAAGAATCCTATCTTCAAGTCTTCGTAGAATGCTATGGTGGTGTCTATGAACCGGTCTGCTCAAAACTCTGCTTCAAATGAGAGGGAGAAAGATTGTGTGGTGGGCTTGGGGAGGAGCGTGAGATTTTGGAGGACATCGAGTTCTCAATATATCATCCTCGTGGTGTTCAGAGAATGTTTGTGTACTAGTCTTTCAAGGTTTTGCATTCGCGGTGGTAGGAGTGTTGAGGTCGGATTTCTCTCGTCATAGTGATGAGATGGGTGATTTTGTTGAGTAAGTTATTTGTTTGTTTCTTTGATTTTTGTTTGTCTTTTGGATTGCAAGATTGTGTGTTTTTGTTGCATGCAACTGATTGTGTGGGTGTTGTTTGGTGCAAGTATAACGAAAGAGTTAGCAAGAATTATGTGATAAGTTTGACGCATTATTAGAAGATTAATTTTCGTCTTGGAGTTCACGTACATGAAGCTAATGTTGTTCGGACGTACGATCGGCTTGTGCATTATCTTTCGCCTCTTGAAGAGTGTTCGGTGAATTTGAAATTTCTTTTCCTGCAAGTTATCGAGAATTTCCGAATTGAGTAATGTTTGGTGGATTTGTGTATTCTTTGTTTGTGTTTTAAAAGTTTGTGTGTTTGCATATTTGGTTTAAGAAGTTATCTAATAAACTTGTACATTCTATGTTAGCTACTATTGGTGTGGGTGGTATAAAGAGGATGTGGTGTGGGTGGTATAAAGAGGATGAATAAGAGTGTGAGGGCTTCGATTGTAACTAGACTTACTCTTTGCCAAGTTCCTAAGGAAGTAGGCCGGCTTGTTATTGGTCATAACGAAGTTCCTAAGGAAGTAGGCCAGCTTGTTATTGGTCATAAACGGGTTTCAAGCTATAGAAAGTATGATAAAAGCAATGCTCTTAAGTTTGCTGTTGCTCAGAGCATGATTGCCAAGCCTTATGATGATTCTGGGGCTCTGAGGAGTTACTCCATTAGGAAAAAAGGGAGCTCATTTTGGGTCCTTTTAGGGTTTAGCAAAACAGGCTCTCGACCAATAAGTAGAGGGCCAATGTAACATTGGAAAAATACCAAAAATCACGTAAAATGATAAAAGAAGTCATATTCAAAATCTCTCTTTTTAATGGTTTGACATATGTGATCTTCAAATATCTTTTTTTGTGTGTGTAGAATTTGATGATTCTGACATCGTCAACACATCCGGAGGGGACCAAAATTTCCAAATCGATCTCGGAGACATCAAAAACTGACGACCGAAGGTCCGAAAAAGAGCAAAAATGTTATTCTTTTTGGGCGTCAATTTTTGTCATTTTTTGGGGCTTTGGGCATCAGTTTTCAGTGTCTCCGAGATCGATTTGAGAGTTTTGGCCCACTTCGAGCGCGTCGACGATGTCAGAATCATCAAATTCTGCACAAAAAATAGAGGATCTTATATTCGCATTCCATGTGAAGCTTGGGTACAAGATTGGCTTTTTTGCAGTAAATATCCGTATCTTATGATATTTTTCATATTTTGAGTGTAAACAAAAATAGGTAAATAGCGAATTTCTTAGAGGATCCCAAAATGAGTTCCCTTCTTTTCTAATGGAAGGTTCTTGAAGAAAATATGAAGGTTTTTTCTGAGAAGGTAGATGGAGTTGTACCTTTTAGCAAAGTGAATGATAATTCTTCGATTTGTAATAATCGTGCTACAAGTATTTGCTTTGTATTTTTAATGTTTTTGTTTGTTGTTTGTTATATAGAGTTGTTTGCTTTGTTGAGTTTGTTTTCTTTTGCTTTTTGCAAGTTTTGTTAGTTCTACTGGTGGTGGTGCTGTGGTCGATTGTCAACCTGTTGTAATTGCTGTGGTGGAGTTATCGATGGAGATTCTTGTGGTGATGTTGGTGCTCAGGTTGTCAATGTTTCTGATTCTGTTGGGAATGTAGGTGTTGTGTGCATGTTGAAGATTTTGCTCAACGTGTTTTTACTATGGTAGAGAATTGGATTCTCCTTTGTGAATTTTCACACACATATATATATATATATAAAATGAGTAGGCCTATTTTTAGCCTGCCCTCCAAGATGATTCATCAGCTTGAAAAGGTAAATTGATTTCTTTTGGAATTATTTGTGACTATCCACGTGTCGTTTCGTGATTAGCCTTTGAGAAGGAATTAATAGCTTATTTAAGGTGCCCTTAAATCGTTTGACTAATCTTCCTTGCTCTTATACTTCACCTTTTTGTTGCGCCATTTTGCGCAGAATAGTTTTGAGGGATTGTTCATCAATTGATGGCCTATTGTTTTCTTGTGGAGTAGAGGAGATTTACCCTTCATGGACGATATATTCCAATGTCAGTTCTTAGCTGGAATGCACTTGTGATTTGCTATAAGGACGTGCAACACGTGGCTATCTTCAATTTGCTTGTATTTTGTTGTTCTGATCTGTTATTCCGAAGCGTTGGAAACAACATTTAGGAAAGGTTGCTTCGAACTAGCTCTCTTTGGACTTTAGTTTCATCTTCAAGCTTCTTTTCTACCAAAACACACTTTTCTAATTACCAAGTAATTTTGTTCTTTTGTGAAACTTGTGAAGCCGTGTCTGTGTTAATATGGAGTACCCCAATGTAAAGGGGGGACTTGAACTCAAAACTCTAATAGTCACTCACAACTCACCCTTAGGCTACACAAAGATATTGTAAAACAAGTATAGAATAAGGGTTATGAATTCTCATCCTCGTAAATAAGAGGGAGGGGGTTCCTTTCCGCATAAAGAGGAATGTCCTCATTACCCTCCCCTTGCCTTTCGACCCTCCCGTCCTACCTTTTTCACTAATTAATACATTTTTGAATTCCTTTCAATTGCAAAGACCTATTCTTGTGCCATTAGAGAGACAACCTTATTTCACATATGGGTGCAAGAACACCAAATAACCTTCAAAGGGTGTTCTAGTCCATTAAAATTGAACACCATGCAAGATCATAGTTTGAGTATATCATATGTCCACTCTATTAAAGAGAATAGATGGAATATAACTTAGCTTAGATTGTGTTTGAGGTATCTTGGTGCATCTTTTCATTATCCCTCTATTGCTACAACCTATTTTGGAATTTTGTTGCTCCTTTTTGTTTTGCCCTGACCTACTACAAGCAATACATTATCTCTTGTATCATAGTTAGAGAATGTCATGTGTCTTTATACAGCATGGTGGTGGAAAGAGTGTTGGAAACAAAAACTCTAACATCAACAAAAACTATTTTGTTGATGGACCAAGACTCAAACTAGCGGTTATTGGAGTTACCATAGTGCTACCAACCTGTTCATTGGAGTTATTAGCTTCAATCTCCATCATTGTGTGGTGACATATGTTAAAGCGACTCTATTGTTCTGTATATCCTCTATAGGTGTTTGGGTTGCACTAGAGTCACGTGGCTAGAGTTGACGATTAGTATGTCAAAACAAGGGCTTCTGCCCCGCCTTCATCTTTCTCAACAATGTTGAAAGAGGAGCTGGTGGTTAAGGGGGGTGAGAGATAGCTTTGACAACCCAAGCAGATTGAAGGGCGTTCCATAGCCATTCTGATGAAACGGAAGGTGTTTGCAAACATAAGGAAGTTGGAAGGGGAGGGGAGAACATGTGCTTCTTGTGCAGAGGACTACAAGAACACGAACTGTGGTTCAACCAAGGAAAAGGCACCATGTATAGAGAAATTTCACTTCAAGATAAAGATTGTAAATTCATGAAGGGATGAGGGATCTCATGCAAGGCAAGAAAGAGGACCCATTCACCTTCCCAATATGGCAAAAAGAGGGCTCCAACATCTCACCAACTCCCATAACTGTCTCACCCTGGGCAACCAACAGCCATCCAAGCTATGTTAAGTTGAAAAACCAATTTCTCTGCTAGACATTTACATTGTACTTTTTAATGCAAATACGTTAAGTTATAAGTTCCGTTTATTGGCAAGTTTTGCAACAAAAAACTACAAACTTTGGCAATGAAAAGTAAATTCAGTTAAAAAGAGTTGACACGATGAAAGAAGAAAACATTAAACTGCTTAAGAGAGAAACAAAAAGAAAAAGGTGGCCATGATTTCACTCCTTGATCAAACCTGCATTTACAATTAACACCAAAATTTTTACATAACCCAAATAACACAGTATGCTTTGCACTATCAATTTACAGGATATACTACAGTAGCAGTTCAGGTATGACATCCCTTCTCTACTGCAGTGATCTCCTAAGAGAGGTTAAAACTGGTATGACATCCCTTCTCTACTGCAGTGATCTCCTAAGAGAGGTTAAAACTTACTGAAAAGATAGCAAGTTTCAGCACCCTTGCTTAGAGGCCCTATAACAGAAACTATTAATCACAGAAGGACTCTACTTCTCACGTAAGACAATAAAATTCCCTGAGCTTGTCTTGTGAATACGAGAGATTTTCTTCACTACAGCAGCAAAAGCAGCTTTGTCCTGCAAAACAAAATAATCTAGTTAAAGCTGTAACAGGCAAGGAAACAAGGAGCTGACAGACCATGAACCCAACGTTGACATCTCCAACAAACCTCAGCCGTCATGAGCCGACTTTTGAATTTGTTCACAAGGTCATGACTGTTGGCAGGGCCCATTTGCTTGAGTACAGCCTTCACTTCATCTTCAGTTACAGGTCCATTAGACTGAGCAATGGCTTTCCCTTGAGGAGAAGCTACAACCTTAGCTGGTGAAGCAACCACCTTCGATGATGATGTTGCAGATTCCTTCTTCCCCATGATAGGGCTCTTGATATCCTGCAAAATGTCATATGAATGAAAGCAGACTAACACACAATTTGTAGTCATGTAAGACACGCACATCCAATAACTCACGATATACTAAATTATTTTTCACTCCCAAGAAAAGAATATCCCAATCCATCACTTGAATTTGTATGATGAGCTTCACCTCCCCTTCACTGACTTTTGCCTGCTTGCTTCTCCATAATTTTTGCTGCAGGAACCCCTATGCCTCCCTTCATCACACACTCTCCCGACACCCAGGTTCATTGTGTGTCTAGGAACCTCTCCAACTTTTACCTTCCCCCACACTCGTATGAACCTCCTTTGTGGCTTGCCTTTCCTATCCTCCCCCATTTCCTTCTGACCCATTTGAGCAGCCTTGACCAATCCACCTCTCTCTCTCTCTCTCTCTCTCTCTCTCTCTCCTTCCCCCCCCCATATATGGTTGGGTCTGCTCTAGCTCTACATACATCAGATACTTTGGGGGGGGGAGGGGGACCGAGAGTTCCCCACCAAGATCCAATTCTATCACAACCACTTTTTGAGAGTATCTGAGGATGGAGAGATTATCAAAACTCAATACCTGGAGGACAGACGAGTCGCGCATGCACTGAGGATAGCCATTGGACAAATGGGGGTCTCATCCCAATAATTGAGGATCGAGGCAGGGAGAGTTGCAGGCACACCTAGAGAGCAATGGATCTGCAGACTCTACACACTAGAGGAGGTGGAGACAGAGGAACATTTCTAAGTACCTGCCTTGTTTATTATGAGATCCGCGGACGATACCACTGTCCCTTTCAGGAAAGGCACGGTTTTGGGCCACTCCTGAGGTCCACTTTCACGACCAGGTTTTTATTGGTCTCTATTTGACTGAGATGCGGTGAAACAGAGAGACCCTTAGCACACAATAGGAGGTGACAATACCTCAGGAGACAAAGATAGGTCGAGCACATCGACATGTCACAGATTTCTACGCATTTGAGTCAGCCCCAAGACAGTGGAGTGGAGGAGGAGGAGCTAGATAATATGAGAGTCGAGTGGATCAATGGATGGAGACGACGTGGTGTCACGAGGACATGAAAAGTGATGTAAAGTACCTTCGTAACTCAACCTATGCTTAACCCAAGGTTAACCATGGTTAAGTGTTGTAATGGTTTGGCCGTGAGGGACTGGCTAGAGGAAGTGCACACTTCCTAGAAGTTCCTAAGGGCAAAGTCTAGGTGCACCACTAGGTCCTAGGGGCAAGGCGAAGGCTTTAAAAGAGAGGTCTAAAAGTTGGGCCCAAGGACAACCAACATTATCCTTGGTATGGGGGTTAAGACTTTAATGAAGGGGCAAATGGCAAGGAGGAGATGCCATTTGTCATGCATGTGTATGCATGCCCTTCCCCCACCTTCCATCTCTCTCCCCTCACTCTCCCAAAGGTGTTGGACGTTTTCAGTTGTTCTTGTGCAGTTTTTGAGATGTTTGAGCTGTTTCAACCCTGTTTTCAGCCGTTTTAAGCCATTTTAACTCTGTTTTGACTGTTCCAAGGTTAGTACTAGGAAGTGCCAAAAGTCATTTTTTGAACTTTCTGAAAATTTTCGTACGGACTGTACGGAATCCATACAGACGTGTACGGCAATTGTTGCTATAGCCATCAATCTTAGCGAGCATGTCACACCGTGAGAGGTCATTGACCATTTCAAAGCAGGAGGGGCAGGACGAAGACAGAGCATCAGAGAGCTTTGAAGAGAGGCACAGTACCAGCGGGGGTGATGACCAGCAAGACAGTGGGGCTCATCCAGTCTCTCCTAAGCATGCCACGAAGGACTCACAGGATGAGGTAGATGAGGCAGAGGAGCTTGATCCCAAAGCACTTTTTCAGCTACGAATGCAAAGTGTAGCGGGATCCCTATCGCAGTTGCAACATGCTATCACGGAGATTATGCAAGCTCCTCCCCCTATGGTTGCTTCCCCTGGAAGCAAAAAGTCATTTCAGAAGAAACATAAGAAGACCCCTGGGCATGTTTCTTTCGGTGGACAACCATCAGAGATGCCCTCGATCACCCCTGAAGCGGGTAATACCAATAACTTCCATTCAGTCAATCAGGGACAGCAAGCCCTTCCTCAGCCCACGATGCATCCAGGATATTTTGGAGGGGGATCAGTTTTTCAGGCAATGGTGGCACCATCCGCAGAGGCACCCGGAATGCCAGGTAGCCTTATGGGCAGCACGCAGCCGGGAACACAGAATTTCCAGCAACCTATGATGGCTGGAATGCCCCTTGCAAATGCCAATGTGATGTACTCAAACTTTGGGATGCAGACAGGAATGCCTGGGACAATGGGAAATACTTGGAATATGCCACAGATGCAAGGAGTGGGACCTGGAATGCCAAACCTTACCATGGGTACGGTTGGAATGGCTCAGAATGCGGGAGCAGTGATGCCCCCACTGTTTTTACAGGCCCCACAATCTCACCCTACAGGCAAATTGAAAGATTACAAGGAGGGAGGGGCAACTGTCAAGTTTGAGACTTTCAATGGGATGCAGGACAGATTGAAGGCTTTGACATTCGTGCAACAGTTTGATGCTGCCTACTCAGGTAGACACTTCACAGAATCCTCCAAAGTCCGAAAGGCAGCCACCTTTTTGAAGGGCAATGCGCTCCAATGGTGGACAAACCTCCTCTTGCAAGGCAGAGCACCTACCACTTGGGTCGAATTCAAGCAAGTCTTCTCAGCAACAGATGATGTAATCTACTACACTAGTGCCCCCCCCCCCCCGTGTGGGAAGCAAGTAAAACCACCTGAGGGCCATAGGTTGAGCCCGTTGTAGATGATGAGATCATGCATCCTTCCCAGATCAAGGAGCACGTGTCCATATGGTGTAACAGGCCCGTGTCGGTCCGATGAGGTCCTGGTCATACTTGCTCCGTCTAGGTCCATGTCTGGTAGCATGATAGAGTCGTCTCGGAAGTCTAGGAGTGATGCCTCGCGCGTGCTCGTCCTGGCGTTGAAGTCCCCAACGAGGAGAACCTCCCCGTGGGCTGAAAGGTTTGGGATATCCTTATGTAAGGGTGCATATGGCGATGTCTCACCCTCCTCTCGTGCCACTCTGGCGAAGTGGGATGTGTCTAGTGGGAAGTAGCATGCCATGAAAAGGTAACGGGTGTCTGTGCGTCGGATCCGGATCCACATGAATCGGGAGTGTGCGTCCTTCCTCTCAATGGAGATGGCTCCAACGAGGGAAGACCTGTACAATACTACGACCCCGCCTGATCCTCGGACTCCTCCTGTATCCCTCGTCTCATCCCTGGAGGCTGGACTCCCATGTGTAGCCACTGACTATCGGTAGTGGACGCTCTGGGCTCTGGTGTGTCTCCGTGTAAAAGATAGCAAGCCATGGGAAAAGAAAAATGGGAGAAAGCCATGGATGAAGAAATGGATGCCTTGGAAGCAAATGCTACATCTAGGAGGTACGGGTGGGAGCCCGACGGGTGCCAGTCAACAACCTACCATCTTGGACCACGACCCATTTCCCCTCCTTGCGAGCAACATCCCGCTGCTGCAGAAGAACTTGTCCCTCCTCAATCTGTAGTGGTGTCAAATCCTCGTCCATGGACAGGGGGGGATGCTCTTGTAGAGAGGCTCGGCGTCGGAGTGTCGCTAGTCGAGCATGTGAATCTCTAAAGCGAATGACTAGGGGCTGCTCTCGGTTAGGATCTCTCCTAGCACGCCATGCTCCCTCTATGCCATGGTTGGGGACCCCCATGGTGGTGGTCACAAAGGTGATCGCCTCCTCCACGGGCGTTGTAGTGGTGCTGGTGCTGTCTCGCGTGATCCCTCGTATCCAGATGTTGAGGGCCTTCGAAGCCCTCTGCTGCTACTCCTCTATGGCGGCTGAAACGGTTGCCTTTGCGGGCTCCCGTTTCGCCACGTCCACCCATCTAGTTGTCTCTGCTATAGCCGACTGTATCGTGGCTATCTGTGCCTCCATCTCTGTGACTGGGGTCCCTCCATGCGCTGCTTTGAGGGTCCCAAGCTCCTCTCGAAGCTGTGTGATGTCGCGTCTGAGTCCCTAGATAAGGGTGCCCTACTCGTGTATAATGCGAGCCTGCTCCTGGGTGTATCAGGCCTGCTCTTGGGTGTAATGTGTCAGCTCTGCCTGACGGGCCCAAATGCTGTGTATCTCAGCCAATAGGGAGTCCCAAGCATCTGGCGGGGGCCTAAGATGTCCTGGTCCAGGTGGGAACTCAATCTCGAGAGGGGTTGGAATGAAGGTGGGCTACTGAGGTTGTACTGAGGGTGGGGATAGCATGATCTGGGCGAGGGAGTGATATGTAGGAGTAGCGAGGCCGGACGAGGTGATGAAGGGTGGCTGACTGAGGGGTAGAGGTGATATGGGGGGAAAAGTACTGTGGAGCCGTGGCTAGTGGGGCTAGTGGTGAGGCTACTGGAGCGGAGACCTGTGATGATGATGCAGGAGAGGGGGAGGAGAGAGGTGGCGTAGATGATGAGGCGGATGATGGTGGTGAAATAGTAGTGGTAACCATAGAGGTCGAGGATGTGGTGAGCGGCATGGGCTTTGGGTGGGCCCCTTTCTTTTGGGCCGCGGTGCTGTCCACTGTCAAACCACTCCGGTTGCTGCGTTTGTTGAAGTCCTCCAGACTGAGTTGCTTTTGTGTTTTCGCCTTCCCCTTCCCCATCTCCACGCGTATGTAGATTTGGATCGAAGGGTCTCCCGCCTAGTCTCCTTTCCTCATCCCCCTGTTCCTTCATTATGGGGGAAACAACAGTGGGCAAAGAAGGAATTGCAGGAGGTCGAAGCTGTTTTTTTTTCTTTTTTTTAATGTCGGAGCTGAGAGCGGGGTTTTTTTAATTCAAAAAAAACGGGAGGGGGGGGGGAGCGGGGGGGTGGCAGAGGGGTAGCGAGGGGGTAGCGGGGGTAGCGGAGGGGGTAGTGGGGGGGTAGAGAGGGGTAGCGCGGGGGGTAGCGGAGGGGTAGCAGAGGGGGTAGCGAGGGGTAGCGGGAGGTAGCAGAGGGGGTAGCGAGGGGTAGCAGAGGGGGTAGCGAGGGGGTAGCGGGGGTAGCGGAGGGGGTTAGCGAGGGGGTAGCGAGGGGTAGCAGAGGTAGTGGGGGTAGCGGAGGGGGTTAGCGAGGGGTAGCGGAGGGGGTAGCATAGGGGGTAGCAGAGTTAGCGGGAGGGGGTAGCAGAGGTAGCGAGAGGGGTAGCGGGAGGGATGTTGCATAGTCAGCCACAAAAATAACGAGATGAAAGAGAGAGAGAGAGAGAGAGAGAGAGAGAGAGAGAGAGAGAGAGAGAGAGAGAGAGAGAGAGAGAAGACGGGCCGGTAAAGCAATGAATGTCCTGGTTAGAGGTTTCGCAGTGGGAGATACCCCAATGGCAGATGCTCAAGCCATATTTGCCAAGCTGGGAGTCAACCTTACATGTGAGGCAGCTTGGAGGGTAGGGAAGACATAGATACCAACAAGACCATTAGTGCTGAAATTCCGAACTGCAATCGATAGGTCTAACCTCATGAGCATGCGAGCATCCCTTAAGGGGACCAAAATCTACTTGGATGATGACCTCACCCTTCTACATCAGGAGCATAGAAGGGAAGGCATGACAAGGGTAATGACAGCAAGGAAAGCAGGGAAATGGGCTGCCTACAGGGATGGCAAAGTGACTATTCGAGAAAGAGCTGATAGAAGTGATAAGGGAGAAGGGGAGAAGGAAGAGGGGGAACTATGACGGTGTCAGAGTCAGGAGGGGAGTGCACAAAACAAGCTGAGTATGGCTGTATGGAGCTGCAATGGTACCCTTTGGTCCAACCCAGGTGGCTTCTCGAAGACATACACAGGCAGAGACATCATCTTCTACACTAAGACACATGAGAGCCCAGAGAGAGGGCTGCCCATGGTGACAAGGTACATTTGGGACTTTGTTCATAGGGGGCGTGTGGCACACTTATGCATGCTCCTTATATGATGTCCCGAGGCAGACACCGGCAGACATGTCCTCTATGCCCAGGCCCACTACCTGTCATCTATTCACTACGCAAAATGTGCAGGCTGCACTTCGCCGGCTCCACAACCGAAAAGCATAGGATCGCGAAGGCCTTCGGACAGAGCACTTCGCACATGGGCAGGAGGTCCTAGCACCGATCCTTGCACATATGTTTAACCTTGCAATTTGTCACGGCTTCCCACCAGCATGGAGCACCACTACTATCGTACCGATACACAAAGCAGGAGACCTCATGGACATCGGGAACTAACACACTGGCCAAGATCTATGGATCGGTATGAGAGAGAGAGAGATCAGCAGTCATACAGAGGCACGAGGGCAGCGAGCACTAGGGTAGGCAGGATTCAGGAGGCAGCACTCTACTCTAGACCACATCTTCATTCTCAGGGCTATCATTGAGGAGGCGAGGTCCATACATAAGAGAGTCTACACATGCTTTGTAGACTTTCGAAAAGCCTTCGACACTGTTCCACGATTCCGCATGATCAAGAGACTACAGGAGATGCAGATCCCACAGATGCTGATTTGGGGTGTGATGAGCTTATATGAGTCAGTCAGAGGCAGGGTCTGTGCCCCAGGCGGTCTATCGGATTGGGTCAAGAGCACCATTGGGGTGAAGCAGGGCTGCCCTCTCTCACTGACTCTCTTTGGACTCTACATTGATGAGATTGCATCTTTCATAGATCGCCTAGGTGGCGAGGGCTCATTATTAGGGGATCTCCTCATACAGATATTGTTATATGCTGATGATATAGTCCTTATATCCTCTTCAGCGGAGGGGCTGTAGAGAGATCTGGAGGCATTAGAGGTGTTTTGCATAGAGAGAGATCTGACGATCAACCTTGGGAAAACTAAGGTCATGATCTTCAACACCTCACGAGCAGTGACTAACCGACTTACTTTCACCTATCGTGGTGAACCAGTAGAGATAGTGCAGTCATACACATATTTGAGAGCAGTCTTCACATGACCCATCTTCATGATGAAACATGCAGCCCAGGCACGACTCACACGAGGGCATAGTGCTTTGGCTAGACTAGAGCGGTCGTGTTTCCAGGCGCACTTCCAAGATCCACCGACGAAGGGCTGGCTTTTCGACACACTAGTGCGGCCGACTGTCATGTATGCAACACCTTTCTGGGGGTGCAATCTTCCGAGGACAGACTGGAGGAGCTTCGAGCGGCTACATGTGACGACGGGATCCAGATCCGATGTAAGATGAGATAGTATAGGCAGAGTTCGCCATGACACCTCTCCAGGTTGATGCCATCTTTCAGATAGTGACTTTCATCCATAGAGTCTGGGACTTACCCCATTGGAGACTTTCGAGGTTGGCCCTAGAGTCATCCAGAAGACTCGCAAAGAGCGGGGCAGACACATCTACATGGCTTGCCATGCACGGTATCCAGATGGATAGGCTTCCCCCCTTTCAGTGCACCATGGATGCACCTCCTAAGTCGATCCCGCAAGATGAGATCAACCGTATCATACGGTTAGACCTCTTCCAACTTCACACATCCCGGACGCGGGGGGGGACCAGGATCTTCCCACCAAGACCCAATTTTATCGCAACCACTTCCTGAGAGTATCAGAGGAGGGATTCATTATTAGACCTCAATATCTCGAGGACAGAGGAGTATCTCATGCACTGAGGATTGCCATCGTCAGATGCGGGTTTCATCCCATCAGCTGAGGATTGAGGTAGGGAGAGCAGCGGGTATACCTAGAGAGCAGCGGGTCTACACGCTATGTACGCTGGGGGCGGTTGAGACAGAGGAGCATTTTCTTTGTGTTTGCCTAGCCTACTATGAGATTCGGGGACGCTACCACTGTCTCTACCTAGAGGGGAGTGGCTTCGGTCCTTTGTCACGACTGATGCATTTCCATGACCGGGTTTGTATCGAGCTTTATCTGATGGAGATGCGGCAACACAGGGAGGCGCTTCTACAACAAATCAAAGAGTAGCAGGGGATGGTCAGACCACTACATAGAGGGTGACTGGGCACAGCGGCACATCACAGACTTCTCTACATTTGAGTCAGCCCTCGGACACAGTGGGGTGGAGGAAGAGGAGCTAGCCGAGTTCACCACACGAAAAGCAATGAATGCAAGAAGTTGCCAAAGAGGTACTAATCAATGTAATAGTATCCTTGGAAAGCAAGAAGTTGTCAAAGAAATAAATGTAATACATCCTTGCCAACAGCAATCTTGTTTCTATGGTTCAAGAAATGTAAGGTCTATGAAACAAGAGATGATCGCCGATGTCAACAAAGAAGCGAACAAAGCTGACCTCTATGTAGAAGTGAAAGAGCATGAAGCGAAAGAGAATAATAGATCGATTTTATTGCCAAACGGCTGGTCTCATGAGGGGGAGTCCACAGAAGACACAATCAATTGCCTCAAGCTAAAAATACCACAAGTTAAATGGGACCAAGATGACATAGGGAATATCAATTAAAAGGAGACAAGTCAACAAGGGTAAAGATTCTCACACAAACCCCAAGTTGAAGGGCACAAAGATATGGATATTTGAGGAGCTCACTCCAATCCAGTTGAAACAAAGAGCTATTGAACTTGCCAAATTGAAGGAATTCAAAAAAGTAGGCAAATGGGCGATAAGGGAATCCAAATCTAATCTCAGCAAGCTTGATGATAAGGTGGAAAAGTGCATTTTTGTTGGCTATAGTATAAGAGCTATAGGCTTTATGATCCCGTGACCAACAAGGTCTTTTATTTTTGCAGAAAATGCAGATCTGCCCCTTGCTGTTTTTGACAAAAGTCAGGGTCCCTTCGATGCTTTGACGGGCTGCTGCCCATCGCGCTGCACTTGACAAGCCTATTGAAAATCAGAATTTGCAGCAAGATACTCCAGTGGTTGATGCCTCACTTCAGCCTATGGCTGATCCAGTCACTCAGCAAGAGATTGAAGGTGCAATGGCACATGAAAATATAGCAATGCAGGAAGAAAGGACAGCAGTTCCTTGTTGGCTGCTCAGCACTCTTAAGGACAGCAAGCTTTTTGCACCTCTTCCAAGCTGTACACGGAGTGGCACTAGAGATGCTAAAGGATGCCCACTATTGTGAAATAGCTAGAGTCAGCAAGATACTTGAGATGGATGAACGTAATTGTTTCAATGACGCACATGACAATGTGTATTGGATGCACGCCATGCAGGTGGAGTTGGACTCCAGCGAGCAAGTGGATTTGCCAATTGGATGTACAAACTGAAACGAAAGTTAGATGGTTCCATAGACAGGTACAAAGCCCATCTCGTTGCAAAGGGCTATGCTTATAAGAAAGGCATAATTGTGATCAGACCTTTTCCCCTACTTCCCATTGCATTGGCTGCACTTCATGGATGAAATATCATCAAAAACTGCATTCTTAAATGGGGATCTTCATGAAGAAGTTTATGTTACTCAGCTCATTGGTCTTGTGGTGCCTGACATTGAGGATAAGGTATGCACGTTGAAGAAAGCCTTGTATGGCTTGAAACAAGCTCCTAGAGCTTGGTATGCCAAGATTGATGCTGTTTTGACCAGCCAGGGAATGCAAAATAGTCCACATGAGAGCACCCTCTATGTCTGGAAAGAAGGGAGAAATTTGCTCATTATGGTTCTTTTCTGTCATGCTGCTTGTTGGTACACATATATTCAAAAACTCTTTTCAGATTTAGAAATTGCAAGCCCATTTCCACTCCTATGGAGCCAGGGCTTAAGTTGTCCATTCATGATGCTAGTGAAGTGTTCAATGCCACTGTTTACAGCCAGGCTGTAGGGTGCCGCCAAAAAACAAATCAAGTTTGCATATCCACCTCAAGGTCAAGGCCCCAATCCTGAGGTGACAGCAGTGCCTGCAGAGAGGACAGCAAACCAACAATATCCTCCTCTGGAAAAAGAGTACGACTGGCTGTTACAGCAGCCCAGGTAATGCCCACACCCGAATTTTCTTCAAGGGTGTGGCCATACACACACACATATACATACTTACATACATACATACATGTGTGTGAATGTGTGTGTGTGTGTGTGTGTGTGTGTGTGTGTCATAGAGTCTTTGGAGACTCCAATTTCTCCAAGCTTTCCTATTTCCGGATGTCATTAAGGCAATCTGTTTATGATTGCCTCAGTGCTTGTCAGATAGATTCCTCTATCTACTTGTCCAATATTGAAATCTTATGACGTTTTGTAACGGCAAGTTCTCACTTTGGGAACTACTTCTTGTAATGTAAACAAATATGATTTCCCAAAAAAAAAAGTGTATATGATGTATTTATTATGTATTTATAATTTATATTTTGCATTCATGCATGTGAACGGCGTGCACGCGTGTGCGCGCGTTGGGTATTGCAAAAGTAAGAAAACCGACAATATAGTGCCTCCAAAAATGGTTTAGTGGCAATAAACTCGATCATTCTAAGATCCATTTATGTCTTTTTGGCAAATCAGCATGCTTCTTTCCACAAACATATCCTCATACCATTGTGTGCAAACAAGGACTACGATCATCTATCTAGTTTCTCCCCTATACTGTATATGGGAATCGAAGGCAGTGGCCAAGTAATAAGGGTTAGGGACAATTTTTATTGTATTAAGGTTTTTTCCCTAACCTCAGTTAGAGGTTGAGTTTGTGGGTTAGTTGATCGCCACACATGTATTGACCCTAGTTAGGCTCCATCCTAGGGTTTTGTCTCTATGACTACCCTAGCTCTGTAGTTCATTGTTGTTGCTGCATTTCAGTTTACCTTCCTTCAGCTCCATTCGTGCTTCCATTTCTAACATTATCTACACCCTATGTGCCATATGAGAACGCGAGATGTCAAGATCTCGGACGATCGTCGAGAGGTGGGCATATTTCTGCAAGGCACGACCTGCATGGCCTCGACCACTGGATGGTGCAAGTGATCTCTGGCAAAAGTGCTACAACTGGGGGGGAAACCTCTGCACAACAAGCTGCTCAAGAGCTCCACGAGACGGCTCAACCACCTCAACCACTGGGGGGGAAACCTCTGCACAACAAGCTGCTCAAGAGCTCCACGAGACGGCTCAACCACCTCAACCACTGGATGCACACCGGGGTGGAACAACTGCTCCAGAACACGCACAACTGGGCTGGATTTACTGCTCCAGCAAGTGCACTACAGGCTGGAAGTACTGCTCCAGCTGATGATACAGAGCTCTAGCCTAGCAAGTCTAGAACAATCAAGAATATCTTTGGACAGAAAATAGACTAGGATTACATCATGTAGGAAAAGGAAACGCATTGCTTGGGTGTGCAGGAAGTACACAAGAAAGGACATAAAAGTCTCTAGAAATGAGGGAGAGTGAGTAAGTCAGGGCCTGGACTTACTCAGGAACCTGTGAGGGGCTACACAAGGTCAGGAAAGAGGTTAATTCCTTATTAGATTCAGCTAGAGCAAGAGCTATTGCTTGTCAGAATCCAATTTTGTAGAGTTTCAGTGTCTTCATTAGAAGCTGAGTACAAATGAGAGAGCCATGCCTTTTATAGGTTTAGGGCAGGCTGTTTTACATCTTTATTTATGAGATGGTGCCCACAGATTGCCACGTGCATTATTCCAGCAGCCGGGAGTTCTTAGTACAAAATACAAAGCCAACTTAAAAGCTACTACTACCAGTGCCATTCCCCACAGCCTACTATGAGGTTCTATGAAATGGCCCTAGTGCCGTTCTCCCATGAGGTTCTAGAGAATCGTAGTGGTACCTTTCTCCCCATTGCAATGTGAGGAATTGCACTATTGTCATTTTGCACAACCTCCTATTAGGCTTAACATGGAGGACAACTTGTATATATACCTTTGTAAGACTAGAATAAGTCCAATCATACAAATTTAGATTTTTTGTTGTTCTAAAGATTAGAAATCTACACAGAAAATAAAAGAGAAAATGAAAGAGAAGAAAAAAGAAGTAAACAAAAACTTTTATGAAAAACAAAAGGAAGACATACTTAGCAAGCAAAGCAACACTTATGTCGTCATCAGTGCCCAAGCATAAGCAGCTATACTGGGTTGCTAAAGACCCGCGGAGTCTCTTGGGCAACTTGGCCTGATTGCATAGGATAAGGCAAGAATGAAGCTTAACATGGAGGACAACTTCGTCTTGCTTCCCATTGTTGCAAGGGGTGAATGGCACTAGTGCCATTCCCCACATCCTTATAGGAGGTTGTGGAGAATGATACTACTACCATTTTTCCCATTTCATTGGGGGAATGGCACCAATTCCATCCTACCCATTGCTTTTATCCATTGCAAGGGGATAATTCCCCTCCTTAAATTCTAAATACCCCTCCTTAAACCTACACATATGAATTACATTAAGCCACTATATAATAAAGTGCATCATGCATGTGAATGGCATGCGAGTCCTACTATTAAAAACATACTCCTATGTGCTAGCCTAACATGCTATGTTACATGTTTACAAGTTACCCCTCCGTCCTCCCATCTCTTATGAGGTTGTGGGAAATGGCACCATCGCCATTCCCCCTTGCGATCTTTCATCATATGTCCATTTGCTTTCATTGAGGGTATAATATTTTATAATGCATTTAAAATGTTTTGAATATTTATTTTGTGTTCATTTTCTTGACATTTTATACTTATTAAATAGACTTGCAAAAATGGCTGGTAAGGGAAACAGAAAGGCTCGTAAGGTGTCTCTTATTGATAGGGTAACTTCTGGTGTAGACCTGCTCATCCCATGTTTGACATTTCAAAAACCTGCTGCAAATCAGCCTTGAAAGCTGCAATTTGTTGAGTATCTGGGCCCGTGATGAGCATATCATCCACATATAAAATCAGCACTAAAAAATCAAATCCACTCCCACAGACATAAAGAGTGGGCTCTATGGAGCTATTCTAAAAACCAAGGGATAGTAAGTGTGCATGAATTTTGGCATACCATGCCCTGGGTGCCTGCTTCAAACCATAAAGGGCTTTTCTAAGCCAGCATATCTTATTTTCAGAATTAACAACCTCAAAGCCAGGAGGTTGTGTGACATATACTTCTTCCCGCAGATCCCCATGAAGAAAAGCAGTTTTGATGTCAAGCTGGTGCACTTGCCAATGATGATGGGCTGCAATGGCAATGACACATCTAATGGTAGTAATCCTTGATGTGGGCGCAAAGGTCAACTCAAAGTCAATGCCTTGTTGTTGGGCATACCCTTTTGCAACAAGATGGGCTTTGTGGCGATCTGCCTTTTTAATTTGTAGACCCACCGGGTTCCAATGGCATGCTTGCCGGGAGGGAGATCTACTAATTCCCATGCGTCATTTTTAGCAATGGAATGTAACTCAGCTCTCATTGCATCCATCCACTCTTTGCTGTCAAAAGCATCTTTATGGCACAGAGGCTCTTCATTGCAAGCTGTAGCAAGGAGTGCAAACTCAAGAAAGTGACCATGCTGTCTATTCCCTGATCTTGTCCGGGCAGCAAAAGGCTGATCTTGTTTGCTGTCCCTCAATGTATCAAGAAGCCATCTGAGAACTTGCCTTTGCTGTCTATTGACAGCTCTTTGTTCAATGACTGCATCATGAATAGTGGGATCATTTTGTGCTGGAAGAGAAACCTGCAAATCAGTATGGGGTAGTGGCTGATTATTGCTTGGTGGAGGGCCTGTAGGAGGCTCATGTTGCTGGTCAAAGTCCTCTTCTGAGGATGGCAGAGGTAACCAAGATTCAAAGGCATCAAACATGTCAACATCTAGCTTAGCTTTGCAGTCCACAAGAGGAGAAGCTGAATGTTCAGCAAAGATTACATCTCTACTAACAATAATCTTCCTAGTATTTGGTTGATATAACCGATACCCTCTGCTCTCTTGGCTGTAACCAATAAATATGCATTTGATTGCCTTATCATCAAGCTTATGTCTCAGCTGAGATGGTACATGAACATATGCAAGAGACCCAAAAACTCTCATGTATGAAAGTGAAGGCTTCCTGCCTTTCCATGCTTCATAAGGTGTAACAGTCTTCAATGCCCGTGTAGGTGATCTATTCAGCACATAGTTGGCACACATCACAACATCAAGCCAAAATTTATTGGGCAAAGACTTGGCCTTAAGCATGCATCTGGCCATCTCCATTGTGGATCTGTTTTTCCTTTCAGAAACAGGATTCTACTGAGGAGTGTAAGGAGTAGTGCATCAGTGAATAATGCCCCGTGAAGACAGAAATGCATCAAACTCCTTAGACATATACTCTCCCCCCCTATCTGTGTTGAGGGTGACAAGCTTGCATCCTGATTCATTCTCAACCATATTCAGCCACCTCTGAAAGCATAAGAAAACTTCAGATTTGGCTTTTAAAGGATATACCCAGCAATATCTTGTGAAATCATCAATGAGAGTCATAAAATATTTGTTACCCCCAATGGCATTTGTCCTCATTGGGCCACAGACATCACTGTGTACTAGCTGCGATTTCCTTTGTGAGAGTTTTGGACAATTCTTTTGAAAAGGAAACCGATGCATCTTACCCAAAAGACAACCCTCACACACATGTTTGGAAACTGTGTGAGTTTGAGATACACCATTTGCTATCTGCTGTGAATGTAGCTTTGCAAGAGCTCTATAATTAAGATGACCCATTCTCTCATGCCAAAGATGAGTTTTAGCAAGCTGCAAATGCTTCAATAGAAAGTGCAGCTGAGTGATGATCAAGGTGATAAAGCCCCTTTTGCAAAGTGCCAATGAGAACTATGGCATTGTCATCACGAAGATCATAAACTAGGCATCTGTAGCCATCAAAAATCACTCTGAAACCTGCAGTGGCAATTGCTAATATGGAAATCAAGTTGACTTCAATTCCAGGCACAAAAAGAACATTTGTCAGAGTGACAGGATGGCTTGAAATGGATGTGAGCTGCACATCTCCAATTCCTT
Source organism: Dipteris shenzhenensis (assembly GCF_047967505.1). Classification (NCBI taxonomy): domain Eukaryota; kingdom Viridiplantae; phylum Streptophyta; class Polypodiopsida; order Gleicheniales; family Dipteridaceae; genus Dipteris; species Dipteris shenzhenensis. The sequence continues at coordinate 6,021,043 of NC_141615.1, forward strand.
TTACAGCATAGGAAGCATTATTAGCACATGTGACAGTCCCCCCTCGAGGTGCACATCTCCAATTCCTTTTACTGTGACATGCTTGGAAGCACCACTATCAAAGTACCAGGACTGAGCATCATTAGCAGTAAAGAAAAGAATGCATCGGCTTTGGAGGGATCAAATGAGCAATGGACAGCCCATGCCCAATCATCCTTGAAGAGCATGTGCATGTGAAGCATCTTCTGGCTCATGGGATTCAATAGCATGAGAGGCATTAACTGTTAATCCTGGTTTCTTTTTCTCTGAAGCAATGCGCTTCCTGCATTCTGAAATGTCATGTCCAGGCTTGCGACAATAGTTGCATCCTTTCTTCTTTGACTTATCTGCTGTATTTTTAGATGCATGGGAGGAATTGCAGCTGTATGCGCAGATTTTGGCTTGCCCATAGGCTTGGAAGCCTTGCCTCTTCCTGTTGTGAAGCAAATGCATGATCAGGAATAATGGCTTGTCTATTAGCTCTACTTTGCTCTTCTTGCAAAAGCAAAGTAACTAGCTGATCAAAAGAATAGTGGTATGGATTGCCACTAATCGAAGGGTTGTAGCAAACCGTTGATATGTATCTGGCAGTCCATTCAGTGTGGTACTGACAAGCTGTGAATTTGGCACCACCTCATCAATGTTGGCAAGTTGTTCCATGAGGTCCTTGACCTTTGTCAGGTATGCATCCATAGAGTCACCTTCATTCATGCTGACTTCCTGTAATTGCCTTCTCAAATATGCAACACGTGCCTCATTGCGAATCTGATAGAGAGAAGCCAATTTATCCCAAGCATCCTTTGCTGTCCTGCAAGACCGGATGTGTGGAATAATGATTCTCTTGCATGATAAAGCAATACATGAATGTGCATTTGCATCTCTTGCATCCCATCTTGTCTGTACCTGAGTTGGAAGAGTAGTAGCAGGAGTGCTAGAAGATGAGGCATCAGGAGGAGTATCCCCTGCAGAGGGACCAACAGTAGAGTCAACCATTGTAGCATTGGCTGGCCTCAGATCAACCCCAGAAACAATTTTCCACAAATGCTTTGCAACAAGAATATGTTTCATGAGATAAGACCACATCGGATAGTTGGTGCCATCCAACTTATCATCTTCACGAAGAATACCAAATAGATCTCGATTGTTCCCAGCCATAGCAAATGTGATACCTTGAAAGAGACCTGAAAACCCAAAAGCCTCAAGGCTATCACTGCAAAAAGCTGGCTGTCCAAAAATGACAGCAAATATCTGCAAATTTCCGACCCAAATCAAAGGGCAAATGCAAATCTGACCCAAATGTGACTGTGGCAGACAATGTTCACTGCAAAAACAGCAAATCTGGCAATTTATTGAGGGCAAATAGGCCAAAAAGAGGGCAAATGCAGAAAAGCCCCAAATTTTGCTAAAATTTTGCAAATGTGAACAATGTATGTGAATATGACTCAATGTCTTGCAGAAAAGACTCAATGTCTGGAAATCTGACTCAATGTCCTGCAAATGTGACTGAATGTTCTCCAATCTGTCCTAATGTATTGCAATCAAAAGAGAAAGACAAAATCCCAAAAAGATTAGCCTCAAGGTTTGTAACTACAAAATTAGGACTTGCTGTCCACAAAGTGACTGCAAAAATGCAACTGTCCCAAAATATAAGCCTCAAGAAATAGGCTAGACTTCAAACAGTAAAAGGAAGTGAAGGAGAGCAAAAGTCCTCAAAAGCCCCAAGTTTTTGTCTTAATTTCTTGCAAATCTAACTGTAATATACCAAAAAACCCCAAATGTCTTGCAAAATCGAAAAGCCCCAAATTTTGAGATTGAAATTGAGCCAAATTTCAAGTTTAGGTACAATCTAATTGCAAATTAGCCAGGAAGAGGGCAAATCTGACAAAAGCCCCAAATTTTGGGCCAAATCTGCCCAAATGTGCCAATGATAAAATCTGCACGTTCTTAGAGTGACGCTGCTGAAATTTCCAATGCTTCGCTCAAGATTTGCGTTGCTCCATTTCACGCTCCAAGTCACACGTTGTACGCTGCTGGTTGTAGACTTGCAAGTCAGCTGCTCTACTATTATGGTGATTCACCAAAGTTGGCGAAAGTCTCATGTAAGGCGCCTCATGAAGACACCACATCGAAGACAGCAGGCACGTTGTTATGGCGCAAGTCACACGCAAGTTTTGCCTTCACTCCGTGCAAGTTACACGCAAGTCTTGCTTTCGATGGCAAAGACGTAGCACTATTGGGAAACAATGGATTGTACGGTAACGTGTAGGTGCCCAGCAAGAAATCAGCCTCCAATGAGTTAAGGGAAGGCTTGGGATAACTGACATGGGCTGGAGAAAGATGGCAATGCCTGCTCTGATACCAATGTAGGATCGGTTGAGAGAGACAGTGTGCAGGTAGCAAAGCGTCACACAAGTCTTAGCCATCACGAAGGGGGAAGACGAGGAGGCATAAACAGCGATGCATCCTAGGAGGAGATGGAAGAACAAAAAGAAGGGAGGAAGGCCAATCAACGTGAAGGGATACGTGGATGTCAAACCAGCAGCAGGAAAGCAGCAAGAAAGAAAGCATTCATTAATGTCTATAAAAGGCAGAGCAAGAGGTAGGTCGCAAAACAGGCTTTAACCGAAAGGCTGACGAAAAGGACTGGATTCAGTCTGTACAGCGGACCTGCTTATAATGACTCATGCCAATACAGCTCACAATCATCTGGATATATGCAGTTTAATGTCATCACATAAAATTGTCTTCCCCCCCCCCCCAATGTGCCCCCCCAACAAAAGAAAAGAGAAGAAAAGAAAGCATCACATACCTCTTGCTCGGTCTTAACTTTCTTTGCACTTGGAGGGCCATTTGCCTTGGCATCATCAGGACCTGCCTTGCGCTTCCCTTTGGGAGCTGTCGCAGAAGCTGGAGCTGGGCGTCCAGCTGCTGCATTTATTGGTTTTGATGGCGTCGTGTCAATAGGCTCTTCTTTTGGAGCAAGACTACGTTTTGGAGCAAGAACAGGGGAGGAGATGTCTTCATTGTCCAGATCAACCTGCAACAGTTACAAACATGGGTATTGATAGCAACATTACAAACGTGGGCAATACATAGAATTCCAAAATAACATCAGAGCAAATATTCATAATCAATCGGAATTTAAAGAGAAGATAATGACTTATGTGCAAGCTAAGATTTCCATTTTGTGCTTAGATGTGCGGGTAATACTGTAGACGACTGTGTTGAAGAGGTGCTCAATTTCGAAGTGTACAAAAGGTTCCCACTGTTCTTCCATCAAACTTAAACAAATTAAGAACATTCATGCAAAGGTGCAGGCACACTTACACACAGTCAAAAGGATGATAAATTTTATAATTAGTCAAAGTGATATGCCTAGAAATTATCACAAAGTTAACTCTGGCTTGTAAAGGGACTTGTAAGACCACTTTTCTCATGCCAATAATTTGATGTGTGATCAAGGGACTTGTAAGACCACTTTTTTCATGCCAATAATTTGATGTGTGATCACCCCCCATTCAAGCACTGTAACATTGAGGATGGATTTCCTACACTCCACAGAATTTAGGTGGGGCAGTTCTAAAGTAGACAAATATCATCAGCAACCTGCTGGCATCACGAGCACTAACGAAAAGAGGCACAAACAGAAGATCAACACAATTACATCATCTTAAAACCTTATCCTAGGACAGAAATTTGAGGAAACACTAAAGAGATAACAGGTAAATTTCCACATACATCTTCATCCTCTTCTTCAGAATAATCATCTGATTCATCTAGACCGGCAGATTTGCCAAGTAGCTTCTTTAACTCTAGCCCTGATTCACTCAGACCGCCCTTTTCCTCCTGCCGACCCTCCTGCCCTTCCTCCTCATCTTCTTCTTCCTGCAGAACAAAAGAGAAGAGACCAGATTTACAAATGACCTTAAGAGTTTACAAAAGCCTGACTCATATCTGTCTTTTTCAGCACACCTGCAGTTCATTGACTGCTTTAAGTAATACAATGCATGAATCAAACTAACAGTCATATACATCTGTGCATCCTTTCATTGTTATGCAGCTTTCTTGTACACTTCAACCGATAAAAGGGTAATGTATGATCTAAAAGACAATGACTTAACCCCTAAACCTTGAAAACATACAAGATATTCTAAGATTGTCATTTAACGTGACACGTGGCAGTATATATGTCGTTAGACACCGACAATGAAAGGTGAGAAAAGGGGAAAAGAGGGGAGTGGGGGCTGCTTGCCTGCCTTTGTCTTCCTAGAAAACAGTCTGTTACAACCATTGTTACCATGATCAATATAGTTATGGTTGTCTAGCACGATCGTAAGTTCTTGTATTATTGAATACCACATTTGTAAGTGACCTTGAGTCAATTTTGATGACATGTAAAGAACTCAAGAGATATCTCTTGAAATTTTTTCATAATCATTAGAATTTTATTTTTGAATGTACATTCAGGATTATTTCATCTATAAGGACGACACAGTATTTGATGCATTACTCTATAGTATATGAAAGTGCTAATTACCATAAACTAATATTTGCATGCAAGAGTGGATGAGCTTGTAACGAAGGGGGGAAAAGGGCTACTTTAGTAGTCCTTTAGCTAGAGTTAGTGGGAAATGTAGAGGGCAGGGGTGCAGCAACAGCACAGCCTACTAACCCCAGGCTGAGCTGAGCCCCTAGCTCAGTTTGGGGTGTTAGAGACAGCAAAAGGGCCCCAGCTTATTCACAGGCCGTCATGGAGCTTCCAAAGGTGAAGACCTTGGCCACAACCCCTATCGCAGCAATAACCAGCCCATACACATTGCATTACAAGCGGAGGATTAGCTCAGACCCACAGGAGTGTTGGAATTATTGCCATAATTCATGGCAGAGACCAATGTATGACTAATAAGTGGGTTAGGGACACTTTTACCTCATTAGAGGTTTTCCCCCCCAACCACAGTTAGGATCCCTAACTACAATTAGTGGTTAGTGGTTAGGATAGGCTTTTGCCACTTTGACAAAACCCAAGGCTTGTATGTTGTTTCTAACTCTTCAACTATAGTGAGTGTTCTTGCTCTCTTCAGCTTTCTTGCTCTCTTGCACACACACACACACACTCACATTTGGTATCAGAGCTCGGACCAGCTCCCGGACTAGCTCCAGCCTTGCACCCAGCTCCGTCCGTACCATGCACATTTGTCGTACGGTTGTACGGCTCTGCCCACCTGCCGCTCACCATTCGTCCAGCAGAATCCGTACCTATAACCCATCGTACACCTACTGTCAACTCACCGTACAACTCCGTTAGCCGTCCATACAGCGCCATCCAACTGTACGGCCTTGCTGCCATACGCCCATACAGTTCTGCTGCCCATTCTCCGTACATCCGCTTCCGTTTGTAGAGCTGTACGGCAAAATTTCGTACAGCTCTCTCTAGCCTATCCAGCTTTGTCCGTACACTCTACAGCCAACTCAGCAATCTCCGTCGTACTACGTCCGTACACATCACGCCTGTAACAAATGCATGTCCGTACAGTTGCCTACACTAACTGTTTGTTGCCTGTGTGTTGACTATACACTGCTCGTGCGTTGTCAGCTCCCTAGCCCATGTGCAGGTTTTATTCACACGTATTGTTACATGTGCTTTTGGGACACAAGCATTTTGCAAAATTTGGGGCTTTTGCAAGCAAATTGCAATTTTGGCACAATTTGGGGATTTCAGTAAATTTGCCCTCTTTTGGTTGCAATTTCCCTATAGAAATTAAGGATTTAGTGATTGGACTGAAATTTCACAATGTACGAGGTGTTTGGACACTTTGCTGGCATTTTTGGAATCAGATTGAGTCACATTGCACACTTTGCAGTGTTTTGTGGCAAATTTTGGGCATTTGCAGGTTGTTTGGGGCAGATTTTGAGCCTTAGGCCGAGACAGGTAGTTGTCCTTTGGTTTTGGACACCCATTCTCCTATATTTGGCACTTTTGGACTTTTTGCAGGTGTTTCATGATACGACTAAACCATTAACGCCAAACTTTTTTTGCAAATCACAGGTGTAGGCACAACTATGTTCCACCCAACCAACCCCTACTGTAGCAAGCTCCAATGGTTACGTAAGTAGGAAAAACCTGCATGCTACACACAGAGCCCACATATCCCTAGATGGATCTAGTCTGCCAAATGTCATCATTTGAGGGCATCTCCTAAATGCATCATTTACCCCTCTCTTGGGATATCATTGAAATCATTTGCCCCTTGGCACCTTTAATGCATTTAGACCCCTTAGCCTTAGATCCACCTAGTCTTGTGCCATGTCACCCTCACCAAGGACCTTGACCTTGATTCCTTTTGATCATTTACGTGAAACCCAAACAAATATAATGCAAACATTGATCCTTTGAAGGAAAATGTCCACTGACCCTTCCGAGATCATGTTATCTCAACTTGAGCATAACATTCCTTCCCTCTTCAGGCATCAACGTCCTCGATGATAAAGTTTGGAAACACTCTCCGTAGCTGGTATACGGATTCCCAGGTAGCTTCTGATAGAGGTAAACCATGCCATGCAACCAACACCGTGGGTATCTTCCGATTGTGTACTTGCATTGTTCCTCGGTCCAGGATTCTTGTTGGTTTGCGTCCTGCATTATCCTCCATCTCCTGAAACAAAACAACACCTTCGATTAGTGAACAGATCTGTTTTCATCCGCATATACCTTAGCTCTATCCATAGCTTGGCGGATGTTAGTTCTCGCAAGTGCTAGCATCTCCGGCATCTGAACCACAAAGTTCACGGCACTAGGCACTTTCTAAGGTACTCCAACTGTAGTTGGATTTGCTGGTCTATAACCATAGTTCAGCTCAAACAGACTGAACCCTGTAGAGGAATATTTTCTATCATTGTAGGCAAATTCTAACAGTGGTAACCACTTGTCCCATGTATGTTGCCTCAATGACACATATGCTCTAAGCATATCCACTAAAATTTAGTTGATTCTTTCCGTCTGACCATCCGTTTCTGGATGATCCCCACTACTCATTTCCAACTCAGTCCTTAGTGTCTCAAACACTGCAGTCCAAAAATAACTAGTAAATTTGACATCCTTGTCTGACACTATGGATTTGGGTAATCCATGCAAACGAAATATATGTTTAATAAACAAAGCATACCATCTCTTATGGTATATCTTGCATAAGTTTGGCCTTTTCTAGATGCCAAGTCACCCTTTTTCTCGGGCTTAAATACATGAGCCTTAGGCCAAAGGATCTGGACAAACTCGTCCACCTTTTGAGTTTCTCTAATTTCGGTCATTAGAGCACTCTCTAATACTGTGAAACTCATATTATGCATAATGCATGACAATGCATCAGCAACTTTATTATCCTTCCCTCTTCGGTACCAAATTGTCAAGTTAAACTCCTGCATGAGTTCTGTCCACCTAGCTTGACGGCCTCTCAAGTCAAGGTGGTTACAAAAATGTTTCAGAATATCATGATCAACATCAACATAAAACTATGATCCATATAAATAATGTCTCCATGTTTTCAGAGCATGGATAACAGCATACAACTCTAATTCATGAGTTGGCCAATTTCGTTGAGAGGGAGAAAGCTTCTTGCTTTCAAAGGCTACTAGCCTTCCCTTTTGGAGGAGAACTGCTCCTACCACAATGCCACTTGCATCGGTCTCAAGGAAAAACGGTTTTTGGGGATCAACTATTTTTAACACCGGTCCTGAGACCACAGCTTGTTTTATGGTGTTAAAACTCTCCTGTTGATTCTCTCTCCATATAAAAGGTACTTTATCTGAGGTCAAATCAGTCAATGGCAATACTATTTCGAAATATCCTTTGATATGCCTTTGATAAAATTGAACAAATCCCAAGAATGATCGCAAAGCGGTCAAACTCTGAGGGATAGGCCAAGTCAGTATCGCAGCCACTTTCTTTGGATCCATTTCTACCTCCTCAGGAGTAATAATGAATCCTAAATATACAAGTCTTACCATACACTGTACAGTTTTCTTTTTATTTACATAAAGAATAGTATTCAAAGTATTGAACACTATTCTTAAGTGTTCATGATGCTCAACAATACTTTTGCTGAACACAAGAATATCGTCAATAAAATGTTACTACAAACTTTCCGATATACGAGCGTAGTAAATCGTTCATAAGTATAACGACTGTAGCTGGAGCATTGGTAAGTCCAAACGGCATTACAAAAAACTCATAATGTCCAAACTTGCTTCTAAAAGTGGTTTTATGCACATCCTTGGCTCTAATACGGATCCATGTAACGCATCTAGCAAATCATCGATCCGAGCCATCGGATACCTGTGCTTATTAGTGATATTATTCAATGCTTTGTAATCTATACAGAGGCGAAAAGTATCATCTTTCTTTTTTTTTAATATCACTAGCGAAGCAAAAGGTGAGAAACTGGGTTGAATCTGTCCCAGCTTGAGGTATTCTTCCAGTTGTCTTCGTACCTTTGCTTCTTCGGTAAATCTTAATATATAGGGAGGTCTATTTACAGGTTCTGCCCCCGGGATTAGTTCAATCTTATGCTGAACATTCCGCTCTGGAGGTAACCCATAAGGTAACTCATCTCTAAAACAATCAGAGAACTCCTCTGCTATTTGATCAGCTAGCTTGGCCATCTCTCCATTTTGGATAACATCAATGCTAGCCGAAGAACCATCAATTCGGCTCTACCAATGCTGTACAAAGAAACAAAAACTCTTCTTGAGCTTTTCGAACTTCCATTACGAAAACCAATGGTCCTTGAGGTATATCTTTTTCACCTCGTAAGACATACAGTACATCATTCATCTTGAATTGACAAATGTGCTTTTTTCAATCTATGGCTAGATTCTTCCTAGAATGCCAAGCCTTACCTAGGGCTATATCTACGTGAGCAAGCTTTGTCATTTCAAAATCAAGCTTCTCTGTATAGTCTTGAATTCGAAGATCCAACTGAGTAACCCTTTGGTCCCATACTTCAGTTGAACTTCCGTTTGCCATTCTAACTATATATGCATAGTCAGATGGGCTAGTCTTTAATTTCAGCCTCTTTACAAGCTTGGAGCTAATTACATTGTGTGTTGACACTGAGTCCAACAACACAATGACATCATGATTGGCTACTTGCCCTTTCATCTTAATTAACTCCGTATCGTTAAAGGCTGTATACCCCGTTGCCACGGGCTTTGATAGGGCATTATCAGGTGCACTGGTTACTAGCTTAGCAACAGACACACATAACAAAATAGGTACTGACCTTTGAGAAGATCCTGCTAGTTGAGAAGATCCACTCATGAGACTGAAGGCATCCAAAACACAAGCCTTCTCTCCTTGCTTTTTCTCTTTGCTCTGGGTTTAAAGAAGACTTCGACCAAGCCCGGGCTGCCATTGGTGCTACTTTTCTTTTCACTCCAATGGTGGTACTTGGTTTAGGAGTCTCAATTAGCTTGACCACTAGGCTGTGAGGCACTCCCTTTACTAATCCACTTCTTAAACCCAGTTTTCTTTGGGTACTCAGACCGAGTCCCAACCTGCATAAACCCACTTGGTCTGTTTCCTTTGGCATCCTCATACTTCAGGGCTATGGCAATTGCTTCATCTAGCATGTTCGCATACTTAGCCCGAACTTCCATCTTGATCCGATCATTTAGTCCAAAGATAAAATCTTTTACCTCAACTAACTGAGGTAGAGGTTCATAAACTTTTATTACACTTTCTCTGAACTTATCGGTGTATTCCGCCACTGATAAATTTCTCTAACGAAGGTTTCGATACTGATCCCAAGCTCGGGATGCTTCATCAGGAGGTAAAAAGTGTTTTCTAAATTCTTTTTTAAACCCCTCCCAAGTAGTGGATGCCACTCCATCTTTCTGCTGTTTTATCCACCACCTATTTGCTGCCTCATTAAACATATGGGTGGCCTCGCGGATTTTCTTCATATCATTCCTGATTTCACAAATGGCGAAGGCCTCGTCCCATTTGTGTAACCAGGTCTCTATGATATTGGAACTACGGTCAAACATCCGACCAAAATACTTTTCTGGCCTATAATTGGCAATATTAAGCACCTTAGCCCTCCTAGGCTCGACCATATGAACACTAGATTCAGGTTCCATTGGAGCTTTACCCTTCTCTTCACGAGATGGTCTAGCAAACATACTATGAACCATTTTTCTGAGCTCCGATTGTCCTACATTTGCTTGCAATTGTTGCGCTAAAATCTGTTGCAAGGCATCCTCCAATAATGCAATTCTACCAGACAGTGTATGGCCTGCTGGGCGCGACACCTGCGGGGTCGAACGGACTCCCGACTCTACGGGATCCACCCTAGAAGCTTCTTCTTCAACTTCCATTTAGGTCGATGGGTTTTTTTTTTTTAATAAATAAAACACCACCTAAAACTGTATTTACAAACTACTTTTCAATCTCACAACCACAAAAGGTGTCTAAACAGGCATAACCATCAACTGAAAATAGCTGAGAACCAAGATGAATATCTTTTCCCTATACTAGGGAAACATCTGCAATCTCAAATAACTCAAACACCAAGGGCAAATAAACTAGCATATACCCCAACAAAATTTGGCATAGAAAGCTCCCTGGTCATATTTATGCTGCATGAAGAGATCAACTAGTCCCTGTAAGCCACTCCCAATCTGTATTTATAATCTGTCCTGCAACCACCTACCTTTACGTTGGATTCAAGAGAAGATCAGCCATTATAAACAAATACCCAAGCTCCAGCCTCTCTTTTATTAGTGCACACAAGGCTCCCAACAGACTAAGGTTGGTGCGTTGCTAAATAAATGAGTTGTGCAATGAAGCGATGAACAGCCATGTGGGCATAGCACCCGTCAATCACGAACGAGTTCACCAACCACCTGCAACTAATACTATAACAGCGACGTGAACTCTTGCACCCACGCAATCTCTATGATCTGACAAGCTCCCCATAAGGCTCACGACTTGAAACAGGTAACTCTTGGGCACACGTAATTTTTTTTAAACGCAATCCCCTGGTTACTCTCAACCGTCAATCGTGACATCAACAAAATGAACGGGGCTTGTCAACGAAGGGCTAACTCCATCCTTTAGCACAAGATCGCAAAGGTCTGCACCTTTTAACGTTTGCTCAAGCTTAAGGTGGATAACGATAGAGAGCTTCTTTTTCAAACGCACACTACGAAAGCGTCATGCATATTCGAGGTAACAATTCCAACCACCTGATACGCTTCACCCATCGCACCCTCCTTTAAAGCGGACAAACCTTTCACATCCGGATTTTCCTGCTTGCATCCGTGGATATTATGATCATCTGCCTTTCAAGATAATCTCGACATCACCCCTCTGGCTTCCCGACGCAGGTGCCTTCATCTATCGCCATATCAAAAATTTAATTCGTCGTTCAAACCTTCCGAACCAATATTTGCATACATGTTTTTCATGAGTGTTCTAAATTGCTTGAGCTCGGAAGTTGGAGAACATTCACACGTTCATACACAGAGAGCTCGCTAGCCAAGCCTTCCTGCACCTTTGTGACCTGACGCTCTGATACCAAATGATACGACTAAACCATTAACGCCAAACTTTTCCTGCAAATCACAGGTGTAGGCACAACTATGTTCCACCCAACCAACCCCTACTGTAGCAAGCTCCAATGGTTACATAAGTAGGAAAAACCTGCATGCTACACATAAAGCCCACATATTCCTTTTTTTTTTTTTTTTTTTGCAAAAAGAGACTTCTATTAAGTATTAAAGAAAAACCGTTAGAGCAAGCTCCATACGGGATACATCATGCAATGCACGAAAAGCTCAAGAGCCAAAAAGAAAGGATTGAGGCTGAAAGTGCCATCTCAATCCGGTAGAAGCCTCCGAGAAAAAGGGAGAACCCCTCCAAACTCGAAGAAAAATAGTCCTTCTAGAAGAGGCTGCCCGTGAAGAACCCTGCATGCTAGCCCATATGGCTATCAAGGTGTGAACCGTGTCAATCCAAATACCCGTGAACACCTGTAATGGGTGTATCTGGGTGCCATCCAAGGCCTCAGTACATCTGGCTCTCCAAATGTGCCAAGAGGAAATGCTAGCCAAAATCTCCCAAGAGGTGTCCACTGAAACATGAGAAGCTCTGAAAGGAGTAAGTGGTACATCCTGTAGAGAGCAGGGCTCTATCATCTGCCGGCGGACCGAGAGTGCCCAAGAAGAAGGCTCACCCTCATAAAACACCTGGGGCCCGGTAAGAGATAACCATGCGACCGAGCCCCAAGTCATGAAGAAAGGGGATGTGTGAAAGATGCTGAGTATCCGAGCAACCCCTTTCCAAACAGTCCTCGCCTGACTGCAGTCCCAAAGGCAATGTCGCACTGACTCCTCTGCAGAGTGACAACGAGGACAAGTGGGATCAGCCCCAAAACGTGATCTCCACAGGTTCACTGCAATCCCTCCATGAATAGAAAGCCAAAAGAAAAGAGTGATCTTTCTATTTCTGAGGGATTTCCAGAGCCTCCTCCAGAAATTTCTACGCAAGTCTGCGGTGATGAAGAAGCTTTCCCAATGGGGGGTTCTGGAGGGAATCCAACCCCTACTGTTCAGCTGAAACCTCCTGGCATTACCAACCGTGAAACGAAAGAAGGGAATCCCCCTCTCTCGGTGCCCATGATCTATCCATTCCCACTCTCCTGGGTCCCACTGCAAGCACCTGATAGGTGCACCTCCATATAACCACAACCTCCAGGATCCCAAGGCCAAGAGCAGAGGGTCGGGGTCTAAGTACCACTGCAGGCCCGCTCCAAGGTCCACAAAACCAGCAATCCTGACAGGCTGAAAGGCAACCTCAAGAAGAATGCCATCCCTGGATGTAGAAAGTAAACCTCCATCCCCAACATCAAATACCAGAGCGTCTTCCCCGAGACCTCGGAGAGCGATCACCTGTAAAGGAACTGATGTCCGCGAAAAAGCTCCCATCCAAGTGGTGGAAGTAATAGGCAGCTCAACTGTCCATTCCACCGGGATGGCTGCATCTATCTGCTGAATCCTGCGTGCTACCCCTCTGAGGTGACTCACGGACTGCAGTCTCTGATCCACAGGTAGCCTGATAAAAGATTTCCAAGTGCCTACTGTGTAGGCGGGGCCTCTCTCCCATTTAGACCACTGCATGTAATGGGAAGTGCCCAATGGTCTGGCATGCTCGTCAAGAATACTATCATTCCAAATGATCGGCTGCCTATCAATCTCTTCGACGGTAGAAGGAGGAATCCTTCGAAGAGTGTTCCTGAAGCTCCCCCAAGCTTTCAGGATGGCAGTCATGAGAGGAGAGGCAGGAGATCTGAGAGGGGCTGATGTGAAAATCCAGCGAGGGCTGTCTACCCAATCATCTCCCAAGGTTGGTGTGCAAGCCTGAATGCGTCCAAAAAAGAAATCCTTCCAAGGTTCCTGCCCAGGCATGAGTCCCCTCACCACCACCTTACAAAGCAATGCCCTGCACTGCAAGTCCGGGTCAATGACATTAAGGCCCCCTTCACATGTAGGGAGAATAATGGTCTCCCAGGCCACCCTTGCTGCAACATCTGCTGTGCCATCAAGTCCACTCCATAAAAAATTCCTGACTGGTCTGATGAGCTGAGTGATGCAATCCCTAGACCGGCACCAGCAAGAACACACGAACCAGGAGGTGGCCAAGAGAACCTGATTCACTACCACAACTCTAGATGCAAGGTCGAGTTTGGCAGAGCTCCAGAATAGGAGCTTTTTCCTTATACTTTCTAGTACTGGGGCAAACTGCTGTGCTGGAGAGATGTCCAATCCTACCTGGCATCCCAAATACCTGATAGGAACACCCCTCTGAATCCAGGAAAAACCAATGTCAACACCCCAGCCTGGAGTGTCCTCATCACTGATCCAAAAGCCAAAGGATTTATGCCAGTTAATGTGTGCCCCTGCAGCTGAGCAAAAAATATCCAAGGCTGTCCGGAAAGAAACAAGTGACTGCAAGGAGGCCTGAATAAAAATAGCAGTGTCATCAGCCAACTCACAGTCAAAAAGCTCCTGCTCCTGTCTCAAGGGCAGTCTCAGCCCAAAAAGCTCAGCCTGAGATCTAAGAAAGATACTCATAGCTTCTGCCACAAAAAGAAAGAGGAAGGGGGCTAAAGGGCATCCCTGACGAACTGATCTGGAAATCTGAAACCTGTCACCCCTTACCCCACCAATCAAAACCTGGCTGTGGGCTGATCTGTAAAGGGAGGCCACACCTCTGATCCAAGCATCTGAAAATCCAAACCGTAGAAGAGTGCCCTCAAGAAAACCCCAATCTACTCTGTCATAGGCTTTCTCGAAGTCCAAGAGTAAAACTGCTAGCCTCTGCCCACTCTGCATAGCCCACTCTGTGGCTTCCCAAAAGGAAAAGATATTATCAAAAATGCTCCTGCCATGCACAAAGCCTGTCTGAGTATCATGGATCAGGTCTGGAAGAAGGGGCTGTAGTCGGATGCTGATCGCCTTGGCAAGGATTTTGTAAAGTGTGCCCAAAAGAGTGATGGGTCTCCAATGGGATACAAAATTCCTGTTGCCACCTTTCGGGATAAGGTGAATGAGTCCCTCGGTCAATGAGTCAGGCATCTCACCCGAGTCCCAAATGCCCTGCAGGGCTGAAGTAATATGATCACCTATCATATCCCAAAAGGCTATAAAAAAAGGAGGAGTAAGACCATCAGAACCAGGGCATTTGCCCTTATGAAGGGCAGAAAGAGCAGCCTTGAATTCTGTGTTGGTAAAGCGTGCATCAAGTGAGCATAACATCTCTGGGGTGACCAACACAGGTAAACTCTGCCAAACTTCACCTCTAGCCGCCTCTCTAGCCTGTGAGTTCGGATCTGCGGAAAGAAGGGAGGTATAAAAATCTGTCGCTAAATGCATGACGGTTTCCGGATGGGACTGCAAAACTCCGTCAGAGTCAATAAGCTGCCTGACACTCTCTCTACTATGTCTGGGGCCAAGTGTAGAGAAAAAATGTTTATTGACTCTCCCTCCCATTTGTATCCAAAAGGACTCCCGAGCATGGAACGCATACTCTGCTCTCTGATCAAGCAAGGTCTGCAAGTGAGCCCTTGCGGCAGCAAGGCGCTCCTGTACCCAAGCATCTGATGGTCGTTTCTGCTCCTCCCTCTGAAGGGCTGCCAACTGCCGGCGGATACCGATCTCTCGCCTGAGTACCTCATCTCGTCGAGCACTAGCAACTGAGTGATAGAAGTCGCTGATACTGTCAAGTGATGTGGCCACATGTGAAGGACCGGCCACCCCCCCCTGCATATGAGAAACCCAGATCTCCAACACTACCTCTGTGAGAGTCTCATCCATGTATAAGGCGTCTGGGATCCTGATACTGTGAGACCGTCCTCTCAGATGAGGCTCTGAAATGGACAAAATTACCGGAAAATGGTCTGAAGTGGAAACACCGGGTGCAATGCAAACTGTCCCCCCTCTATCAAGAGCCCAGTCATCCACAAAGAGCCCACATATTCCTAGATGGATCTAGTCCACCAAATGTCATCATTTGAGGGCATCTCCTAAATGCATCATTTACCCCTCTCTTGGGATATCATTGAAATCATTTGCCCCTTGGCAACTTTAATGCATTTAGACCCCTTAGCCTTAGATCCACCTAGTCTTGTGCCATGTCACCCTCACCAAGGCCCTTGACCTTGATTTCTTTTGATCATTTACGTGAAACCCAAACAAATATAATACAAACATTGATCCTTTAAAGGAAAATGTCCACTGACCCTTCCGAGGTCATGTTACCTCAACTTGAGCGCAACATTTCGCACACACATTTGGCAAAGATTCAATTCAGCTTATGCTTTTCGGAGGTTGCATTTTGAGCCATTGTTTGGCTGTTTTTTGAGCAGTGGGCAGTCTGCATCAATATCCCTAAAGGGATTTGTGTTGTGCACCTTAATTCCCAGGAAGGGAATTTTTTGTTGGTATTTGCTGCATTTTCTTTGGCGATTATGGCCCAAAACAATCCCAATGAAGTGTTTGGAGTCCTCACACAGGAGGATAAGTTGGATGGTACCAACTACTCCTTATGAAGTTTTATGGATCGCAATATCTTAGTTGGCAAACACTTATGGGACTATATCAATAGGGATGAGCCACGGCCAGAGAATGTGGTTGCACCTGCCACTCCTCCTCAACAAGCTGGAGGAAGGGATAGAGGACAAGCTCAAGGTGCACGACAAGTGCTAGGTGCAACGGTGGCTCCTACAGAGGAACATAAAAGGTGGGATTCACCTGATGCACTAGCACTTTCAGCTATCTTCCTTTCTATCAAAAGGTTTATCATTCCGCACATTCGATCATGCAAGACCCCTCAAAGGCAACTTCGGATATTTGGAGAGTATGTTTTCAGCCTGCAATGATGCTAGGGTTTCTTTCATGAAGAGAGAGTTGACTCATACTCATATGGATGAGGGTGACTCTATGTTTGAGCACCTCACTAAACTCAGGATTTGAGAGAGCAATTGTTGAATATTGATGATCTTGTTGAATATTGATGAGATCATTCCAGATTCAGAGATGGTCACTACCACTCTAAATTCTCTTCCCGAGTCTTATCTTGGCTTTCACACCTCATTGAATTTGTCATTGAGGGGGGGTGGCAACCTTCTCACTTTTCATGAGTTGATAGGACTTTTGTTGCAGGAAGAACAAACCAAGAAGAACATGGCTTCACGAGCTCGTGAACATGTGATGCTTTCGAAATTCAAGCCCAAAGGGAAGGGGTAGCATCAACAGCATGCAATCAGCCTTTGCATCAGCATAAAGCTGATTCTAGAAAGCCTTCTCACAAGGCTAAGAATGATGCAGAGAAGCCCAAGAGAAAGGGTGTTTGCACGAAGCCGGGTCACTACATAGGGGAGTGCAAGAAAAGAACTGACAAGGAAAAGAAAAAGGATCCCGGTATGGCTGTCACCGATTCAGCTCCTCATGCGCGTGATGGTGGTGATGCTTCAGCCAACTTAGAGGAAGAAGAGTATGCCTTTCTAACTTGCACTTATGATCGTTCTAAGGATTCATGTGCTTTCAATGTCAATGAGACATTGAATAATTGGTACTTTGATAGTGGTGCCACCAAACATATCACTTCCAAGGAGTGTTTGTTTGATTCTCTGCATCCATCGCCCGCTGGGAAAAGGGTGTCTTGTGCCAATGATTCTTCTTATTCCGGTCGTGGCATTGGTGAGATTGTACGTACAGCCACAGATGGCACAAATTTCAGAACTCATGATGTGCTTTATGTACCTGGAATCAATAAGAATTTGCTTTCAGTGTCCTCTCTCAATAAAAGAGAGTTTCAGGTTGTCTTTGAAGATGACAAGTGTGCAGTCCAAGATAGGGAAGATGACTATGCCTTGAGACTATCTAGCATGCTGTTTCGTGGTCTTTTTCAGCTTAATGTTTTTAAGAAAAGACCATATGATGCACTTGCAGTTTCTTCTCCCACTGCTGCTATGCAGAATATAAAATTATGGCATGCTAGATATGGGCATATGAGTTATGGCAGCTTGATGACACTTCAAAAACATACTATGGTTGATGCTTTGCCTCCTTTGGAGTCACCTTGTCCTCATGCCTGTGAAGGGTGCATACTTGGGAAGATGCACCGGTTTCCCTTCAAGAAGGATGTTGCAGTATGAGCTGTTCGAAAATTACAGCTCACTCATAGTGATGTCTGTGGTCCCATAAGAACTCCTGCATTGGGTAATTATCTCTATTACGTCACATTCATTGATGACTACTCAAACTACACTTGGGTTTATGGTTTAAAGAGAATATTAGATGTGTTTAAGCATTTTCGACACTTTGTGGCAAAGGTTGAGAATGAAACAAGACTCAAGGTGCAGAACTACACACGGACAGAGGGGGGGAGTATATGTCTCATAAATTTGAGATTTATTTAAAAGAGAAGGGCATCACACATCAGCTTACAGTGCTTACAATGAGGCTTACCCCTCAGCAAAATGGCAGAGCTGAGTAGAAAAATCGAACTCTTATAGAGATGGATAGATGCAGAGTAGAAAATTGCCTCACAGTGCATGGGTGACTATGGACGTTGGACCTCCATTACGGGAGGATCACCTTGCTGGACAGTGGCCCCTGTCGCTTCTTTCTTTCTTTTTTTTTTAAAGGGAGGGAGGGGTGTCTCCAACTAAGCGCTCCTGCAACTGCTCCTCCGCGGGTGCCTCTAACTACTCTCTCTCTCGCGCTTGCTGCCTCTACTCGCCCGCCTTGGCTCCTCCCGCCTCCCTCCTACTCCGCCCGCCTCTGCTCCGCCCAACTGCCCGCTGCTGCAACTCCTCTGCCCCTACCCACTTAGCCCCACCCCTGCTCTGCCCCTGTCCGCTTAGCCCCATCTGCCCTCAACCTACCCCCGCCAGCCCTCTGCCTACCCCCGCCTAGCCTCAACAACTAGGAACCCCTAGTTGGACTGAACCCGTAGCTCAACTAAGGGGTCAGCTCAGCCAAGGGGTAACAGGAGATATGGGCAGCAAAGAATGGCCGAGCCTACCTCTCTCTTCAAAATCACCCTCTACTCCAGCAACCTCTAATAGTAGAGCCCAATACGCCACAATTGCAGCTAGGACACCTCTATATGCGCATATCTATGAATGAGGAATAGCGAAGACCCCTAACTGGTTCGTACCCTTGCCACTCAACCCAAGAATCAAGCCCTAAGCCTCCCTAGGCTACCTGAGCTACTGTTGTGTACCCAGTACATGTCAGATACCAATCCATGCACATGACTCATCTAAGAACTCTCCCGAGTTCGCTAAAAAACCCGAGAATGTCCTCTTGAGGTTCTATAATGTCTCCCATGTTGCATCCTCCTCAACACGATCCTTCCACTTGATCTTGTATTCCGTGATAGTTCTATTATGAATCTGTCTTTCACGAAATTCAAGAATACTCTCAGGTTCGTGTGGAATAAAAGTCAAATCTATAACTTCTATTATTTCTTGAGGAGAAACAAGTTGATCATCCGCACACAGTAACTCTTTCAGTTTGCTGACATGAAACACTAGATGTACTTTAACATCAGGAGGCAATTCTAGTTTATATGCAACTGGTCCAATTCTTTTAATAATCTTGAAAGGACCACAGTATCTGGAGGATAACTTCGGCTTAGGCTCTTGGATTCCTTGGGAATACGCACATATACCATCGTTCCTTCAGAGAACTCTCTAGGTGAACGATGTCTATTAGCATAAAATATGTCCCGATCTTAGGCACTTCTAATAGACTCCTTGGCAAACTGCAACATTTCTTGCATGTCTTGCAAGAATGTCTTTGATGCATCATTTTGGATTCCCTTTAACCCAACCATAACTGGTGACTTAGGTTGAAACCCATACATAAGCATAAAAGGACTGTAACCAGTACTCGAATGCTTTGCACTGTTATAGGCAAATTCTATCATAGGGAGATAGTCTTCCCATGAAGACTGTCTCTTAGAAACATATGTCCCAAGCATATCTTCAACTAATTGGTTGACCTTCTCTGTACTGCCATCAGATTGTGCATGATCTGAGGAACTCATACTTACAGTAGTTTCCAACTTCTCAAAAACAAGTGTCCAGAAGTTACTTGTAAACTTCGAGTCCCTATCACTGACTATGTAAAACGGCAAACCATACAGCTTAAACCAGTAGTCCACAAACTCGTGAGCCAGTTAAACAACTGAGATGGTTGTTCTAGTAGGTAAGAATCTAGCCATTTTTGTCAGACGGTCCACTATGACCCAAATGGAGTCAAGACCCTTGCGCGTTCTAGGCAAACCTGTAATAAAATCCATGGAAATACTTTTCCATTTATTACCCGGGATTTGCAATGGCTGTAATAACCCCGCGCTTCTAACGTGTTCTGCCTTAGTAACCTGACAAACCCGGCAACCTACCACATAGTTTTCAATAAATGCACGCATCTTAGGCCAATAAAAGGTATGTTTCACAAGAGACAGAGTCCGATGTGTACCTGGATGTCCAGCACTAGGAGCATCATGACACTCCCAGAAAATCTTGGATTGAAGATCCGAAACATCTGGCACACAGATCTTTCCATTCCGAAATAGCAAGCCGTTCCTAATCATCCACTGACCCCCGCCGCATGTACCGTAGGTGGCACAATCCCTGAGTCCTGGTCAACCATGTAGCTCCCATCCTAGACTTCTGCCAATAAGAATTGAAATGACTATCAGTTGCGCAAAGCCCTCTCAAGGATTGAAATAGGTCTGAGGATATTTTCGTAAATGACATAGCATTTACAAACTTGACTCGACTTAAGGCATCTGCCACACTATTTATCCAACCCTTTCGATAACGTATTTCAAAATTAAAATCTTGCATTAAATCTGTTCATCTGGCCTTTCTTCCTCGCAATTCAGACGTGTCACACACATACTTGATTGACTGATGATCGGTCAATACAAGTAACTTCAAACCATACAAGTAGTGTCTCCAAACCTTCAGAGCATACACAACTGCATAGAGTTATTTTTCTAGTGTGGGCCAACGATATTGGGTAACGTCTAGCTTCTTACTCTCAAAAGCTATAGATCTGCCCTTGAACATAACGCTGGGTAGGATCAGGTAATGCAAGAACGGGTGCTTCCTTGATAGTTAACTTCAAGGTTTCAAAAGCCTTGTTCAATGCATCATTCCAAGAGATCGGCTAGGTAGACCTACGTCCACGACCTTTCAATATGTTGGTCAAGGGTGCCGTGATACTGGAATAATCACACACAAACTTCCGTAGAAAAACCATTAATCTTAGAAAAAAACGAGGTTGTTTCACAGTCTGAGGAATAGGCCATTTCAAAACCTTGGTCTTGGTATACTAAGGCTCTGTGAGATCTTGTTTGGGATATTAGTTCGTCTTGGTATACTAAGGCTCTGTGGGATCTTGTTTGGGATATTAGTTGGATCTTGGTGTTTCCTTTTTGTGTTTCATCATGGTGAAGATTCCAGTGTTTTGAGGGACCCAAGGGGAAGACCCGGAGTCTTATCTTCAAGATTTTGTTCGAGGATGCCAGCTTTCTGGATGGTCCATGAAGGATCGGGCAGAGATTTTGGATACGATCCAGATCAATGCTAATACCTTCAGAAGAAATCTTGTGTCCTAAGTAAATGATCTCCTTCATAAAGAAGTCACATTTATTCATCTTGGCATAGCCTATGCTGTCTTAGTATAACTAAGACAATCCGAAGGTGTCCAATGTGTTCCTCTAGCGTTCGGCTATATACCAAGATGTCATCTAAGAACACGACAACTAATTTGCCAGAAAATCTTAAAACAAATCGTTCATCATTTGCTGAAAGGTAGCAGGCGCATTGGTCAAACCAAAAGGTAATACGAGAAACTCGTAGTGGCCATACCTAGTTCAAAATGCGGTTCTATCTATATGTTTAGCATAGATATGGATTTGGTGATAACCCGTACGCAAATCAATCTTAGTGAAATACTTTGCTTTGGTCAAAAGGTCTATCAAATCATCGGAACGAGAAAGAGGGTCTCGATTCTTAATTGTCACTTTATTCAATCGTTTATAATCTATACACATTCTCCACAAATTATCTTTCTTCTTTCTTAAAAGGACAGGTGCTCCCCAAGGTGATTTACTTGGGCGTATATAGCCCATATTCAGATAATCTTGTAGCTGTGAAGCTAACTCATCCTCCTCAAGCTGGCTCGTCCTATAAGGTGGAATACTAATAGGTTGAGTCCCATGTACTAAATCTATGCGATGATCTACTGCCCGTTCTGGAGATAAATCTTCCGACAGTTGAGCAGGGAATATATCCACGAAATCATCCAACAACGTTCTCAATTCATGGTGTTCAAACACGCTTAAATCATTTTTGTTATTAACAGAGACAACAAATGAAGAAAGCGGAATCAAAATACACTAATGCACATCATAATGAGAAGTGTTTATTATATTCCGAAGCTGCATCGCAAATACAATAAGTCCCTGAGAAGAGGTAATATTATCACACTGAATACAAAATTGAGTGTCCTTACCCAAAAAAGAGTATATGCTCTTTCCATCCAATCCGAATATCGTGGGTTTTAAACCACTCTATTCCGATTAACAAGTCCACATGTTCCAAGTGCATGACATAGCACATAAGAGCAGCTGTGTAGTCTTGATTCCGGATAGAAAGTGCGTCAATCTTGCGATCCCAAAACTGCTTTTCAGCTGGAAGCTGCACCTCGTAGGTGTGATCGCTAGGTATCGTGGACAGTCCCCTCCTCTGTACGAGTTTGTAATTAACAAAATCATAAGAGCTGCCCAGGTCAAAGAGAATGTGAACTCTTTGGTCCATTACTTCTCCATAAACTCGGAAAAGATCATGGGAACCAAATAACGAATTACCAAAAGTACAATTACAAGAAAGTGGGCAGGTAATGACACAGAAAGAAATACCTGTCATCGAAACCTGATTAGCTCCCTTAGCTTTAGTACCCTGACCCGCATGGAGCTTCGGTCCCGACACTTGCATCTGGTTCTTGCGCTTAGGACATTGAGGCATTTCAACATGCTTTACACTTGGCTCCTTTTGTCACGTGAGCGATAACTGTGTACATATCATAGGTTGCTATATCCCTCTGGGACGAATTTGTGCAACCATGATGTAGTTTCCAGGTATTCCAGAGATATCTCCAGGATACTTCAGCCATACCATGGAGGGGGTTTGTTTACCACTTAGCCCTGGTATGAGCCTTGTATGTCAAGTCAACCCTATGAGTTGACTTCTCTGGTCAACCATAAGGTTGACTTGGGGGCCATGTAGGCCACCCTTTGTATTTTCCTCTTCTCCATTTGAGCAGTACTATGTTTTGCTCCAACTTGTTTTTTGCTTCCCACACTCCACTACTTCCTACACCCAACAGCCATGCTATGCCTCTCCCTAGTACGTAGCTAAATCATGCTTCAAAGCCATGGAAGATGCCTCAATATGCAAGACAAAAATATGGTGGTTTCCAGGCTATTACAGCTTCAATTACAAGAGGGTTATGTTGGGATAGCTACTCAAATAAAATCATGATGGAAACAAATATGGACAGCAAGGGGGCTGTTATATCAGTTTGCACGACCGATACATTGCTCCAGATGAAGCCCTAGCAGCTCAGCGCATAAATGGAAGAAATGCCTATATTTACAGTAGCCTACATAACCATGACAATGAAGTAGGCCTAATGGGTGAAAAGATAGATGAGGCGCCAAGCAATGATGAGCAAATCCGTGATATTGTTCAAGATGCAAATGTTAACCAGCAAGATAAGGATGCGGATGCACTTACTCTCGATCCTTCTAGGCATGCAAACTTTTAAGGATAAAGTTTTTGAGGAGAATTGTTGTGAATGCGAACTTTGTGAGGGTGTCCTTGTGCTTGGTACAAGATGTGATAAATGCTGCCATGTATTGGCACTCACAAAAGCCAATCCGTGTGCACATGATGAGGCTGAACAGACCCATGAAGGTGACAACACATGTAACCTGTCTGCCATGAACATGTGTGATGCTCTCAAGCCACTCTTGGCGAGGAGTCATGTGCTTAGTAGCACCACTGTCGATATACCATGTATCACTTGCAACAAGGGAAGCATCCCCTAATTGATTTTCAGCATTCAAATCCCCCCTAGCATCCATCTTCTCATTAAATGCAGCAAACACAAAATCTCTATAACCTTGGGCAAGATGAGCTTCACCGTGTGCATCTGAAGCACGAGTTTCAGTGGGGGCAACAAAATTACTGCTAGAGCTGTCCCTTTGCCTCTTCTTTTCATTGGCAATCCTGTTCTGACACTCTGTGATGTAATGCACTGGCTTCTTGCAATAATTGCATTTGCCCTTTTTCTGATTTTTGCTTGAACTGCTTGCATTCCCCTCCTTGGGCTGAGTTGTATGGCTGTGTTTTGGCTCAAACTTTTTCTGAAATTTGCCTTTTCCACCCATGGCAAGCGCTTTCTCACCCTGACGAGAGGCTTTGGCAAAATTTGAGCATCTCTCCTCTTCCTGCAACAAAAGCCCAACTCACTCATCAAACGAGAGTGAGACTGCCCCGAGAACAATGGTCAATGAAGTGACGAATGTGCCATATGATGACGCTAAGCTATTGAGAGTAATAGAGATGAGCTTCTTGTCTTCTATTTTCTTAGCAATACTTGCGAGCTGATCACGTAGATCAATGATCTTGGCAATATGATTAGTGATGGCCTGGCCTCCTGCATCTCGAGATCCTTGAGCTAATTTGTCAAGATGGCCCTTGCCTCATTCTTAACATGATACATGTTCGCCAATCTTTCCCATGCTGCCTTTGCATACTTGCACGACTTGATAGTCGTCATAATGTGCCTCTTCACATTTGTGGCAATCAAAAACATCGCTTGGGCACTGCAGCGGTCAAACTTCTCTTCTGCTCCTCCATCGATGCTATGGGACTAGCAGGAGGGACTGTAGCAATCTGTTGTCTGCCTGTAGTCTGACCCGAAGAAGCTATGCTGGATGTAGATGAGCCTGCTGGCCTCACCTCATCCCCACTAACAATATCCCACAAGCCCTTACCAACCAAGATGTTCTTAAGCATGAATAACCACAAGGCATAGTTTGGTCCATCCAGCTAGTAACTTGCAGAAACCACTAGCCTATGAGCTAGAAATTCAGAAATATGTAAAATGGTCTGTGTTCATCAAGTTGCAGACATAAGCCAGCAAGATAAGCCCCGACATAGAGCTGTTATGATTGCTGTCCTAATGCAATGTTATGTTGATGTTTTTGGGCGACAAATTTTGCCGTATTTGCCATCAGGGCATTATGCTTCTTTATGCCGCATGCAGTTACCAACAATGAAGGTCCATGGGTGTTGATATCACAAGGAGATCACCCATATGTTTGCCACTTCCTTCACTGCCACATGCAAAATGTAATCATAGAAGGGAATCATGATGTTGAAATGAATGGCTGCTCAATAGACATGCTTTCAAGCCTGGACAGAAATGAAGCCATTGTACTTCCAGATTTGAGCATTGTGGCTATGGATCTGAAATTTTTGATGCAATTCTTTTCAAGGGGTAAAGCATTACATAGCCTTATGTGCATGCCACTATTTCAGTCCATTCACAACGAGGATATATGGAACCTCATTTATCAGCTGATTGGAAACCCTACAATAATATCAATCTTGGGAATTGTCCCTTGTGCTCTGCAAAAGAACTAGCTGAGCTTGAAGGAGCCAGTTGGAACAGAATGATTGCAGGGGAATGTATGGCTAGGCCTTGTATTTCCAAGTTTAATGTTCATGCTACATGCAACCTGCTGATGTTGTGCAGTAAAAGGCGCAGAAGCATCCAGCCAGCCAATGGTAATTTGGTTACAGATTTGGTTGCAGCATATCTTGAATATCAATGTATGCAAGCTCATGCCTCTCCTTCAACAAAGAAGGCGTACTCTTCAAAGGGCTTGACTGGATCTTGGTTAGTTGTACTTGAGGACTATGGCAAAGACGACTTGCTCAATGATGCTCAAATGTAGGCATGGGCTGTGGACGGGCTGATAGGCTGCAACAAGCCCTGGAGATGGCGCAGCAAGCAGAGGGAGCCAGCAGGCTTGGTCGGCCAGTATTGGGGATGGTAGGGCTGGTCAGAGCCAGCCTACCAAGCCTAGAAGATGGCAGGGCCAAGGGGGGCTGGACCCCACATAATATGGAGGGCAATATGCCCTGGAACAAAGGCCTAGAAGCCAGAGCCCCTTCCTTGGGCCTACATCCAGGAGGCAAAGGAAGAGCAAAGGTGCTGCAGACTTAGCTTCACACACGGCTGAACCCTAGGCTGTCTACAAGGGCAGCAAGGAGCTGAGGTCAAAGGACGGAGAGTCTACATATGCTCGAGGTGGAGCACGTGGGCTCAAGTCTAGAGATATCTGGTAGATAGTAGAGGTACGTGGTGGTAAGATCAAAGGACCACGCTCTGGTGGGACTTTGGATCTATCTCTCTTTTGTATTGTGTCCACAGCTTTGGATGTGATTCCACTCCCCCCACACACTCTGTGAGCTCCTGGGCTATTCTATCAATCTTCCGCCGTGCATACCCTCTGTTAGTCCATTTCTAACATCTCTCTCTCTCTCTCTCTCTCTCTCTCTCTCTCCTTACTGTTAGCCTTACTGTTAGCCCCTTCATGCTCTCTGCCGACCATGCACTCATCCACTTTACTTTGACTAATGTCTCCCATGACCCCCCCCCCCCCTCGTTATCATGACCGCGAAGCTTGCTTTTCAGCTGTGACTCCAAGGAATTCTGGAGAAAATTCCTCCGCTCGAAGTCTCAGAGCCCCCTCACAGATCCACGTGTCTGGTCTGCATACACTTCAGCTCTATACGATGTTCCAGATCAGCCAGCCATCGATTTATCCCATTCCCCAAGGCCAGCTTCATCTAGTCTCTTCACACCAGAGAGTGTCCGTGCAGTAGTCCACCGATTGAAGAACGGGAGAGCTAAGGATCATGATGGATTGCAAGCGGAGTATGTAATCCATGGGATTGATGCCTTAGATTTTGTTCTTTCCCGTCTCTTCAATGAGTCTGTTTGTACAGGCCTACCACAGTCCTGGTTAGGCAATACCATAGTACCTATCCACAAGTCGGGGGACCCTATGGAGCCGTCGAATTACAGGACCATCATGATTGGCCACGTTATGGCCAAGATCTATGCATCAGTTTTGGAAAGCCGTATAAATGACCATGCCGAGACGACAGGACTCAGAGCCAGAGGGCAGGCTGGATTTCGCAGGGATCATTCGACACTTGACCACATCCTCACACTCAGGGCACTAGTAGAGGAGGCGAAGTCACGAAGGCAACGGCTTTATTGTTGCTTCGTGGACTTCAGGAAGGCATTTGATACAGTTCCGCGATTCAGATTGTTTCAGAGGATTCGCCAGATGGGCTTCAGTGGAGAGATACAGTGGGCTATCATGGCTTTGTATGAGAGGGTCACTGGTCGGGTTCGGACACGTGACGGGCTCTCAGAGGAGGTATGCAGCACGATTGGGGTGAAGCAGGGTTGCCCGCTCTCTCCTACTCTCTTTGGATTATATATTGATGAGCTAGAGATGTTTGCACAGATGACAGGCGGTGCTCTACTCTCTCAGGATCCTCCATTCCTATCCTCCTGTATGCGGACGATGTGGTTCTCATTTCCTCTACTGCTCAGGGCCTCCAGGCACATATTGAGGCACTCCACAGGTTTTGCTAGGACAGGGGGTTGACCGTAAACCTTGGCAAGACCAAGGTTATGGTTTTCAACACCTCTGATCGTATTTACAGCACGGATGAGTTTTGCTTCACTTATGACGGACAGCCCATTGAGCTTGTTAGAGAGTACACTTATTTGGGGGCAGTTTTCAGGGGACTGGTTTTCACCATGACATATGCAGCACGAGATAGGATTAGTAAAGGGTATTCTTCGTTGGCTCATCTTGAGCGTCAGTGTTTTCAGTCCCACTTTCAGCATCCCGATACGAAATCCTTGCTTTTTGATACATTGGTGAGACCAGCTGCGATGTATGCAGCTCCTTTCTAGGCAGGAGACCTCGGCGCTGCAGATTGGAGACGAGTAGAGAGGTTACAGATCATCATGTTCTCTCGGCTCATTAGGGCCAAGGCTACAGTTCCGCACGAGATCATGCTAGCAGAGTTTGGAGCTACTCCCCTTGCATTGGATGCAGCGTTTCAGTCGGTCATGTATTTGCACAGGGTTAGGGAGTTTGGAGACTCAGCAGCAGGCAGAGCTCGGTTGCCATGGTTAGCACTTGCATCTTCTATGGAGTTGGCACGATCTCGGGCCCGATACTGCTGGTACTTCAGACTCACTAGGTGGCTCACATCTCTTAGACTAGACATGGATAGACTGCCTCCCTTCCGATACAGCATAGATGCCTCTCATCTCGAGTTGACTCGCCACAAGCTTAGCCAGGTCACGAGAGCAGACTTGCTGCAGCTTCATACGTATCGCACTTGGATTTATCCCACGCAGCTTCGGACGAAGATGGCCACATATCGTGACCACTTCCTTCGGATCTCAGAGGATGGATTTGTCATTCCACCAGGCTATACAGGTATCCACATGTCCCGCTCACTGAGAATTGCCCTTGGCCAGCTTAGAGTCTCTTCGCATCAGCTCGAGATAGAGGCTGGTAGGATGCGACGCATGGAGGATGGACGGCGACCAGGCTGAGAGACCAGGATCTGCCCTTGTTGCACCATGGGAGAGGTGGAGTCAGAGGAGCACTTCATTTAAGATGCCCGCTATATTATGAGCTCAGAGGTAGATTCCACTGTCTCTTCACGGATGGCTTTGGACCTCTCTCACGAGTGATGGACTACGAGGATCAGCATTGCCTAGCTCTTTATGTCAGGGAGGCCACTATGCTTCGACGAGACTACCTCAGAGACCATCAGCACAGACCGGAGCGTGATAGAGCCCAGCCTGATAGAGCTTAGACACACGCTATACTAGAGGACAGAGACCAGGAGGAGCACGAGGAGGTCAGAGCTCACACACGACACATGCCTCCACCCTGTGGATGTACATATGAGATGGTTTGTAGACGCCGCAGGATCTTGTTACATAGGGGACGTACTCGCCGCTTCATCTCCAGACGATCCAAGATGATGGCAGCTTTTCGGAGGAGACTTACTCATGGAGATCTCGCCCCACCAGCCGCTCACCTCACCTTTGCTCAGATTTGTACTCTCATAGCAGGAGGCAGAGTCGATGGACAGGATTTCCAGTATTATTTTGGTTCTCAGACTCCGTGACACCTGGACTTGTATCTTTGCATTGGCATATTGTACTCATCCCCCCATTTTGCACCCAGGGGCGGTTTCCTTGCATCTAGTTTACTTTGTATTTAGGCTCAGATTTGACATTATGTACTTTCACTTGCATTGTATTGCGTAGCACTTAAAGCTTCACAATGAGCAAGTGAAAGATCATGAGGGCCTATATACTGAGTTCATTGCATATGGGATAGATACCTTGGCGCCAATCCTAGCAAAGCTCTTCAATCAAGCAGTTTGCACAAGCTTCCCACACACTTGGACCCTTAACACCATCACACCCATACAAGGCAGAAGATCCAATGAGTCCTGAAAACTACATGACCATTATGATTGGACATGTTATGTTCAAGATCTATGCATCAGTACTGGACGCAGAGGTTAGCCTAGTTGCAGAGCTTCAGGGGATTCAGAGTCATGGGGCAAGCAAGCTTCCGGGTAGATCACAGGTCCATGGACCATATACTCACACTCAGGGGGATCATCAAGGAGGCCAGAGAATGGAGACAAAGGGTGTATTCTCGCTTTGTGGATTTCCGCAAGGCTTTTGACACGGTGCTGAGAGCCTCGCTCATCAGGTGCTTACAGGAGTTGGAAAACATAAGAAGATCATCCAGGTAGTCATCGCAGTTTATGAGAGAGTCTCGGGTAGGGTTCGGACTGGTACAAGGTGAACAAAGGAGATCATAAGCACCATTGGGATCAAACAAGGTTGTCCATTATCACCGACCTTGTTTGACCTCTACATAGATGAGCTTAGGACCCTTATCGGGACCCTAGGAGGGAGCCGGATCCTTGCTTCAAATACTCTTATATGCAGATGATGTGATCCTACTATCTTCCTCTGCAGAAGGGCTTCAGCGACATCTAGACACACTACATACTTACTGCAAGACACATGACTTGAAGGTCAACCTTGGTAAAACCAAGGTCGTGATCGTCAACACATCCCAGGCAGCCATGCACAAAGAATATTTTATCCTGGATGGGTTGCCAGTGGAGGTAGTTCCATCCTATACCTACCTGGGGGTCCTGTACTCCAGCCCGATTTTTACAATGCGACTAGCACTAGACCAAGTCTCTCCTCTTCGACTCCCTAGGTCAACGCGAAGGTATGTATGGCAGCCCTTGTTGGAAGCCCGACGGAGTGGGCTCAAGTTGAGAGACTTCAGGTTCTCATGCTTTCACGGATGATCCATAGTAAGCCTTCTATCCCACATCAGATAGTTTTGGCTGAGTTTGGGGCATCCCCACTACAGCTCGATGCAGCATTCTAGATCATCACATCTCTCTTCCGCATTCGGGAATATGGATTTGACCCCACAGCTCCCTTGGTTGGCTCTATGTTCCCCCGTGACAATTGCAGCAGAGGATGACCAGAGGTGGTGGTTTTCATTACTTGCAGATGGTTTGAGAGCCTTGGACACAATATAGACAAGCTACCCCCCTTCCAGTATAGCGTTGAGGCCTCATTTATCCAGCTCACGAGGTGAACCAGGTCATCCGAGAGGATCTCCTATAGTTAAAACATTCAGGACTTAGTTGGCACCTCGTGAGCTCCCTGTGAAGCTTAGCTTCTACAGAGACCACTGCCTAAGAATTTTGGAGGAGGGTTCATCAACCCACCAGGATACATGCGTATCCGCCTCACCCACTCCATGAGGATCTCGATTGGGCAGCTCCAAGTCTCATCACACCGCCTTTGTATAGAGAGGTCGAGCGGAGAGCATACCTAGCGAGGGCCGCATCTGTACCCTGTGCAAGAGATCGAGTCAGAGGAGCATTTCACTTTGAAGTGCCTAGTGTACTACGAGATCAGAGGTCGGTACCACTGCCTTTTCAAAGACGGTTTCGGCTCCCTACTCAGCTTCCTATCCTACCCAGACCAGAGATGTTTGGCAGCTTTCATTCATGAGGCCGTACCGCACAGGAGCAGTTGCTCAGAGCATGATCACCGAGTTTTTCCGACCAGACAATATTGATCAACAGGACTCACAAAGGTGGTGGCCACGATAATCCGAGCTAGAGCCAAACACGCCACACTCACCAGCGCACCGAGGCACAACTCATGCTAGGGGACCTTACCTCCATGCTTACTAGGCCAGACGCACGACCCACTATCCACAGGCGTGACTGTAGCACTTGTTCACCACAGGGATACAACCAAGAGGCTTCAACAAGCTGTAGATATCGACAACCGCTAGCGCCCTATCACAGGATTTTTGCCCCGCAACAACCTCACACATCGATGCTCCCCTCCTAGGTTTGACACTCTCAATGGCTTCCACCATATGTACCGATGCCATTATGGGCAGGATTATGGATTTTTTATTTTGTATCCGTCCTGGGTGTTGATGCTTGTCTAGTGGCTCCACCCATCAATTCATTGTATCAGCTTCTTTTAGTCTCATAGAGTCTTTTTGGTCTTCCGCAGACTTTAATAGACTCTCTCTCTCTCTCTCTCTCTCTCTCTCTCTCTCTCTCTCTCGCTCGCTCGCTCGGAGAATAACTTGAAAAATATGCTAGAGCAACCATCAAAAAAACTAGGGATTTACATAAAAGAAGTCTTAGAACACCGTAACAAGTTTTCTTTGCGGAAAAAAAAAGAACACCGTAACAAGGTACTAGGGCTATTCCACAAGCTAGCTCAATAGGTACTCTGTTGGAGATATCATAGTCAAAGAGTGTGTTAGTGTGTAGTACTAGGTGATCTAGTGCTAGTTTATGTGTGCGAGTCTTGTGTGAGTGCCACGTGTCGTCATGGGACTTATCCCATATGCACTAGGTGCTAGAATGTGTGTGAGTAGCCTATGTAAAGGCTTGTTATACTTGATGAATGAATGAAAGCCTTTGTCATGTCTTCATTTGAGCATCATTTCCTCACACTCTAACTCTCTCTCTCTCTACCATGCTTCTAACATGGTATCAGAGCCACTTAGCCCTGCCAGCCATAGCTGCCACGACCTAACCCTAACCCTAATTCGAAACCCTAAATCTGCTAAGCTGCCCTATTTTCGCCTCTGCTGCCTTCTCTTTTCTGTTGGCTCATCCCACCTAGGGTTTCTGCACTACAGACCTCCATTGCTTCTCCTCTTGTAGTCGCCTTTGCCTCGCCTCTTCTTTTCTGCACAGCCGCCCTCCATAGCTTGGTTTTCACCCTGTCTTTCTTTCCATAGCCAGCCGCCTTCATTCCTAGGTGCTCTTGGTAGCTTTCCTGCCTGCTGGTCGGGTCATTTCCCTAGGCCAACCTGCTGCTGCTATCATCTTTAACTAGTTAGGGGCACTTTTCCCTCTTTAAGAGGTTTTTCCCCCTAACCGCAGTTAGTTCACTAACTATGGTTAGTGACTACTAAGGTTTTGTCACTAGGACAAAACCTTATCTCTAACTCTTTTAGTTGTACACTCTTACACTCTTCTATTGCAACTAAGCTCTCAAGCTCACTCTCTCTTGCTCTCTCTCTCCCCAAACTCTCACATTTGGTATCATAGCAGATCGTGCTCTTGGACCTGCTCCTTGCTCCCGGACTCTAGCTCCCACGAGCTTCCATCGCAAGATCCATACTGAACTAGCTGTACACTCCCGTCCGTTGCAGCCGTACAACAGGCCCGCATTCGCGTCGTGCAATCAACTCGTCCGTACGGATCTGCATTCCGCGTACAGATTCATCGTCCGTACAACCGTACTGACAGAACGAAATCTTTCGTACCTCGTCGAACGGCTCTGCGTCAGCTTTCGTCCGTACACAACTCGATCTGCGCCGTACGCCTATACTTCGCCGTACATCACGGGTACCTGCTTGTCCATACACGCATTTTGTCGTACAATACCGTATTGGTATGGTCTTCCGTACAGCAACGCAAGCAACCGTACACATCCGTACCTGTAGATCTGTACCTGCAGATCCGTACCTGCTACCTCGATTTGCGCATTCTGCCGTACTGCAGATCCGTACATACTCGCCATCCAGCCGTACATGTATGTGCCGTACTTCCATACTGCAGACCTGCATCAGCCATTCCATACAGTTGTATAGCAGGTGTACGGATTTTGTACAAGGTTTATTGTGCAAGTTTCCTTCATCTGCAGGTGATCTTTGGCAGGCACATTTTGCAGACAGCCATTGTTTGGCTCAGTTTTTGGGAGTACATTTGGGGCATCCTGTTTGTTGCAGACATTGCAATCAATTTGCAGAATCTGCTCCAAAAATTTGGGGCTTTTTGGTTCTGCTTGCAATCTTGCAGACAAAATTTGGGACTTGCAGATAATTTCAAGCTCGAAATTTGGGGCTTTCAATTCTGCAGTACATTTCTTGAAGAAATTTGGGGATTTTGTAATTACACTACAATTTCGTAGTGAAATTTGGGGCTTTTGCAGACAGAGCGCAATTCTTGCAACATTTGGGGCTTTTAATCAATTTGCCCCTTTGCGGTTGCAATTTCGGGCCTGTTTTGGGGCTTTTGCGTTGGGAGAGCAATTTTGGAGTTTTCAGTTCAAACTGCCTTTCTTGAAGTGTTTTGCAGCACTTTTGGCAGATTCTGGAGAGTTTTTGATGCTTGGACAGATTTCTGACAGTGCAAGTGCAGAAATCTGAGTTGCATTTACAGCCACTGCTTGGCTGTGTTTTTTAAGAGTTGTGCATTTCATTCCCAGTAAGGGAATTCAGTTTTGTATCTGCTTAAATCTCTTTCTCAGATATGGCCCAGCAAAATCAGAATGACTTCCAATTCGGTGGTCTTTCACAGGAAGACAAGTTGGATGGTACCAACTACTCCCTCTGGAGTTTTATGGTACGCAATATTCTGATTTCTCGCAATTTATGGGATTATGTGAATGGGGGTGAGATCCGACCAGCAGGTATGGCACCTAATATCCCTCCTCATCAAGGAGGTGGAAGAGGTTATAGCCACTACTCCAGAGCAGAAGAGATGGGATTCACGGGATGCCTTAGCTTTGTCATGCATCTCTCTTTCAGTGAAAGATTTATCATTCCGCATATCCGGTCGTGTAAGACCTCGAAGGCAGCGTGGGATATCTTAGAAAGCATGTATGCAGCCCGGAATGATGCAAGGGTATCTTTCTTGAAAAGAGAGTTAAGTAATACACATATGGAAGAGGGTGACTCCATGTCAGTCCACCTCACAAAGCTACAGGATCTCAGAGAGCAATTATTGAACATAGATGACATTATTCCTGATTCAGAGATGATTACTACCACTCTGAATTCTCTTCCTGAGTCTTATCTCAGCTTTCATACCTCGCTGAACTTATCATTGAGGAGGGGTGCAAATCCTCTCACTTTTCATGAGTTGATAGGACTTCTGCTTCAGGAAGAACAGACCACGAAAAACTTGGCTTCATGTGCAGGTGAACAAGCTATGCTCTCAAAGTTTAAGTCAAAAAAAAGCTACGTGGCACAGGAGAAGTTGAGCTTACTGCCATTGATGGCTCAGTTTCAGACTTTCAGATGTCTTATATGTGCCTGGTATCACCAAGAATCTTCTTTCAGTATCCACTCTTAACAGAGCTGGATTTCAGGTCATCTTTGAGGATGACAAATGTGCTGTCCGAGATAGGGAAAATGATTATGCCTTAAGATTATCTGGTACTCTGCTGCGTGGGCTTTTTCAGCTTGATCTTTTTGAGAAAAGAGCAGCCCATGCTCTTGCAGTTTCTACCCCCACTGCTGCCATGCAGAATGCAAAATTATGGCATGCCCAATATGGCCACATGCATTACAACAGCTTGATGACACTTCAGCAGCACTCTATGGTTGATGCATTGCCACCTCTTGAGATACCTCCTCCACATGCCTGTGAAGGGTGCATTTTAGGCAAGATGCATAGATTCCCCTTCAAAAAGGATGGTTCAGTTAAAGCTGTCCGCAAATTACAGCTTATACACAGTGATGTCTGTGGTCCCATGAGGACTCCATCATTGGGTGGTCATCTCTACTTTGTTACCTTTATTGATGATTACTCCAATTTCACTTGGGTCTTTGGGCTGAAGCGCAAATCAGAAGTGTTCATGGTGTTTAAACACTTTTTAGCCATGGTTGAAAATGAAACCGGACTCAAGATACAGACATTGCGCACAGATAGAGGTGGGGAATAGTTGTCTGCAGATTATAATGCTTTTCTAAAAGGCAAGGGTATTGTGCATCAGCTCACAGTGAGGCTGACCCCTCA
The DNA here is from genome assembly GCF_047967505.1 of Dipteris shenzhenensis. NCBI lineage: Eukaryota > Viridiplantae > Streptophyta > Polypodiopsida > Gleicheniales > Dipteridaceae > Dipteris > Dipteris shenzhenensis. The sequence goes on from NC_141615.1 coordinate 6,056,157, forward strand.
GCAAAATGGCAAAGCTGAGAGGAAAAATAGAACTCTTATGGAGATGGACAGATGTATGCTGAAAAGCAAACACATGCCTCACAAATTCTGGCTTGAAGGTCTGATGTGTGCCAACTACATTTTAAATCGGGCTCCCACTAAGGCTTTGAAAACAAAAACTCCCTATGAGGTCTGGAATGGGAGAAAGCCTTCAGTGGATCATTTCCGAGTCTTTGGATGCCTTGCATATGCTCATGTGCCAGTTGAATTTAGGCACAAGTTGTCAAATAAGGCAATTAAGTGCATATTTGTTGGGTACAATGCAGAAAGCAAGGGGTACCGTCTCTACAATCCTGCTACACACAAGATCATTGTCAGTAGAGATGTGATATTTGCAGAAAATTCAGCTCACACTCAGGCTGAATTTCATATGCCTTCTTCTTCAGAGGATGTTTTTGAGGGGTTGCTACCCATTGCCTTGGGTTCCCCTGCTGATATTTCTTATGCAAATCAGAAATTACAGCCACCTCCCGATGCTTTAGTTCAGCGACAAGATGTCTTGCCACCTCCACAAGCAGTGGAACAGGTGGTGCAGCAAGAATTTGCAGACATACATGCAGCAAAAACAGTCCCAAACTGGCTGTTACAGACTCTCAGAGAGAGTAAGATTGATGCTCCATTACCTGGCAGGACTCGCAGTGCAGCAAGGCACATGGAAGGTGCTAATTGAGTGGAATCAGCATATGCAGGTACTCTTCTTGATGAGGAGGAGCCTGCAACATTCGAAGAAGCAAAGGACAATGTGCATTGGATGAATGCCATGCACGATGAATTGCAGTCCATTGAAAAAAATCAGACTTGAGATCTTGTAAACTTGCCACCAGGTAAACATGCCATTGGCACATGATGGGTTTTCAAGGTGAAACGAAAGCCAAATGGCTCCATTGACAGATACAAGGCAAGGCTGGTTGCTAAAGGCTATGCTCAGAAAAAGGGCATAGATTATGAGGAGACTTTTGCTCCTACATCCCGAATGACCACCATCCGATCTGTTATTGCAACGGCTGCACATTTTGAGTGGAATGTTCATCAGTTGGACATAAAAACAGCCTTCTTAAATGGAGACTTGCTGGAAGAGGTGTATGTCAAACAACCTCCAGGCTTTGAGATTACAGCAAATGCACTTCAGGTATGCAAGCTAAACAAAGCTTTGTATGGGCTGAAACAGGCCCCGCGTGCATGGTATGCCAAGATTCATGCCTTTTTGACCAGCAAGGGGCTGCACAATAGTCCTACTGAGAGCACCCTCTACATCAAGATGGATGGGGGGGAAATTTAAGTCATCCTTCTTTATGTCGATGACTTACTGCTCACAGGGTCCAATGAAGATTAAATTGCAGATTTCAAAGCTGATTTGCAGACCACCTTTGACATGTCAGATTTGGGGCTGCTTCACTTTTATTTGGGGATCCAGTTCTCTCAAGAGAGACGTGGCACTGTAATGTCTCAGTCCAAGTATGTGCAGAAACTCTTGGACAGATTTAACATGCGTGATTGTAAGCCCATAGCCACTCCCATGGAGCCGGGGCTGAAACTCACAATGCCTAATGCAGGAGAATCAGTTGATGCCACATCTTACAGTCAAGCTGTTGGATGCCTCATATATCTCTGCAACACTAGACCTGATATTCAGTTTGCAGTATCTCAGGTGAGCAGGTATATGCACAGCCCAAAAACTATGCGTTGGCAGGCAGTTAAGTGCATCTTCCGTTATTTGCAGGGCACGAAGTCTTTTGGCTTGTTATTTCCCAGGGGGGGTGACTTGCAGATGCATGCCTACAGTGATTCAGATTGGGCTGGTGATTATGACACTAGGCAATCCACTAGTGGCAATTGTTTCTTTTTGGGTAATTCTTGCATTTCCTGGCTGAGCAAGAAACAATCTACAGTGGCTACCTCATCATGTGAAGCTGAGTACAGGACAGCTTTCACAGCAACACTTGAATGTGTCTGGCTGCGACGTCTATTTGCTGATCTTCATCTGTCTTTGGAGGGTCCTTCTCCAATTTTCACTGATAGTCAGAGGACCATTGCAGTAGCAAAATCCAGTGTTTCATGCTTGCACGAAGCACATTGAGGTTCACTATCACTACGTCAAAGAGAAGTTGCATGCAGGAGAGATCAGTATGATCTTTGTGTCCACACATGACAACGTTGCAGATATTTTCACCAAAGTACTACCACGTGAAAAGTTTGAGGCATTTCGCAGTGCCCTGAACTTATATCCGTTTGGTGATTGATCAGCCTTGTACATGACATTGGCATTGCAGGGGGGTGTTAGAGTTATAGATATAATTCAGCAGTGACCAATGTAATTTAATAAGCTAGTTAGGAGCACTTTTCCCTCTTTAAGAGGTTTTTTCCCCTAACCGCAGTTAGTTCACTAACTATGGTTAGTGACTACTAAGGTTTTGTCACTAGGACAAAACCTTATCTCTAACTCTTTTAGTTGTACACTCTTACACTCTTCTATTGCAACTAAGCTCTCAAGCTCACTCTCTCTTGCTCTCTCTCTCCCCAAACTCTCACATTTCGAGGGTATTCTTGGTGCTTTTTCATTAGGCTGCTGATCTCTTTCAAAGCCCTATATGGAGCCTCATCCTCATTGTGAAGACACCTCCACTAGAGATGACCAGCATGACAAAGCAATGGCCCTTCTTGGTGTGAGCTTGGTCAACAAATTGCTTCATCATCTTGACCTCACTGTCACACGGGAGGTGTTGGATAGTTGGACTTGCTCTTTGCAGTATTGCGGTGGAGGGGGGATCGGTCTACTCTTGCGTGTTGGGTCTCACACCTCTTTGCTCTGAAGGGGGGTGTTGGAGATATCATAGTCAAAGAGTCTGTTAGTGTGTAGTACTAGGTGATCTAGTACTAGTTTATGTGTGTGAGTCTTGTGTGAGTGCCATGTGTCATCATGGGACTTATCCCATATGCACTAGGTGCTAGAATGTGTGTGAGTAGCCTATATAAAGGCTTGTACTTCTTGTCATGGTACACTTGATGAATGAATAAAAGCCTTTGTCATGTCTTCATTTGAGCATCATTTCCCCACACCCTAACTTTCTCTCTCTCTCCCTTCACCATGTTTCTAACATACTCATTACATAAAAAGTTTTGTAATATCTAATATAAGGGATCACTAGTTAATAGTAATCACCAGTCCCATAGATCCTGAACACCAGTAGGATACCACGCAAGGCAATGGAAGCTATGCAAATCAAGGGATGGCACAAAGAGGGCATGAAATGGATGGAATCATGGGTATAACAGCTGCTGATATACCAGAAGATGCATGTGAAATCAGAGAGAGAGTGACGCAGAGAATGCTACAGAAGTTATGGCAAAACCCGGGGACAAAAATGCATGCATATGGGCATTGGATTACAGATCACTGGGAAGCAGTCATGTCCACATTTTAGGGGAAAATTCCTGGTTGCCCTGTTTCTACTGCTTTTATTCATGATTGGAAGAGAATTCTCTTATATGCAAAATGGACAGGTGCTTCCTCTCATCATGGTAATTCTTTTCGCTTGGAAAGCATCCATTGGAGCAAGGTGTTTGAATTGCCTCTCGCTCTACAGGCACCTATTAAAGCATACAATGAAATTGGGCATCAGATTTGTTGGTGATGTTGTGGATCAACAAGGTTGTATACTTTCATTTCCACAAGCTTGGAGGACATTCTCCTTGGGTCTGCATCATAGGTCCATTTGGAGAACACTTTCAGCTATGTTGCAGCCATTTGTTCCGGTTCCTCCACTGTTTGCACAAGACAGATTAATGGACTGGAATTTGACTTCCTTACCTCCTGCTACCCATACACTCTCAATGCACAATCTGACCTCCTCGAAGGTCTACAGATTTCTTCTTCCACCGCCATGGATTGACAAGCATGCCAACACTCTTTGGAATTTGGATAGGCCTTCATCTTGGTGGCAATCATGACTCATGAAAATCTGGAAAGCCAAATTGCCATTGAAACAGAGGCTTTTCTTTTGGAGATGTATAGTGGGAGCTTTTTCCATTGGGGTGAAATTGGCAGCACGCCGCATTGCTTCCCCTTCCTGTCCCCGTTGCTCTCATCATTGCGAGACAGTTCCTCACCTATTATGGTCTTGCCCACACTCTCGCATACTGATCACTCATGTTTCTCATTTGCTGCGGCTTCGGTTTCCTTCTATCAGATTTGGGAAACTCTTCTGGATGTTTGGATGCCTCTCATCTCAGATGTCTCCATTCCTCCTCTTCTTTCACTGGACTCGCTTTTGGGTACTATGGACCATTTGGACACAGAGACTGCATTCTAAGGATGGGTCAACAGTTTCCTCAGGCATTTATTTTCTTCATAATGTCCCTCAAGCAATCCTTATATGACAGTTTTGCTGCAAGGGACTTGGATGCCACTAGCCTTGAAGTGTTCTCTACTTGTTTTTGAGTTCTTCCATTGGGCTCTCTTTTGGAGTCTCATGTCAGTAAGTGGGAGACTTCCCATCTTGTAAATTTATGATAATATAAATACACTGGATTTTACCAAAAAATGTGTGTGTGTGTGTGTAGTTTCACCAAGCATAAAACTACACACACACACACACACTCTTTTTTTGTGAAAACTTTGAATGCTTTATTTTACAAAACACATACATGTTATTCCTTTTGGCCAACTCTTGCCCCATCGCCATATTGCTCCTGCTTTATGCCATAGATGTTTGGCACCCAAGGAGTCCTTGCTTCATCTCTTCTGGAATTGTCCCGTCACCCGTCTTTCTTAGGCAATGCCTTCAGGCTCGCTTTCCAACTGCCTCTTTGGGGCAAGTTCTTTTGGATATTTGGCATTCACCCAAGGCGAGCGAGTTTGATCTATTCTTCACATGGGTTAGATATTGGGCCTTTGGACTCTGTGGAAAGATAGGAATCACAAAGTCTTTCAATAGTCTGGTCCTTCCCTTTTCTTCTCTTTCCGGATGTTGCTCAGGCAGTCCTTCTATGATTGTCTGTTCATTCGTCAGATAGGTTACAGTCTCTACTTGTCTTATAATGAGATTTTCTGATCTTGTACTTGCTGATCTCTGCTTTGGGGATAGCATCTTTGTAATATAAAGACATGGATTTCACTTCCCAAAGAAGAGTGTGTAGTTTCACACAAAAAAACTGTGTGTGTGTGTGTCTGTGTGTGTGTGTGTGTGTGTGTGTGTGTGTGTGTGAAAGAAGGCAATAACCTTCTTCTTTCTTCTTTCTTTCTTTCTTTCTTTCTTTCTGGAAAAAGTTTCTCTTTGCTTTTGATTTCCTATTGAGGCTCTCTGTTTTTTGAGACCCTCATGTAAATTTTGCTGATAATATAATCATGGATTTACCAAAAAAAAAAGGGGGTGTGAAAGAAGGAAAGAAAGAAAGATGTATTAACGTCCGCGGGAGGCCTTACGGGTCTATGGGACAAAAGTGTGGAAACAAAGTAAACTCATACAAGCCATAGTGGGCTGGAGCGCAGGGCTCGCTAAGGCCCTCGCTGAGTACTAGAAAACACATAAATTGAAATACTAATGTAGTACATCATATCAAGTCAGGCCAGAAAAGCCAAATAGTGTGTAACATGAGTGGGGCATGTCAGGTGTTCAGGGCTAATGCTCCAAGAACATGATCTGGCTCCATGTATCCAAGCTACGTGATAGCTTTCTGGTGTGACACAAAGAGCTCACGTATCTGCATCTGTCGAGCTGTCTGGCGCTGTGGTGGGGGGCGTGGTCTCCTCGATCTCTGGATCCAATGGGCTATGTCAAGTGTAATGCCACATCTCTGTCGATCACCTCTGAGAAGAGCTGAGGTAGGTCTAACCTCAATCGTGTGTGATCTGGTCTCCTGTCGCATGTGAGATCCCCGTGACCCTCGTTCAATAGTGGTGTCGTGTCGACTCCCTCTACTAACCCATCTATCTCTCATGTCAGCTAGCTCCTCCTCCTCTACTCCCGAGTGCCCTGGAGCTGACTCAAATGCATAGAAGTTGGTGACCTGCCTCTGCGCTCCATCCACCTCAGTGTCCTGTGACGTGGTGCTCGTATCCTGCTACTCTCTGATCCATCGCAGTAGTGTCTCTTTGTGTCTCCGCATCTCCATTAGGTAGAGCCCAATACAAATCTGATCCTAGAAAAGAGACGCGACCTTCACCCCGCCCCTTGCGCTGCCTAGGCTCCGCCCTGCCACTCCCACCCTTCTCTCCCCGCGCCCTCCCCTCGCACCTTGGTCGCCGCCCTGCTCACCTTGCTGCAAGCCCCCTCCGCTGGCTGAGTGCTCCCGCCTGCTGACTGGCTGCCCCCCGGCTCCGGTTCAGCCGTGAGCCTCTCCTGGATGGCGCATCCCCAGCCTTGGCCTGCTTGTTGGTGGCTTCCTTCCCGTGGCAGTGTGGTCTTCCAGGCTAGTCTTTTGCACCCTTCTCCCTCTCCGTGGAGTAGAAAGCGTATGGGTTGGGGGTGCTCGGGCATTTGGAGGTGTCGAGCCACTTGTGGCATGGGGCCTTGCACTTCTTCGGAGGGGAGTATCTTCGGCTTCAGCCGTCTCCCTTGCCCTGGCGGTCCTCCACTTTTGCACCTTCACAGCAGCAGTAGGTTCATCTTTCAGGAAGCGTCTCTCCCTTCCCGGTGGCATTTCTTTGGAGGGAGGAGGTTTGCCCTGCACTCTCCTGCTCTTCCGGAGTTGGAGTTCTCCTCGCAGCTTTGCCCTGGCGACATCGGCCATGGCCATCCCCCAGCCGTACAGTTCGTGCCTCCCCGTGGTGGTGGTTGTGCTGCCCTCATCCCATCAGCATCTCCTGGCCGCGAGTGGTGCACTGGAGCTGGAAAGACCTGGCCCTTGGACAACAACCCAGAGGGGTCGCGTCGGCTGGTGGCCTCCTTGCTTGGGTCTCCAAGCTTCTCAAGACTCATAGTTTTTCTCGAAGATTCTTTTCCCACAGGGCGGCGGCCCTCGACTCTTTCCTCAGGGATCCCTTCTCCTTTGGCTCTACTTCTTCTTGTCGTACCAGGAGGCTCCCCATGTGGGTTGAGGCTTGCAGGTGCGTGGAGCGGGCTACTGGAGTGCGGACTCGCCCCCCGTCAGGTGGTGGTTGCTCATGCTGGCAGGTCTCTTCCTATTGGCACCCTCGGGCGGGCACGATGGACAGGAGCTCAGCGGAGGAGGGATCCATACATGCTTGGATTGCGAGTATCTCCAGGATTCACTTCATCAGGGATTATTGGTCGGCCTCAATTGTTGGATGTTGACTCAGAGGAGTCATATCAGTTGATGGTTCACTGTCTCGAAGACTTTCTAGTACTTCCAGGATTCACTTCATCAGGGATCCGTAGCTTTTTTAGTTTCGCGGTTTACTGGTTTTCAGAAGACCCAGACTAGGGCTTTTTGTTTTGACAGCATTTTGCAACAGTTTTATGCTTAGCCCTGTGTGGCTTGTAGTTTCGCAGGTGGGAGTTATCCCTCTGCTCCAGCATTGCTGTTGAGTCTCTTGTATCCCTTGTCTCAAAGTAATATAATTAGCCCTTCTTTTTGCCAAAAAAAAAAAAAAAACCTGATCCTAGAAGTGGATCAGTCGTGAGAGTGGGCCAAACTCGTGTCCCTCCTGAAAAAGGCAATGGTAGCGCCCTCGAATCTCGTAGTAGGCGGGACATATACAAAGAAAGTGCTCCTCGGTCTCGACCCATCGTGCATAGCATACAAGTCCACTACTCTCTGGGTATGCCTACAGCTCTCCCTGCCTCAATCCTCAGCTGATGGGAGGAGACTCGCATCTATCCAATGGCAATCCTCAGTGCATGTGAGACTCCTCTGTCCTCAAGATACTGGGTCTGATGATGAGGCCATCCTCCGATACTCTCAAGAAATGGTCATAGTAGAGCTGGGTCTTGGTGGGGAAATCATGGTCCCCCCCCCCTAAGTCCGAAGTGTGTAAAGCTGGAAGAGGTCTAACCGTATGATGCGGTTAATCTCATCCCGCGAAATCAGTTGGAGGGGTGCATCCATGCTATGGTAAAAAGGAGGGAGCCTCTGTCCATCTAAATGCCATGACTAGCTAGTAGCAAACCAAGCAGAGACGCGTGCATGCCATGATGTATCAAATCCACTCTCTACCAGTCGGATAGAGGATTCCAATGCCAGTCTCGATAGCCTCTCACGAGGTAGATCCCAGACTCTATGGAGGAAGGTCACTGTCTGAAAGATGGCATCGATCTGAAGAGGGGTCATAGCAAACTGCAGCTGCCTGTACTATCTGATGGGGGACTACGGGCTTACTACGAATCATCCTGGATCCCATGATTATCTGTAGCCGCTCAAATCTCTTGCACTCTGTTGCTGAAATATCACCCCCCCAGAACGGTGCTGCATACATGGCAGTTGGTCTCACTAGGGTGTCGAAAAGCCAGCACTTCGTCGTTGGGTCCTAGAAGTGCACCTAGAAACACTGTCGCTCTAAACGGGCCAGAGCACCATATCCTCGTGTGAGGCGTGCTCGGGCTGCATGGATCATCGTGAAAGCTGGCCCAGTGAAAACTGCACCCAAGTATGTGTAGGACTGTACAATCTCTACTGGCTGACCTCGGTAAGTGAAGCTATGTCGATGGAGCACTGGGTATGAGGTGTTGAAGATCATAACCTTGGTCTTCCCAAGGTTAACTGTCAGATCTCTCTCTGTGCAAAACTGCTCAGATGTCTCTGTAAACCCTCTGCTAAGGACGACAAGAGAACTATGTCATCCGCATATAGTAGTATCGGTACCAACAAATCAGCCAACGGTGACCCCTCGCCTCCCAGGCGGTCTATGAAGGATGTGATCTCATCAATGTAGAGGCCGAAGAGAGTCGGTGAGAGGGGGCATCTCTGTTTCACCCCAATCGTGCTCTCCACCCAGCCTGATAGGCCTCCTGGGGCACGAACTCGTCCCCTGACGAACTCATATAGGCTCATCACCCCCCAAATCAGAACCTCTAGGATCTGCATCTCCTGGAGTCTCCTGATCATGCGGGATCGTGGGACAGTATTGAAAGCCTTCCGAAAGTCTACAAAGCAGGCATAGACTTTCTGACGCCTCGACCTCGCCTCCTCAATGATAGCCCTCAGTGTGAAGATGTGGTCTAGGGTGGAATGCTCTCCAAAATCCTCCCTGTCCTAGGGCACGCTGCCCATGTGCCTCTGTGTGACTGCTGATTTCTCTCTCTCTAGTACAGATCCATAGACCTTGGCCAGAGTGTGGCTAATCATGAGAGTGCAGTAATTCCCAGTGTCCATGGGGTCACCTGCCTTGTGTATTGGGACGATGGTGGTAGTGCTCCAGGAGGGTGGAAAGCCGTGGCATATGGTGTGGTTGAACATCTGTGAGAGAGAGAGAGAGAGAGAGAGAGAGAGAGCTATGCAGGCACATAGGGGCAGGAATCACTGTTAAACATAAAGCAGAAACGAAGTCATGCCATACCTGTTTCATTTCTGGTGGAGCAGGAAGCTCTGGAGCCTGATCGTCTCGCTCCTCAGGATCATTACCAACAGCTTCATCATCATCAGTAAAGGTTTCCTCATGTTCCCAATCATCACCTGTTTTATAATATCAGTCTACTGATCAGTTCACAGACTTCTGAAGGCACTAAGGTTACAATGTCACAAGGTGTCTGGCTTTTTTAGTTAGCATATTATGATAGGCGCTTCCTACTGCAAAACTGTGCAAAAACCCTCCTGATTGAAAAAAGTAACCTGCCTCTTTCAGGGTCATCATCATCAAGATCAAGATCATCCCCTCTGGCTGGTTCCTCTCCATCATCATCACCTGCTTTTTTACTCAAACCAAGCCGATTCTTTCTATCTTCCTCGTCATCTGCATCTTCTTCTCCTTTATCAGAAAGGACAGGATCATCTTCTTCATCTCCTCTCCGCCGAAAACCACCGCGACCACCCCCACCTGCTCCTCCTCCTCCACCTCCTCCAGTCGTTTTCCCCACCTCTCCAAAAGCTGCAGCACCAGTGCTAGCAGCTTTCATCATCCACCTTTGGTAGCCATCTGCTGTTCTACGCCGATTCTTCATCTGCTCTTCTGCTTCTTCTAAAGTTAATTGCTTGTACTGAGCGACCTTATGGAAGTTATACCTGCCCCGCAAGTACATCAGCGAAAGGTAACATCTCTCTCTCTCTCTCTCTCTCTCTCTCTCTCTCAATACCAGACATAGCAGCATATAAGGGAATATACCAAGATACATATCCTGTTGCCAGTAAATCAACATGGTCTCTTCAGACAACTAGCCAAAATGCTCAGGTTCAAACGAGAGGAATCATGGCATATCACAATAACATTATGGGAATGGCGAATGACTTGGCAAGGTTGGTCATCTTTGTCTACAAGGCCTCCTCTCATCTTTTGTGACACTGAAGTGATCCTTATCCAAGATTCAGCTTTTTTTACATCTTTCCTTGCTTACAAAAACTCTAGGAAAAAATACTCTTATTGATGTCTGACAAGACACAATAATATCAGGCTACTTTATATCCTGTATCCCACTTGCCAAAATCCAGGCAGTGGATGTGAGGACTTCATATATGCCACCCGGTGACAATTAAAGTCTCCGTTTTTAGCTAAGTGGTTTAACCTCAAGGATTCCTATGAACAATGACTAGCCAAATCCATGGCTAACCAATCACCTACATGGCCAGAATTCCCATGTCCCATACAAATCCACCAATCTAGATGTTTAGTCAAGTTGTGATTACCTTGGGATAACCAACTAGTTGCATATACCTAGATGAATCCAATCACATTCCCAAACTCATCCTCTAAAAACACAACATAGTGCAGTTTCAATCTCACGATAGTCACTCATAAGATTGAAAACCATAAACTCCATCACGCATAGCAGGGACTAGCTACTCTGACATCCCCACTGACGTCATCAACGCCCAACAGTGGGTGTAGACCATAGTATAAAAGTATGCTCTCACGCATACAAATCCACACACCCACACATACTTGAGCATCCATTTATACAAAGTCTTCGTACTGAGTTTCTATCGACACTCCGGAGTTGAAGGGCAAACTCAGCCATGACGAAGGCTAGCACTAAAGGAGAAGGCTAATCAAAAAGTAGTCCAAATCTCTTCATTCAAGCTACAACTGCTTGTGAAGTCTAAACGATTTCATTTTAGTCTCTCCCAAACGAGCATCTAAATCTAGCTGATAGCGCAATGCACCATTTAAGATAGAAAGAATTATCGCAATACCAGCAGGCGCAACTTGGACGAAAACTTCACAAGGTGAAATTTGCATGTCCGCTAATACGGCAGAAGCATATACCTAGATGAATCCAGGAACATTCCCAAACTCATCCTCTAAAAACACAACAAAATGCAGTTTCAATCTCATGATAGTCACTCATAAGATTGAAAACCATAAACTCCATCACGCATAGCAGGGACTAGCTACTATGACATCCCCACTGACATCATCAGCGCCCAACAGTGGGTGTAGACCATAGTATAAAAGTATGCTCTCACACATACAAATCCACACACCCACACATACTTGAGCATCCATTTATACAAAGTCTTCGTACTGAGTTTCTATCAACACTCCGGAGGTGAAGGGCAAACTCAGCCATGACGAAGGCTAGCACTAAAGGAGAAGGCTAATCAAAAAGTAGTCCAAATCTCTTCATTCAAGCTACAACTGCTTGTGAAGTCTAAACGATTTCATTTTAGTCTCTCCCAAATGAGCATCTAAATCTAAATCTAGCTGATAGGGCAACGCACCATTTAAGATAGAAAGAATTATCGCAATACCAGCAGGCCGCAACTTGGACGAAAACTTCACAAGGTGAAATTTGCATGTCCGCTAATACGGCAGAAGCATATACCTAGATGAATCCAGGAACATTCCCAAACTCATCCTCTAAAAACACAACATAGTGCAGTTTCAATCTCACGATAGTCACTCATAGATTGAAAACCATAAACTCCATCACGCATAGCAGGGACTAGCTACTATGACTAAACTAAACTAGTTGCATAAACTAAACTTTAACCAATTACCAACGAGGTACATACTTCTTAAACTCAACAAATTATGAAAACACAGAGTACCTAACTTTCTAAGCAAGATGCATTTTAAACCATAATCAGAATACTTGAACATAGGGTTGAGAAGAGACATAATATTGTGGCAAACAATATGATGTAATCACAATATATATAAGTGGCTAAAATTAATAATTACAATCTTTTCTCTCCACACCATTAACAAAATGGTGGTATAATATATATAATGGCCTTGCTCAGAAGCAAAAAGAATTTGATTTGGGGTTTGCTGTATTTTCCTTATCCACTTTATTTTGGGATTCTAATGTAGCCCACCCATTACTAATCGGGGTAGACCAGCCCTCAGAATATTTGTCCGCGTTCACCCAATGGCTGAACTGGTCTGCTGTGTTACTATCCATCCTTCTATCGGATAGCTTTGCACATGTGCTAAAGATGTTAGAAACAGGGGTGGAGGTTTCTTGCTACAGCCAGCACTCATTACTAATCGGGGTAGACCAGCCCTCAGAATATTTGTCCGCGTTCACCCAATGGCTGAACTGGTCTGCTGTGTTACTATCCATCCTTCTATCGGATAGCTTTGCACATGTGCTAAAGATGTTAGAAAGAGGGGTGGAGGTTTCTTGCTACAGCCAGCACTCCTCACAGCAAAAGCTAAACAATGCGATAGTGCCCAAGAATCATATTTTTCTTTCCGTAGTGTGTACTAGTATAGAGAGAGAATTGTGCAGACAGAAAATGAACAGTGCTGAAGACGGAGATGTAGAAACAACAATATATATTGTTCCAAGATGGACCAAATCATATACAAAATATGTGCACAGTGTACCACCCTCTATCAGCAGGGTGCTGAATAGATGTGGACCCTTGTGTAGCTCAAAATATGGACCAAATCATAAACAAAATGTATGCAAAGTATACCACCCTCTATCAGTAAGGTGCCGACCAGATGTGGTCCCCTGTGTCACACAGCACTGTTCTCTTACCTCCTCGTGGCACCTTCAAAACACTTCGGCCTGCGTTGCTCTCCCACAGCTTCTGTGGGCTTCGTAGTTGTGTCCCACAAACACACCTTCCTGCTGCTCAGTGAACAGCCCAACGTAAGGCGGAGTTTGCTCCTGTGAGCCTTGACCTCCTTGCCGTTGTGGAGGAAGCCAATGGTGAGGCACAGGTCTCCTACGAATCCTGTCCTCCTTGCTGCTATGTAGGCAGCCAATGATGAGGATGTTCAGCACACCTTATGGACGTCCTGCTGTAGTGGTGGCAGCCTAAACTGAGACACCAAAGACTCTGTAGAATGGAATAGTAAATGCCCCCTTGGCGGCCCTTTTTATACGCTTCTGGAATGAGTCGGAGTCATCCTTGTTCATTAGTCTTTCAACCCGCAGCTCCTGCTCCTCCATGTTCGACCATGCAAGCGAACCACCCTCGTACAAGTTACAAGCCAAGCGGCACCAATGGGTCCACGGCATCACCATCTTCAGTCATGAACCCGCCAGTGATCTTAAGCAATCTTGGTACAACCATCCAGCTATCCCTCTCATAATCTAAGGACAGCCTGGAGCCATCCAAGTATCATGCTCCCGAGGTCTGTTTCAACCTATCTTCACTCTAGCAGTATCCGCAGCCAAGTAACCAATCTGAGCAATGGGATCCCAGTGGCTGATCCACACAGATCTCCTTGCCCAGGTGTATTCTCCAGAAAATCCGGACCATGAGCTTCAAATGAGCTCTCGTGTAGGTATTCTTAAGATGACAGCACACTCCTTTCACCTGTAGATGTCCTGTCGCCACCACAAAGGCTTCAACAAGTTCATCAAGTCCACCTTCAAGCAACCTACAACTGGGCTTCAAAGAAGCACCAAGTCTTCCATGTCTGCCTTCCCGGAAGGCTTTCACCCTCCAATCTCTCATTACTAGAGAAACATACAGCAAAGTTTCTGCCCATAGCATGCTACTAAGGTCTGAATGAATACACAATAAATATACATACTACTAGAAACACCCATTTGTTTGCTTGCTCTGAAAAAAAGCCATTTACCTCATGGAGCTACTCACAGCTTCCTGTGCAATCATATAGTGCCTTCTTCAGTTTCCTAGCTTCCATCTAACTTTGACTCCTAAGATCCTTTCAAAGAGACTTACCACATGACAATGATATCAGCTTTGCACTCAGAGCAATCTAAGCACTCTCCACAAAGGTTGTTGGTTCGCCTTCAAACCACCTTTCAATTTCATACATACATACTGGTACACCACAGTCTACAATTCTTACCTCAGCAACACTGGGAGTTATTACCAAGACAAGCACCTTCACAATTCATCATCGTGATGTGCTCCTGAACTAAGTCATGCTCATCCACATCCATGCTATACAACTATATCTCAAGATTAGGAATCCTTGCATCATTGTTTATCTAATACATGTCTTTGACGATGGTCCTACGCCAACTACTGTGTCCACAAGCTGAATATGCGGGAGGACTGAATCTCCAATCGTGCCAATGATAATGGCAAGGCCTCTACATCATCCAGTACCCAATCCCTCACTGCAACGGGATCTGTTGGTGGTGTCACCACTGCAACCATGGCTTTAGCTCCACTCCTATCGTGATTTCTCAAATCACCCGAACCACCAAGTGGCTCTGCATCTTCATCTTCCATAATTGGTAATTGGTTCCATCGACCTTACCTATTTCCCCAAAGCTAGGGGTCAATCTGTTAGTAGACATGACAAGGATGTGAAGGGCTTAGGAATTTGTCACGGGGACGTGAATGTATGAACCGTGACTAACTTTGGCTTAGGGGGCTAGCCCAAGGGAAGCGACACTTCCTAGAAGTCCCTAGGTGCACACACTAGGCCTACTTGCTAGGGGCAAGGCAAGGTTTAGAGAGGTCTTAAAGCTAGGCCCAAGGAAACCAATGTTTCATTGGTTAGTAGGGGTTAGGCCTTTAATGTGAGGGGCAAACCAATGTTCCATTGGTTTGTGTGGGTTAGAACATTAATGAGGGGGCCACGTGGCAGCCCCTCATGCACACCTACCCCCCTTGCTCTCCTTCCACCTTGGTTTTTAATGAAGGTACGGGTTTTTCAACGTAGCTTATTTCTCTCCCCCCCCCTTCGTGAACATTGGCATGCATTGTTGGAGTAAAGGCACATTGCCAACCCTTCATTAAAAGATAGGACACCTATGACTGTCTTAAGACAGTCATAGGGTAAACCTAATCCTAATAAAACATAAGTGAGTTTGTGGTGTGGCTCATCATTCTTCACACCCGCACTAGAGTGTCACTCTCTCTTACTCTCACTCTCTTGCTCTCTTCCACAACTCTCCCACTCTCAACTAGTATCAGAGCCTACCTTAGCCTCCCTTGCCTACCTAGCCTCCTCTCCCTACCCCATCCTTTCCGTACGGACGTACGGACAGATCCGTACGGACGTACGTCGTCCGCACGACCGTACGGACGGATCTCGACAGATCTCGACGGGCTCGACCTGCGCAGGACGACGGTACAGGGCGGCGCATTTTCGCGGGCTGCAGGGTGAAGGCGCAGGCGCGGGCTGCAAGGTTTTTGCGCGGGCTACAGGGTGACGTCGCGGGCGCGGGCGTCGTCGGGTTACAGCAGCTGCTGTACGCAGCATTTCGACGCTACATCAGGCAGCTGCATAGCTGCTGTGCGCAGCTAGTCATACGGCAGCCGTACGAACTGTCCGTACAGTCGTACGGACTGCCGTACAACTGTGTACGGGCATCTCCTTCACGGTTGTACGGACGACTCCTTCACTCACCTGCAGGACTCGTTTGTTTTTTGCTGCAAGACTCGATTTTTTGGGGGGAAGCGTGCCTGCTACAGGCACAGATAGTACACAGGTACTCTGCAGGGACAGAAGTACAGCAGGTACTTTGCAGGTACTGAAAAGTACAGCAGACACATTTTTTGTTGGAAGAGAAATAGTGCTGAAGCACTCTGTTTTGTGCATGTACGCGCAGTACATGAAGCATTCCTGAAGCATTTCAGCTGTATACTGTGCATTTGTTGAGGTACAGCAGATACTCTTGTGTCACTCACGCTTGAGGTGACTTGTACCACAGTGGTGGTGTTTGCGCAGTTACTTGTCTTTCAGGAAGGTCAGATGCTTGTTTTGCAGAAGCTTCTATGCATTTACTGAGTGCAATTCTCAGTTTTGGGTGACCATTTCAAAGGGATTTTGCCTGGATGTGTTTGCAGTATATGCCTTGAGGCAGTGTGTAGCCAGGGAGCACACATTTGCTTTGTTTTCCGCAGTGCATTTGGTGACATTTGTTGCAGGTCACATTCTTTGTACGCACTTTGAAAATCTCAGTTGAGCCACGCTTGGTCAGGGCGCATCGAGTTTACTCGGTCCCTAACTGCCCATCGTTGACAATGCTCAAAAGATTTTCTTCTTGGTGTTTGTACTTTGTGATTTGTGTTGTTACTGTGTACACAAGGGCAGTCTATGCATTGCACATTGTCAGGTAAAAGTGTCAGAGAGATTTTCATATTGCATGCTACCTCAGTGTTGAGGTGTTCTCCACTTGATTCAGGTGTCAGATCAAGGGGCTTTTGCCCAGACTTTGTTTGATAGCACTTGGGTTACCGACAGAGATCTTCAGATGCATTTTCTCCCCTTGGTATAAGGGTGATTGCTTGGGATTTATCCCATTTACTGTTGCAGGTTTTGTGACAGGCTGAAGGGTCATTTACTGTTTTTTGGGTGTTTGTCAAGTGGTTTCTGCAATTTAACTCAGTGCAATACCTCATCTGAGGTGGGAGAAGTGATCAGTACAGTCAGTACAGCAGTGTTTACAGCAGTGTTGGTGGTTTTGTCAGATGATTATGCACTGTTAAGCACTTGTTGAGCAGCTGCAGCAGTCTGAAATTACTGTTTTTATGCCCCTTTGAGCACAGTACAGTGTGTCAGAAGGTACAGTATTTGCAGGGTCATTTACTGTTTTGCTGCAGATTTTACTGACAGTAAAAACAGCACCATTGAGAGTGCTTCTGGCTCTTGAATAGAGCAGGTTTTTTCTGAGAAATCAGAATTTTTATTCAGTCTTTTTACTTCCAGGGTGTCAGGTACTCTCCTCATCTGATATGGCATCAGGGGGAAGTGATTCTTCAATTCTGAACATAAAGAAACTGGAAGGAGCACACAACTATGCATTATGGGCAGAACAGTGCTTGAATGTACTTCTGTTAAAGAAGATTGCTAAGCCCATAAGGGTGAAGGGTGTCAAGCCATCTGACATGGCAGCTGATGACTGGGAAGAGCTTGATTTGTCCGCGAGGGCAGCTATCATGCTCACTATTTCAGACACTCGTGTTCAATGTACAGGCTGAAAAGACCTCTTATGGTCTATGGCAAAGACTAGAAGAATTGTATGCCCAAAAGAGCTCAGCCAGTAAGGTTTATTGGCTGAAGAAGCTGGTCGATCTTCGCATGAAGGAAGGTACAGCTATGACCTCACACTTGAGTGAGTTCAATGCTATCTTTACACAGCTGATTGCACAGGGGTTGAACCTTGATGAGGAGTTCAAGGCTACTTTCTTGTTGTGTACCCTCCCCGAGAGTTGGGACACTTTCAAGACCACCCTGTCAAACTCGAATGCCACTCTTATTTATGCTGATGTAGAGAGCTCTCTCCTTATGGAGGAGATGAGCAGGAAGAATAATGCGGGCAGCAAGTCTTCAAATGCTTTGCAGGTACAGGACAGAGGCAGGACTCAGCAGAAGGGGAGATCTGCTAGTAAGTCCAAATCCCGCAGTCAGTCCCGTGGTAAAAAGGACATTGAATGCTTTTATTGTGGCAAGAAGGGACATGTGAAGTCGAAGTGCTTCAAGTTCATACGGGATCAGAAAGCCAAGAAGGCTGAAACAAAGGATGCAGGAAATGCAAGCAAAGGCAAAGGCAAGGCCAAGGCAGATGACTTGGATGCAGTGAATGTTGCAGCAGAGGACAGTGACAGTGACATACATGATGTTTTATGCTCTTCTGCTGTAATAGCGCATGCTTTGGTTATTGATGGCCATGACATGCACACCTGGCTCTTGGATTCAGGTGCCTCTTTTCATGTTACTCCTCATAGGGAGTGGTTTACTTCCTACACAGGTACTCATGGAGTTGTTCATCTTGGGAACAACTATGCATGTCAGATTGCAGGGATTGGCAGTATACAGATAGTATTTCCTGATGGACAGTCATTTATGCTTGATGGTGTTCGCCATGTAAATCTGATTAGCACTGGCTTATTGGATGACAGTGGTTACCACACCACATTTGGGGATTCCAAATGGGTGATTACTGATGGCCAGACTGTAGTGGCTGAGGGTTTTAAGAGTGATACCTTGTACCCTCTTTATGTTTCCAGTGTGGGTAATCATGTTGTTGCCATAACCGAGCTGCCAAAGGTTTCATTGTGGCATAGCCGGTTGGGACACATGTCTGTTAAAGGAATGCAAGAACTGTCACGTTTGGGTTATCTGCCGCCTCTCTCTTTTTCAGATTTGCCTACTTGTGATCATTGCATTTTTGGCAAGCACTCTGTCACTCCTCATAAGAGGAGAACTCCTCAGAATAGAGCACCACTTGATCTAGTGCACACTGATTTGTGTGAAATGCCACAGTTATCACTAGGGGGTGCAAAATATTTTATTACTTTCATTGATGATGCCACACGTAAGGTGTGGGTCTACTTCTTGAAGCATAAGGGAGATGCCTTAGATGCTTTCAAGAAGTTTGTCGCTCAGGTTGAGAATCGGACAGGTCGTAGGCTGAAATGCCTAAGATCCGATAATGGGGGTGAGTATGTGTCACATGCTTTTGTGCAGTTTTGCCAAGCTAAGGGCATCAAACAGGAACTCACAGCCCCTCATAATGCATCTCAAAATGGTGCAAGTGAGCGGATGAATCGAACTATTCAGGAGAAGGTTCGATGTATGTTGTCTTATGCTGCATTACCCCATGGCTTTTGGGCAGAAGCCGTGCAAACAGCAGTTCACATTATTAACAGGTCACCAAATAAGGCTTTGGAGTTGAAAGTGCCAGAGGAGGTGTGGTCTGGCAAGCCACCCTCATATAAGCACTTACGTGTATTTGGCTGCGAGTGCTTTGCTCATGTACGCAAAGATCTACGCACCAAACTGGATCCAAAGTCTATCAGATGCATCTTTATGGGTTATGGTGACGAAGGTGAAATGGGGTACAGGTTATGGGATCCCGTTAAACGGAAGATTATACGCAGCAATGATGTCATCTTTAAAGAAGATAGTGTACACAAGGAACCCGTGCAACCTGTGGAATACAGGAGGGTTATTTATGATGATGTTGGACAGCAAAGAATGCCCATTTATATGCAGCAGCAGGCTGCTGCAGATCACCCCGTTCAAGAGGGTATACAGGCTGAAAATCAGCCAGATCATTTTGCCAATGATGCACCACTGGATGTGCCAACAGATGGGGCTGTAGAACAGCCAGATATGGTGGTACAGCCACCCGTCATGCATGAAGAACAGGCTGGACAGCAGCCTAATCCGGAACATTTTGTTAGGAGGAGCACCCGTGCACAACGGCCTCCTGCCAGGTTTGTTCCAGGAGCCAATAATGTGGCTGATTTTATCATGCTGACAGATTGTGGTGAGCCTTCCAGCTTCAAGGAAGCTATGGGAAGAACAGAGAAAAAGAAGTGGGAGAAAGCCATGCAGTCAGAAATGGACTCCCTACTTCAGAATGATACATGGGACTTGGTGCAGTTACCTGCAGGCAGAAAGGTTTTACCATGCAAGTGGGTTTACAAAGTCAAAGTGGATTCAAATGCTTTACCTAGGTATAAGGCCAGATTGGTTGCCAAGGGATTTAAGCAGGAGAAGGGTATTGACTTTGATGAGATCTTTTCCCCTGTAGTCAAGATGACTACATTGAGAGCAGTGTTAGCTCTTGTTGCTCATGACGACATGGATTTATGTCAGATGGATGTGAAGACAGCCTTTCTTCACGGAGATCTTCATGATGAGATCTATATGAGTCAGCCAGAGGGATATGTTGTTAAAGGGAAAGAGCAGCTTGTGTGTAAGCTCAAGAGGAGCTTGTATGGACTCAAGCAGGCGCCAAGGGAATGGTACAAGAAGTTTGATGCCTTCATGCAGTCCCAAGGGTATCATCGGTGTGAGACCGATCATTGCTTGTACACCAAACGGGCAAAGGATGGCAGTTTGATGCTACTCATTCTATATGTGGATGACATGCTTATTGCCAGTAAATTTCAGCATGAGATTAGTGCTTTGAAGAAACAACTGCATAAGTCTTTTGACATGAAAGACTTGGGTGATGCAAATCATATTCTTGGCATGCGTATTACTCGTGACAGGTCCAAGGGACTTTTGTTTCTGTCACAGAAAGAGTATATTGACAAAGTACTGCAGAGGTTTAAAATGGAGGGGGGGAAGTCTATTAGTACCCCGTTGCCTCCACATTTAAAACTCAGCAGTAAGGACAGCCCCAGATCAGATGATGATAAGGCTGAAATGGCCAAGGTTCCGTATGCATCTGCAGTTGGATCTTTGATGTATGCCATGGTTGCCACTCGTCCGGATATTGCTTTTGCGGTGGGAGTCATCAGCAGGTATATGGCAAATCCAGGCAAGCGGCATTGGGAAGCAGTGAAAGGTGTCTTGAGGTATCTCAAAGGTACCAAAGACTTGTGCATATGCTATGGTAGGCAGGATGCATTGGTGCATGGTTTTACAGATTCAGACTATGCAGGGAATGCAGATAACCGGAAGTCTACTACCGGTTATATTTTCACATTTGCAGGAGGTGCTATATCATGGGTGTCTCGGTTGCAGAAATGCGTTGCACTGTCAACCACAGAAGCTGAATATGTTGCAGCCACTGAGGCTTGCAAGGAAGCAATATGGCTTACTCGGCTGGTGGGAGATTTGGGCATTACAGGAGATATGCCAGTTTTGCATTGTGATAGTCAGAATGCTATCATGTTGGCAAAGAATCCGGTCTTTCATCAGAAGACCAAGCACATAGAAGTGAAATATCATTTCATCAGGGAGGTACTGGAAGACAAGCGACTTGAGCTTGTGAAAGTACATACTGATGATAATCCTGCAGATTTGCTCACTAAGAGCTTGCCTACAGAGCGGTTTGCACATTGCCGCCACATCATGGGATTAGGATGAGACCATTCTTACTTTATGGTCTTATATACAATAACTGTATATTGCTGTAATTTTTATTCTTTTCTCCCCTTTAGGCACATTGGCCTTTAGGTGGGAGGTTGTTGGGGTAAAGGCACATTGCCAACCCTTCATTAAAAGATAGGACACCTATGACTGTCTTAAGACAATCATAGGGTAAACCTAATCCTAATAAAACATAAGTGAGTTTGTGGTGTGGCTCATCATTCTTCACACCCGCACTAGAGTGTCACTCTCTCTTACTCTCACTCTCTTGCTCTCTTCCACTCTCACGCATTTGAAGGTTGTACGGAAATCTCACGCATCCCGAGATCCTCTCTCTCTCTCTCTCTCTCTCTCTCTCTCTCTCTCTCTCTCTCTCTCTCTCAGGGAGATCACCAGATACAGAGAGAGATTCCTCAGAGAGCACCGTCGCATCCCTGCCAGAGACCTGATTATTCATGAGGAGCAGGACGAGGCGCAGGATCATGAGCACAGAGATAGCCCATCTTGCCAGAGAGCACCGATGGTTCCACCCCGAGGATGTACATATGACATGATCCGGCAGCACCGCAGGATGATCTTACACAGAGGCCGTACCCGTCGCTTTATTTCTAGACGACGGAGGATGATGGCAGATTTTCGGAGGAGATTGCTCCATGGAGACTTGGCACCGCCAGCAGCCCATTTGACACTTGCCCAGATCTTCACACTCATAGCAGGAGGCATGGTCGATGGCCATGACTTCCATCATTTCTTTGGATCACAGCTCCTGATCTCTCGCACACACCAAGACCCACCTCTTGCACTCTATTCAATAATGGGGGCGTCAAGGACGCGGTAATGAAGCTTCACAACGGCAGAGTGAAAGATCACAAGGGTTCATGCACTGAGTTTGTTGCATACGGGATTGATATCCTAGCCCCGATCCTAGCAAAGCTGTTCTATAAAGCAATTTGCCTTGGTTTCCCACACACATGGACCCTCAAGACCATCACACCTATTCACAAGGCAGGGGATCCCATGAGACCAGAAAAATACAAAACCATTATGATTGGTCATGTCATGGCCAAGATATATGCCTCAGTACTTGACATGGAGGTCAGCCACAATGCAGAGATGTAGGGAACTCATGGCAGATGGGAAGGCAAGGTTCCGATTTGATCATGGGACCATGGACCACATACTTACACTCAGGAGTATCATAGAGAAGGCCAGGGCACGGAAGGAGAGGGTCTATTGCTACTTTGTGGATTTCCACAAAGCCTTTGATACAGTGCCATGAGCACGCCTCATCGGTCAGTTACAGGAGCTCGATTATGGCCACGAGATTGTCTAGGCTGTTTCCGACAGAGATTGGACGGGGGTGGATGGACAAATGAGACCATGAGCACCATTGGTGTCATGACATGATTATTTGTATTAGATCCTAGTGGATCATTCTAGGGAATCTGACGATTACCCTATGGTTGTAATATTGTAAATTGGCCAATTGAATTTAATAAAATATGCACATTTGCATTAGGTCCTAGGATGGTTAGGAAAGGGTAGTATTGTGCATAGGTATTGTATTAATCAATGGTAGGCATAAACAGTCGTAGGCTAAGGGTAGGATAATGGGGTATTCCCAAGGGATGTGATCCCAAGAGGCATGAGGATTGTACCCTCTCACATCATTCATAGTGTATGAGTATGGGCATTTGCATGCATATGGATTGTGGCTGGAGATGAGCATGTAGTTAGAATCTAGCAAAAATACACTCACGTGGGCACTCCTTCCACCCCATTTGGAGGGCCAATCCTTCTCAAATTCTGCATCATTCTCTCACACATGAGCATCCTGCATTTATGATCATGACAATTGGTGTCAAACAAGGCTGCCCACTTTCTTCGACCTTGTTTGACGTTTATATAGACGAGCTTGAGTATTTTATGAGGACCCTAGAGAGAGCCGGTTGCTCTCTTGCCAGTTCCTTGCTCCAGATTCCATTATATGCTAATGAGGTGGTGCTCTTATCTCCATCCGCTGAGGGGCTCCAGAGACACCTAGATGCACTACTGGCTTTTTGTGAGTCCCATGACTTGAAGGTCAACCTGGATAAAACCAATGTCATGATCTTCAACACCTCCCGAGCAGCTGTACACAGAGAGCAATTTACTTTTGACGGATCATCGGTTGAAATTGTCTCATCATACACATACCTGGGGGTTCTATTTTCTGGCCCTATCCTCACAATGAGACCGGTGATGAAGGCTCGTCTGTGCGAGGATACGCCTCCCTTGCCCAATTGGAGAAACAATGCTTCCACTCACATTTCCAGGATCCATGGACCACAGTTCTCCTCTTTGACTCCTTGGTCCGACCTTCAGGCATGTATGGCAGCCCTTGCTGAGGGCCAAACCTCCCCGATACAGAATGAACTCGAGTGGAGAGATTACAAGTTCTCTTGTTATCACGAATGATCTACAGTAAGCCATATGTTCCCCATTGGATCATTCACGGTCTTGGAACAACTAATTGCATGAAAAACATGTCACTGCAGAAAAACTGAATGAAAATGAGATACATTAAGAATGAACCGGGGGGAGGCATATCCATTGCAGTTAGATGCAGCAATCTAGACTATCACTTATCTATATCACCTTCGAGACTATGGCTCCTGTACTGCAGGGCGATGCACAGTCCTTCGTTGGCATTGTCCTCTTCTATGGCATTAGCAGCTCAGGGTGATCAGAGATGCTAGTATGCACACACATGCAAATGGTTCGAGAGACTAGGTTTCCATATAGACAAGCTACCTATCACCAAATTGGTACTTCTCCCAAGACATAAAGAGGAATCTTTATTGCATTGACGATGGTCAAGAAAGTTGACTTTGATTACCTAGAATAAGCTTTGTTTTACTTTTGCTTTGCATTGGTAAAAGAGAACTATGGGAATGCCCACAAGGAACTAGGATTAGTCCAAGACTAGAATGCATGCGTTTGGTTAACCTCTAATGGGTTAAAGTGTTGGTATTTGTTTATTTTGGTGTGTAGGCTCTTAAGGGTGCAAAAAGGCCCTAAATTCAAGGGGCAAGTGCCAAGAAGCAGGGCCCACAAGGAAAATTTTCAAAAGAGGCGTCCCTACTTGTATGGAGGGCCCACTAGTGCTAGAAAGTCCATTAAAGGCACCCCACATGGAAGAAAGAAGCGCTTTATGTAAAGGGTAGCCTAAAATGCAGGTTTAGCTTTTGTAAAAGCACAAGCTAGGCCAAGTCTATAAAAGAAGGGCCTCAAGGCTCCTAGATGGATGGAAGAGTTGTAGTCAGCTTCATGCTCTTCTCAACGCCAGTTGTACAAAGTATTTTCTATTGCAATAAAGACCTTCCGGGGGATCCAACCCTTATTTCTAGGCCCCAGTGTTGCGCGTGATGCGTCTCCTTCTCTCCCTCTATTCTATCACAAAGAACCTTTGAGATAAGTGCTGCAGTTCTGATTTTCAGATTTCAGTTTGTGTTCTCTAGTTTTTCTATCACGAAGTTCTTGTGAAATACTGCAAAAATATTACGTGGAAGTGTTTGTTGCTTGCTACAGTGGTATCAGAGCATAGGATTTCCACTTTCCTTGGTGGAAACGGTCCAAGGCTAGCATACAGCTGTGAATCAAGGTGAGGCGCACCTGTTTTTCTATCAGTTCGAGTGCTAGAGGGTGAGGCGCACCAATTGTGACATGATTCTTGCTCGAGAAGGTGGGGCGCTCTTGTTTGTGAACTAAGACACATCCAGGAAGGTGGGGCACTCTTGTTTGTGAACTAAGACACATCCAGGAAGGTGGGGCTCTTGTTTGGAGGCTCGTTGTGGCACTAGGAGCTGAGGCACATCTTTCAGGAGACACAAATTCTTCTTGGCTAGACATCTCTTCTCTCTCTATCGCCCTATCTCTTGGGCTGTTTTTTCCTATGCTTTGTGATCTATCAAGTGGAAAAGAAGGTCATCTTGTCATCATCCTTGGTGACACGCTTCCAATCTCTAGCTCAGAATTCTCACAACCTAAAGCACTCGCTTTTCACGAAAAGCATCTCCTCCTCCAAAAAAGCACCCACTTTTCACAAAAAGCAACTGCTTTTTGTGCACACGCGGCCTTCTTTTCTCCAAAGGAGCAAAAAGCAGCAGTTGCTATTTCGTTTTTCTCATCATGGACACAGCCTCTCAGCCCTCACAAGTACAAGCACCTAAGCAAGATCGCGAGATGAAGGGGAGAAGGTCCCAAGATGAGGATTCCTATCGAGCACTATTGGCTGAATTGGCAAAAGCAACAAAGAACCACTTCCTAGTGAAAGCTTGCCATTGGACAAAATGCTTTTAGAGATGGTATGGGACATCTAAAGCTAAGTATTTCTTTCATAATTATAAAGTTTGATATATCTTTATTTAAAGATCTAACCCTTGTATCTTATTACAAGGAAAGAAGTGTGTTTTTTCCTTGATTGTTTCAGGAATCAAAAGCCAAGCACACAAGATAGCTTATACATGCATATTGTGGTCCTAAAGGATGGGACAAGCTAGCTATTTCCAGTTATTTGGAGGATTCCAAGTTATTATAAACGAGTGATATAGTCTCTATTATGGAACCAGTTTTCTATGAAGTATGTGGTCAAGGCAATGGACTATTTGTTTGGTCTCATCAAACTTTTGTATACATAGTACCAGGACAAAAGGATCTCAAAGTTATCACATCCAGTTTATGGGTTTGAGCAGCTTATGCCAAAGAGGAGAAGTGTTAGAGACTACTTGTATATCTTTTATGAATTGAAGAGTTAGATCCATGACAAATTCAAGATCAGACCCTATTTGAGGGTAGTATGTAAAAAGTTGGCAATTTGATGCCTGATTTTATGATCTTCAATTAGGGAATTGAGTTATGATAACTAATCATGATAATCAATTATGTTCTTATGGAGGATGAGATGATCAAGTAATCGATCCTTTATGGTAGAATTCCATGTGGTCATTATTGGCCAAGTATTTCATTTTCAAGTTGTATTATCTCTGCTCCAGAGGAGTTTCAATTTTGAGATTCAGTTTTGTTGTTTTCTTGTGGAGCATGACATGCTTAAGGAGCTCTCTATATAACAGCATTGAATACAGTCATCAGTGACCAAGTCAGAATTTTTATCATTCCACAGTTCCATTATTGGGAATCGTATATTGAATAAACAGGAGTTCTTATGAGGACGCATGATATATTCAAGAACCAGTTTTTGTTAATGATGACAGGATTATATTTGGTCACTTTGGCCCTGTATTTTATTTAGGATACTATTATTCAATAGTTTCCATTGGAATTTGTTTTATACAAGAACTCTTATGGTTTCTCATGGATGATTATGGCCGAAGCGACATAGTTTTTCAGTTCATCTGTCAATTATATGTCCTTTTGGAAAGTTTGAGATCCCTCCAAGTTTATGTCTGATCAGCACGGTAATTGTTTGGTAGCAAGATATTTTATGTATAAGGAAGCACCATATTAGTGAATAGAATTGCATATATTCTTCAATGCACAGTTCTTTCCAAAGGAACTTCTAAGTTGAGCTTTACAATACTTGGAAGAGTATTGGTATGGAGTTTATCACTTCATTCAGAAAGATTTGAGAGGATTCTCAAAGAAAGAGGATATTGAAAGATTCCAAGAAACAGTTTTATTAAGCTGATAAAGTTTGCCTTATGAACCCTTGTATGGCAAAGCAAGGAGAATAGTGGATTATATTCCTAGAATTTGTTTCAGGGAAACACTACTCATAAATGGGAAGTCTTTCGAGCTTGATGCGCTCAAGTATCGGTACAAGTGATCATTGGCCTAATGTTTCTTTTCCTTATTTGGGAATCAAAGGTGGAGTTGCAGCCAAAGAAGCCAAGGGAAAAACAAAGCCCATGGAAGAAGCAGCATATCTTATTACAAAACTATTGAGGTTATCTGCAAGGAAGATGATAAGCAGAGTATGAAAAAGTGATGGATTTCTATTATTAGAGTCTTATGACTGTTTTGGAACACTTTAATTCCACCACCAGCATAAATGGCAAGAGTCAGGGCGTGTGAAAGGCAAAGCCGTCTACTCCACAGAAAACAAGGGCATGGATTTGCCAAGAAAAAAAAGGGCCTATAGCTCTCCAGTGCTCTTAAAGAGCAAGACTTGCATATTGTAATGGTATGAGATTATAATTGCAAATTCTAAGTGCTCTTAAAGAGCAGGAAACACCAAGAAAAAGAAGGGCCTATGTCTACCCAGTGCTCTTAAAGAGCAGGAAATGCCACAGAAAAGCAAGAATCTTCATGCGGAAAACAAGTGTTTTAGATACAGAAAGAGGGGCATGTGGCTGCCTTGAGCCCTGGAAGGCTAGTTGGCCAAAAGGAGCAGAGAATGCCACAAGACTGATCTAAGTCAACGATCAGAAGTTACCAGATTCCAAGATCCACTTTAGGTAGAAGGGATGGAGTAGATCCTCCAACAAGAACAGACTGTGTATTGCACAAAGAGGAAAAGCACCCATAGGCAAGTTTATATGTAGGTATCTTGCCAAGTACCATAACTATTAGGCAATTGATGCCAATAAAGGAGGTATCCTCAAGTTTTATGGTTGTATCAAGAACCTTTTCAGTTGACGACAACTGATTAGAAGCCGAGGAGATGTCACCAAATTGGTACTTCTTCCAAGACATAAAGAGGAATCTTTATTACATTGACGATGGTCAAGAAAGTTGGCTTTGGTTGACTAGAATAAGCTTTGTTTTACTTTTGTTTTGCATTGGTAAAAGAGAACTCTGGGAATGCCCACAAGAGACTAGGATTAGTCCAAGAGTAGAATGCGTGCATTTGGCTAACCTCTAATGGGTTAGAGTGCTGGGATTTGTTTATTTTGGTGTGCATGCCCTTAAGGGTGCAAAAAGGCCCTAAATTCAAGGAGCATGTGCCAAGAAGCAGGGCCCACAAGGAAAAAATTAAAAAGTGTCGCCCCTACTTGTATGGAGGGCCCACTAGTGCTAGAAAGTCCATTAAAGGCACCCCACATGGAAGCAAGAAGCGCTTTATGTAAAGAGTAGCCTAAAAAGCAAGTTTAGCTTTTCTAAAAGCACACGCTAGGCCAAGTCTATAAAAGAAGGGCCTCAAGGCTCCTAGATGGATGGAAAAGTTGTACTCAGCTTCATGCTCTTCTCAGAGCCAGTTGTACAAAGTGTTTTCTATTGCAATAAAGACCTTCGGGGGGATCCAGCCCTTATTTGTTGCGCGTGCTGCGTCTCCTTCTTCTCTCCCTTTATTTCTATTGCGAAGAATCTTTGAGATAAGTGCTGCAATTCTGATTTTCAGATTTCAGTTTGTGTTCTCCAGTTTCTATCACGAAGTTCTTGTGACATACTGCAAAAATATTGCGTGGAAGTGTTTGCTACCTGTGACACTACCACCCTTCCAGTGTAGCATTGATGCTGCGTTTGTCCCGTTTCGGGGCAATGAGTTCAACCCGATCATTCGTGAGGATCTTTTAGAGCTACACACATTCAGGACCTGGTTGGCAACACAGACAAAGCTCCCTGTGAAGCTCAGCTTCTATAGGAACCACTGCTTATGCATCTCCAAGGAGGGTTTCATTGTCCCGCCAGGATACACTCAGGTCCACCTACCATTGCAGTTTGCTAGTTTCCCCCTGAGACCTCCCACTTTGCCAGAGATATTCGAGGTGAAGATGAGACAGCTCCATTTGCTGCTCTTTATCAATCCATTGTTGACTTCTCTAGCCACGGAGAAGTCCTCCTAGTTGGGGACTTCAATGCGAGGACAGACGCTTGTCAGGCACCACCCCTCGACTTTAGGGATGATTCCACTCTATTGTTGACCTTGAGGAGGCAGGTATGCTACGGGTTTCGGTTGACAGACGAGGACCATTCACATCTTATGGGTAGGCCCTATCCGACCTCAACAGGATGCATGATCTCATTATTTATAATGGTCTTGACAGATGGCCCGCCTCAAGTGGTTTCACGTGCTTTCCACATGGGGGAGGCTCCAGATTTGTTGACTACATCATGAGATCCCCTGCCTTCACATCTCGCATCACTGACTTTACCGTAGCACCTCTCCCTCCATGGGCTAATCATACCTATCTTTTCTTTAGCATTTTCACTCCCCGTCACGCAGCTCTTTCCACCCCGTTGAGTTCTTACTCCACCTACCATGATATACGCTTTGATCGCGATCATTCACCTACTTACTTTGGCCGTCTATACATACTTCTCGCCTACATTGACTTCATACCCCTATTAGAGGATCGTGCTGCCCTAGTCACCCACTCACTACACGAGGCTGCTCATCACGCTTTCCCCCACACCACCTGCTCCACCCGCCCACCACCCCCTGGGACCGTACCCTGCAATAGCTTCTACAATGATGAGTGTAAGGCTTTACATCGTCAGCTCAGATTCGAAACCAAAAACAGTCTTCCGAGCAAACCAAAGACGCTACGCGAGTACCGTCGACTGAGGAGGAGCTAATGAACATTCTGTTCAGTAACAACTCTAAGGACTTTTGGCGGAGATTTTTAGAGGAACGGTCTCCCTCACCACTCACTGACACTCAGTGGTGGTTTAATCATGCACGCACACTCTATGATATCCCAAATCAGCCAGTCCCTAACCTCTAGGGACGAGCATTTTTCGAGCGAAATCTTCAAAGCGTCCGAGCGAAGGAAAAAAAAAGCTTCCAACTATGTAAAAATATGAAAAAAATAGATTGGAACAAAACATAGTTTCACTTAGAAATATGCAAAGTATTATAGCAATGCCTATTTTATACACAAATCTTTACATGAATCTTTGGGAATGGTACGTAACATAATGGGATGGCTTTTGAAGAAGCCCACATGTAGAGTGGACTTCTCTATGACAATTCTGTTATGATCCTTCTTACAACTTTTACTTAATAGGGAGTGACATTGAAAACCCTCTCTCAACCTAGCCTATGAAAGGGTTTATTCAAAGAAACCTCATTGAAATAAGACATCAAGGTAGTTTCACCAACGAAACCCCTTTGAAGTAGGTCTTCCAAGATAGTTTCGCTAGCCAAACTACCATGAACAGCATTTTTAAAAGTGGCATAACTTTCACATCCAATGTCCAAATATAGTCATTCAGCCACTCAAATTGATCGGGAAACCCCATCATATTTTGGAAGATATTACATATATAGTATTAAATATTACATATATTTTTATGAGAGTGATATATAAGCCCAAGTTAATACTTATTTATAGTAATTTAAACTTCTTTAGAAACATATCAATAAATATCTTGTTATCTATGCTATTAAAATACTAGAAAGCTCTTGTCACATTGATATAAATGTATTTAATAAGTAATTATATATGCATAATATTATTACATTGAGAGTGATTATGAGGGATGTTTCTTAAACGAATTATTTTTCAACACTTTTTTAGGATGTCTATGAAGAAGAAAATTTATGTTATGTAAAATTCAATGTCTGACAATTTTGTATGTTTTTATGATAAAGGGATCTAGTTAAAGAAATACACTTTATTAAATCTCTTAAAAAACACGCTCGGATAAACCTGCTCATAGGTTTTTGCTCGTAAAATTGACGCATCCCTAACCTCTCACATATGTCACACCCCACATCCTGCACCCTCTTCACTAGAGGGGGTGTAAAGGATGCCGTAATGATGCTTCATCATAATGGCCGAGCGAAGGATCATGAGGGACTATGCACTGAGTTCATTGCATATGGAATTTCCTAGCCCCAATCTTAGCAAAGCTATTTGATGAAGCTGTTTGTTTGGGGTATCCACGAACCTGGACCATTGACACTATCTCACCCATTCAAAAAGCAGGGGATCCCATGAGCCCAAAGAACTACAGGACCATTATGATTGGACATGTCATGTCCAAGATTTATGCATCAGTACTTAATTCCGAGGTCAGCAGATTTGTGAAGTGTCAAGGACTTAGAGTAGCAAGACAGGCCGGATTTTGGCATGATCATGGGACCATGGACCACATTCACACGCTCAGATGTATCATCGAGGAGGCGAGGGCACGAAAGCAGAGGGATTACTATTGCTTTGTGGATTTCCACAAGGCATTTGACATGGTTCCGAGGGACCACCTCAATACGGTGCCTACAGGATTTGGGTTACGACCAGGAGATCATTTGGGCTGTCATGGCACTTTACGAGAGAGTTTCAGGCAAAGTCCGAGTAGGATCTGGGTGGACAGACGAGATTATGAGCACTATCGGGATCAAACAAGGGTGTCCATGATCACCTACCTTGTTTGGCCTCTACATTGACGGGCTTGAGACAATGATGTAGACACAGGGGGGGATGCTCTCTTGCGGGCACGTTGATCCGGATATTGCTTTACGCAGATGACATGGCTCTCTTGTCTTCCTCAGCAGAGGGAATCCAAAGACACCTTGACGTACTACAGTCCTTTTGTGAATCTCATGATTTGAAGGTCAACCTGGGTAAAACCAAGGTTATGATCTTCAATAAATCTCGAGCCGCCAAAGGAGCAGTTCGCATTTGATGGGTCACCTGTTGAGGTAGTTTCATCATATACTTATCTTGGGGTCATCTTTTCCAAACCCATCTTCACTATGAGACCCGCGATGCACGCATGCTTAAGCAGAGGATATCCTTCATTGGCTAGACTAGAGAGGCAGTGCTTCCGCTCTCACTTTTAGGATCCACGGACCAAAGGATTGCTTTTTGACTCCTTGGACCGTCCAGTGGGAATGTATGGCAATCCATGCTGGGAGCCAGACTTGTCGAATACAGAGTGGGCCACGGTGGAGCGGCTACAGGTTCTCATGTTATCACGGATGATCCGTGGTAAGATATTCGTTCCTCACCAGATCATTCGGGCGGAGTTTGGGTCACCCCCATTACAGCTAGATGCTGCATTTCAGGCCATCACGTATGTACCGAGCCAAGGAGTATGGGGATTACACCTCTAGGCGTAGCAAGCTACCATGGCTAGCACTGTCCTCTTCTATGGCACTTGCAACAAGAGGAGACCAGAGGTGTTGGTATGCACACACAAAGAGATGGTTTGAGGGACTCGGGCTCCACATGAAAAGACTACCTCCATTCCAGTATAGCATGGATGCTCCGTTTTCTCCCCTCCTATCACACAAGGTCAGCCAGTTTATCCGTGAGTATCTATTACAGCTACACACATTCCGGACCTAGCTGGGCCCGAGTGATCTTCTAGTGAAGCTGGGCTTCTACAGAGGTCACTTCTTACATACCACAGCGGAGGGTTTCATTGATCCACCAAGGTACACTCAGATTTACTAACCCCACTCACTGAGGATCTCTCTTGAGCAGTTCCGAGTCTCTTCATATAGACTTCGTATCGAGAGCAACAGAGCAGAGTGACTACCCAGGGAGAGGCGCATATGCACTTTGTGTGACATGCAAGAGGTTGAGACAGAGGAGCACTTCATCTTCAGGTGTCCTGTTTACTATGAGATTCGAGGACGTTTCAACTGCCTCTTCAAAGACAGCCATGGGATTTTGGCCCGATTCGTCTCCTACCCAGACCAGCGATGTTTGGCAGGTTTCATTCATGAGGCACTCAGACACCGCGAGAGGACACTTCGAGCACGGAGACAGGAGCAGACTTTTTCATTGGCTGATCCCTCTCAGAGCTCTATCACGGAGTTTTTCCAACCACATCACATGGACACCCACGAAATGAGGCCTCGACATGACTGTGACCCGGAGCCTGTGACCCGACAACTCAGACAAAGGGTTGACACACAAATCACACTTGGGGACATCCGCTCCATGTTTAGAGTCGGGTCCCGCCCGACGAGGGTCACATTAGACGTAGAGCTATGACCTGGAGACATGCCAGGGCTGCACCTTTGAGTAGCCGACAACACTCTATCGTCGATTTCATGCCCCCATTGCCTCATCCACCCTGATGTCTTGATGGTGATGATGATGATGATGATGATGATGATGATGATGAGATAGTCGACTACCGACATGACATGACTATGTTGTACTTAGGATTTAGTACTGATATTCTGCATTTTTTGCATTTGCATTGGTGTGGATGCTCGTTTAGTAGCTCCACCTACCACAATATACGCTTTGACCGGGATCACTCACCTACTTACTCTGTCCGTCTATACATATTTCTCGCTTATATTGACTTTATACCCCTTTTAGAGGATCGTGCTGCCCTTGTCACCCGCTCACTACACGAGGCTGCCATTCACGCTTTCCTCCACACCACCTGCTCCACCCACTCACCACCCCCTGGGAATGTACCCTCTAATAGCTGGTACGATGATGAGTGTAAGACTTTACGTTGTCGACGCAGATTCGAAACCAAAAAAAGTCTTCCGAGCGCACCCGATACGCTACGCGAGTACCGTAGACTAGTACGGAGAAAGAAACTAGACTTCACTCATCAGAACGAGGAGGAGCTACTGAACATTTTGTTTAGTACTCTAAGGAATTCTAGCGGAGATTTCTAGAAGGACGGTCCCCCTCACCACTCACTGACACTCAAATCTAGTTTGATTATGCTCGCACACTTTATGACATCCCAAATCAGCCAGTCCCTAACCTCTCACACATGCCCCGCCCCACATCCTGCACCCTCATCACTAGAGGAGAGGTAAAGGATGCCGTAATAAAACTTCATAATGGCCGAGGGAAGGATCATGAGGGGCTATGCACTGAGTTCATTGCATATGGGATTAACCTGCTAGTCCCCATCTTAGCAAAACTCTTTAATGAAGTTGTTTGTTTGGGGTTTCCACGCACCTGGACCATTAACACTATCTCACCCTCTACATTGATGAGCTTGAGACAGTGATGCAGACACAAGGGGGGTAGGTTGTTCTGTTGCAGGCACGCTGATCCAAATATTTCTCTATGCACATGACGTGGCTCTCTTGTCTTCCTCAGCAGAGGGGCTCCAGAGACACCAGGACGCACTACAATCCTTTTGTGAGTCTCATGATTTGAGGGTCAACCTGGGTAAAACTAAGGTCATGATCTTCAATACATCTTGAGTCATTATGCGCCAGAAGCAGTTCACATTTGAGGGGTCACCTATCGAGATAGTTTCATCATACCCTTATCTTGGGTTTATCTTTTCCGGATCCAACTTCACTATGAGACCCGCGATGCAGGCACGCTTGAGCATAGGGTATCCTTCATTGGCCAGACTAGAGAGGTAGTGCTTCCGCTCGCACTTTCAGGATCCACGCACCAAGGGGTTGCTTTTTGACTCCTTGGTTCGCCCAACGGGGATGTACGGCAGCCCATGTTGGCGGCCAGACTTGTCGGATACAAAGTGGGCCCGTGTGGAGCAGCTACAGGTTCTCATGTTATCACGGATGATTCGTGGTAAGCCATCCACTCCTTCCCAGATCATTCACGCTGAGGAATTTGGGTCACCCCCTTTACAGCTAGATGTTGCATTTCAGGTCATCATGTATCTGTACCAAGTCAAGGAATATGGGGATTACACCTCTGGGCGTAGCATGCTACCATGGATAGCTCTATCCTCTTCTATGGCACTTGCAGCACAAGGGGACCAATGTTGCTGGTATGCACGTACAGAGTGATGGTTTGAGTGACTGGGGCTCCACATGGATAGACTACCTCCCTTCCAATACAGCATGGATGCTCCGTTTTCTCCCCTCCTATCACACGAGGTCAACCAGGTTATCCGTGAGAATCTATTACAGCTACACAACATTTCGGACCTGGTTGGGACCGAGTGAACTCCCAGTGAATCTTAGCTTCTACAGAGATCACTCCTTACATATCACAGCGGAGGGTTTCATTGACCCACCAAGATACACGCAGATTCACCTACCCCACTCGCTGAGGATCTCTCTTGGGCAGTTCCGAGTCTCTTCACACAGACTTTGCATTGAGAGCGGCAGAGCAGAGTGACTACCCAAGGAGAGGCGCATATGCACACTGTGTGACATGCAGGAGGTTGAGACAGAAGAGCATTTCATCTTCAGGTGTCCTGTTTACTTTGAGATGCGAGGGCGTTTCTACTGCCTCTTCAGAGATAGCTATGGGATTTTGGCCCGTTTTCCCTCTTACCCAGACCAACGGTGTTTGGCAGGTTTCATTCATGAGGTACTTAGACACCGCGAGAGGATACTCCGAGCACGGAGACAGGAGCAGACTTCTTCCTCGGCTGATCCCTCTCAGAGCTCTATCACGGAGTTCTTTCAGCCAAATCACATGGACCCCCACGAGACAAGGCCTCGACGTGACCGTGACCCGGAGCCTGGACCCCACAGCTCAGACAGAGGACAGATCACACTTGGGGACATCCCTTCCTTGTTTAGATTCGGAGCCCGACCGACGGGGGTCACAATAGCCCTGGTTAGACGCAGAGCTACAACCAGGAGACATGCCTCGACTGCACCTTTGAATGGCCAACAGCACTCAATTGCCGACTTCATGCCTCCACTGCCTCATCCATCCTAATGTCCTGTTGATGTTGATGATGATGATGATGATGTTCATGATGATGTTGAGATTGATATATAGTCGACCATCGACATGACTATGTTGTACTTAGGACTTAGTATTGCCATTCTGCATTTTTTGCATTTTGCATTGGTATGGATGTTCGTTTAGTAGCTCCACTACCACAGCTCGTTTTATCAAGATTTTCACAGTCTCATAGACCCATCGGTCTTCCGAAGACTTTAATAAACTCTCTCTCTCTCTCTCTCTCTCTCTCTCTCTCTCTCTCTCTCTCATTCATATACATGTACATGTACATGTGTAAGCGTGTGTAAGCGCCCACACACACATACACATCCCCCATCCATTAGAAGCTTTTTTACAATACAAGGATTCAACAGTCTGTGAAGCACTTAAAATAAAACTGTTGGCCGTACAACTTGCCCCTCTGGATCCTAACTCATTGCCTAGGGTACTGCAAACGCCGGTGCCAAGAGCCACTGTGAAGGATTACACAACCAAAAGATATGTCAATCCATGAGTATATGCATGCCATGTGCCTTGCAGAAGAACTCTCGCCTTTTGGTAGCCCTCTGAGCGTTGCTCTCTGATGATTCGGAATGTCATGCCAAATATTGACAAGGTATAAGCCATAGGTCGAGTCTACTAGCCCCCATCACAAGAATGCATCGCGCTACTTAGATTCCAAACTAAGAGGCAACCAACCATCTCCCGAATATTGTCCTTTGGCGAAAGGTCCAAGGGCCAACAAACTGCAAGGGAGGTATTCTGGATATCTTGGCTGATAACCTACTTCAAATATATCAGATAGGCCAAGGAGATCATCTCTATGGAGGAAGCACGCCACCCCTCTAACAAAAACATCAACAACCCCAAGTGAAAGCCCAACAAAACCTCTGCAACAACCCCAAGTGAAAACCCAACAAAACCTCCGCAACATGGCAACAATCTACTACAAAATCTAGGCCGAAGGACAACTCTTTAGGCAATGGGCGATCGTCTCCATGTCTCCTGCCTTGCCTCATTTGCTCCAACCACAAGCCAATGGGTAGACCTTCATGGACTACTAGCCAGAAGTAGAAAACTCTCCTTGGGTCTATAGGCAAAACCAACACGAAAATTTTGTAATAACCTCAACGAGCACCTAGCAATATCGCTTATGTGACTCATGAGGGGCTCCATGATGAGGCATCAAGCTATAATCATCTACCAATATGGGTGGTGTATGCCATTACCCCACAATGCCAAGTTGGTGTGCGTGTAATTAATATACGACATTCGGATGCAAAATCAAGAGATGCTACCCTATCTCCTTTCTACACTAGGGGCTGGTTCGAATGAGGCCAATGGAGAGATGCCTGCACACCCACATCAAGCTCGTCATCAACACTGACACCTTCCCTAGGCCTCTGTGAAGATTCAATGGTGTGATATCTAGTCCCCCTGTGCGAGTGGAAGCCCCTACTAGAGCAAGATCTTCTAGGGCTTTGAGGGGTAATCACTCTCATGATGAGCTTGCCACAAAAGGGTATTTGCAGACGATAGTGTATAATATATGCTCAGATGCATGCACTTTCGAACAAATGAGCATCCATTTAATATTTAGCCTTCACAATGAGTTTCTATTAGATCTCCCAAGGTAAATGGGCAGGCTAGCATTTTAAGCATACGGTTAATGTGAAAGGGTCCGCATCCCTTCATCCAACCTACAACTCCTTAAATTTCTTTCTCAACTTTATGTGCAAACTATCATGCAAGCATAAAAATTTATGATTATATCTCCTCGTGGATGACAACAGAGATCTCATGCATAAGCAGCTGCAGGTCCTCAAACGTCTTCTGATGATAAAAGAGAAGTTGAATCCTGCGACCCGAAAGTTTTGCCCACACCTGGCAAGCTCTAGAGTCTAGATAGTGGATGGCAAGGTATGTTCTCCATACAGGTCATATTCGAAGGGAATTATCCCGAAACCAGATCTAGGTTCACAACAAACTACACAAAAGACCAAGGAAGCTACTTACAGTGAGATCCAGCATCAGGCTGAATTGTGCAGTGTAAAGATTGTACAGAGGGATCTCAACGGTCTTTCACATGCTTAGAAATTTTATTCACTCTCTAAGGTGTGCATTCCAATACATGGTTAGTTGTGCTTTGCTCAAAATGCTGTGAAGGTCCATCCAGTACTAAACAAAGGTGCTGCATCAGAAGAAAGTACCAAGAACCAGCAGGCATGGCAAGAAAGTCTTTCCCATGCATCATAAGGAGGTAGTACGTAGCTTGCTGTCCACCTTCCAGCAGCCCCTGGAATGGCTGTTGTCCTTGGTCATCCTCCAAAAGCCATGGCTTTCCCTTGTATTTTTCCTGATTTCAGTCACCCCCCAATAAAACATGGGCTTTTAAAAACATGTGTCCAGTAACAATACTCTGGTTTAAAGAAACAAAATCGAAATCAAAGCACATGCCTACAAAGATTTTAAGAGAACAAAAAGTGACAGTATCTGCCATGCACTTTTGTGTTGCAATTCTTGAGAAGTCTTGACTTCATCTTCAGCTTGTAACATATGTCTTAGAGGACCTAAGGGACAACATGAGTAAAACATACAAGGCAAGATATGTAAAGACCTTTATAAGAAAACACACCAATATAGAAAGTCTGGGCTACTTACAATTAGTCTTGGCTCCACTCATTTTGACAAGATTATGACACAAATAAACATCCACCAAACCATGGCACAAGGAGGTAACTGAAACGATGCAGACTTGAATTCCAAATTGCCCTCTTTAAGTTCCAAAGTGTGCTTTTTAAAACAAAGGTCCTCCTGCCCTTACATAGATGTGCTTTTCAGACTCGGTGGCACAGGAAAATATTAACAATTTTTAAAAAAAACAATCAAACATAAACAAAAAGAAACTCATTCAAACAAACAAAGGCCAACAAAAGATAGTATGTATCTTACAAATAACTATCAAATTGCTGTCTCGGTTTGAAAGACTAGGAGTATATTGATGAAGGTTCAAACCAGTGACTAGGTTGTGGACAGCATGGTCTTGTTAGAATTATTATTATATTCTAGCAGTGACCAATGTAATGTAATAAGTAGGTTAGGGGCACTTTTCCCTCATTTGAGGTTTTTCCCCCTAACCACAGTTAGTTCACTAACTACGGTTAGTGAAGGATAAGGTTTTGTCACTTAGACAAAACCTTTCCCTTTTGTTGTACTTCTTCACTTCATCTATTGCAACGTTACGTTCAGCTCTCTTGCTCTCTCACACTCTTTCTCTAACATTTGGTATCAGAGCAGCAAGACCCTACTCCTAGCTCAACAGCTCACTGCTCTTTGCTCAACACCCGACGTACAGTCCATACGACCTGCAAGTACCATCGCTGCTCTTCCGTACAGTTCGTACCTTTTGCTTGTAGTTCGTCCGTACAGCCATACAGCAGCCC
The DNA here is from genome assembly GCF_047967505.1 of Dipteris shenzhenensis. Lineage (NCBI taxonomy): Eukaryota > Viridiplantae > Streptophyta > Polypodiopsida > Gleicheniales > Dipteridaceae > Dipteris > Dipteris shenzhenensis. The sequence goes on from NC_141615.1 coordinate 6,095,438, forward strand.
ACGCTGCTGTCCGTACGCCCATACTAGCGACGAAGCTCCAGCCATACAGCCTGTCGTACATCAGCCCGTGAACAGCCGTACAACGTCCGTACGCTGTACGGATTTCGAGTTTGCCGTACAGCCACACGTGCAGTCCGTACCTACCATCCGTACAACACATGCGCTGACTGGCCGTACAGAGCTGCGTCAGCCAGCTGTACAGAGCTGCGTCAGTCAACCGTACGTCCGTACACCTCCAGCCGTACAAAGCCGTACAGTCCTGTGTCAATCAATCGTACGTCTGTACACCTCCAGCAGCAATAGCAGCCATACATCCATTCAGCACCAGCTGTACTTCCGTACAACAGCAGCCCGTTCAATTATCTGCTGTACAATTATTTTGTTTCGGAGCAGATTTTCTTAGCAAACATTTACAATTGGTTGTTTGGCATAACTTTTTGTGCATTTGAGCCATTGTTTGGCTGTAAAATTTGGGGCTTTTGCAATTGGATTGCAATTTTGTAGAAGAAGAGCAATTTGGGAGCTTTGCAGGCTTTTTGGACTCAATTTGAGTTACATTTGAGCACATTGGCAATAGAATTTACTCCTTTTGCATATAAATTCCAAAATGGGGCTTTCAATCAACTTGCCCCTTTTGATTTGCGATTTCTTGCAGAAATTTGGGGTTTTTTCTTTATACAGCAATTTCTTGCATTTTTGGGGCTTTCAGGCAATTTGCCCTCTTTTGGATGCAATTTCCCTGAAAAAATTGGGGCTTTTGGCATTCGGATGCAATTTGGCAGTGTAAAAGCATTTTGGGACTGTTGCAGCCAATTTTGGACTCATTTTGAGTGACATTGCAGACATTGCCAAATTCTGCAGTGTTTTTTGGAAGTTTTTGAGAGCATTTGCAGGACAAATTGAAGTGCATTCTGAGCCTTTCACAAGCTGTGACAGTATTTGTCACTATGGGCAGATTTTTCTTTGCAGATTTTACTTGTGCATTTTATATCCCAGGAAGGGATTTCACTTGGTCAGTCTGCTGTATTTTTTGATATTATCTGGTATAAATGGCTCAAAACAACTCCAATGAGGTGTTCGGGGTTCTCACACAGGAGGATAAGTTGGATGCCACCAACTACTCCATGTGGAGTTTCATGGTTCGCAATATCTTGGTTGGCAGACATCTTTGGGATTATGTCACTAGAGATGAAGAAAGACCAGATACAACGCCTATACCTGTCACTCCTACTGCTAGAGGCAGGCGAAGAGGTGCAAATACAGCACAGGTGATTGGAGCAGCCGCTCCAGGAGTTTCCACAGCAGAGCAGAAAAGATGGGACTCTAGAGATGCACAAGCTCTTTCAGTAATTTCTCTTTCTGTCAAGAGGTTCATTATACCTCATATTCGGTCATGCAAGACATCTATGGCAGCTTGGGAGATACTTGAAAGTATGTTTGCAGCAAGAAATGATGCCAAGGTTTCCTTTCTGAAGCGAGAACTTTCTCATACAAATATGAAAGAGGGTGATTCCATAAATTCTCACCTCACAAAGCTTCAGGACCTCAGGCAACAATTGATGAATATTGATGAAGTCATTCTCGATTCAGAGATGATCACCACCACTCTGAACTCTCTTCCTGAGTCCTATCTCGGTTTCCACACCTCGCTGAATCTATCATTGAGGGGAGGCAACAATCCTCTCTCCTTTCACGAGTTGGTAGGACTTCTATTGCAGGAGGAACAAACACGCAGAAATATGGCAACCCGGGATGGCGAGCATGCTATGCTCTCCCAATTCAAACCCAAGGGTAAAGGGCAGCATAAGCCACATGCCAATCAGTCCACACATCGGCATAAAGCTGATTCTGGACAGCCTTCTTATAAGGCACAGGGTGATACAAATAAGCAGAAGAGAAAGGGCATCTGTCATTATTGCAAGAAGCCAGGTCATTATATTAGAGAGTGCAAGAAGCGCATAGCCAAAGAGAAGAAAAGGGATTCCGGTATGGCTGTGTCAGATGCATCAGTTCCACATTCTCATGATGGATGAGATGTTGCAGCAAACTTGGTTGAACAGCACTATGCCTTTTTGTCTTTCACTTCCGATTCTGCAATGGGTAGTTCAGATACTACAGCCACTAATGATGATGATCTATATGCATTGTTATGTCTCAGTCCAAGTATGTTCAAAAACTCTTGGACAGATTCAACATGCATGATTGCAAGCCTATGTCCACTCCCATGGAGCCGGGGCTGAAGCTTACAATGCATGATGCGGGTGAATCAATTGATGTCACACTCTATAGTCAGGCTGTTGGATGCCTCATTTATCTCTGCAATACACGACCTGATATTCAGTTTTCACTTTCTCAGGTGAGCAGGTATATGCACAGCCCAAAGATTATGCATTGGCAAGCCGTAAAACGCATCTTCCGTTACTTGCAAGGTACAAAGTCTTTTGGCTTGATGTTTCCCCGGGGGGGTGACTTGCAGAGGCATGCTTACACTGACTCAGATTGGGCTGGAGACTATGATACTAGGCAGTCCACCAGTGGGAATTGTTTCTTTCTAGGACATGCTTGCATTTCTTGGTTGAGCAAGAAACAATCTACAGTGGCTACCTCCTCATGTGAAGCTGAGTACAGGGCAGCTTTCACAGCGACAGTTGAATGTGTTTGGCTACGTCGTTTGTTTGCTGATCTTCATCTTTCATTGGAGGGTCCTTCTCCGATTCTCACTAATAGTCAAAGTGCTATAGCAGTGGCAAAGAATCATGTGTTTCATGCTCGCAGGAAGCACATTGAGGTTCACTATCACTATGTCAGAGAGAAGTTGCATGCACGAGAGATCAGTATGATCTATGTGTCAACACATGACAAGGTTGCAGACATCTTCACCAAAGCACTTCCACGTGAAAAGTTTGAGGCATTTCGCAGTGCCCTGAACTAATCTCCTTTTGGTGATTGATCATTTCCTTGTACATACATTGGCACTGCTGGGGGGTGTTAGAATTATTATTATATTCTAGTAGTGACCAATGTAATGTAATAAGTAGGTTAGGGACACTTTTCCCTCATTTGAGGTTTTTCCCCCTAACCACAGTTAGTTCACTAACTACGGTTAGTGAAGGATAAGGGTTTGTCACTTAGACAAAACCTTTCCCTTTTGTTGTACTTCTTCACTTCATCTATTGCAACGTTACGTTCAGCTCTCTTGCTCTCTCACACTCTTTCTCTAACAGGTCTAGCCCTAGACAAGCTCAGACTGAATGTATGCAGAAATCAATGAAAATGATCATTCATGCCAAACAAATCTGTAGTCACATGGTGAAAATAGATTGCATACTGCAGTGCCTAGAGATTGAACAGCTCTTGGATTCTATGACACTTTTCCGACAGACAAATTTGGGCGTGAAGGTTACTGCATGTTTGCAAAAAGGGTTCAGTATCGTCTATGAACTTGACTATTACAGCTATCAATATATATACATAGGAGTTCCAGGACATCCAATGAATACATTTGAATATGTATAATACGAGTCGTTTATAAATCTCGCTCCTATTGAAATATGCTGTATCACACATATTGTTTAGCTAATAATATTATATTGTAAAGCTATACTCAGGCTCTTCAAGCAGAACAGCACCAGAAAGAAAACATTGGGAGGAATGAACAATGCCAAGTTTGTTAATTGGGTATATATAAGTCTCATAATTTTGATGAGGGAATCTCTCATCTAGTTTGACAAAATTTGGAAAAAAAAGCTCAAACATGACAGGTTAGGACAGATACCCGCAATGCCTCTGTCAATTGACGGCCTTGAAGGCCCTCACGATGCATGCTCCATTTTGTGTCAGGGCTCTTCTTTTTTGAAAAAGATGGCAGACCTTGCAAGAACCTAGAAACAAAATACTGCTTGTTGAGAGGGTGAGCTTTCACATTATACTCCTGCACACATTCAATTCAACAATTCACCTTGTCATGGCACACCAGCCATCATAAGTTCTGTAAACATTTCAGCACACTCCCAGACTTCAATTACCATGTTCAAGCAAAGCTATCTTTACAAAACTAGAACTAAAATGGTGGTAATGGCAGGTATTTCGTGTATGCATACATACGTACATAGATAGATAGATAAAGGTGGAATCAGAACCAAATACCTCTGAAGATCATGGCAACACAGCGCAAGTCCTGACGCAAGCATAGAACGGAGTCAATATACATTCACATAGTTGCGCAGACAAACGCAGACTGAAGGTGACAGGGTGGGTGGTCAAGGATCCTAAACCTTTACCAATTTGGGTGGTACTCAAAAGAAACGCCTGGAGCTCTTGCTGCGAAATAGTGACATCCAGCCAATCCAAAAGGCACATGAAGACATGCGAACAATGTGGGATAAGGCACCCAACACCTCCAAGCCAGCATCCTACACAAGCGATCTCCAGTCCTTAACACAAGGAATCCTTGAGAGCCCGCTGGTGGAGGAGCTCATCTCCTGCAACAAGATAACAACCCATAGGGGGGAGAAGGCCCTCTACCACACTCGCAATGGCCAGAGGACAGAAAGCAGAAGGCTTCAGTGCCACCCGAGAGAAACAAAGCAGATGAAGCTCCCACAAGAGCTAAAATTGCCCCTTTAACCTTTGTGCATGGCTCAACAAGCACCTTCCCATCACCACCTGGCCCATCTAATCCCACTGTGAGTTTTCTGGAGATCAGGGAGATGCAGGATTGAAGCGACACACAAGACTCAACCAGGATGAACCTGCTCATCAAGATTATCTATTATGTGACTGGGGTTAGAAAAGAATACTTGGTTTTTCTGTTTGAGAAGCCTGAAACGACAAGGGGAGCAGACAACCTAACCAGCGGAATAGGATTCTCTTTCAGACACAAAATGTCTATGGACAGATGAAGCTACTGCAGATGCTGGGATACACTGGCCCTCCCGCCAGCAGACAATATGCAGAAGGATTTGGATGTCAAAATGTCAGATCAGTTTGAAAAGGAATTGGAGCAACTTCACAGTGTCAGGTTGGGGAGGAAGAACCCACAGAACAACCTCTAGAAATTGTACAGGCCTCAGCTAATGATAACAATGCGCTATCTCAACAAGCTGAAGTTTTGCACACAAGTACATAAATATTTTAATCCTTAACCTCAACGTTCGAGGGCTCACATATGACTAAATCCCTGGCAGATGGACCTGACAGTTTGTCACCACTCATTACTTCTTTTCAAGAGGTTAAGATAGTGGGTGATGAGCTCAACAAGAGACTAAAGTCTAAGAATAATAGATAGGAGCCTGGAGAAGGATCTAATATCTTACAGATCATGATCAAATAGACAAGACAAAGTAGTTGGAATCCTAAACCATGCTAACTCAATGGGTTGCTCTCAATCTGAAGCTTCTCATGGGCAGAATTGACTTTGTTTCAATCTATGCTCCTAATTCACTCGTACAAAGGAAAGCGGTTGCCCTGGAGCACCGCTGACTTAATGGTAGAAGATGACTTCAAAATAGTAGAAACTTCAGAGACAGATGGATGGGCGAGGGTTCAATGAGTAGAGGATTAGATCTTGTGGTTGGGATGCTAAGGAGAGATCATACTCAGTAATGTCAATGCAACGAAAGTGTTTACTTGGTTTATGCATTTCTATGCACTATAGATTTCTATGAATCCGGATCTGCCAGCGCCCACCTTATCAGACACCTGCAGGATTTGGGTTATAATTAGAAGATCATCTTGTGAGAGTTTGGGGGGGGAGAGAGAGTGAGCTTGAGAGCTGAAAGCTTAACAGCTGAGTTGCAATAGAAGAGTGTAAAAGAGTACAACTGAAAGAGTTAGAGATAAGGTTTTGTCCTAGTGACAAAACCTTAGTAGTCACTAACCATAGTTAGTGAGCTAACTGCGGTTAGGGGGAAAAACCTCTTAAAGAGGGAAAAGTGCCCCTAACTAGCTTATTAAATTACATTGGTCACTGCTGAATTATATCTATAATTCTAACGCCCCCCTGCAGTGCCAATGTCATGTACAAGGCTGATCAATCACCAAACCGATATAAGTTCAGGGCACTGCGAAATGCCTCAAACTTTTCACGTGGTAGTGCTTTGGTGAAAATATCTGCAACGTTGTCATGTGTGGACACAAAGATCATACTGATCTCTCCTGCATGCAACTTCTCTCTGACGTAGTGATAGTGAACCTCAATGTGCTTCGTGCGAGCATGAAACACTGGATTCTTTGCCACTGCAATGGCACTCTGACTATCAGTGAGAATTGGAGAAGGACCCTCCAAAGACAGATGAAGATCAGCAAATAGACGTCGCAGCCAGACACATTCAACTGTTACTGTGAAAGCTGCCCTATACTCAGCTTCACATGATGAGGTAGCCACTGTAGATTGTTTCTTGCTCAGCCAGGAAATGCAAGATTTACCCAAAAAGAAACAATTGCCAATAGTGGACTGCCTAGTGTCATAATCACCAACCTAATCTAAATCATTGTCGGCATGCATTTGCAAGTCACCCCCCCTAGGAAATAACAAGCCAAAAGACTTCGTGCCGTGCAAATAACGGAAGATGTGCTTAACTGCCTGCCAATGCATAGTTTTTGGGCTGTGCATATACCTGCTCACCTGAGATACTGCAAACTGAATATCAGGTCTAGTGTTGCAGAGATATATGAGGCATCCAACAGCCTGACTGTAAGATGTGGCATCAACTGATTCTCCTGCATCATGCCTTGTGAGTTTCAGCCCCGGCTCCATGGGAGTGGCTATGGGCTTACAATCATGCATGTTAAATCTGTCCAAGAGTTTCTGCACATACTTGGACTGAGACATAACAGTGCCACGTCTCTCTTGAGAGAACTGGATCCCCAAATAAAAGTGAAGCAGTCCCAAATCTGACATGTCGAAGGTGGTCTGCAAATAAGCTTTGAAATCTACAATTTTATCTTCATTGGACCCTGTGAGCAGTAAGTCATCGACATAAAGAAGGATCACTAAAATTTCGCCCCCATCCATCTTGATGTAGAGGGTGCTCTCAGTACGACTATTGTGCAACCCCTTGCTGGTCAAAAAGGCATGAATCTTGGCATACCATGCACGAGGGGCCTGTTTCAGCCCATACAAAGCTTTGTTTAGCTTGCATACCTGAAGTGCATTTGCTGTAATTTCAAAGCCTGGAGGTTGTTTGACATACACCTTTCCAGCAAGTCTCCATTTAAGAAGGCTGTTTTTATGTCCAACTGATGAACATTCCACTCAAAATGTGCAGCCATTGCAATAACAGATCGGATTGTGGTCATCCGGGATGTAGGAGCAAATGTCTCCTCATAATCTATGCCCTTTTTCTGAGCATAGCCTTTAGCAACCAGCCTTGCCTTGTATCTGTCAATGGAGGCATCTGGCTTCCGTTTAACCTTGAAAACCCATCGTGTGCCAATGGCATGTTTACCTGGTGGCAAATCTACAACATCACAACATCCCAAGTCTGATTTTTTTCAATGGACTGCAACTCATCGTGCATGGCATTCATCCAATGCACATTGTTCTTTGCTTCTTCGAATGTTGCAGGTTCTTCCTCATCAAGAAGAGTACCTGCATATGCTGATTCCACTGAATTAGCACCTTCCATGTGCCTTGCTGCACTGTGAGTCCTGCCAGGTAATGGAGCATCAATCTTACTCTCCCTGAGAGTCTGTAACAGCCAGTTTGGGACTGTTTTTTTTTTTTTCATGAAAAAGACCTCTATTAAGTAAGAACAAAAACCCGCGAGAGCAAGCTCAAAGCGGAATACATCATGAAATCATGAGGATAATAAAAAACCCCTCAGAGTGAGGTGGAAAGAAGCCAAGGCTGAGGCTGAAAGTGCCATCTCAACCCTGTAGTAGATTCACAGAAGAAAGGAGAATCCTTCCATTCCCTGAAGAAAGAAGCCCTCCTAGCTGAGGCTGCACGGGAGTCCCCCTGCATACCCGTCCATACGGCCATCAGAGTGTGTACGATGTCTGTCCAGATACTAGCCAGTGTGTGCGAGGGATGAACCTGAGTACCCTCCATAGCCTCTGTGCATCTGGCTCTCCAGATATGCCAGGCTGCTATGCTCGCTATAATCTCCCAAGAAGTATCCACAGAGGCATGTACAGCTGTAAAAGGACGGTGTGGAACCACATCCAATGAGTAGAACTCAACCCGATGACGTCGAACCGAAATGGCCCGAGAGGAGTCAAGTCCCTCATAGAAAACCTGAGGTCCTGTAAGAGAAAGCCAAGCCACCGAGCCCCAAGTCATAAAAAGTGGGGAATGGGCAAAGTGACTGAAGATCCTGGCTATCCCCATCCAAATCAATCTCGCCTGTCTGCAATCCCATAAGCAATGCTGAATAGACTCCGAAGCAGAAAGGCAACGAGGGCAAGTAGGGTCGGCTCCGAATCTGGACCTCCAAAGGTTCACTGCAATCCCTCCATGAATAGAAAGCCAAAAGAAGATAGTGATCTTTCTATTCCTGTGGGATTTCCAGAGCCTCCTCCAGAAGTACCTCTGCTGATCCGCAGTAATACCAAAAGTCTCCCAATGAGGAACTCTGGAGCCTCTACTACTGAGCTGAAATCTCCTGGCATTACTTGACCGTGTAACGAAAGAAGGGGATGGTCTTCTCTCGATGCCCCGCGTCAATCCACTCCCACTCTCCGAGGTCCCACTGTAAATACCTGATGGGAACTCCTCCATAGAGCCAGAGCCTCCAAGACCCGGTGGAGAGTAACTGGGGGTCAGGGTCTAAGAACCACTCTGAATCTGATCCCTGCATCAAAAGGCCTACAACCCTGATAGGCTGAAAAGCAGACTCAAGCAAGATGTCCTCTGTAGATCTGAACAATCTGCCACCATCTTGGACACTGAAAACCAAAGCATCCTCCTGTGCATCTCGGAAGGCTAAGACCTGAAGTGGAACCCCGCCTCTCGAGAAGGTACCTGCCCAAGTGGAGGAAGTGAGAGGTATATCATCTGTGTCTATCCAAGCCTCTGGGAGGGTTGTCTCAATCTGCAAGATCCTCCCTACACTCCCTCTGAGATGTCCTGTCAACCTTGATTTGGTTTCCTCTGGAAGCCTACGGAAAGCTTTCCAAGATCCCAAAGAAGAAGCAGGTCCCCTCTCCCACCTGGCCCACTGCATGTAGAGTGAGGCATCCAGTGGCCTGCCACGATCATCTAAAATACTGTCGTTCCACATGATGGGCTGCCTATCAATCTCTTCCGGGGAGGAAGGAGGAATCCTCCGAAGAGAGCTTCTGAAACTAGCCCAAGCTTTCAGAATGGCAACCATGAGAGGGGATGAAGGTGATCTGAGGTGTGCTGTGGTGAAGATCCATCTAACACTGCTCATCCAGTCTCCTCCTGAGGAAGGTGTGCACCTCTGTATGCTGCTGATAAGAAAGTCCTTCCATGGTTCCTGTCCTGGCATAAGTCCTCGCACCACTATCTTGCAAAGTAAAGCTCTGCACTGTAAATCTGGATCAATAATATTGAGACCCCCATCCTGTGTAGGGAGGATGAGGGTCTCCCAAGCCACTCTGGCTAAGGCATCTGCTGTGCCATCAAGCCCACTCCAGAGAAAGTTCCTGATCGGTCTTCTGAGCTGAATGATGCAGTCCCTAGAACGGCACCAACATGAACAAATAAACCAGGCAGTGGCCAGGAGGACCTGGTTGACCACCACGACCAAAAAGTATGGCCAGAAAGCAACTTGCCTGACTTGGCACAATCTCTATAATCCAGCTTGTGCTCTTGAATAAATAATATATCAATGGAACCCCCAGTAACACCTGGATGAAGCTGATCCCGGATCAGCTGTCTACGGCGGCGATGTGGGACGCCACCTAGGCCCTGTATGTTCCAACTAATTATCCTCATCGACGGGAGGATGTAGAGTGGAACACCTTACCCGACCTAGTGGCGGAAACAAACCCCTCAACAGGGGAAGACCTCCTGCTCGAGGAGGGGGGGAAGGAACCCAGTGGTGGAAAATCAATAGGGGAAAGAATCCTGGCACCTGAAGAAGAAGCCCTGTCAATAGGAAACCCAACCACTGGGTCCCCAAAAGTAGCGGGCACAAACTCCTCCTCTGGGAAATCTGAACTCTCTGCCAAGGCTGAAAACGAGTTCCTGTGGAGCAATCCAGACACCGGAGTACGAAGGATCCCTTGTGAGGGAAGAGGATCAACAGTGTAAGCTATCCCCTTTCCCCTATCCAAGGGAGGGAGTGAGGAATGCTCTCTATCCTGTGTCTACCCAGCCGCAGAGATCTCTCCGTCCTCAAGAGGAACATCTGGCACTGCTGGATCTAAGGAAGAAGCTGCAACTGGGGAGGAGGTCGAAGCTTCAGCGTCTCGGACTGTGCAAGGTGAGACAGGAGGGACAGCTCGAGGTGAAGCAGAGTCTACTAAGGTACCCTCGTGAACTGAAGGAGGGACCTGCACACGTACTGGAACCCACTGTAAAGCGTCACGTGTGCCTAAGGGAGGTGGGGGTCGAGGAGCAGGTGAAGGACCTGTACCACCCCCTGTCGAGGCCGAGAAATAGGTACTGGACCTGTACCACCACCTGACTGAGCCACCTGACTGAGCTGGACCGCCACGTGAAGAACGAGGAGCAAGAGCTGGACCTGTACCACCCCTCTGTCGAGGTCGAGGGGCAAGTGCCGGGTCTAATCCCCCCCCCTGTCGATGCCCTGAGGCGGTAGCTGTACCAGAGGGCTTCTTAGGCCTTTTCTTCTTCCTAGGGCAATCCCTGGCAAAGTGTCCCGAGGTCCTGCAAATCCTGCACTGGTCCTGCCTGCCTGAAATCTCCACTCTCTGGCGAAAAAAGAAACCATCCGGGCGCTGGATCATGACGTGGTCCATCTTGAGGTTAGGATCCTTGCAAAGGACCCTAACTCTAGGAACCCCATCAGCCTTGGTTGCCTCTGCTGCAGTCAATGGCAACCCAGGGAGGGGTGGGATCTCAACAACTGCGCCAAAATGCTCCCCAATAACAGAAAGAAGTCGATGGTAAACCTGGGGAAGCCCGGGGAACCTGATGAAGAGCGAGAAGATTTTCTTATCTGCCTCTACTGGGTCGAAACCAATGTGAAAGGCTTCAAAGAAGATCTTCCTGTGTCCCAGGTGTAAAAACTCGGCCTTGAGCACAGTGCTCGCAGCCTCTGGAGTGTCAAAAACAACCTGGAAAAAAACTCGTCCCAGAAGGCGAACATCTAACAATCGAGGAGTGAGGTCTGGGGGGAGAGCCGCAAGCATCCAGTCTCTGGCTTGGGATCTGGAGGGGTGAGACCCGAAGATGCGTGCTAGCAATGTGGTAGAGCATTCAATCTCTACATCCTTCTTGAGCTGCTGCAACTCGTCTTTAGAGAAAGTGATAGTTTTCGCGGCCGGTGGAGGTGGAGTAGGATTGGCTGACGGGGTATCCATCGCCAATCAAGGTGAGGAGCCGACTCTAACAAAATAAAGGCTCCTTCCGTTCCTAAAAAGCTGCGGGGGGCAGAGGGAGGGGCAAGGAGGCAAGGAGGAAGCAGGGGGGAAGGGGAGGGAAGGAGGAGAGGGGCTGGGGCTGAGAGGGGAGAGGGGCAAGCTAAGAGGGAGGGAGGGGGCATTGGAGGGGAGGGCTAAGAGGGAAAGGAAAGGAGAAGAAGGAGAGGGGAAGGAGAGAAGGGAAGGGCAGGAGAGGGGGGGGGGGGGGGGGGGGGGGGAGGGGGCGAAGAAGAAGAGAGGGGGCGGGAGAGCAGGCAGGGAGGGGGCGGGACAGCAGGGGGGAGGCGAAGCACAAGCAAGGGAGGGGGCGGGACAGGGGGAAGGGGCGGAACAGCAGGGGGGAGGTGGCGGAGGCAGGGAGAGGGGGCGGAACAGCAGCGGGAAGGGGGCGGAACAGCAGGGGGGAGGGGGCGGAAGCAGGGAGAGGGGGCGGAAGGGCAGGGGGAGGGAACGAGGGACAGGCAGGGGGAGGGGGCGGAGCAGCAGGGGGGAGGGGGGGGAGCAGCAGGGAGGGGGCGAGGGACAGGCTGAGGGGAGAGAGAGAGGGACGGGCTGAGGGAGGGGGAGCAGCAGGGGAACGGGGAGGAGCAGCAGCTCTTTCACTCAATGTGTCATGTCTTTGTGTTCAAGGATTGTCATTTGGGACTGTTTTTGCTGCATGTATGTCTGCAATTTCTTGCTGCACCACCTATTCCACTGACTGTGGAGGTGGCAAGACATCCTATGGCTGAACTGAAGCATCGGGAGGTGGCTGTAAATTCTGCTTTGCATCAGAAATATCAGCAGGGGAACCCATGGCAATGGGTAGCAACCCCTCAAAGACATCCTCTGAAGAAGAAGGCATATGAAATTCAGCCTGAGTGTGAGCTGAATTTTCTGCAAATATCACATCTCTACTGACAATGATCTTGCGTGTAGCAGGATTGTAGAGACAGTACCCCTTGCTTTCTGCACTGTACCCAACAAATATGCACTTAATTGCCTTATCTGACAACTTGTGCCTAAATTCAACTGGCACATGAGCATATGCAAGGCATCCAAAGACTCGGAAATGATCCACTGAAGGCTTTCTCCCATTCCAAACCTCATAGGGAGTTTTTGTTTTCAAAGCCTTAGTGGGAGCCCGATTTAAAATGTAGTTGGCACACATCAGACCTTCAAGCCAGAATTTGTGAGGCATGTGTTTGCTTTTCAGCATACATCTGTCCATCTCCATAAGAGTTCTATTTTTCCTCTCAACTTTGCCATTTTGCTGAGGGGTCAGCCTCACTGTGAGCTGATGCACAATACCCTTGCCTTTCAGAAAAGCATCAAAATCTGCAGACAAGTATTCCCCACCTCTATCTGTGCGCAATGTCTGTATCTTGAGTCCGGTTTCATTTTCAACCATGGCTGAAAAGTGTTTAAACACCATGAACACTTTTGATTCGCGCTTCAGCCCAAAGACCCAAGTGAAATTGGAGTAAGCATCAATAAAGGTAACAAAGTAGAGATGACCACCCAATGATGGAGTCCTCATGGGACCACAGACATCACTGTGTATAAGCTGTAATTTGCGGACAGCTTTAACTGAACCATCCTTTTTGAAGGGGAATCTATGCATCTTGCCTAAAATGCACCCTTCACAGGCATGTGAAGGAGGTATCTCAAGAGGTGGCAATGCATCAACCATAGAGTGCTTCTGAAGTGTCATCAAGCTGTTATAATGCATGTGGCCATATCAGGCATGCCATAATTCTGAATTCTGCATGGTAGCAGTAGGGGTAGAAACTGCAAGAGCATGGGCTGCTCTTTTCTCAAAAAGATCAAGCTGAAAAAGCCCACGCAACAGAGTACCAGATAATCTTAAGGCATAATCATTTTCCCTGTCTCGGACAGCACATTTGTCATCCTCAAAGATGACCTGAAATCCAGCTCTGTTAAGAGTGGACACTGAAAGAAGATTCTTGGTGATACCAGGCACATATAAGACATCTGAAAGTCTGAAAACTGAGCCATCAATGGCAGTAAGCTCAACTTCTCCTGTGCCACATACTGAATATGACGAGTTATTGGCACAAGTGACTTTCTTACCAACGGGAGGTGGATGCAAGGAAGTAAAAAGACACTTCCTAGAAGTAATATGCTTGGATACACCGCTGTCAAAATACCAAGTGTTCAGTGTTTCATTGACACTGAAAGCAGATGCATCCGTGGAAGAGTCATAACTTCAAGTCAAAAATGCATATGTATCATCATTACAAGTGGTTGTACTATCCCGAGCATCTGGAGCAACCAGCCTAGAATCTGAAATGCAAGATAAAAAGGCATAATCCTGTCCAACAAAGTTAGCTGCAGCATCCCCACTGTCAGATGCATGAGGAGCTGAATCTGAAACAGCCATACCGGAGCTGTTTTTCTTCTCTTTTGCAAGCCTTTTCCTGCATTCTGCAATGTGATGACCTGGCTTTTTGTAGTAATGACAAAAACCCTTCTTCTTGGGCTTACTTGCATCATTTTTAGCCTTTTGTGAAGGCTGTCCTGACCCACTGGAAGGCAAATTTACTGATGTCTTTGCCTGTCCCTTTGTTTTTTACTTAAACTTTGAGCATAGCTTGTTCACCTGCACGTGAAGCCAAGTTTTTCCTGGTCTGCTCTTCCTGAAGCAGAAGTCCTATTAACTCATGAAAAGTGAGAGGATTTGCACCCCCCCTCAATGATAAGTTAAGCGAGGTATGAAAGCTGAGAAAAGACTCAGGAAGAGAATTCAGAGTGGTAGTAATCATCTCTGAATCAGGAATAATCTCATCTATGTTCAATAATTGCTCTCTGAGATCCTGTAGCTTTGTGAGGTGGACTGACATGGAGTCACCCTCTTCCATATGTGTATTACTTAACTCTCTTTTCAAGAACGATACCCTTGCATCATTCCGGGCTGCATACATGCTTTCTAAGATATCCCACGCTGCCTTTGAGGTCTTACACGACCGGATATGCGGAATGATAAATCTTTTCACCGAAACAGAGATGCATGACAAAGCTAAGGCATCCCGTGAATCCCATCTCTTTTGCTCTGGAGTAGTGGCTATAGCTGCACCACCAACTTGTTTTGCAGCTGCACCCTATGCACGACCTCTTCCACCTCCTTGCTGAGGAGGGGTATTAGGTGCCATACCTACTGGTCAGATCTCACCCCCATTCACATAATCCCATAAATTGCGAGAAATCAGAATATTGCGTACCATAAAACTCCAGAGGGAGTAGTTGGTACCATCCAACTGTGAAAGACCACCGAACTAGAAGTCACTCTGATTTTGCTGGGCCATATCTGAGAAAGAGATTTAAGCAGATACAAAACTGAATTCCCTTACTAGGAATGAAATGCACAACTCCCAAAAAACACAGCCAAGCAGTGGCTGTAAATGCAACTCAGATTTCTGCACTTGCACTGTCAGAAATCTGTCCAAGCATCAAAAACTCTCCAGAATCTGCCAAAAGTGCTGCAAAACACTTCAAGAAAGGCAGTATGAACTGAAAACTCCAAAATTGCTCTCCCAACACAAAAAGCCCCAAAATAGACCCGAAATTGCAACCGGAAAGGGGCAAATTGATCAAAAGCCCCAAATGTTGCAAGAATTGCGCTCTGTCTGCAAAAGCCCCAAATTTCACTGCGAAATTGCAGTGTAATTACAAAATCCCCAAATTTCTTCAAGAAATTGTACTACAGAATCAAAAGCCCCAAATTTCGAGCTTGAAATTGCAACCAGAAAGGGGCAAAAGCTCAGAAAGCCCCAAATTTTGCAATTTCAGCAGAAAGCCCCAAATTTCAAACCAAATCTACAGATCTGTCTGCAATGTTTGCTCCAAGTGCAGCTCCAAATTTGTTCACCACCTGCAAATTGACCCTTGCAAAGAATCCTTTCTTGAAAAAAACTTCGCAATGAAAATAACTAATGCACGAGGCAACTTCAGCGTTGTATGGGCCTACTGGTACGATTGTACAGATGGCAGCGTGTACAACTGTACTGAATGTACGGTCAAGTTGTACGGACGAACGCCTTGCTGTGTACGGTTGTACGGACGACCTTGTACGGTTGTACCGTCTACGAACTATACGACGAGCTGTATGGACAACGAAGTCGACACGTGCAGGTACGAACGAGCTGGGAGACAAGCGCTAGTACGGCGACGCAAATCCAGTACAGGATGTATGGAATGTACGATGGGAAGCAGTACGGCAATCTCTTGTCGCTTGTACGGAGGTACGGCGCAATTGTCACAGATGTACAGCTACAGTAGTACGGCGCTGTACTGGTGCTGATGCAGGACGGTACGACGGGTACGAATGGCGATGACGCAAATACGTGCAGGGTACGGATTTCGTACAGTCGTACTGTACGAACAGTCGTTTGATTGCTTCGAGCAGGTACGGACGGGATGTAGCAGTAGGAGCGTGGGCTATAGGCTGGAGCTGAACGAGGAAGGAGCAAGGAGCAGGATCAAACTGTTCTGATACCAAATGTGAAAGTTTGGGGAGAGAGAGAGAGAGCAAGAGAGAGTGAGCTTTTGAGCTGAAAGCTTAAGAGCTGAGTTGCAATAGAAGAGTGTAAAAGAGTACAACTGAAAGAGTTAGAGATAAGGTTTTGTCCTAGTGACAAAACCTTAGTAGTCACTAACCATAGTTAGTGAACTAACTGCGATTAGGGGGAAAAACCTCTTAAAGAGGGAAAAGTGCCCCTAACTAGCTTATTAAATTACATTGGTCACTGCTAAATTATATCTATAATTCTAACACATCTGAGCCGTTATGACACTCCACAAGAGGGTTTGAGGCAAGGTATGTACTGGCGTAGGACAGACAGAGAAAAACATAAGCACTGTTGGAGTCAAACAAGGTTTTATGTTGTCACCTATCTTGTTTGGCCTCTACCTAGATGAGCTTGAGACTTTCATGAAACATTGGGGGGGGGCGATCACTCTCTCGATGGCACTTTGATTCAAACATGACTTGAAGGTCAACCAAGGTTATGATCTTCAACTCATCCCCAGCAGTTCACACTAGATGGGTTACTAGAGGAGGTTATTTCATCACACAAACTTGGGCATTCTCTTCTTTGGCTAGATTTTCATGATTTGACCGGCGATGCAGGCCCAACTAAGCACAGGATATGTCGTACTTGCTCCATTAGGGCAGCAGTGCTTCCACTCCCACTTCCAGGATCCCCGACCCAAGTCTCTTCTTTTTTATTCTTGGTCTGCCCAACAGGTAAGTATGGCACCCCTTGTTGAGAGCCTGCTTTATCAGAGGCAGATTGGGCTCCGATAGAGCGACTCCAAGTTCTCTTGCTATCATGTCCACAACAAGCCATCGGTCCCATACCAGATTGTATTGGCTGACTTCGGTGCATCTCCACTGCAGCTCGATGCGGCTAGTTTTTATCTTGAAGCAATTTTTCTAGGGGATGTTGAGGATGTAGATTCCATATAGTGTACAAAAGCATGGTAATGTCCCTAAAGGCATAGGCTAAGTGTAAAGAGAACATAGATTAGGGTTCTCCTATCAAGGTTTGTCTTTACATTATTGTAGCCCTCATCAAGTTCAATTAGATTCAGTGTATATTTTATATACAGATCCTGGACGTGTGGTGGCTGCATCCTCGTCCTCCTCTCTCTCCTACACTCCTCTCACATCTCTCAACACCTTTCTACAAAAGTACCTTGTGGAACATCTTCAATAGAACTCATCTCCTAATTGCTTGTACAGCTTCTGTAATCATGGCCCATGACTTAACTACTCTTTCCACAATTTTACTGTAGCTTAGGCAAGTACCTGCACTATGATTAGAGTAGCCACAGTACCCTTCCTTGGCATACCCCTTCTATTTTCATCCAGATCTTATTGAAGCTATTTAAGCAATATTATCCCCTTGTGATAGCACTAGTCTCATAGTGGTTTAGGAATACAGAGCATTTAGAAGTTATACTTTTGGGAAAGCTCCTTGTATAGCATCCTCAACCTGATTGTTGAGCAGTCGAAATCAATGAAACTAATAAATGAGTGAGAAACGCTTGTTTCTTCTATCTCTACACAACGAACTGGCATCTCTCCTATTTACAATATATGAGTGTGCTAGTATTCGTCTTTTAAGACTTGGTGATCCTGTTGAGTGAAGCATCCTTTAGCAAAATCATGTAGACTGTTACTCTATGATTGTCCACCCTTCTACTAACTACTTTAATCTATCTTGACCCCTTTAGCATGTGTATTGTGCCCATGGGATATTTGGATAGGCACAACATGCATTCCTTCATCTTCATGTCGCTTTGTATTGGTTGTTCTCTTTCGTATATTGTTTCTTGCTCCCTCAGTTCTCGACATGGCATGTCATTCATGAGATTGGTGCACATCTAACATACCAATGGACATATATGGCATGAAAATAGTTACAATATAAGTGGACAACATGATAAATACAAAATTGATAAGTACAACTCTTTCCCTCCACAGCAAGGAAGTATCCACCCAGGTGCAAAATGGTTTTCATTTAAGAGTATAAGATGACTGGCTCAAATTTACCGAACTTTCGGTGAGGGGTTTTCGCTTTTAGTAGCTGGATTGTTATCACTTCTATTTTAGTCTGGGCTTCTAACACTGCCCATCCATCCTCGAATGTGTCGACCCTCCCTCGG
Source organism: Dipteris shenzhenensis (assembly GCF_047967505.1). Taxonomy (NCBI): domain Eukaryota; kingdom Viridiplantae; phylum Streptophyta; class Polypodiopsida; order Gleicheniales; family Dipteridaceae; genus Dipteris; species Dipteris shenzhenensis. The sequence continues at coordinate 6,113,624 of NC_141615.1, forward strand.
ACAATCCCTCATAATTCAGCGATCGAGTGAAATGGATCAAGTGAAATGGAGTCCACCCTCCCTCAAACAATCCATCATAATTCGCTAAGTTAACTTAGCATCAATATCTGAGGCACTCTTCTCATTCAGCCAACAACTGAACTCTTTCTCAAAATCACTTCCTTCATCTAACCAGTCACTGCCAACACTTGTTGGCTTAAGTTGAGCCATATGTGCAAGGGAGGCTTACAGCCTACCCAGACTGCCATACAATCAATTTAGGACTGCCACACAGTCATCAGCCTACAAGCAGACCTGCAAGTGATACTTTGAGTACCTCAATCAGCTCAATTGCTGTGTGATCAGCCTGTAATCTGCTACCATCCTCCAGACAATTCGAAATAGCTCTTCTGCACAGCTCTTTGCCAAACATGCCACGCAACTTCAATCCAGGAACCTTCTTACTGGTAAATCAGGTCAGAATAATCAGTTTTCAGCCTGCTTTGTGCTGGTAAACACTGCATGTATGCATCGTTGTGACCTATTCACAATGTTTGGGGCTGCCCACAAACTGTAGCTTCCTGTTTGCAATCATTCCAGCCCAAACCAAGCCGACGAATAAGCCCACATCAACCCTATCAGGACTTCGCTCTTGCTGGAAGTAGAATCCTCTACCAAAAAAGTACTCAAATTCTAGACAGTTTGGTAAAGAAGAGTATATGATTCTTTCAAGCTCTCACTCTCATACCAAATAAAACACCCCCAACCACGTTAAGTCACTTCTGACCTCGGTGGGGTGTAGCACTTGAGCAGGAATCAGATGCTGCTGCTGCATAGCCGACTACCTCTGAGTTACTTTTCCAGCACTTTGAAGTGTTTGAAACCACTTCCGAACAGTCCCAACATCCACAAGTGCTGCATTTTCATCTGGTTCTGCTTTTCGGGGCACCCTCTTGCTGCATCTCGACCAGGGCTTGCATTTTGGAGCACCTAAAGCCACCGACTAGCTGCAGCAACCCCTACAGGAGCACCTACATCTGCCGCCTTGCACACATGGAACCTGCTGTTGCATTTTGGAGCCCTATACCAGCCACCTTATTTGCTGGTTCTTCCTTTCAGGCTGCGAGCTTCATCTCAAGTTCCTGCCCGCCATCACAAAGCCCTCTTCCACCATGACTTCCTTGTCTTCACGTTCCCTGCTCGGGAAGAAGTTCAAGGGGGAAGGATTCCCAAATGGCAAACAAAGATGCAGTTGCTTCTTATGCGTGAAGGAGTTTGGGACACCGTTGAGGAAGACCACCTTGATACAACTGATCAGCAACAACGCAAAGTATGGAAGCAGCAGAATGCAAGAGCAATTAATCTCATTGGTCTTTGTTTGGCCGACTCTCTCATTCATCATGTGGATTTCACGTCAACTGCTAAGGAGATTTGGGATTGCCGTGAGAGCTTATTTGGTTGTCACATGCACCCCTGCACTTGGGTGCAAAGTGACACACTGGTTACATCGACAAGTGCGTAATAGTTCCCTAATAGGAGATTTTGTCGTATGTTGTGAGCCCTTGTCCAAGGACAGTCAAGCACAAGCTACATAAGTCAATCTCTCAGCGTTAGGTCAAGACAGAAGATCAGTCCTTGTTCACTAGTACCCACTTGAGAACCGTAGGGTAGTGTTTCCGTCTTAGGTTTAGGGATAGGTTTAGGTCCAGCCTAGGATAGGACCCCTTTTGGGCCCCTCAGGGCTGGAACAAGTGAAGACAATGGCAAGGGAAGGGCTGCCTTTATAGGCTACCCTGCACCCCTCCCTAGGCTGCCGTTTATGGGGCCTAGGGCTGGCATTTATGGGGTTAGGGCTGGCATTTATGGGGCCTAGGGCTGGCATTTATGGAGCCAGCCAACCCACCCCAAAAGCCCTATAAATAGGGGGCCTCCAGGCCCTCTTTCCTCATTCAGTTCTACCAGCACTTCAGCCTCCTACAGCTCCTCCTCAGCCCCCTCTGAACAGCCTGACACTCACCCCCAATGGCCCTCTAACCAGCCTCAGCCTTTGGCATCAGTTCAGCCCTTTGGGAAGGTGTTCACGCAGCGCATCACATGGGAGTCTGGACAGCGAACGAAATAAGGTTTGGGGTTTGTTTCAGCAACTCTTTTCAGTTATCTTTTACAGCTTTACACAGCTCACTCTCAGCTCTATATTTCAGTCATCTCTCAGCTCAGTAACCCTGCATTCTAGTGGACAGCACAAGCCTCTCCCTTGCCTTGCAGAAGCATCCTACATCGTCAATGTGGACAGCATCAAGGTCTCGGAATTGGTCGGCATTGCCTCTCAAATCTTTGGGTCTGCTATACGTGTGCACAGTGAGCTCTTCAAAAGCGCGTTCCGTGCTCTCTCGAAGAGTGTTCTTTGTATTTCTCAGTTCTCCAAGTATAAAGCAAATTCTCCCCTGATTGGGGGAGGGGGCCCTCAGTGGGTACAGGGACCCAATCGGTTGTCCACTCTACTCTCTCTACCCTCATCTCCTTTCTCTCTTTATGGTAAACAATGCTAATTCCTCGATGCGGGGCATAGGAAACGTGTTGCTTACTGTAACCTTGTTGAGTGCTCTATAGTCGACACATAGTCGTGCAAACTTATCCTTCTTTGCCACAAATAGAATGGGAGCCACAAAAGGCGAAGAAGAATGTCTAATAAACCCTGCGCGCATTAATTGAGATAATTGCTACTCTAACTCCCCCTCCATAGACTAGGAAAGTCGATACGTGAACTTACTTGGAGGTGTCCAGTCCAGAAGTAGATGAATGCGATGGCCTTCTAGTCAGTTGGGAGGAAGCTGGGGTGGCAGATCATCCCGGAGCATGATGTCTTGGAACTCTTTGAGTAGATCCACCATTGCTTGCCCCATCGGAGGAGCGACTTGACCTACAGTGATTTGGAACTGGACGTAGACAAGTGCACACATGGCACCCTTGCGAGCAGTCATGATGGTAGTCATAAGAGCATAGTTGGTGGTTTCCACCTAAATTGGTTTGCCTTTCTGAGCATATGTCAATCTGGCTGGTGGTTTGCTTTCCCTAGTAGACCGTTTGAGCTGCTGTGGCACTGCTTGGGGTGTTGCTGGCAATTCTTGCTCTTCTTCATCAACCTGTTCTGTAGATGACTGTGAAGTCGATGCTTCTATCTCCTGTGTAGGTGAGGTTTTCCATTCTGATTCCTCATCAAAGATTACATCTCTGGAGATAATGACTTTGCGGTTGATGGGATCATACAATTTGTATGCTTTGCTTTCTTCACTGTAGCCAACCATGATGCATTTGTGTGACTTCGCATCCAATTTTCTACGATGATCATCATGTATGTGGGCATATGCAAGCAAATATGCGGAGATGCCCAATGCGTGGCTTGTGTCCAGTGAATGCTTCATAAGGAGTCATACCTTGTATCGACCTGCTTGAATATGCGAGATTAACAGAATCCCTGGTATGCTCTGATCACCGTGTATCACAGTGGGCTCAGGTAAACCTTGCACAATAGTGAAGGTGTCTTGCTACCAATCAGGCGTCGATAAATGCTCACGGAAACACTAAATCCCAAGGATCATGTCGCATCCCATCAAAGAAGTCAAAATAAAATCCCGCGTAAACATGGCCTTTTGAACTGAAAAAGTGAAATGAATGGCCTTATTGTGAGAAGGAGAGAGTGACAGAGCAAGAGAGCTAAACGTCAAATTGCAATAGATGAAGTCACTAATACAAGAAGAGGGAAAGGTTTTGTCTAAATGACAAAACCTTATCCTTCACTAACCGTACTTAGTGAACTAACTGTGGTTAGGGAAAAAAACCTCAAATGAGGGAAAAGTGCCCCTAACCTACTTATTACATTACATTGGTCAATACTAGAATATAATAATACTTCTAACACCCCCCTGCAGTGCCAATGTCATGTACAAGGAAATGATCAATCACCAAAAGGAGATAAGTTCAAGGCACTGGATAATGCCTCAAACTTTTCACGTGGAAGTGATTTCGTGACAATGTCTGCAACATTGCCATGTGTTGACACATAGATCATACTGATCTCTCTTGCATGCAACTTCTCTCTGACATAGTGATAGTGAACCTCAATGTGCTTCGTGCGAGCATGAAACACAGGATTCTTTGCCACTGCTATAGCACTTTGACTATCAGTGACAATCGCAAAAAACCCTCCAATGAAAGATGAAGATCAACAAACAAACAACGCAGCAAAACACATTCAATTGTCGCTGTGAAAGCTGCCCTGTACTCAGCTTCACATGAGGAGATAGCCACTGTAGATTGTTTCTTCCTCAACCAAGAAATGCAAGCATGTCCTAGATAGAAACAATTCCCACTGGTGGACTGCCTAGTATCATAGTCTCCAGCCCAATCTGAGTCACTGAAAGCATTCATCTGCAAGTCACCCCCCCTCGGAAACATCAAGCCAAAAGACTTTGTACCTTGCAAGTAACGGAATATGCATTTTACAGCCTGCCAATGCATAATCTTTGGGCTGTGCATATACCTGCTCACCTGAGAAACTGAAAACTGAATATCAAGTCTTGTATTGCAGAGCTAAATGAGGCATCCAACAACCTGGCTATAGAGTGTGACATCAATTGATTCACCCGCATCATGCATTGTAAGCTTCAGCCCCGGCTCCATGGGACTCCACATAGGCTTGCAATCATGCATGTTGAATCTATCCAAGAGCTTTTGAACATACTTGGACTGAGACATAACAATGCCACGTTTCTCTTGAATAAACTGGATCCCCAAAAAGAAATGTAACAAGCCCAAGTCTGACATATCAAATGTAGCTTTTAATTGCACTTTGAAATCTACAAATACTTCCTCATTTGATCCAGTGAGCACCATGTCATCTACATAAAGAATGATGACCAAAATATCCCCCCCAATCCTTCTTGATGTAGAGGGTGCTCTCAATTGGACTATTGTGCAACCCCTTGCTGGTTAGAAAGGCATCAATTTTTGCATACTATGCACGAGGGGCTTGTTTCAGCCCATACAAAGCTTTATTCAGCTTGCATACCTGGTGTGCATTTCCTGAAATTTCAAAGCCCGGAGGTTGTTTGACATAAACCTCTTCCAACAAGTCTCCATTAAGGAAAGCTAATTTAATGTCCAACTGATGAACATTCCATTCAAAATTTGAAGCCATTGCTATAACTGACCTGATGGTGGTCATTATGGATGTAGGAGCAAAAGTCTCCTCATAATCTATGCCCTTTTTCTAAGCATTTCCTTTTGTAACTAGCCTTGCCTTGTACCGATCAATGGACCCATCTGGCTTTCTTTTGACTTTGAAAACCCAACGTGTACCTATGGCATTCTTACCTGGTGGCAAATCCATGACATCCCAAGTCTGATTTTTGTGAATGGACTGCAATTCATCGTGCATGGCATTCATCCAATGCACATTATCCTTTGCTTCTTCAAATGTCTCAAGCTCCTCCTCATCAAGAAGAGTACCTGCATAAGCTGATTCAACTGAAAGAGCCTCCCCCATGTGCCTTACTGCACTACGAGTCCAGCCAGGCAATGGAGCTTAAAGCTTACTCTCCTTGAGAGTCTGAAGCAACCAATGCGGGACTGTTCTGGCTGCATGTATCTCTTGAATTTCTTGCCTGACAACTTCATCCACACCCTGAGGTTGGACTAATTCAGCGGGGGGCTGAATCTGTACATGTGGATCTGGCGCAGGTTGCTGTAAATTCTGAGTTTCAGCGGGGGAACCAAATGCTATAGGAAGCATCCCCTCAAACACATCATCTGGAGAGGCTAGAATCTGAAATTCAGCATGTGTATGTGCAGAATTTTCAGAGAATATAACATCTCTACTAACAAAAATCTTGTGTGTAGCAGGATTGTAGAGATGATAGCCTTTGCTTTATGAGCTATATCCCATAAAAATGCATTTGAGTGCCTTATCTGACAACTAGTGTTTGAACTCCACAGACACGTGGGCATATGCAACACAACCAAAAACTTTGAAATGGTCCACTGAAGGCTTTTTCCCATGCCATGCCTCACAAGGAGTGATTGTCTTGAAAGCCTTTGTAGGAGCCCGATTTAAAAGATAGTTGGCACACATGAGCCCTTCCAGCCAAAACCTTGAGGCAACTTCTTACTTGTGAGCATGCATCTATCCATTTCCATGGCGGTGCGATTCTTTCGCTCAACTTTGCCATTCTGTTGAGGTGTAAGCCTCACTGTAAGCTGATGCATGATGCCTTTTTCTTTCAAGAATGTTTCAAATTCATGAGACATATACTCCCCCCCTCGATCTGTTCGAAGTGTTTGTACCTTGAGTCCTGTCTCATTCTCAACCATAGCCACAAAGTGTTTGAAATGCATAAACACTTCTGATTTTGCCTTGAGACCATAGACCTAAGTGTAGTTAGTAAAGTCATCTATGAATGTAACAAAATAGAGATAACCCCCAAAAGCAAGAGTCCTCATGGGACCGCAGACATCACTGTGAATAAGCTGTAATTTCCGTGTAGCTTTCACTGCACCATCCTTTTTGAAGGGAAGTCTATGCATTTTGCCAAGAATGCAGCCTTCACATGCATGAGGAGGAGGAGACTCCAAAGGAGGCAATACATCAACCATATCATGCCTCTGAAGTGTCATTAAGCTGCCATAGTTCATGTGCCCATACCTGGCATGCCATAACTCCGCATTCTGCATCGCAATAGTGGGAGTGTTAACTGATAATGCAAGATGGGATCTTTTTTCATATAGATCAAGCTGAAAAAGACCCTGATACAAAGTGCCAGACAGCATCAAAGCATAGTCATTTTCTTTGTCTCTGACTGCATACTTGTCATCATCAAAAACAACCTGAAATCCTCCTCTATTGAGTGAGGACACTGAAAGCAAATTCTTCTTTATCCCTGGCACATAGAGTACACCTGAAATTCTGAAATCTGTGCCATCAGTGGATGTGAGAATAATGTCTCCCACTCCACACACTGAATAAGAAGAAATATTCGCACAAGTTACCTTCTTCTTGGTGGGTGAAGAAAGGAGAGTTACAAACAGACTCTTCTTGGAAGTGATGTGCTTTGAAGCTCCACTGTCAAAATACCAAGTATGAAGTGTCTCATCAACACTAAAGGAGCATTCATCCTTTAAAGAATCGTAACTGCAAGTCAAGAAAGCATATAGGTCATCATCTTTAGTGGCTGTAATATCAGAACTACCCACTGAAAAATATGAAGTGCAAGACAGAAAGGCATAGTGCTCTTCAACCAAGTTGACTGCAACATCTCCTCCATCATGAGAATGTGGAACTGATGCATCTGACATAGCCATACCGGAATCCCTTTTCTTCTCTTTGGCTATGCGCTTCTTACACTCTCCAATATAATGACCTCGCTTTTTGCAATAATGACAGATGCCCTTCTTTTTCTGCTTATTTGTATCACCCTTTGCCTTATAAAAAGGCTGTCTAGAATCAGCTTTATGCTGATGTGTGGGCTGATTGGCATGTGGCTTTTGCTGCCCTTTACCCTTGGGCTTGAACTTGGAGAGCATAGCATGCTCGCCAGCCCGGGTTGCCATATTTCTGCGAGTTTGTTCCTCCTGCAACAGAAGTCCTACCAACTCGTGAAAGGAGAGAGGATTGCTGCCTCCCCTCAATGACAGATTCAGCGAGGTGTGGAAACCAAGATAGGACTCATGGTGATCATCTCTGAATCCGGAATGACTTCATCAATATTCAGCAATTGTTCCCTGAGGTCCTAAAGCTTTGTGAGGTGAGAATTCATGGAATCTCCCTCCTCCATATGTGTATGGGAAAGTTCTCACTTCATAAAGGAAACCCTGGCATCATTTCTTGTTGCAAACATACTCTCTAGTATCTCCCAAGCTGCCATAGATGTCTTGCATGACCGAATATGAGGTATAATGAACCTCTTGACAGAAAGAGAAATTACTGAAAGAGCTTGTGCACCTCTAGAGTCCCATCTTTTTCTGCTCTGCTGTGGGAGCTCCTGGAGCGGCTGCTCCAACCACCTGTGCTGCATTTGTACCGGTGTAGTCGTTGTATCTGGTCTTGCTTCATCTCCATTGACATAATCCCAAAAATGTCTGCCAACCAAGATGTTGCGAACCATGAAACTCCACAAGGAGTAGTTGGTTCCATCCAACTTATCCTCCTGTGTGAAAACCCCGAACACCTCATTGGAGTTGTTCCGAGCCATTTATACCAGAAAATATCAAAAATTACAGCAGGCTGACCAAGTGAAATCCCTTCCTGGGATAGGGGATGAGCATTTTTTGAGCGAAATCTTCCGAGCGTCCGAGCGAAGGAAAAAAAATGCTTCCAACTATGCATAAATATGGCAAAAATCGATCAGAAGAAAACATAGTTTCACTTAAAAATATGCAAAGTATTATAGCAATGCCTATTTTATACAAAAATCTTTAGGTGAATCTGTAGGAATGGTGAGAGCATAATGGGATGGCTTTTGAAGAAACCCACATGTAGAGTAGACTTCTCTATGAAAATTTCCTTATGATCCTTCTTACAACTTTTACTTAATAGGGGGTGACATTGAAAACCCTCTCTCAACCTATCTTCACGAAAGAGTTTCTTCAAAGAAAACTCATTGAAGCAAGCCATCCAGGTAGTTTCGCCAGCGAAACCCCTTTGAAGCAAGTCTCCCAAGGTAGTTTCGCTGGCGAAACTACCTTGGACAGCACTTTTAAAAGTGACATAACTTTCATATCCAATGTCCAAATATAGTCATTCAACCACTCAAATTGATCGGAACACCCCATTTGAGCACATCTATGAAGTTATATTTTGGAAAATCTTCCATATATAGTATTAAATATTACATTTATTTTATGAGAGTGATATATAAGCCCAAGTTAATACTTATTTATAGTAATTTAAACTTCTTTAGAAACATGTCCATAAATATGCTATAAAAACACTAAAAAGATATTGCCATATGATATAAATGTGTTAATAAGTAATTATATATGCATAGTATTATTACATTGAGAGTGATTATGAGGAATGTTTCTTAAAAAAATCAACACTTTTTTAAGGTAATAACAGGGGTACAAAGGGATGTCTCTAAATAAGAAAATTATGTTGTGTAAAAATGAATGAGTGACTAGTCTGTATATTTTTATGATAAAGGAATCTAGTTCTAGTGAAAATAAAAGTGTAAAAACCATGTTTCCGAAAGAAAAACATTTTTAAAAAGCTCTTGAAAAACACGATCGGATAAACCTGCTCATAGGTTTTTGCTCGTAAAATTGACGCATCCCCTGGGATATAAAATGCACAAGTAAAATCTGCCAAGAAAAATCTGCCCACAGTGACAAATACTGTCACGGCCTGTCAAAGGCTCAGAATGAACTTCAATTATCCTGCAAATGCTCTCCAATGTCACTCAAAAATACCTGCAAAACTTGCCAATGTCTGCAATGTCACTCAAAATGAGTCCAAAATTGCCTGCAACAGTCCCAAAATGCTTTTACACTGCCAAATTGCATCCGAATGCCAAAAGCTCCAATTTCTTCAAGGAAATTGCATCCAAAAGAGGGCAAATTGCTTGAAAGCCCCAAAGATGCAAGATTGCTGTGTAAAGCAAAAAGCCCCAAATTTTTGCAAGAAATTGCAACAAAAGAAAGGGGCGAATTGACTAAAAACCCCAATTTGCAATTTATCTATAAAAGAAGTAGATTCTACTGCCAATGGAAATCCCCAAGTGCTCAAATGTCACTCAAATTGAGTCCAAAAAACCTGCAAAGCTCCAAAATTGCTCTTCTTCTGCAAAATTGCAATCTAATTGCAAAAGTCCCAATTTGTCCCTAGAAATTGCGACCAGAAGAAGGCAAATTCAACAGAAGCCCCCAAATTTCACCAAATGCCCAAATTCTCACCAAATGTGGTCACTGTTGACCACCCACCTGCTATAAGTCATAGCCAAACAATGGCTTCCTGCGCAATGCACCTGCAAGAACAAGTTACAAGAAAACAGTCACACAGCTGTACGATGCAGCTGACTGGAGCTTTACGGATCTATACAGCTGGTTGTACGACATTGTAGGACTGACTGCGCAGGACTATCCGGATTGTCAGCGCAAGTACGAATGGCAAGTACAGACTGGCGTAAGAGTACCGTACGGACTGTACGGAGAGTCAGCGCATGTACGATATGGCAGTACAAAGAAACTACAGGTACGACGCAACTTGTACGAAATGCATTCGGACGACTTACATACGGACTGGCATCGTGTGTATGGACGGAGTGACGCCTGCAGTACAGAAGTCCGTACGTTGTACGGATGGGATGCAAACTATATGACTCACGTACGCTGTACGGATGGAGAACTGTACGGCGCTCGTACAATTGGTTGTACAGACAACGAGTTGTCGGACTACGAGCAGGAAGAGCTTGCGGGCAAGGAGCAGGGAGCTAGGCAGGAAGCTAGGAACAGGATCTTACTGCTCTGATACCAAATGTGAGAAGGAGAGAGTGAGAGAGCAAGAGAGTTGAACGTCAGATTGCAATATGAAGTGACTAATACAAGAAGAGGGAAAGGTTTTGTCTAAGTGACAAAACCTTATCCTTCACTAACCGTAGTTAGTGAACTAACTGTAGTTAGGGGAAAAAACCTCAAATGAGGGAAAAGTGCCCCTAACCTACTTATTACATTACATTGGTCACTGCTAGAATATAATAATAATTCTAGTGAGGCACCAAGGTGCACCCCACTGTCTTGGCAAGCTGAGGGGAGATGGCATCTTCTGAACTCCCCATATCGAACAGGACAATAAACTGATGTCCGTTAGCTATGCCGTACACTCAAATAAGCACCTTCTTTTGATCTGAGAAATCGCCCTCCTTACTACCTTAAAAGACCTCCGTGGGAACGGTGTTCAAAGCAAGGAAGACAGCATTCGTACCTGAGGATGAAAGCAGGGCTGAAAGAGCCAATACATTGGCAACGGACGAAGTAGGCACTTTCACAGCCTTCTCGGCAAGCCGCTTCGGACAATCCTTCTTGCCGTGCCCAGCGATGTGGTGGCAATGAAAGCAACGATGTTCTTGGTGGTACCGCTTCTGCTCGTCGGGCTGTAGATAGCCTCGCGTAATGCCCGCTTTAGCCTTCTCATCCGAAGTCATCTTGGGCTTGGACTCCTTCTTTTGACCAGAGCCTGGCCGTCTTTCTTTTGGACTAGTTGTCCTTCTTCAGATCCTTACCCGCTGTGTTGTTTGACTGCTGCAGGGCTTTGGAATCTTCTCGACCTACTTGGGCTTTCCCCCGTTCAACATCATCTCTTGATTGTGTGCGAGAGTCAACGCCCGCTCGTAATCCGACGGGTTGAAGTTCCGAATGGTATAACGCATGTTCGTGTCCAATCCTCGAATGAATTGCTTCATCTTGGCACTCTCCGTCACACCCAACTGCTACGCCAACGTGATGACCTTGTTACTATATGTCAACACAGGCAAACCATTCTGGGATAGACGAGAGAACTCATCCTCTAGGTTAAGCATATATTGGGATGGGAGAAAACGGGCTTTGAGCTCGGCCATAAACATTGCCCAAACGAAATTCGCCTTAAACGTTGTTGGGTTAGTATGCTTACTAGCCCAATGTTGCCACCAGGTCACCATCTCACCCGTAAGATGAGGGGCTACGAGGTGGACTTTATCTTGCTCATCTTGAATCCGAGCTAACGGAAAATGAGCTACAAACTGATGAATAAATTGCAAAATTTCAGAATGGTCACACTTACCATCATACTTAACAAAATTGGGAGTGGACCGAGTGAGTGGTGTTACATTTGTCAATGACAAAGCTGTGGCGGTGACGGCTGTTGCGCTCAAACTTACCTGCATAGCGGCTAACATCTGTTTGTGCTAGAGAAGATCGCCTCTGAGTCTAGCTTTTGTTGCCTCTCTGCCTGGGCAAGCTCTGCGCGTCGCAATGCCTCATTTTTGCATTCCTCACGCATCAACAGGAGAAGTTTTTCAAAATCTGTGGTTCCTCTTTCTTCAAGCAGCTTTTCTGCTTCTTTTTCCTCCAAACGTTGTTTTGTCTGGTCCACCTGTCTTCTGCTTTCTTCCAGCTGGGATGAATGTTCTTCGAGTTGCTGAAGGAGGACCCGCTTCTGCTCGAGAAGGTTCGCCATCACGTCTTGAGCACTTGGCGGAAGCGTATCTTATTGGTAGTCTTTCTCCTCTTCAAAGTCTTCGAGGTTGAAATCTTTTCCGGACCCTTCCACGGCGCTTGATTGTGTGTCCTTTCCGGATCTCAACACAAATATACACTCGCGGTAGTCAAGCTGGATACAGGAATTAGTGTTGTTTACCATAGAGAGAGAAAGGAGATGAGGGTAGAGAGAGAGTAGAGTCGACAACCGATTGGGTCCCTATACCCACTGAGGACCCCCTCTCCCAATCAGGGGAGAATTTGCTTTATACTTGGAGAACTGAGAAATACAAAGAACACTCTCAGACCCAAAAACCTGAGAGGCAACCGACCAATACCGAGACCTTGATGCTATCCACACTGACGATGTAGGACGCTTCTGCAAGGCAAGGGAGAGGCTTGTGATGTCCACCGAAACGCAGGGTTACTGCGTGAGTGAGAGAGTGAAAACTAGGAGTGATAGATCCTATAGGAGAGCATGGTTGTTAAGAAAGTGTCTTATGATAAGACACTTAAGACACGTGTATTACCTTAAGACACCTTTAGACACTCTTTGTTTTTTTTTTTTTGGTGGGTTGGGTGTAACAACAAACATCGAGTTTGACTTAACCATGCTATCATTGATGGTGACTTCGAATCCAGCAGTGGCAGTGACCTCGCAGATTCGGATTAGGATGAACTTTGAGAGATTTAACTCTTGAGAGTCAAAAGTTTCCTTTCAATTATATGTATCGAGATGCATATTTCATTCATGTCACATGTGATTGACAGGCTGTTGCCATGATAATTATGTGTATTGATTAATGATGTTGGTATATAATCTATGTAGCCCTCTAGGCTCTTGTTAAGTTGTTTATCTAGATTTTTGAATATCAAGATTCTATTGTCAATTTAAATCTTTAAAGTTGTGAGTCGTGACTTGCAAGCTCTTGAGTTGTGACTCTTAACTTGCAAGATCTTGAGTAGTGAGTCTTAACTTTAACTTTTAAGTCTTGAGTACATTGTCTAAGTGCATTGTTACTTCTTGCATTAAGTGTAGCTTATTGTACTTATAGAATCAAGCAGCTAGCTATGCTAGCAAGTTGTACACTTGTATAATTATACATATATTGATTAAATATTTATTATTACAATGACGAGTCTTACGTGTCTTATCTTTAAGACACTTTAGACACTCGTGTCTGAAGCGTGTCTAACATGTCGTGTCTTAACGTGTCTTACAACCATGTAAGAGAGCTGAGAGATGACTGAAATATAGAGCTGAGAGTGAGCTGTGTAAAGCTGTAAAAGATAACTGAAAAGAGCTGCTGAAACAGACCCCAAACCTTACGCCGTTCACTGTCCCGGCTCCCATCTGATGCACTGCGTGAACACCTCCCCAAAGGGCTGAACTGATGCCAAAGGCTGAGGCTGGTCAGAGGGCCACTGAAGGTGAGTGTCAGGGTGTTCAGAGGGGGCTGAGGAGGAGCTGTAGGAGGCTGAAGTGCTGGGAGAACTGAATGAGGAAAGAGGGCTTGGAGGCCCCCTATTTATAGGGCTTTTGGGGTTGGTTGGCTGGCTCCATAAATGGCAGCCCTAGGCCCCATAAATGCCATCCCTAGGCCCCATATATGCCAGCCCTAAACCCCATAAATGCCAGCCCTAGGCCCCATAAACGGCAGCCTAGGGAGGGGTGCAGGGTAGCCTATAAAGGCAGCCCTTCCCTTGCCATTCTCTTCACTTGTTCCAGCCTTGAGGGGGCCCAAAAGGGCTCCTATCCTAGGCTGTACCTAAACCTATCCCTAAACCTAAGATGGAAACACTACCCTACGGTTCTCCAGTGGGTACTAGTGAACAAGGACTGATCTTCTGACTTGACCTAACGCTAAGAGACCGACTTACGTAGCTTGTGCCTGACTGTCCCTGGACAAGGGCTCACAAAGGGGTCACAGCATACGACAAAATCTCCTATTAGGGAACTATTACGCACTTGTCGATGTAGCCAGTGTGTCACTAAGAGAGTGAAGAGTTCAATGATCATTTAGCAAGATTTCACTCTCTTATTCAACAACTCTCAAGCTTGAAAAGCCTACCTGATGATGACGATAAAATGGATGTCCTTATGAAGAGTATGCAAGTGATACCACGCTTTGAGCAAACCCTTGAAGTTCTACACCTTGCCACTACCACGTTTGATGATATGGTGACTCTACTTGTTGAAAAAGACCGCCGTAATAAAGATGTGATTATTGCCTCTGCTGGTGATCATGCATTTGCTTCCACAAGCAAATGGAAGACCAATAAAAATATTATTTGCAGATTTTGTAAAAGAAAAGGACATGTTGAAGCTCATTGCTTCAAGAAGAAGGGGCAAAAACAAGAGAAGCACCATGCCAATCTCATTTCTCAAGATCAAGCTGAACCTGAAGAGCCCCCTACAAAGACACATGCAGCCACTGCTAAGGTTCACGGCCTCTCTCTTGAGAAACATTACGGCTGGGATTCTTGGGCTTTCTGGGCCCTATATGATGTGTCTTTTTTAGTTGAGTCGATAAAGGTTCTCTGCCTTGAGTAGTCCCTCTCAAAAGATTGTATGTAGAGTCAAGAAGGATACTCTACCCAAGGGTTGTCCCCCAAAAATGATTGTATTGTCTTTTACTTTGGTATGATTGTATTGGCCACCCAGTTCAGAGTAAGGGGGGTGACGAGTGATGTTCTACCCTTGCCGATTGCAAGCTGACTCAGAAGTCACTATCATACAAGAGGTGTTGGATAGTTGGACTTGCTCTTTGCAATATTGCGGTGGAGGGGGGATCGATCTACTCTTTGCGTGTCAGGTCTCACACTCTTTGCTCTGAAGGGGGGTGTTGGAGAAATCATAGCGGGGGGTGTTGGAGAAATCATAGCCAAATAGTGAGTTTTGGTGAGATCTAGTAGTAGTTCTATGTGTGAGTGCCACGTGTCACTTTGCGAGTTATCCCATATACATTTGGTACTATGAGTGTGTGTGCCTATTCTATAAAGGCTTGTACTTCTCATGTCACATCAATGAATGAAAGCCTCAAGCTCTTTTAGTCATATGAGTACTTTGTCATTTCGTTATGTTTTCATTTGAGTATCATTACCTGTCTCCCTAGCTTACCCTCTCTCTCTCTCTCTCTCTCTCTCTCTCTCTCTTCCTCAACACCATGTTTCTAACAGCCACCACGAGAGCTAGCTAGCCTCAAGGTCAAGACATGCGTCCATCACATGCCTCTTCCTCTAGCTGCTACTCTCTCAGGTCTACGTCCAAAGGAATCTCCAAATCCTCGGACCCCAATGATGAGCCCCTGGCTCATACTTATCGGCCTAGCATTCGCTATCTTTAGCCGTTAACCCTAACTTTAGGCGTCATGCATAAAGTAGCAGTACTTCACTTAAAGCCACGCTTTCCCTATTAGCTCTGGGCTGGCAAATTAATTCCCCTATGTTACCACACCCTGACATCTAATTCTTTTGCGTCTAGACTATAGTGTTTGAGTAAAACGACATTAATGTTCCTATTGCCAGCAAACTCTCCAATCCCAATGCTATACCAAAGGATTTGAGCCTAATGACCTACATGGAGAAAAATGTTTCACCACCATATCTAGCGTTGGGATTGCAAACAACCAAAACCATTGCCATCTTGGCCTTGAGCCTTAATCGCTACCGATTAAATGCAACTCACTCCCCCCCTTTATCAGCCTTGTTATTGCCTCTCTCCATCAAGCTCAGCAATGATCATGTAGGTAAGTCCTCAGTATGACGCTATCATATCTCCAACATCATGTAGAGATAAATGCCTTGGTGCATCCATCTCCTCACATGATTTTGTTCTAGAATCTATAATAAATCCTTTGCCATGGAGTATATCAAGCAACGATCAACATATCAATCATTAGGACACTACAACATCAATTCAATTATGCCATAGTGCATACTACTTGGGTAAAAACACGCTATGGTGTATGTACTATTGGCAAAAATGTAGTTCTATAAATTAGCACTATTTCAAAAGAACTCGAGTTAATGCATATACAAATTGTCATGCACAAGCGTGAGACAAACTTAAGATACATTCAACAGAATCTTTTCGAATCGTTATGGGTTCTAGCTTTGTCTTTCATTTTTGGGCGCACATAGGTTCAGGATTCTATCAACCACCTCATTCTCAATGTGACCTGCAACCACCTCATTCTCACTGGGACCTCCTCACTAGTTAAGGATTTTGTCAAACACTAGCACGTCGGCCAGCCGGTTGAACTTTTCTTCCAAACAAAGAACAAGTGCATCTGGGCTAGAGAGTGGATGTTGGCTGGAGGGCTTCTAAACCAAAAGGTGACTATTTGACTCTCTCTCTCTCTCTCTCTCTCTCTCTCTCTCTCTCTCTCTTTTCTTCTTCTTCTTAGACTTTTACCTCTACATACGACTTTTGCGAACTACAAAAGGTGAGTGACTCTCTCTCTCTCTCTCTCTCTCTCTCTCTCTCTCTCTCTCTCATCTTCTTCTTTTTTGAGTTTTTCCTTTGCATACAACTTTTACATATGACTGAGCCGTAGCTTTGTTTGTTAACATAAAACATGTCTCCAAAGAAAAACCTGAGGTCACCAGGAAAGATTAGCAAATCCAAGAAAGAGCCTCGGATCCTCTTTCCATCAAAGAGAACTGTAACAAGGAAAAGGGGAAGGGCAACGGACTTCAAATTCTTTCAATTCCAACTGGGGTGAAGCCTAGGTGGGAGTTTGTCCTTAAAGCTAGGCAAAAGTCTACCAGGACATGGATGAGTGGATGCAAGACACCTGGGTCACCCTAGACAAGTTAAGCTGACGAGGCTATCACATTGGAAACCTCAAGAAAGAATTTTATGAAGACTTTATTTTTGTATATAGAAGGATATACCAGACTGAAACAGTCATGAACGGTGCACATTGTATTGGCTCGAGCATATGCTATATCTATTCACAACAGTGAGGTGGATTGGGATGATTTTGCCTACCACCATCGAGAAACCAATGTGAGGAGTGCTAGTTAGGACAGCACCTGTATTAAATAGGAGCATGCTGCGGGAAACCCCGTTGGACGGCTTCTTACAAAGGAACATCCTGTGAAGACGAACCTTAGTACTACATTGTGTGAGACACTGACTAGGAGATCAACAAGCCGTCTTATCTAATTGGAAGATAACGGTGGGGAAGGAGAAATGGCGATTAAGGCCTCAGAACTTGTCACGAGGACGAATTTACGGTGACTGCCCTAGCCTTCAAAGGACACTTCAATGCAATTAATTCCATGGGCCAAGGCAAGGGACTGAAGTTTAGAGAGGGGTAAAAATCCCTTTAGCTAAAAATAGCTCCAGGAGCCACATTTGGCAAGCTGGCTTGTGGGACAAGGCAAAAAGTCAAAATTTGTTTTGAGGCTTATTTGTGGACAGCAGAAGAACAGGGAGAGGTAAGTCAAGGCTATTCTATCCCATCGCCTTGCTGATTTTTGACTACTAGGATAGTCTGCGAACTGTTGGTGGGTTGCCAGAAGCTCAAAAACAAAATTTGTTTTTTTGCCAAGAGCCTCCAGATTAATTCTATTTTTTATGCATGCCTACTGTTCATGCCTTCCCAAAGGGCCAAATCTAATTCGCACTTCTTCTAGGAGCCTTCCAAGCCAAGCTCCTATCAAAATCGCACTTTTCCAGGCAGTTTGGAGCTTCCAGGCAACTTGATTTGCTTCCAAGGCATAAGGATTTGCTGAGTTGCACCTGCCAAAGGCTTTCCAGCACTGCCAAACCTGATTTCGTTGTTCTAGATCCACTCCAAGGTCACCAGGCAAGCTTCTAGCGTGCCAGATTGGTACCAGACCCATTTTGTCTACCAGGATTGGATTGCCAGGAGCCGAAGGGTGCTAGAAGGAAATCATTTTTGCTATTTTTCGCCTCTTCTAGGGCTGCCCTTGCTGATTTCACCTGCAATGCTTGAGAACAGCTCCAAACAAATTCGCCTTTTTGCTTATTGCTGTTTCAGGCTTCCGAGAGCCTTCAGATCACTCAATTGCTTCCTAGGTCTCCTACTGCCTCAGAATCTTCACATCCTATTGCTTTGTTGCAGCTAGCCTTTCTGTGTGCCACGAACAGCTTACTGGTCTTTGTCCTGTCAGGACTCCCTTGAAGGATATCAGAGCTGCCAGGTTAGAACTATCAACCAGAATCGGAAGAAAAGCTGCCATGGGATATTGCAGTAGACTGGGATGCCTTTCTGAAACTAAAACTAATGCATAGCAGGACGGAAGTGCCTGCGAACAAATTATTCAGTTGGCTGATTTTGAGCTGATGCACAACAGTGCTTTTCTTGTATTTGGATGCCTTCTGAATAAATGACAAAGAAATACCGAAAGGGGCGCTAAGTTTAGGGCCAATCTAGTGTCTGGTGCAGGACTAGGGCAATCTAGCTCTTGGGTGTTGTGTTCTAAATTGTTTTGGTTTGTTGTGGGAAGTTCTAAATGGCAGGAAATTAAGTATTTGCTGGTTATTTATTGTTCACGGCCCTTTGGTGTTTCCGGAGGCTGGTTTCGAAACCTTCTTTGATCGTGAGGCTCCCTGATTCAACTTTTGTTTTGGGATCTTCAAGCTTCTTTGTTTCAGCGCTACTTTCAATATTACATTAGGGCTGCTTCACTTCTATGGTAGAACTTTTTGCTATGAGTTAAATACAGTCTTGAAAACTTTCCCAATTTGGCCAACCCCGGGGCCTTGTTTTAAAAATTCTTAACACTGCCTTCCACTGAAGGCTTTCTCCCATGCCATGCCTCATAGGGAGTGATTGTCTTCAAAGCCTTTGTAGGAGCCCGATTTAAAATATAGTTGGCACACATGAGGCCTTCTAGCCAAAACCTGTGAGGCAACTTCTTACTTGTGAGCATGCATCTATCCATTTCCATGGCAGTGCAATTCTTCCGCTCAGCTTTGCCGTTCTGTTGAGGTGTAAGCCTCACTGTACGCTGATGCATGATGCCTTTTTCTTTTAAAAATGTCTCAAATTCATGAGACATATACGCCTCCCCTTAATCTGTTCGAAGTGTTTGCACCTTGAGTCCTATCTCATTCTCAACCACAGCCACAAAGTGTTTGAAATGCATAAACACTTCTGATTTTGCCTTGAGACCATAGACCCAAGTGTAGTTGGTAAAGTCATCTATGAATGTAACAAAATAGAGATAACCCCCAAAAGCAGGTGTCCTCATGGGATCGCAGACATCACTGTGAATAAGATGTAATTTCCATGTAGCTTTCACTGTACCATCCTTTTTGAAGGGAAGTCTATGCATTTTGCCAAGAATGCAGCCTTCACATGCATGAGGAGGAGGCGACTCCAAAGGAGGCAATGCATCAACCATATCATGCCTCTGAAGTGTCATTAAGCTGCCATAGCTCATGTGCCCATACCTCGCATGCCATAACTCCGCATTTTGCATCGCAGCAGTGGGAGTGTTAACTGATAATGCAAGATGGGATCTTTTTTCATATAGATCAAGCTGAAAAAGACCCCGATACAAAATGCCAGACAAAATCAAAGCATAGTCATTCTCTTTGTCTCTGATTGCACACTTGTCATCATCAAAAACAACCTGAAATCCTCCTCTATTGAGTGAGGACACTCAAAACAAATTCTTCTTTATCCCTAGCACATAGAGAACATCTGAAATTCTGAAATCTGTGCCATCAGTGGATGTGAGAATAATGTCTCCCACTCCACACACTGAATAAGAAGAATTATTCGCACAAGTTACCTTCTTCTTGGTGGGTGGAGAATGCAAAGATACAAACAGACTCTTCTTGGAAGTGATGTGCTTTGAAGCACCACTGTCAAAATACCAAGTATGAAGTGTCTCATCAACGCTAAAAGAGCATTCATCCTTTGAAGGATCATAACTGCAAGTCAAGAAAGCATATGGGTCATCATCATTAGTGGCTGTAATATCAGAACTACCCACTGAAAAATCTGAAGTGCAAGGCATAGTGCTCTTCAACAAAGTTGGCTGCAACATCTTCTCTATCATGAGAATGTGGAACTGATGCATCTAACACAGCCATACCGGAATCCCTTTTCTTCTCTTTGGCTATGCGCTTCTTGCACTCTCTAATATAATGACCTGGCTTCTTGCAATAATAACAGATGCCCTTCTTTTTTTGCTTATTTATATCACCCTTTGCCTTATAAGAAGGCTGTCCAGAATCAGCTTTATGCTGATGTGTGGGCTGATTGGCATGTGGCTTTTGCTGCCCTTTACGCTTGGGCTTGAACTTGGAGAGCATAGCATGCTCGCCAGCCCGGGTTGCCATATTTCTGCGAGTTTGTTCCTCCTGCAACAAAAGTCCTACCAACTCGTGAAAGGAGAGAGGATTGCTGCCCCCCCTCAATGACAAATTCAGCGAGGTGTGGAAACCGAGATAGGACTCAAGAAGAGAGTTCAAAGTGGTGGTGATCATCTCTGAATCCGGAATGACTTCATCAATATTCAGCAATTGTTCCCTGAGGTCCTGAAACTTTGTGAGGTGAGAATTCATGGAATCTTCCTCCTCCATATGCGTATGGGAAAGTTCTCACTTCACAAAGGAAGCCCTGGCATCATTTCTTGCTGCAAACATACTCTCTAGTATCTCCCAAGCTGCCATAGATGTCTTGCATGACCGAATATGAGGTATAATGAACCTCTTGACAGAAAGAGAAATTACTAAAAGAGCTTGCGCATCTCTAGAGTCCCATCTTTTCTGCTCTGCTGTGGGAGCTCCTGGAGCGGCTGCTCCAACAACTTGTGCTGCATTTGTACCTCTACCCCTGCCTCCAACCGTAGGAGTGACAGGTGTAGTCGCTATATCTGGTCTTGCTTCATCTCCATTGACATAATCCCAAAGATGTCTGCCAACCAAGATATTGCAAACCATGAAACTCCACAAGGAGCAGTTAGTGCCATCCAACTTATCCTCTTGTGTGAAAACCCCGAACACCTCATTGGAGTTGTTCTGAGCCATTTTCACCAGATAATCTCAAAAAAATACAGCAGATGGAGTTGCTCGTGTGGCTGTATGGACAGGCGCAATACGGATGGTGCAGGTACGGAATGCAGGCTGTATGGCCACCACGAGTCTGCTCGTGCGGCTGTACGGCAATACAAACGAAAGGCGCAAATGTACAACGGCGCAGATGTACGGGCTAGCGCAGGTGCTGTACGGACAGCAAGAGCTTCATGAGCTTGAGAGCTGAAGCGTGGGCTGTACGGCTATACGGAATCAGTCCGTACAGATTGTACCGACAGGCTGTACGGACGGGAGCTGGGAGCAGGAAGAGCTTGCGGGCAAGGGAGAGAGCAAGAGAGTGCTGAACGTAAGTTGCAATAGATGAAGTGAGAAAAATACAAAGCAGGGAAAGGTTTTGTCTAAGTGACAAAACCTTATCCTTCACTAACTGTAGTTAGTGAACTAACTAAAGAGGGAAAAGTGCCCCTAACCTACTTATTACATTTCATTGGTCACTGCTAGAATATAATAATAATTCTAACATAGCAAGCATATCAGATATGTAAATAACTTGCATGTAGAGCAAGCAACACAGCAGTTGGTGGACTTCAACAGCTGCAACAACGTGATTTCAAGGTTAATTCCAGAGTCTCTTTGGTGATTTCAGTAGCATATTCTGGAAATATGTGTTGTCAAAGTACTCTTTGGTCCTTGAATTGGACGATTGAAGGCCTTCTAATGAGCAGGGAGGAGGCTTCACTAGAGAGGCATTCAACGCCTCGTTTACTATGAGCCATCAAAAAGACAAGGTGGGTGGAACCAATTGAAGGCTTAGTGTCAAAGCCTGAGGCGCCATCTGCACAAGAGATGCTATGATTCATGAAGACTCTAGAACTCAGGATTCCTAAGTACAACTCTACTGGGACTAGGAGATATCAGAACACTCAGGACTTATGGAAGAAAAATCTCAAGGGGAAAGGTTTACGTGGAGCAGCCACTGGATTGCCCTACCCAAAAGTGGAGAAAAGAATATGCATACTTCACAAGTTCGTGTACGCCCCAAGGGCTTGGTGACAACTACTTCAGAAATGGGGGCAAGAGGATGGTCATCATTCTATTATAAATGACTTGATCATCACTGGTGACTGCACCTCGATGAGTCACTGGAATGGCAGCACATATTTACTCAGATATCTTAGAGGCACATGCAGGTATGGACCCACTTATCAGACAACTACCACCCTAGGCAAGTATCGTATTCAGGAGATTGGGATTCCAGCTTGGAGACTGATTAGGGCTATTTTGAACAAGCTGTCCAGTGCCTTTTATAAAGGCCTGGAGCAGGTCAGATCTGGACAGACGAACCCTGAATGAGCCAACCTGCTCTGCCATTGGGCTGACAACGAGTAGCTGGTTGGCCTGCTAAAGGAGGGGCAGACAGCCCTCCCCGTTCCTATAACAAGAGGGCCTTTGTCTTTTATTCACCAATCTCACTAACCTTTATCTCAAGGAGTAAGAGCAGTAAATTTCAAGGCATCCAGCCCCCTGTAACTTATAGGCAGCTTCGCTACTTACTTGGAGCAATGTTTTATATCTTCAACCCACTTGTTTGGTGGAGCTTTTATAGAGCATATTCTGGCTGTTATATAGCCTTGAGAACAACAGGGGTACGATCAAGAGATTCTTATTAAGATGTAGATGTCATCATGGGAATGATGGTGAGAGAACGTGTTCTCTATCACAAACATCAGGACTGACCTCAGATATGACAGTTCCAGAAAAGCAATGTCTGAACCTGAAACTTGGGGAAGTGTCATCCTTCCCATGGGCCAGACACATGGTTTGTACCAATTGTGAACAGAGATCATAATCAGAAACCTCCTTCGTTTCGTTCCTTTTAGGGCTCAAAACTTAGTTCAGGTCCTTGAAATATTGGAAGTTAAGGACCCTGGTTAGGTTCTTCAACATCGCCAGTTACTGGAACGAATAAGCCGAAAGCGGTAGCGCAAATAGAGAAGTCTTCCCACGTCAATTTGATAAAGGAGATGCGAACCGGCGTCGCGTTGCTCACCCGTATTAAGCGAGTGACGGGGACCCCGCAATCCGAACATGGAGCCCCGTTCTCAGCCATATTCTTGCCGCACGCAGGGCACAAAGTCATGTGGCGGCAACAACTGCTATATAGGTCGGAAGTCGCTCCACAAGAGCTGCAACAGGGCTTCAGAACGAGCTCGGAGGGCATCATCGTGTTCGCGCTTTTTTCGACTCTCTGTGTCTCTCTCTTTCCTTGCAGCGTTCACTAGTATTTCTTTCGGAGTAATTCGGTGTTCGCTTCTTCAAATCCGCTGTTCGGATTGACCCATTTAAATTCGATCAACTTTGTTCTGCCATGGCCCGAGTTAGGGATCATAGGAATTAAATTTAAGGTTTATTTCTAGATCTTAAACTTTTGATAAATTTTACGAAATTGAAATTTCAATCAAGAGTATGATTTGATCATGTCCTCGTCTCTCTCTCTCTCTCTCTCTCTCTCTCTCGCTCGCTCGCTTGCTCTCGTTGGAAATGTTGACTATGGTTCTCCTTCATGGGGAGGCACATTTTGTCTAAGTTTGAAGGGGTGGTGACAGGTGTGTTGTGATTGGAGGTTATGATCTAGATTGTTCACTACTGCGATTGGTCCTCTCTCGAGCTAGCACATCCATCCCCCCAAGAAGGGGGTGCCACATTGCATCACCCTCTGAGTCCCATGTGCCACCTCCTCTCTCTCTCTCTCTCTCTCTCTCTCTCTCTCTCCCCTCTCCCTCCCTCCCCCCCCCCCCTCTCTCTCTCTCTCTCTCTCTCTCTCTCTCTCTCTCTCTCTCTCTCTCGCTCCCTCTCGTTGGAAATGTTGACTATTGTTCTCCTTCATGGGGAGGCACATTTTGTCTAAGTTTGAAGGGGTGGTGACAAGGGTGTTGTGATTGGAGGTTATGAACTAGATTGTTCACTACTGCGATTGATCCTCTCTCTCTCTCTCTCTCTCTCTCTCTCAACCTTGTTAAGAAATGGATCATCATTACTTAGTGATTCTAAGTGGTGATTCTATGTGAGAGGTACATCAGAGTGGGTGTCTAAGGTTCTAGTCATATGCTAGGAAGGACAAGTGGACTCTTCCATTTGCATATTTAAGGTCTTATATATGAGTGTGTGAGACATCTACGTGACTTGTAATCCCTTTGTGAACTATTAATATAACCTTCATGTTTCTTCGTGACATCTTGCCTCCATCTCTCATTCCACAATTCACTTTAGCTTCTCCCTAAATGTTTAACATGGTATCAGAGCTTTCTTTCATTTAGGGAGAGCTTGAGAGAGAGAATCCATTGCCTTGTAAGAGAGAGAGAGAGAGGGATAGAGAGAGCACTTAGAGGATTATTCCTCATGAAATGGCCTATTTCATGATGAAGTTCCACATCTATGGCCATCATTCTGCTGACCCGTATGGGATGCAACAAACTAGCCACATCATAAGAGAGTAGCATGTGCCTTATTTTGATCACTAACTTATTTAAGGACATCAATAATTATGAATATGCTTGTTGTCGCACACGTCGTGTACATGCTAGTTGATAATTGCGTAGGGGAGCTAAGAATGCTACAACAAATAGATGATGATGTTTTAGAATACCGGGATTCATGCTTGCTATTTTGATTTGCATGGAATAGCCATACCACTCTTAGCTTTGGCATAAGCTATGGAAATGACGTCAATCAATGCCCAAAGCAAACCAACACAAGCAAAAATATATCCTCATCTGACACAATGGAAAAGGGCCTTAAACCATATCTGCCTATACGCAAATCTTTGTTTGAGGAGTTGTTTTTCTATTTTGTGGTAAGCTTTTTTGGATCGACTTTGTGAAACTTGTTCTTTGCATCATCTCATGGCGTGCTCTACGTGATAAGACATGAAGCTCTTTTCTTTTTTTTGAATCAATCTGCAAATGAGGATCCATTCTATGACTTCTTGAGAACTCCTACAAATTTAAACATTCGTGATGACTGAGTAATCAACCTATGTTGAGTAGATTGATGCTCTCGCTAAGGTTTATCTATGTGACGAGTTTTGAAGAAGCCTATTCAGAACAACTCGCATATCAAATCCCTCCATGTGATTATTTCTATTTGTTATTTGAGGCATGAGGCTTGGAAGGAAGGCATATGATTTAAGAATTGAGCCGCTCAATTTTTCCAAGAAGATCTATTTAATTGCTCCATTGTTGCTCTACTTTTGTAATGAATAGAGAGAATAGGAGCAGCATAGCAAGACTCAAAAGAGCAATCGCTGTCGCATGAAAAGAGCCAGGGAACACCAAACCAATGTCTTCTTTGCAATGTTCTTGCTAAGGCTTTGTTGAATTGACACATAGTCTCTAGATTTTTTGTTCTTTTTTGTGTTTTGGAGGGTTCTTCTTCTAAGTCAACCAAACAAATGAGTGATCCCCTCTCAAAGTCATTTACAAAATTCTTATATTTCTTTGTGAGAACTAAAGGGCCTTGTATTGTTCTAAGTGGCAGCCTCCTAGGTGAAGATCGTGTGATCTTTCTACTTTATGTATAATTGATCATAACCATCGGCATTAGTTTGCAAGAATCAAACCATCGGCAGCCTCCTAGGTGAAGATCGTGTGATCTTTCTCTTTCTGTATAATTGATCATAACCATCGGCATTAGTTTGCATTAGGATAATTCTTGCTTTGGTATGTTTCACTTTTGCTATGTGTGTTAGTACATTCTATTAGGATCTCATTATCAAGACCTCTTATATTTTGCATATTACAAAATAGCATAGTAGGAATCATAGAGAAGCATTTCTTATTCTACACATTAAAGAACAGAGTAGTAGGAATCATAAAGAACCATTAGAGACGAGAAAGCTAAGTTTGTAGAGAACCATCTGAGTAGTAGGAATTGTAGGATTTGATTTATCAAGACCTCTTATTTCTATCACACTATAGAATAGAGAATTAGGAATCATAGATATTCTACAAACTAAACTATGTAGAAGGAATCATAGATAAACATTATTTTATAGAATAGAGCAATAGAGAAGCATCATATCCTACGTATAAAATAATCGAGTAGTAGGAATCATAGAGAGCCGTTAGAGATGAGGATGCTACACTACTACATAATGTCAATTTGGTGCTTCTTACTTAGAAAATATAAAACATCAAAATAATTTTGAGTTTGAAGAGCGTTGATAATTCTGGCAACATAAGCATTGATATAAATGTTGAAATAAATATCAAACAAATGTCAAAAGTCTTGCTAGAATAAACCTGTCATAGCATTGAAAAAAATGTTGATAAAATAATCAAAGGGCTAGAGTTCACAAACATAATTTCTTAAAGATAATTTGTGGTTCACGTGTATAATGTGAGTCATCTGGAAATATTTGGACGTTATTCACCATTTAGTCCAAAGAAGTGTCAAATGATTCTCCATCACCCATAGCCAAGTCCCTTGCATCTTGTGAATTCAGATCCTAAGTTTTAGTTATCCGAGCACTCATTGCATGAGCTCAAAGAATCTTCATTATGAAAACACATGTAGGAGATGTATTAATCACATATGGATAATTTTTTACACTCATGCATTCTGCATGGTAAAAAACAAGGAAATACACATGCCATACATTTGGCCAGCCTTGGTGCACCAATTTCTAACTCTCCCATCATTGTATCACTTAGCTTTGAGCATATCTTGTTGCTCTAGCCTTGTATCTTCTCTATTCTATTGATGATATATCAATATTTGCAATTTTTCCATGCACTTTTTGCAACTTCCTTATAGTTTTCATGTAGATATCGCCCTTTTTTTATATGTCCATGGTGATTGGTAGCTTGCGGGCTCCATAAGAGTTGTGTTAGTGTTGTGTGGTGTTTAGGAGTGGTTGTACACTTGTTCTTTCATCAATTTGTATGGAAATTGTAAGGTTATACATGACTCTTTGTTCTTTCAAGAGAGCAGTAGGTTATCCTCTTTCAAAAAAGGTTTTGTGGTTCAATAACAGTATGTTTCTAGTTATTTTGTGGAGAAGTTCCCATATTGCACAAGGCATAGATGTTTGGAGAGTAGAATGAGAGGCTCGATCATCAGTTATTAGTGTTGTTCTATGTTTATGGTAGGTGTTTGTGGGGCTTAGCATCGCATAGCCCTTTCCTTTGCTACCTAGCAATAGCCAGTGCTACATAGGAGTTGAAAACCGCTCTCAATGCATGATAAAAAACACAGAGGTATGCATATGCAACCACGCAAATGATATTTGAACCAGTAAGACTTTGTGATAACATGTATCATATTCCTATACAAAGTATCATACTCATCGTAGCCATACACATATGCCTGCAATATTTTGTGCCTAGGTGGTGTATGGATTAAAAAATGAGTGTGATTGGGGACAAAGTTGGTAGGATTCTTGGTTGGACTATCTTCTATATCCTTATAAATATCTTCAATGTAGCCTAACTTGCCCTTGATGCATCCCAATTTGGTAGGTATGCAGGGTACGGAATAAAAAACAACTCCATCTATCAAAATGTGATGTTTTGTACGTTTAAATGGGAAAAACAATGCTAGGATTCTTGGTTGCAATATTTTCCAAGTCATTACCAAGTTTTATTACATTTGGATCAATGTAGCCCAACTTTCCCTTGATGCACCCCAACTTTATGCCTAGGTCAAGATTGGATTAAAAAACAACAACATCTATTAAAATGTGAGGCTTTGTATTTTCTAAATAGGACCAAACTTGGTAATATTCTTGGTTTCAATGTGTTGTAAATCTTTACCACGTTTTGTTCCACTTGGTTCAATGTACCATAACATGCCAATGGTGCCTAAACAGGGTAAGTTTAAAATGACAACATTTATTAAAATGTATATCTCTACAAATCAAAGTAAAACTAGAATTGGTAGGATGCTAGAGGTAGGCATGCCCTTGAGTCCCACCAAGTATGGATTTTCAATTGAAAATGAAACAAAACATGCAAGTTGATTTTAATATCAAATGTTGATAAATATAGAAGCTAATATTATTGAAATAAGAATTGAAAAATGGTATACAAAGCATTGAATAAGTGTCGGTAATCTATCTTAAAACTTATTTGATGTTCATTTCTTTGATTTTCGGGGCATGTTTATATTGAAGTTGTTGTAGAAAAAGCTTGATTCCGTTGTTTCACCTACACCTGTGATTTTGCACCTTCACTCCCTCAAAATTTGCTCAAATACCTATTGATGGCCCCCCATTGCCCCTGTGTCCCTAATCTATAAATATCACCCCTTCCTGTTGTGCCCACCCACAAACTACCCCCCCCCCCAATGCCGAATTGCTCTCCCATGACTATGTAGCTGCCGGTGACTCCACATGTTGAGGGATCTTGGAGGAATGTTGACAGACACTCCACTCCCATACAACTCTTGTGAGAGCTTTGCAAGCATGAGCCTAACACTTGTGTCACTCAAGTGTCTACTGGGTTGCGTCAATGCGATTCCACAAGAGTGCAGAGGAAAGGAGAGAAGAAGGGAAGATAGGAGAGTGGAGGGGATGTGGAACAGATGGGAAGAGGAAGAGTGAAGGGAGGGGAGTGGCAATCACAAGACAACACACAATGGAAAGCAAGAAATTTCACTCACAAGAGAATGAAGAGAATGAGAGAGCTTGTATTCCAAAAGCTTGCAAGTACACAATAAAGACCAAAGTCAAACTGTTGGCCATTTATACAATCCACCTCTTGAAGGGAGGTCTAACCCTTGTACTCTCTTTTAGCTCTCTCACTCTTTTTTTACGAGCACTTGGACCCATACGGGGCTCCAAGGCAAATATCATATAGCCTTCCTCACATCCTCTCCTACTTCTCCACTTTATCTTTACAATCACTTGGCACTTGCATGAACTGTTAAACGTAGTGGTTAACATGCCCCCCTTCCTATTCACGATCCATCCCCGGATTGTATCTAGTGCATGATGCCTAATTTTAGGACATTGTTCATGATGCAATGCTGATTAAATAGTTTGTGTGAGATTTGGTAGACAAATGGAGAGGCTTCTAACAGTGTGTCTCAAACATGTCTTTGAAGGTCTACATGTGGCGACGATGAAGATTTCAAACACGTATGTAAAGCCACATAACTTGGGAAATGAGGGGTCTAATGTTGAGGTCGAAGACAAGTTCGGAGCAGAGCTTTTGATGATTTTCTTTTGTTATGGGCTCGAGGGTAGTAATGTCCCTTAATAAAATGATGAGTAGTTGAAAGAAATACATCGTGGCCACAACTATTGAATCTGGGACGGAGGCAAAGGTAGTATTAAACTCCTCCATTTGAGCTGCTAGAGCATAAGAGGACCCCACTTCTGGAAAGTTAAGCTCGTTGTATGCAATATTTGAATCCGAGGCGCTCATCTTTCCAAAATTGGGGGTCAAGACCTCCGTCGGTACAAAGGCATGTAAGTTGGATCAACACGTCGATCACACGCTTACAGAGCAATATGTCCTCCAAAAAGCTTCATGCTTCAAAAATGGGATGTACCATTGAGGCCAAAGACTTGCTTCTATGTTTATAGTGGGCACTTGAGTGGTCTGCCCTCTGTAGCTGCCTCTTGTAGTTCTAGGATTCTTCCTCCGCCACTTTTGAAAACTTTCTAGATAAGATTTGTGAAGGCCCATACTTCTAGAATGTATTTTCTAATGAGGTGGAAGCTTTGGAGCTTAGCCTTCCATTTATTGACATCAACCACATCATCAACAGCCGTGAAGGATGTAATGTAATAGCATCGTACTAGGTTTTGTGGTGGTTGGGTGTGAGATCTTGAGGCTACTCCTCCTCTTCATGTGGGTGATCATCATTGACTTCCTCCTATTCTTCCTCCTCATATGGACCTTCCACATCCAAGAAGAGCATGGGCTTGAGAATCTTATACCAAGTGTTGGTACCCATGTCTTCTGAACCCTCTAGGCCAAGCGACTATTGTTGTGTGTTTGTGGTGGGTGGTGCTATGGTGTGCTGCGAGGTGGAGGGATGTGATGGACTAGTGGCACCAGTGACAATGGACATGGGGTCGAGATTAAGTGTTGTGTCGAGATTAGTAGGTGAGGGTTGTGGGGGAGCAGAGTTAAAGAGAGCCCATGTTGTATCAGCATTTCACATAGATCCATAGGGTAAGCTACGTGCGAATCATCAAATTGGCTAATGTCGATTTGAATCATGTTCTACAATCTGAATAGCTTCTATGACTCTATTGTATAAGACTATAATGTCGGTAGGGGGATAATGCTCGCTTACTATTGGCAAAAAGGTGATTGAATGCAAACTTTGCATCCCCTCAACCATACACCTGCAACCATTAGAGGCTTCTATCTAATATTTCTGGGTTGCAAGGGAGGTCCTATAGGTCTTAAGGCTTGAGCAAATCTAGCATAGGGATCTTGTTGGAAAAAAATGATGGAGTATTGGATAATTCGCACCCACACCATAAAATTATATACAATGGGGTGGTATGCGAGTATTAGGATATCGATGTCATCTTAGAGGACTATGCCCTCATAAAAAAATATGCCATAGCGAGTATAGGATGAGCCATAGGTTAGTACTGTGAAGAAGTGTATCTAGGTCATGGGCGGTGAGTGGGTGCTCAAAATTAATATCTTGCTGGGTGGTGGTAGCAAAGATGGTGTGGAAGAAATAGTTGGTGTCTTCAACTGTGCGCCATGTGGAGAGTGAAACATAATGAAGAGGTGCATGTGGAAGCATCCCACAGTCACTCGTGGAGGTTGTCGGGGTCTTGCTATAGAGGGGTAGATGTGTGGGCCATCTAGAGATCTTCTTGGAGGCAGACTATTTGTTGTTGCCTCTGTTGGTGGATGAGCACGTGGAGGCACCTCCCTTTGTCATCTAGAGTCTATGATGTGCTTGGTTTCTAGTAAGAGTCTGCTGGGTTGTATATTCTTGTCTTTTTAACAATAGGTTATGTGCTATTGCGGCCAGGGCTATCAGGGTCTCCATGAAAAATAATTCTTTCTGTGGGGTCTGCTTGTCTTTGCACATAAGCCTGGCATAGCTCTCTGCCATCTTATAGGTGTCAGAGGTGCAATGCTCAATGACTTGGAAGGAGTGGGGGGTGACGAGGCTATTGTCGTGGTTAAATCAAGAGTACTAGATTTTGGTGTACCTGGCTTCTTTCCAAGTTGTGTACTTATTGAGTGCATCTGTGAAGAGGGTGGAGAGCTCTACCTTAGATGTATGGACAAATGGCATTTTTAGCTAATTAGCGTTGAAGCAATATGGCTTGAAGATCTACATAGACTTGAGGATCTTCTCGATTCTTTGGGGTGCTTACGAGGATGTTGGAGATTGAGGCCGGTAGCTGTCGTGTATGTAGCGATTGTAGGTTCTTGTGGGGTAATTAGATTTTTCCTTTTTGGAACATCTATCCTTGTTTTCATCACTGCTAGAATCATAATCCATCATTCTATCTTCAATGTCTACCATTGCTGCAGGAGCACCACTGAATGTCTCATAACTATTGTTGTTGATTTTTTCATTTCTTTGCAAATCTTCTTTTTAATGCTGGCAACGAACCAAGCTGGCAGGTATTTGTCATTTGGGCATGGCTTGCATTTGGTAATCAGGTGCTTCATTTGACTAAGATATGTGCAGACTTCTTCTCTACGGCCTTGTTCGATCTTGCCTAATTCGAAGAGCTGGGTCATCTTGAAGGCATTCATTTTGGAATCGCCTCTTGAATTGGTTTGAAAGGAGGGTCCATGTGGTACATTCCTCTACTAGAAGATCTAATTACCATTCAGAGGCTTCATCCACCGATGGTACAGGGAATCAACCAGCTTTGGGCTCATTTGATGGTCACCTCCTACTCTACATGTGGCATCAAAGAGTTGGAGGAACCTCTTTGGATCACCCTGGTCATTGTACTTTAGAGATTCAAGCTTTCATAGGGTTCTTCTTCCATGGCTATTAAAGTTTGGGCAGTTGAAGAAGTTACTGCCAGCAACCTCCAAGTCAACGTCATCATCATCATGATGGTGCTCTACCATGTTGTGGATTGGAGGAGGATAAGCGGTTGGATTTATTGGAGGAGGTGAATTTTGTGAGGAGGGTCATTGTAGATGTTGGTTGAATCGTAGCTGCATGCACATTTGCCAAGTAGCCCATTGACTACATCCTTTGGTCCAAAAGTTGAATTGTGAGTCTTATAGGGGTTAGATATGTGTTAGTATTTTGAGTAATTTCATGCTTAAAAATGTGCCTAGGATTGTCCCCCTTGAGAGTGGGAATGTGTTGGCGCAAACGGATTGTCAATTGGAGGTCATGAGTGAAAGTTATGACGAGCAAATTAGTGTGAAAACTAGCCCACATGGGAGCATGAATTCAGGGGTGCTAGGGATGCCAAAATGGTGTGTAATGGGATGGAAAAATATATTGGTTTGGTGTTTTCATGTATGAAACTATGGTCCATACATGGTTCAATTTGGGTCCCAAATGGGCAAGGTGTGAAGGGACTTTAGGCTTCAAGACTAGGTGTGAAGATTCTTTAGTTTTAAGAAACTAAAACTAACTTAGTTGAGCTAACTATAAATTAATATAACCATGAGTCAGTCAGTTTGGTTAGTTTAGTTAGTCTAATTAATCGAGTTGATTTAGCCTAACTAGTCACAATCTTAGGTCAGTTACACTAACCTAACCTAGGGCTAGTTAAATAGTTATAGTGAGAAGTAACCTAGGGTCAGGGGTTATGGTTAGGTTAGTTTTTTTTTGGGTTAGGTTCTTGGGGAGGGCCGACAACAGCCTTCAAGCTATCGACCTGGTAGGGGAGGGGAGGTGGAGGTGTGGGAGGGAGGAAGACAACCAATTGAAGGGGAGGTGGAGGTGCATGCAAGAGGAGGAGAGGGTTAGGTGTGGGAGGGAGGAATATAAATTTTCTTATGCTAGTAACCGAAGGTTTTTGCTTGGGATTCTTATATTTTCCTACAGTTTGAATTTTTTTCTCTCTCCTAGCCCTTGAGTGATATGTCCATGATATTTCATGCTGGCTTTTTTTTAACATATACTTGTGTATTTATAATTTTTACTTAAGATGCTAGTCTCCCTGGTAGTGGCCCCAAATGTTGCCACTATCCTAGGGCATTCATAGGATGTGCAGGGTATGCAGGATTATGAGGCTTTTTGTTGCCTAGAGGTATAACAATGTCGTCATTATTGTAGTATACTTGTAGCTTAGGACCCAAATCATATTCCAATGGGAGATGTAGGCTCAAGTGTCGGAAGCAATTATTGTGCATGCTTGCATGAAAGGAACACTTAGCAACATGGTTGGTAAAAATGAAGGATTTTTGCCTCCATTGGGGGTTTTAAGATTTAGGAGTTTAAAGGTTTAGAAGGATGCTTCAGGGTTCAGAAAATAGGTCCAAGTTTCAAAAGAAGGTTTCAGGGTTCAGAATAGGATCAAGGTTAGAAGGGGGATCAAGGTTAGAAGGGGGATCTAGGGTTCATGAATAGAGTACATGGTGGAGAACTTGTCTCCCTTAGAGACCTTGCAGGTCAATGGTTGAGGAACTAATCTAAGAGGGTAAGGGTTTAGGGGAAGCATAGGAGTGGGAGAAAAATAAGGTGTAAGAGCAAGGGGGTGGGGGGAGAGAGAGGAGAAGGGAGGAGGAGAGGGAGAGGAGGAGTTGCAAGGTTGGAAGAGATTTTGCTAGTGCATTCTTCTTTTGCATTTCAAATGCTACATGTTGTAGGAACATGGATAGATGCTATTTTAATCATTGAGTTTTGCAAATACATGCCTTTAAGACTTGCTACAACCTTCAAGATGTTGATCATAATGATTTTAATTCTAGTTACCCTCATTGTGATCATTCTATTGTGCGAGATTTTCAATGTTCTGTTGCACAATTGCACATGGTGCAATTATTCCTACAGACTAATTAACATGTGAGCGGGACAATACTTTTGTTCTTCAATTCTAGCTTGGATTGCCATTTGTGTTGTGGCCACAATGAATGTACTCATAATGTTCGCTAAATGGGCACCCCATGTATTTTTTGGCCACATCCAATGTACTCATACATTTTGCTGAATGAGCATGCGTGACTCCATGTATTTTTCCCACATCTTATGTACCCATAATTTTTGCTAAATGGGCACCGAATGTTCTTTGCGCATATCCAATGTGGCTCTCCATGCATTTTTTACCCATATATAATATAATGACAAGCTTTGGCCATGCTTCCTCAATACTTATGTTTGTTGTATGTTGATTGTTGGGTAATGTAAATTGTGTAGTTACTAAAAGTACACTTTAAAATTACACTTTGCTGATGGTTTATGCGTGTTGCATTTACAAATTGTTTCTTAGTTGTAGGATTGCCATGCAAATGTAATGCATGAACTTGTCCTTTCATGAAGTTATAGATCTTTCCCTTACACTTTCAGAGGTAGTAATCCTTTGTGTAATCCTCATTTCATTGTTGTCATGCGCCATCACTATCAACGAAAGCGTGCTAGCCCCTAGGAAAGATTTATAACGTCATTAATGGCTAGTACACAACACAATGAATATAGCAATGCTCCACCACTTGCATTATCATGAAATTGTTATTAATACGTGACACTTTGCAATGCACCCATAATTATGGAGATGTTGAAGTAATGTAGTTGTACTTGTTGAAATGATGCCTACACTACGACTTGATAATATACTAGAACGTGCAAAATTTAGACTACTATATTAAATCGGGATGGAAACATAAACTCCAAAAGCAATCCATAATTTAAAAGACAATCTACAATGCCTTCTAGTATGTAGAGCACAAAATGGTTGCAACAATAGCCTCAGCTCCCGGTCCCTTGCATTTTGCAATGTCTCTCCGCACATCACCCAAGAAATGCAACCTTATTCTTTGGCCAAATCCATTGTATTCTTGATGGCAGATGTTATATCTCCACTGTTTTTGACTAGTATTGTAACATAATTGTCCACCCTTGCAATAGCTTCAGCTAGTGTCATAGGTTGTGCTGTTGTGTGAACATCATTGTTACCATCTCCCCACAAGATGGTGACCACCCTCTCAGTACCATGCCCTCTAAACAGTGGCATTGCTCTATTGGGATCACCCAAGAAGTGCCATAATATTCTTATAGATGAGCCTCTATATTCTTCATGGTAGATGTCACATCTATAATGATTGCCAAAATTAACATCATAACATAGTTGCGTGCCGCTCTTGGATCTCAAGTCCTCTCTGGGGCCATGGTGTGCTGTCAAAATTGGGAAAAAAGAACACAATTACTTACACATATTTCATAATCATTGAAATAATTTAGAGCTTCCAAGTGTCCTTGAAGCATATAACATCTAGATTGTAACATATAACTAGTACTTGTAAGCTTGCTAGACCTCAAGAGAGAGAAATAATCCAATTAGATGATTATGAATGTGGTAATCTACCTATTAAAATAGGTGTGGGATGGCATATTACCTTTTCCCACATCCCCCCCCTCCTCTCTCTCTCTCTCTCTCTCTCTCTCTCTCTCTCTCTCATAAGCACCTATTTGCACCATGATCATTCGCAACATTATGCTCTGCTGGTGAATGTCAATATTTTGTAGTAGCTAGCATTACTTACACAAGAACTTATAGGTTGCAAGCCATTTCAATTCTTTCCAAAATAAAAACACACTTGCCAATTGTAAAAATTTAATGGGGTGAACTTTTTCATGGGTCATAATGCAACAAAAAATAGGAGTATCAATACTCTTACAAGTGGCATGGAAGATTCTTGTGTAGAAAATGAACAAAAAATACTATGGCATGCTAGTATACCACAAATCAATGAACTTAACAAATAGAATAAGAGATGATCTCTTTGCATGGAACATAGAAAATAAAAAGAACCATAATCGACATATTATTCACTTATTATTTATTAGTATCTCTATAGCTCTACTGAGCTTATTGGAGTTTATTATAACACGCACACACACATACACACACACGCACACACACACATCCCTTTGGGGACCCTTGTGTGCTTCAAGCTTGTCAATATACTGATGGCCCATGAAGGTAGGAAATCATATTGAAGTATTTCATAAAGTATATGATGTTCCACTTAGGCACATGCTCAGTCCCGTGGAGGTTATTGCATCCTCGAGAACTTGACAATTCTTTTTAATATTGTTTTCTCCATAATGATTTTTATTATTGAACATGGCACTATTATAATGGAAATAATGGATGAACATGGCCAAGTTATTGTTTATTTAATTTTATGAACTTTACCCATTAGCAGAGGGAAGTTATAGGGTTGATTAAGCTTTAAAACACCAATTACACCTGATTGAATCATTTGAGATGGTTGTTGCCATAGCGACGGAAAAAATACTATACACAATTTGTAATGGCCTGAGATAGAGAGGGATTGAGTGTTATTGGCAATGGGGAGTACTCCTACCCCTACTAATGGCATTGAGATTATAGATTTGGAGAATTTCCATGACACTATCAGGAAAATATAGAAGTACTAGAAGCGTGTATTAAAAAATTGGTACTTGGGGTTGGAGAAGGAAATTACCACCTGCCCAGTATTTCCCCCCCTTCTTTTGCCTTAGTGAACCTTGCCCATTATCCATACTATCCATACTACACAAACTGAAGTCGAATAGGAGCTAAAACCTTCAGTAGTTGGAGTGAACCTGGTGCTACAACACATTAGTCAAAGAGCCATTTCTAAGTCAAAGATCCAGGTGCGGTACATGATTGTCTATGTCCTCTCGCACTTAGTATGGGGTGATGATTCATCTGTACATGAGGGACTAGTGTGATAGAATCTTCGAGGATCCTGACTACATACCAAGTGGTGAAAGTTCATCAACAAATTCAGTTCACAATTTGGAAATCCAAGAAGCAACAAATGAGCTTGGAGTGTTGAGTGCTTCAACACCGACTAAAACTTTCCTACGAATTACACTCGGCACACATTTAGCTGCAGGCTTATACATTACTACTGAACTTCAACCCTTGCAACCCCAACCAAAAAGGATTGCATCTGTTCCACCATCTGTCAAAATGTAGAACCCATTAGTCAAAGCAACAAAATTTTATAGGAAGAGAGGACTAGACCCAGACAGCCATGTTGGATAGTTCGAGACCCATTGAACTGCTACTAGATTTGGGGCGCTACCTTCTGATACAGTGAAGAAAGAACAATTTGCAGCTACCTTTGAAGGTAAGACAATGAGTTGGTTTATGCAATATGGTCTTACTCATTTTGTAGATTATGATGCCTTGAAGAACTCATTCTTGAGTAGACTCAAAAAAGAAAAAACTTCAAAAGCAATGCTTTTAAGAAGCTTTAGAATATGAAACAAAAAGACCTACTGGTGGAGGACTATGCACAGAAGTTCAAGAATCTAAACCAAAAGCTAGTTGCCCCACAAAGGCCTACTCAAGAACAACTTGGTGACTACTTTTGCAAAGGACTGAGCAAACAATTGAAGACTACAATAGCAACACGAGACCAGTTGGTAGGAGCAAATGACTTCAACAACTTGGTAGAAGCAGCCCAAAAAGTTGAGCAGAGATTTGGATCTAACAAAAATCAAAGAGAGGAAAGAAGAAAAAAGCCCATGGATCTGACATAGATTCAGTCATAGAAACTGATTCCGATGTAGAGGATGAGGACAGTGAAGACTGAGAGTCAGATAGCTCTGATGAAGATTTCGATGATGAAGAATCTAGCAAAAGCAAAAAGAATAAAAAACACAAGAAATCAAGGCCAAGGATAAGGCAAAGAACAAAAAGAAAGAGGACAAGATCTCGAGCAATTGTAGAATCTGAGGTTGTCACCAAACAGGTCAAGATTTC
This sequence comes from Dipteris shenzhenensis, assembly GCF_047967505.1. Taxonomy (NCBI): domain Eukaryota; kingdom Viridiplantae; phylum Streptophyta; class Polypodiopsida; order Gleicheniales; family Dipteridaceae; genus Dipteris; species Dipteris shenzhenensis. The sequence goes on from NC_141615.1 coordinate 6,151,759, forward strand.
TTGTGAGTACTGTGGGAAAGACAATCATGACAAAGACAAGTGTTGGTAAAACCCAAACTTCAGAGGGAGGGTACCCCATCACATTCAAGGAGCAAATAATGCAATCCCATGACCTGCAATCAATTGGATTGGAGTGGGAGGACAAATGCAACAAAGGTTGGAAGAACAACCAGAATTGGGTAGCTCAACAAAGACCCAACATGAATCTAGCTTGTAATTATTGTGGTGTAGATGGTCATAGACAAGGTCCACAATGTGAACTATGGTGCGAGCATGAGGATGAAAGAGGCATTCCAATTGTGTAGTATAATGGAAGAGGAAACCCAAATCCCCCAGCACAACCACTAGCAAGAGTTAATATGGTGTTCCTAACGAGCATTGAAGAGTAGTCTAAGGATACTATGCATCAAGAGACTATTCAGACTGTCACAATAGTCCATACAACCAAACAAAGCAAATCATTCCTTGAAGTGGAATGTGAGGGCACAACATGCAAGAAGTAGGATGAGATAGCTAAAGCTCAAAAGGATGTGGATGCAATGGCAATGACAAGGTCAAGGGAAAACAAACACTCCTAAGTTTGGGGGAATCTCTAAGAATGCAATTAAGCCAATTGATTGGGCTGAATAAGAAGAGGTTCAAAACAAAGACTTAGAGCAAATTTTGTAGATCAATGTAGCAAAAGAAGCAAAGGAAGCTGAGTTACACAAGAAGGGGAAAGCAAAAGTAGATTTGATTCCAAAAACATAGTTGTCCGACTTCAAGGTGTCGAAAGTGTTACCAAGAATCAATGAGAGTCCCATTCATGCAAAAGATGATAGAGATTCAAATAGGCCAAGCCATAAGAGGACAACAGAGCATCCAGCTGATGCAAAACAAGAAAGCCACAGTCAACAAACTAAAATAAAAGTTCCTAAGGAAGAGATTCAGATTCCTGTCAGAACCAAATTGGAGAGTAATTGCAAAGTAGAGAGCAACAATAGTAGACAACTAGCAAAGGATTTGCAAGAGGATATGCCTGACATGCATGAAAACATTATGGTATTTAAAGGAGACAATGCTTACAAGATAAAAGGTCATGGTTGTTTCTTTAAGGAGCTACTACACTCAAAAGTACAAATTACCTTGGATCAGCTCTTGAATCTAGTACTTGCATTCAAATAACAATTATTTCAAGGCTAACAAGAAGATGACCTACCTAAGGTACCAAAAGAAATGCTCGAAGAGGATGAAGAAGAAGCTGTAGAATAACTGTGGAAGAAGTGGATTATACATGTAGAGAGAGAAGCTCTCCAAATTGTATAAATATACCATAATGGAATGAAGCCCACACTCTTTGGGTTGTGTTGAGTTCTACTTTGGTATTACAAGCAATTGTCTCAAGTGTCCATGCTTCCTTGCACTCCACATCCAAAAGCATATCCTAACCTTGCAACTCCTCCTCCCCTCTTCTCCAACCTTACAACCCATCCTCTCCCTCTCCTCCTTCCTCCTCCTCCCTTCTCCTCCTCCCTCTTCCTCCTCCTCCTTCCTCTTCCTCCTCTTCCTCCCTCTTTCTCCCTTCTCCTCCTCCCTCCTCCTTCTCCTCCTCCTCCTCCTCCCTTCACTCTCTTCTTTCCCCCATGCTCTTACACCTTCTTTCTCTCCCACTCCTATGCTCCCCCTAAACCCTTAGTTCCTAAACCCTTAAATCTCCATGATCTACAAGGGAGATGAGTTCTCTACCATGTACTCTACTCTAAATCTTGGAACCTCTTTTAAACTATGGAACCTCCTTCTAAACCTTGGAACCTCCTTCTAACCTTGGAACCTCTTCTAAACCTTGGAACCTCCTCCTAACCCTTAAACTCCTCCTAAACGTTGCAACACCCAATGAAGACGAAAGCCTTCATTACCTCAACCATGATGATACACGTTTTTTTTCCACATGCATGCACTATGTTTACTTACCACACTTAAGCCTATGTCTCTCACTGAAACACCACTCGAGGTCCTAAGCTACACGTATACTACAAACAACAATCCCGATATATCTGTAGGTGACAAAAAGTCTCGAAACCCTGCATATTGAGAATATCCAACTCTTCTCGTGAAAGCCGTGGGAGAGAGCCTACATTTGGCGCCACTATGGGGGAGACTAGCATCTCAACAAGTAACGAGTAAACATACATGGGTATGTGTAAAAAACAAACTTCAAACTTTCACGAACATATCACTCAAGAGCTAGGAGAGCTAAAATTTTAACTCAAGTAAAAAAATAAAATAAAAATCCTAGCTGAAACTCTTCATTCCCGGTTTAGGAAAATGCATGTTTTTTGGAAAAACAGCACCTTAAGAAATAAATCAGACCATGTGATGGTTGTCAAAGTATAGAGCTTGAAATTTTGAACATTTCTCCTTTTAACGGAAGCACATTCTGACACAACCACCAAAAGTTATGGGCAATCGATGATTAAAGGGTCTAAATGCCATCACCCAAAAGAAAAATTAAAACCACCTCCCTAGTCAAACTTGGACAAATTCAAAGGTGCACATGTGTTTGACTAAATCCACAGTTCCCCCTCCTTCCCTATAAAAGAGCACACACCCTCTCATACTTTTTCTTTCACATCTTGCCTCCATACTCTTCCCCATTCTGAGTCCTACGCAAGACACTCCTCCCTCTCCATCGACCACCACCCTACTCCCATCCTCACACAGTAAGTTACTTCGAGTCCATCTTGCAGTGATAACCTAGCCATCCACCCACCGTCCATTAGTTCTCAACAATCCCGTTACATCGAGAAAGACTTGGAGAGTGTTCAGGTGACCATATCTTCCTCCCTTAGGATTTTCGTTAAAGTTTTTCATCTGTCAAGTTTTTTTTCTTTTTTCCCCCTCTCCCTCCTCCATCTCCCCCTCCACCGTCCCCTCCATCTCCACCACCCCTTTTCCCCCCTCCCTCTCTCCATTCCCTCACCCCACCCCCCCTTCCATCTCCTCCACCCCCCTCCACCACCACCCCCTTCCCCCCCCCCCTCCATCTCCACCTCCCCCCCTCACCACCACCCTTTCCCCCCCTCACTCCCTCCATCCCCCCCCCCCCCCCCCCCACCCTCCCCTTCCATCTCCTCCACCCCCCCTCCACTACCACCCCCCTCCTCCATCTTCCCCTCCACACCCCTCCATCTCCACCACCAACCCCCCCTCCTCCATCTCCCCCCTCCACCACCACCACCACCCCCTTCCCCCCCCCCTCCATCTCCATCTCCGCCTCCCCCCTCACCACGACCCTTTCCCCCCCCCTCCTCCATTTCCACCACCCCCCCTCCCATCTCCACCCCCACCCTTTCCTCCCCCTTCCTCTCCACTACCCCCTTCACCACCCCCCTTTGCCCCCCCTTCACCACACCCCTCCTCCTAACCCTTAAACTCCTTCTAAACCCTGTAACCCCCAATGAAGACGAAAGCCTTCATTACCTCAACCATGATGATACATATTTTTTTTACACATGCATGCACTATGTTTGCTTACCACACTTAAGCCTATGTCTCTTGCTGAAACACCACTCGAGGTCCTAAGCTACACGTATACTACAAACGACAACCCCGATATATTTGTAGGTGACAAAAAGTGTCGAAACCCTGCATATTGAGAATACCCAGCTCTTCTCGCAGAAGCCGTGGGAGAGAGCCTACATTTGGCATCATTGCGAGGGAGACTAGCATCTCAACAAGTAACGAGTAAACATACACAAGTATGTGTAAAAAACAAACTACTTCGAACTTTCATGAACATATCACTCAAGAGCTAGGAGAGCTAAAATTTTAACTCAAGTAAAAAAATAAAATAAAAATCCTAGCTGAAACTCTTCGTTATTGGTTTAGGAAAATGCATGTTTTTTGGAAAAACAGCACCTTAAGGAATAAATCAAACCATGTGATGGTTGTCAGAGTGTAGAGCTTGAAATTTTGAACCTTTCTCCTTTTAGCAGAAGCACATTCTAACACAACCACCAAAAGTTATGGGCAATCGGATGATTAAAGGGTCTAAATACCATCACCTAAAAGAAAAATTAAAACCATCTCCCTAGTCAAACTTGGACAAATTCAAAGGTGCACATGTGTTTGACTAAATCCATAGTTCCCCCTCCTTCCCTATAAAAGAGCACCCATCGCTCTCATACTTTTTCTTTCACATCTTGCCTCCATACTCTTTCCCATTCCGAGCCCTATGCAAGACACTCCTCCCTTTCCATCAACCACCACCCTACTCCCATCCTCACATGGTAAGTTACTTCGAGCCCATCTCGCAGCGATAACCTAGCCATCCACCCACCGTCCATTAGTCCTTAACAATCCCGTTACATCGAGAAAGACTTGGAGAGTGTCCATTGGTCCTCCATCTTCCCCTCCACCCCCCTCAATCTCCACCACCAACCCCCCCTCCTCCACCTCCTCCTCTGCCACCACCCTCTCCCCCCCCCCCCCCCATCTCCACCTCCCTCGCTCACCACCACCCTTTTCCCCCCACTCCCTCCATCCCCCCCTCCCACCCTCCCCTTCCATCTCCTCGACCCCCCCTCCACCACCACCCCCCTCCATCTTCCCCTCCATGCCCCTCCATCTCCACCACCAACCCCCCCTTCTCCATCTCCCCCTCCACCACCACCACCACCACCACCACCACCCCCTTCCCCCCCCTTCTCCATCTCCATCTCCACCTCCCTCCTCACCACGACCCTTTCCCCCCCTCCTCCATTTCCCCCCCCCCCCATCTCCACCCCCACCCTTTCCCCCCCCTCCCTCTCCACCACCCCCTTCACCACCCCCCTTTCCCCCCCTTCACCACCCCCCTCCTCCTAACCCTTAAACTCCTCCTAAACCCTGTAACCCCCAATGAAGACGAAAGCCTTCATTACCTCAACCATGATGATACACATTTTTTTTACACATGCATGCACTATGTTTGCTTACCACACTTAAGCCTATGTCTCTCACTGAAACACCACTCGAGGTCCTAAGCTACACATATACTACAAACGACAACCCCGATATATCTGTAGGTGACAAAAAGTGTCGAAACCCTACATATTGAGAATACCCAGCTCTTCTCATGGAAGCTGTAGGAGAGAGCCTACATTTGGCATCGTTGTGGAGGAGACTAGCATCTCAACAAGTAACGAGTAAACATACACAGGTATGTGTAAAAAACAAACTACTTCGAACTTTCATGAACATATCACTCAAGAGCTAGGAGAGCTAAAATTTTAACTCAAGTAAAAAAATAAAATAAAAATCCTAGCTGAAACTCTTCGTTACCAGTTTAGGAAAATGCATGTTTTTTGGAAGAACAGCACCTTAAGGAATAAATCAAACCATGTGATGGTTGTCAGAGTATAGAGCTTGAAATTTTGAACATTTCTCCTTTTAACGGAAGCACATTCTGACACAACCACCAAAAGTTATGGGCAATCGATGATTAAAGGGTCTAAATACCATCACCTAAAAGAAAAATTAAAACCAGCTCCCTAGTCAAACTTGGACAAATTCAAAGGTGCACATGTGTTTGACTAAATCCATAGTTCCCCCTCCTTCCCTATAAAAGAGCACCCGTTGCTCTCATACTTTTTCTTTCACATCTTGCCTCCATCATCTTCCCCATTCTGAGCCCTATGTAAGACACTCCTCCCTCTCCATCGACCACCACCCTACTCCCATCCTCACATGGTAAGTTACTTCGAGCCCATCTCGCAGCGATAACCTAGCCATCCACCCACCGTCCATTGGTCCTCAACAATCTCGTTACATCGAGAAAGACTTGGAGAGTGTTCAGGTGACCATATCTTCCTCCCTTAGGATTTCCGTCAAAGTTTTTCGTCCGTCAAGTTTTTTTTCTTTTTTTCCCCTCCCCCTCCTCCATCTCCCCCTCCACCCTCCCCTCCATCTCCACCACCCCTTTTCCCCCCTCCCTCTCTCCATTCCCTTGCCCCACCCCCCCTTCCATCTCCTCCACCCCCCCTCCACCACCACCCCCCTCCTCCATCTTCCCCTCCACCCCCCTCCATCTCCACCACCAAGCCCCCCTCCTCCATCTCCCCCTCCACCACCACCCCCTCCCCCCCGCCCCCCCTCCATCTCCACCTCCCCCCACTTCACCCTTTTCCCCCCTCACTCCCTCCATCCCCCCCCCCCTCACCCTCCCCTTCCATCTCCTCCACCCCCCCTCCACTACCACCCCCCTCCTCCATCTCCCCCTCCACTCCCCTCCATCTCCACCACCAACCCCCCCTCCTCCATCTCCCCCTCCACCACCACCACCACCCCCTTCCCCCCCCTCCTCCATCTCCATCTCCACCTCCCCCCTCACCACCACCCTTTCCCCCCCCCTCCTCCATTTCCACCCCCCCCCCCTCCCATCTCCACCCCCACCCTTTCCCCCCCCTCCCTCTCCACCACCCCCTTCACCACCCCCCTTTCCCCCCCCCCCTCTCTCTCTCTCTCTCTTTCCCCCCCTTCTCTCTCTCTCTCTCTCTCTCTCTCTCTCTCTCTCTCTCTCTCTCCCCCCTTCTCTCTCTCCCTCTCTCTCTCTCTCTCTCTCTCTCTCTCTCTCTCTCTACCCCCCCCTCGCCGGCCGCTCCACACCCTAAAATCCCTAACACTAACCTAATAAGCAAGGGACATGCCCTTGCTGCTAAGGGCATGGCGCCCGTCGAAACGACGATGCTCGTGCAGCGCCTGCCTCGCTAGCGGTGGTGCTCACCACCACCTTGTCCCCCACCACCTCCTCCCCTCACCACCGCACCCACCACCTCGCCATCGCGCTGCGACGCCTGTTCCCTCCACCATCCACCCCCGCCCCGCCTCACCTCACCTCACCACCTGCCTCCTCCCCCCTCCCCTCCCCTTCACTCCACACCTCCTTCCCCCTCACTTCACCAGCCCCCCTCCCCTCCTCTCCACTCCACCCTCCCCCCCCCTTCGCGAAACCCCCCCTCTTCATAAACTCCTGCTGCAATGCAACCCCCCCCCCCCCCCCCCCCCCCCACGAATTTTTAAAAATTAATTAAATAATTTAATTTATATTAAAAAAACCCTAACCTGACCCTAAATCTAAACTTTGTTAGGTTTAACCTAGGCTGGGTTAGTTTAACCTAGCTTAGGTTAGTTTACCTTAGGTTAGGTTAGTCTAACTTAGTTAGGTTTAACCTAGGTTAGCTTAACTAACCTTCAGTTTAGTAACTAACTATAGTTAGTGAAAGTAGTTAGGTTAACTATCCAGTTACAGTAACTGAGGAGGATATAGACTAGTTAATCTAACTGGAATTAACTTTGTTCAAACCCCTCAGTTGAACTTAAAGCCCATTCACACCAACCTTAATACCTCCCCCAAAAGGCCAATTTTACCCCTACTTCAAGACATTGTATCACGCCCGTTTGGGACCCAAAATGGACCCCGTTTGAACCAAAATTTCACACACAAAAACATCATGCTATAGGGTATTTTTCTAGTCCATTACACACCATTTTGGCATCCCTAGAACTTGCTCATTTGTGTCCCCGTGCGGGCCTCGTTTTGCACAAATTTGTTCGTATCTTTACACCGTGACCTCCGATTGACACTCCGTCTGCACCGGCACATTTCCCTACACACATAGGACAGCCTTAGGCACATTATTAACACGATGGTCCCTCCAAAACTAACACCACTCTAACCCTCAAACAAAACTACATCAACACGTGCACTTGCGGCAGAGACACCCTTTGCAAATCTCACCCAATCTGCATGTAGCTACATTTCGGCCAATGCCTCTGACTCCAACGCTCACCAAATCTGCATACAAATCCACTGCAACCACCACTCCTGATAATCCTCCACCCCGAATCCCCCCCTGAAAATCAAGCAATTCCTTTAACTCCTCCATGCCACAACATGGCTAGACGCCATCGCGACAATGATGGGGATATCGACCTCGATGTAGAGACTGACAATTTCTTTAATAGAAGAAATAATGACAATCAATGCAGACACCCCTTGGGAAAGTTTGAACTTCCCAAATATAATGGTAGGGGAGATCCATCCCGATTCCATCAGCATGTTGATGCCGCATGCTGAGCAGGTGGAGATCAATCCCATAAAACTAAGGTGGCTTGGTTTCCCATGGCCTTAACTAATGAAGTGTCTGAATGGTACCTAGACCTTCTATTGGAAGAGCGAGCCACATGGGACCTACTTCAAATAGAATTTAAAAGACACTTTCAAATGGAGAGGCTACAAGATGATCCTGCTCTCCAACTAAGCAAGATCGAACAAGGCCGTCGAGAAGATGTACGCACGTACTTGGGTAAGATGAAAAGATTAATCATGCCAAATGTGACCCCCACCCCGATGCAAAGTACCTCAAGGCCTGGTTCATTGTAGGACTAAGAAAGAAAATCTGAAAGGATATGAAAAAGATTAACAGTTATGAAACGTTTAGTGTTGCTCATGCGGTAGCCATTGACATCGAGGAGGGCATGACCGCGACTCTGACACTAGCAGTGATGACGGCAGATCTAGTGCACGAGATAAGCACTCAAAAAAGCGCAAATCCAAGTCCACTACCGAAACATCAAATGAAGATCACCTAGAGGCGATGACCATGAAGTTGAAAGAAGACGTGATGCAGGCCAAGGAACAAAAACTTCACTTGTCTCAGCTACCACCTTAGACATATCCACGGTGAGAAAATGTCTGGTGTCCACACTGCATGGCCAATCATACAGCAAATGAGTGCTCGGCCCTAAGAACCAGGATCATTGCACAAGCAAATCCATCGCCAAGGTTGTGATGCCATATCTACATCATCGGCGGCCATGATGAAAATAGTTGCATCTTCAACATACGCAACAACCCACCTCGACCTCAACAATACCAAGTGGCACCCATGCCACTGTACAGGAAACTGGCACTTGCATAAGCGCCCCTAGCTCCAAGGCTAAATCCTATTCCTGTTCGGACACAAGTCCCACAACTACTTAGGAATCCGAATCCACGACCATATCCAAGAGCACCAAATCCAGCTCCTTAGGCAGTTCCAATACATCAATTACAAGCTGAGAAAGTGGACCCATCATTTGAGTATGAAACAAAGTACCCAGTGTACTATGTAGAAGTTGCAAAGGGTCTAATACCAGTTTATGCAAATAAAGTACATCCCAACACATATCGAGCACCAATCAAGTGCTACGGTTGTGGAGAAAATCACCGGATTGCAGAGTGCCCTCATCATGGTAGCCCCGCTACTTTCCAACCACTCTGTAGAGATTGTGGCATAGGACATGCTTGTATGGATTGTCCCATGAAAAATAGAGTCCCACAACAAACAGAGGTTAAGCTTGACATCCCAATCGGCATCATTGGGGTGGATCATCAAAGTCTGGGTTCGGCAAGTGTAATATCACAACCTATAAATGTAATTACATGCCAATAGAAAGAGGCCACCAAAGACGCTAACATTCCAATCCAACCAAGGTGACTTCTTGAAAATAAAGCATAAGTGCCTCCATCTCCACCAAGCAATGAGCAGCTGAGCTCATCCACATTAACTCTCAAGCCTCAAATAAAAGAAGCTCCATACCCAAATGCAGAGGTGGAGAAGGCTCATTTTCAGGCACTTCAACAATGGGTACAAAAGGAACAAGCTCAATTTGAGGCTAGGAAATAAGCTCAATTTGAGGCTGAGAAAAAGCTCAAGACCCAATCCATGACTTGGCCCCATAGAGTATTGATACTGTACTCGAACCTCTGTTCCAACAATAGACTCCACAACATAATGTACTACCACGTCAACTTGAAGGAGCCGCACTCTCTAGCATCCTGAGTTGCCCTGTGTCAATTTCCATTGGAATCCTCCTACAAAATTGTCCCAACCTCTGGGAGAGTTTCAAAGGATGGATGAACTCACAAATCCTCCTCCACCTATGAACGACATCGAAGATATCCCTGTGTGGATGGGTGAGAGAGATGACATATGCAACATTACTGTGCCTTTGATCCACAAGGCATATAATGAAGTCCAAGCCATAGTGGATGGTGGAGCAGGTGTAAATGTCCTATCAAAGGAGCTCTACGAAGATTGGGGTCTCCCACCAATGCAAAAGGCTATTTTCAACATATGCCTTGCTGATTCACGGGCTAAGCCCTTGGGAATAGTAAATGGCATGTCCACAAAGGTCACAAGAGTCCGCTTTTTTCTTCAATTCACAATCTTGGATCTCCCAAAAAATCCTATCAAATCTTACTGGGACGTCCTTGGTTATGGGAAGCATCAGTCCATGATTGGGGAACTGATAGACTGACAATCCAGAATCACGATACCGCAGTCAGGGTGAATGTGGCAATAGGAGCTATAAAACCAGTTGTGCCTAGAGCATTGGATGACACATCTTCCACGACAATCTCAAGCAAATTAGCTCCCTTGCAATAGCATGCCATAGCAGGTGACTCACAAAGCAATGTCAATAACTGGATACAAACATTGGCAACCATTGACAACTACCATTCATTAGACCCCATCTTCTCACCTATAGATGCTAAGGTGCTACAGGTAGATCTTTCACTCACACATGAAGAACCAATCGATCTAGAGGTGCCCTTCTTTATGGCTGACCTCGAGTGGAATAATGAACGTGAAGAAGGTACCCATACCAATGATGACTCAGATTTTCCTTGGGACCTTGAAACAGAGGCTAAGAATGCTGAAATTGAAGATCAAATCTTTGATAATTAGCCATTCTGCATGCCCTAATGGCAGTCGAGCTCCCAAAAGTTAAACCTCCAAAGTTGAATAACAGCAGAAGATCCCGCAAGAAAGCTGAAGGAGGAAATCGTAGAAAAGCCAAGGCCGAACACTTTAATGAATTCGAACGAGTCCAAACAAGGATCGTCGAACTGTACCTTGCAAAGCTAGCTCCCTCAAAATTAGAACCATTGCCTCTTGAATGGTTCCCTAAGGGATTGGAAGGAGTATGTGCAGCAAATGAACCCTTGGAAACACCTTACTCGTGGAAAAGTTACCCCACAGTTCCCAACGTAAGAAGTTTCAAAAATATAAGCCACATGTGCGGATGAGCTCGATCAAGAGACTTCAGAAAAAGAAAGTCAAAAAGAGCCTAACAAATTGGTAAATGAAACTATGCCACCTAGTACACATGGCACATGTTAGGCTAGTTCAACACCATCAAAGGCCGATCTTCAAGAAGTGCCAGAATACTTCAAGAATTACACAAGTGGTAGTGTGCCAATAGCAATGCCAAGACCACTAAGGGAATCTGAAGTTCAAAAAACTGATAGCATTGGAGAAACTCCAATCTATGAGGGACTAGCAAAAACACACACAATAAACCTCACCCTTGAAGGGGAGGAAGAAAAACTGGTTTTCATTGGGAAACAACTTCGACAATAAACCAATCAGGAGTGTGAAAACCAGTTTTCAAAAGCACTCCTAATGGAATAAATGCTGCTACAATTAGGGATCACTATCCCCTACCCTTAACAGAAACAGTGTTGGAAAAGGTGGCAAGCTCTGAAATATATAGCTTCTTGGATGGCTTCAGGGGCTATAACCAAGTGCAAATTGCTCGTAAAGACCAATTAAAAACAACATTTGCTACAAAATAGGGTATTTTTGCATATAGAGTAATGCCCTTCGGCCTTTGTAATGCCCCGGTCACATTCCAGTGAGTCATGTTCACAGCTTTCAAGTCATTTCTAAATAAGTTTTTATAGGTGTTCTTGGATGATTTGTGCATCCATTCAAAACAAAAAGACACTTCAAATGTCTTGAAGCAGTACTAATCAAATGCAGGGAGTATGGCATCTCCTTAAATCCAACAAAATGCCAGTTCATGGTCACCCACAGAGTTGTTTTGGGACACATCGTCTCTCAACACGGGATTGCAACTGACATGGACAAAATCAAAATCATCATGGAATTGCCTCCTCCTACAAATTCCAAAGGTGTATAGGTCTATGGGACATGCCCGCTATTATAGAAGATTTATATTGTGGTATACCATGATAGCTAGACCACTTTACAAATTATTAGTGGAATTCTTATGGACCGAAGAGTGTGACCAAGCCTTTGAGCTTTTAAAGTGGTGCCTAATCACAGCACCCATCCTTATATCTCCCAATTGGGATATTGATTTTCATGTTCATACTGATGGATCCAAGTATGCAATTGGGAGTGTGCTTTGTCAACTTGGTGAACATAAGAAAGACTACCCATTCTACTTCGCCAATCGACAACTCAATGATGCAAAGATCAACTATACCACCACAAAAAGAGAAGCCCTAGCAATGGTGTATAGTGTAAAGAAATTTCGGCACTATCTACTGGCAAATGATTTTGTCTTCTACACCGACCATCAAGCATTGCTTTATCTTGTGAACCGTCCGTATACAACAGGAAGAATAACCAGATGGCTCCTCTTGCTTCAGGAATTCAACTTGAAAATAGTGGTTCGCAAAGGTGCCCAACACTACATTGCCGATCACATGTCTCATGTCAAATCGGGAGAAGAAGCCACTGGAGTAGAAGACGACATACCAGATGCCACACTATTTCAAATAGATGCTGTTCTAGAGTGGTATGGAGATATCGTTGGGTACTTAATGGTAGGAAGACCACCCCCTGAAATGAAAGCAGTAGATGTCAGAAATTGATTCTAAAGGCTGCACCCTATCAACTCATTGCAGGACAACTGTACAAGATGGGCAAGAACCAGATATTAAGAAGATGTGTAATGCCTCATGAGATCATGCCAATCCTAAGTGAAGTCCATGAAGGCATTGCAGAAGGACACTTCCAAGGGGAAGCCACAGCAAGAAAAGTTCTCCTCGTAGGCTACTAGTGGCCAACAATGTGGGCAGATGCCTATGAATATGTAAAAGGCTGTGATGTATGCCAACGGACTACTAAACCACAACACAAAGACTTCAATCCCCTAACAATAGTTGTTGCACAAAAACCATTTGAAAAATGGGGGATTGACTATGTGGGTCCCATACATCCAGCAACAAAAGGAACACAGGCATGCTACATCATTGTGGCCACTGATTACTTTACAAAATGGGCTGAAGCCAAAGTAGTTAGAAAGGCAGATGCCAGAAGCATAGCAAGAGTCTTATATGAAAATGTGATTACCTGATTCGGATGCCCCATTGAAATTGTGTCAGATAGAGGCACATATTTTGTCAATGAGGTAATCCAAGAAGTCTTGTCGGGCTTTATGGTAATCCATAGAAAAAGCACACCCTACTACCCCCAAGGGAATGGACAGGCCGAATCCACCAACAAAATAATATGCATTATCCTCACCAAGGTAGTAGAATCACAGCATTTTGATTGGGCAAAGAAGCTGAATGCAGCCTTATGGGCATACATAACCACACTCAAGGTCACTACAGGGAACACACCTTTTCAATTGGTGTACGGCCTTAAAGCTATGGTCCCACTAGAATTTGTCATACCAAGCCTACGCATAACAATATAGGAATGCATGGGAGACCATGAATCCTTGAAAGAAAGACTCTATCAGTTGGAGAAGCATATAGAGACAAGACTAGTTGCCTACAATGCCATGACAAGAGAAAAACACAGAAGAAAGGCATGGTTTGATAGAAATCTAAAAGCTAAAGACATCAAGGAAGGCAACTTAGTCCTGTTATACAATGCCAAAGTACACAAGGGGAAACTGAAGTATCTAGGTCAAGGGCCCTACTGAGTACGAAAGATGAATCCCATCGGAGCTGGAGTTGTGCTGCTATAAACATTGGATGGAGTCCAATTCAACACAATAATAAACAGGGGCCGATTAAAGTGCTACTACATCAACACACAAGCCATTCCCAACAAAAATGAAGATTTGGGAAACCAAGTCTTCCTTAATTAGGATTAGATTGTATCATGAGCACTCACTTGCATATGTACGTCTTCGCACATATAGGTAGCATCAATCAATTTTAACCTAGGGCTCAGAAGTGATGCATGAGTTATAACTGCCCTATGAAAACACCAGCAATAAAAAAAGCATATAGTTAGTCTCTACCTAGCTACTAGGTCACATGCACACATGCTTTCGCTTAGACACATAGATGATTGCATGAATAATTATGCCACATACTTTCATTCCACAGTCTAAAAGCATGTATAAAAATAAGATCTCACTCACACACACACACACACAGGTCATACTTGCATGCCAACCAATCTAATGATCAATGGTACACCACATGCACATGGATGCAGGTTCAGAAAAGATGCCACCACTACAGAGGATGTGCAGAAAGAGCCCACCGCCTCAACCATGAGACCCCCTCCAGAGTTCATAGCCATCTGCATCCTCTCAACCACGGTGACCACAGGTATTTGTGGTCTAGAGCGATAGCTCTAAAGAGGATTCAGTGCATGACCAAGAAGAACAAATGCCACCCCAGTCACCACCGGCCTACACAACCATTGATGGGGCTCAATCACTGGAACTTGTTTGGCCACCCACATCAACTTATGCTCTTTCCTAGGAAGCAACATCTTACTTAGAGCAAAGGGGTCTAGGTAGTTTGCATGAGAGCCTAAAATCCTTGGAGGACAATCCTACAATGACCACATACATCAGGGACTTTCTCTATTCTTACCACTCCAGAAATGCAAATGTTGGCAAATACAGTACAATCATTGTACATCAGAGCCCACTAAACATTATCCTCGATAGTACAGCCATTCAAAGGGCTTTCTCACTACCAACACATGGTGTCGAATACCCTACATGGCCTGTCGATGCAAAGTTTCTCGAAGTATAGTCTCTCCTCACCAAGGGCACACTGTTCCATAGGGACAACATATTGCTTTGCACAATCCTTAACCATTGCCCCAAGGAAGCAGTACAATTCTTATCCACAATCTTGGGGGTTAAGTGCGGCAAGAATCGATCCCTTCCACTCCACACATTTATTTTCTGAGTAGGAAGCTAAAACAAGTCTTGGTCCATCACTTAGCCATCTTCTTTACAAAGAAACTAGATGGTTCATCAGGCCAAAAAAGTAAAATTCCACACTTATTGGCTATAATCATAAAAAAAGTGCTACAAGGAAGAGAAATGACTCTGCCCCAATCAACAAAACCAATTGAGGAGTTGGACATACCCTTCTCACTAGTATGGGAGTCGTCACCAACTTCTCCTACTATCACATTGATAAGTGCAGATGCCTTAGAAGAAATACCTATTCTGGAGGTCGAGATTGAGGAATTGCCCCACGAGATGCTATAACTCAGTGCACAACTGCAACCAATATATCTCCAACAATAGTAGCAATCAGAGCCTGAGGCAAGATCGGCACTAGAACCTGAGGAAAGATCAGCACCAGAGCCTAAGGGTATAGAATCGCCCATCGACGCCATGCCAGTCAATGAGCCATAAGGGGAGCTCTAGTGCTTGATCAATAGTATGACTATTGTACACAAGGGACTGAAATACCATTGGAACAACCTCCCCCAAGTCATAATCATCGGGATGGCTACATGGGCACCACTTGTATCAATAGTATCGCCAATCCTCATCACCGTCTATCATTCTCCAGCATCAAGCTAGCCAAATGATCCAAATGTCAGAACTATTCAGTAGCTTGGCCAAAGAAGAATATGCAAGAGAATTGGGTAGACAGACTGCAACAAAAATCGAAGACCAATTCTAGGCAATTGCCATAGAGGTCAAGGCACTTTGGGTGCAAATAGATGAGAAGGAGGTAGAAGAAGTGCACATGAACCAAGCTCAAGAGAAGGCAGTGAGGGATATGACCTCCAACCTCCACCAAAATCAAACATAGCTGACAGTAGCAGTACAACCAATGGCAATCCTACAGACCTACTATAACTCCTTGACATGTGCACATGCTCAGTAGATGGAGGTAGTGGCACAAGCTTGACTCACTCTAATTCACAAAGAAGAAGAGCTCCAGGATTGCAAAGACAGAGAATCTTAAAGGACCAACTTGCTACCGCTCAAGAGGCTAGCACTTCACAAGCACAAGTCTTGGACCAATGGTCCAATACCATTGAAGACATTCCTCAACAGGCAAAGGTCACCTTGCAAATGAGAAAGCTTAAGGAGGCATATACAACCATCTACCAGCAATATAAAGAAAAAATGAATGAGATGCACTCCCAAAAGATAATCATCTCTAAGCTTGAACTCCAATTGCTAATGCACAACAATGAGGCATTGAAAGACATCAATGAAGCCCCACTACAATGCACAACGGTGGTGTACCAAGAGCTTGTGTCTGCTCTACAAGTGGAAGATCACCTCAACGCACACGTGCTTATCCAATGGAAGCAACTCCAAATCAGGATCATATCTGCTCATCCAATAATCAAATGGGAATGTTCCATAGGGACCAAAACCCTGTGCCTAATTTGCCAAGACTTGTCTGAAGATGAAAAAAATGTCTTCTGCCTATCTACACATGTCGGGTTTATAGCATTCAAGATGGATGCTTTCATTGCATATGTATGCCTCATGGGTAGTCCTCCCGTCAGGGTTATTGCTGGTTTGTTGCCATTGCTTCAAAGGCCATCACTATTATTTGCAAGGCATGACATAACCGACATCCCACCCATGCAGCTGATGATCCCATTGCACTAGCAAAAAGAAATGTCGGAAGATGACAGGGCTTATCTCACATCCAGCTTCCCATATCTAACCACTCTCTCTAGCAACCTCATAACCTCACTTACCCTTGCTGCTACCACCCTCTTAACCTTCCCCGAGCTCCATCCTAACCATCTATTCCCTCCATCATCTCTTTGCTCATGCCTCTCACCATTTTCAACTAACCCAATAGTCACAAACTTACAAGCCCCTCACACCTAGCTTCTTCCCCTCCCTTGCTAATCCTACCCTTGAGGATTACCAAGCTACTCAAACCATTTGCCGAGTCCTTTTCTCCCTCCCCTCTGCTCCCCCTTCCGTAACTAACACTCTTCCATATTTCTCCCCCATGTCCCTAGATTCCCTCCTTGCCCCATCATCACCTTCGACACTACTTGTGCTTCCATCAGTAGAAAATGACACAGTATTTGATTTTGAATATTAGGATCCAGATAATCCAATTCGTACTCCCATGCCAAGTTCCAATGATGGGTATGATTTTGATGAGATACCACTTCCCAGTAACCCCATCAAGGAATTTTGGAGCAAATATCTTGATATGAAAACTCGAGGTGGATGGACCCTGGACAACTTTTCTACCAACCTTCGTTAGCATCAAATTAGTGAAGGTTGGATTAGCAAGTTGGATCCACAACCTGATTGGCACCATCCCAAGCTCTTTGATGTAATCTTCTTAAAGGAGTACCTATGTGCACCTCCATGTTGTAGAACCCATCCCAAGTTCTATGCAGTTCCACGATGTAAAAAATGGGAAGCCAACACACACACTTTGGATGAAGATCAAACTGTTAATTGGCCAATGATCGAACCATACTTTGGTGTTCAATGGAATATCCAAGGCACAATGATCCGAGCACTTTAGCAGCATGAGCAAATAATGCATGGCAACATTGATCGCTTCCTTTGCCTAAGTGCTATATTCTATAAAACATTGGAATTCATTCTGGAGGTCCCATGTTACCTCGATACCCATTTGCCTCCACTCAGTTTCAATCCCAATGAACAAGTCGATGCTCAGATTACAAGCCGACTCTATCAAAGAGTGATCTTCTTAGAAGCATGTCACATATCTCTGTTCGAACAAATGGTGGATATAGGCTACCTGGAAACTGAGCAAAAATTATATGGTGCCAAGGCTTTATAGCAGGATTGACTGGCACGACACAAGTTCCACAACCATTGGACTAAAGGCATGGCAATCCAAGTACATGCTCGCAACAAGCCATAACTCGAGGATGGGTAATAAAATGGATCCGGGAGTATGTTGTCTTTGTGCCAACATGGACTTAGGTGGAACAGAATGTGTGTGTAGCGTAGGGAAAAAGCTCCGCTTGTACTTGCATAAGGCTAGAAATAATCCCTCTTAGAAATCCAACTTGCATGTTTTACATGCAAGTTCTACATACAATTCCTACATGTGAGTTCTACATGCAACTCCTACATGTGAGTTCTACATGCAAGTTCTACATGCGAGTTCTACATGTAGAGAGAGAATGTCTTATAATTCCTACATGTAGAGAGAGAAGCTCTCCAACTTGTATAAATACCCCATAATGGAATGAAGCCCACACTCTTTGGGGCATTGTGTTGAGTTCTACTTTGGTATTCCAAGAAATTGTCTCAAGTGCCCATGCTTCCTTGCACTCCATGTCCAAAAGCATTTCCTAACCTTGCAACTCCTCCTCCCCTCTCCTCCAACCTTGCAACCCATCCTCTCCCTCTCCTCCTCCCTTCTCCTCCTCCCTCTTCCTCCTCCTCCTCCCTCTTCCTCCTCCTCCTCCCTTTTCCTCCCTTCTCCTCCTCCCTCCTCTCTCTTCTTTCCCCCATGCTCTTACATCTTCTTCCTCTCCCACTCCTATGCTCCCCCTAAACCCTTAGTTCCTCAACCCTTAAATCTCCATGATCTACAAGGGAGATGAGTTCTCCACCATGTACTCTCCTCTAAACCTTGGAACCTCTTCTAAACTCTAGAACCTTCTTCTAAACCTTGGAACCTCCTTCTAACCCTGGAACCTCTTCTAAACCCTGGAACCTCCTCCTAACCCTTAAAATCCTCCTAAACCCTGCAACCTCCAATGAAGACGAAAGCCTTCATTACCTCAACCATGATGATACATGTTCCTTTTACACATGCATGCACTATGTTTGCTTACCACACTTAAGCCTACATCTCTTACAAGAACACGACTCGAGGTCCTAAGCTACACGTATACTACAAACAACAACCCTGATATATCTATAGGAGACAAAAAGCCTCGAAACCTTGCATATACTGAGAATACCCAGCTCTTCCCGCAGAAGCCATGGGAAAGAGCCTATTGGGTTCCCCCTATATGTCAATGAAGGCCTCAGTATTTTCAGAGCAGAGTACTCTCGACTTGTTGGGGGGGCCGTAATCTGAGTCCTAGCAATGTGGATTTTCTTCGGTCTCTCCATCGTATCCTCCTTTGGCTCTCTAAAAATTTTTAATACAACAAGCTAGACTGGGGGAAAACTGAGTTGTAAAAATTCCCTCTTATTCAGATGAGGCTCTCTGCAATGGCTAGATGTAATCTTTTGGGCTCTCAAAATGACCTTTTGGCTCACTGGATGTAATGTTTTGGTCTCTAAGGCATTTATGTAATCTCTTTTTGTTCAATTTGAGGCTCTCAGTATGCATTGTTGTTAACTTTTATATTTGAATGGTTATGGCCGCTACTTGTAATCTTTTGGCCTTTAAGGCTCTTAGCAATTGCTGAGTTTTTATAAATTTAAGATCCTCTATTCAATTTTTGCTCGGTATAAGTTGATAATTTTTATATAACCTGTTATTGGAGATAGATGTACATTGTAATCTCTTTTGCTCAATTTTCACTCGATAAATTGTACTTTTGCCCTCATTTATATTTACTGCAACAAGGAATAAAGTACCAGAAAAGGACTACAATTTCCTTGGTTTATGACCAAAATAGCACTAAAATAACTCCAACGACCCCATCATTGTGGTTGCATGGAGATACATCTAGAAAAATACAATTAAACTTTCAGAAAATGCAATTGACGATATGGTCCTTGAGGGGTCCCCTCTAGGGGCAAGGGCCATAGCGACGTACATTATACAATATCCAGGATGCCACTAGATAGAAATCACTACAAGGCATAGGCCCTTTTTCGACGGTTACACACCGACGTTTAGCACGCATGGGACGCTAGTCATCGGTATGCAAAGCGGGCTTAAAAAGTGTCGCTATATAGCGACACTTGCCAAACTTGTATAAGGTCATTATATAGTGACGTTTTATAGAGAGTATTTTTCCCCATACCAACCTTTAAAGATAGTTTTACCCAATGACAAAAAAAAATTCTTTTCATACATGTTTGATCCTTTGAAAGAATAAAAGTACAAGAGCATGTACATCAAGTTTGAAGCTCATATATTCATGTCTACGTTTGAGACTTGGCTTCATCCTGAGCCAAGTCTAGTGTGCCAAACAAGTCTATCTCTAACTCTATACTGACTTGATCTCCTATATCATCATCGTACTCTAGCATCATATGTTCACCATAGACTTGATCATCTTCTTCAATAAAGTCAGGTGATTCTTGATGATCGTCATCTTCTTTCTCAATATCGTGATCTCCATCTTCCTCCCATATGATGTCATTATGCACATCTTCCTCTTGGCTCATATTGTGATCTTCATCTTCTTCTCTAAATCCATCTGGATCAATTGGATCCGGCATTGGTAGTGGCATCTCCATATCCACATGATCTCTATCTTCATATCCACATTGGTAGTGTGAAGGTATATGCACACCACCCTCCTCATCCTATCTCAAGGTTTCGTGTAAATATAAGATCTTGTCTCAAGATTTTGTGTCATGTACGCATGCAATATTAATCACGAACTCAAATAGCATTGACTTTTCGATGATCCATCACCATGTGCACCACCAATGGTGGGTACTGGTTTGGGCTCCTCCCCATACATCCTCAAGTGGCACATGACAATATGGCATTGATGTCGTACTTCTCGCTTGCAATGAGTGCAATGACAATACAACCTCTCTGTAAGCCACTCTGCACTCTCGAGCATTGGCGCATCATTTGACAAGCTTTCACTCATCCCTTCCATCTGCACATCTCCAAAGTCACAACATAAAATGCAAGGAAATCCATTAAGATCAAAAAAATAGCCACCCATGAGCTCCTTCCCTCTCTTCTTAGATCAAGTGCCTTGAATTGACACTTTTAAGGTATATGTATCGCTATATAGCGACACTTAGGGTTAAAGGTCGCTATATAGCGACTTTTAGGGTTAAGTGTCACTATATAGCGACACTTTTAGGGTATGAGTGTCGCTATATAGTGACGCTTTTAGGATATAAGTGTCGCTATATAGCAATGCTGGGAGACTAAAACTCGAAACGCCGTCCGATGCCATCTTTCACAACTCTATTGTGAGAAAAGCAAAAATCTCTCCTCCCATGCTTTCCTCCTCTATTCGGCGACCTCGCTTTCCTCCTCTATTCCCCACACTCCTCACCCCTATCAAACCCCTCTCCCATTGACACTTGTGCTCCCTCTCCACCCTTCTCCCTCTCTACTTATGTGAAAGGAAGTTTTTCAAGAAGGTGTGCCTCTTTAAGCAATGTAGGTTCATTTTTTGTGAGAGTTGAAGCATGTTTCTCCTTGCATTGCTAAGCCTATGTGCTAATTTTCATGCTTGATTTTCAGAGATTAAGGATAAAAAACCAGATTTGCTCTTCTCTTTTTGGTATTTCTCTTCCTCCTCTTTCCCTTCCTTTCGTGCTTTCTCCTTGTTTGTAGGCTTATGCTTGTCTCCTCAATCCAATCCCTTTGGAAAGTTGCTTCTCCAAACTGCTTCTTCCTCTAACTAGTTATCTGAAAAATGGAATGTTTCCTCTCTTTTGTAGGGCCAGTCCACGAAACACCGAGCGGGACTTTTCCAGGTAAGAAAGTGCTTCTTCTTTTTCCTTTTTTTGTTTCCGTTATATGCATTGGTCTGCAGCTAGCGCTTTAAGTGCTAGCTGCAGTGATGGGCGTAGGAATCCTTTCTTCCCCTCTCTTCTCTTATTCCCTCTTCTTTCCCTCTTTCCCTCTTTCCCTCCCTTTTCCCCCCCTCTTTTCCTCCCTCTCTTATTTCCTCTTCTTCCTCTCTTTTCTTCTTTTCCCCTCTCTTTTTTCATTCTCTTTTCCCCTCTTCCTTCCTCTTCCTTCTCTTCTATGTTGTATATCTTTGACATGTATATGCTTTTGTTGCTCGGCTTGTTTGAGCGATTTTGTATCACCCTTTTCACAAAGAAAATTTTATAACAAACAACATTCTTTTGAATTACTTAAAAAAAAACATTAGTGGGGCAAAACAGGGCTTGCTATGGCCCTGTTTAGCCCCACTAGAGTTTTTTTAAAGCTTCTGTTAATCGTCGCTATATAGCAACGTTTACCAGTGTCGCTATATAGTGACGTTTATTAGTGTCACTATATAGCGACGCTTATATAGCGATCGTTCTTTTTCGACGCTAATAGTGACGTTTTTGCACCCGTCAAAAAAACTTTTTAGTGTAAAAAAGGTCGGTATTTTCATCAAAAAAGGGCATGTGCCTTGTAGTGAATGGCATGTCGATATGGCCCTTGCCCCTAGAGGGGACCCCTCAAGGGCCATATCGTCAATTGCATTTTTCTTGGTTGCACAACGGAATACATTTTCCTTGGTACACAAATATATAACTCAAAGAACCAGCGCGATGGCTTTCATAGATCTCCTTCCATTTGCTAGCACACTCGTCATCATAGGCCTCCTCTTGTAATACATAAAAAAAGGTAATGGATCTATAACTCCAAGAACCAGTGTGGTGGTCTCTCCAAGACAACCTTGAATTCTAGGCGATGAGACAAGTTGTCAGGCCACTGTGCTGAGGCGATGCTCGGAATGATAGATTGCATCTCATTGTTATGTAAAAACCAGTGTGTTGGTCTCTCCAAGCCAACCTATCATTTGCATGGGTTGTGGGCAAAGATGTGGCAAAAGGCTGCGCGATGATAGGTGGTCAGGCTAGAGAGTGCGCTACGGCGGTGTTTAGAATGATAGATTGTGTCTAATTATTACGCCAAGTACCAGCATGGTGGTCTGTCCAAGCCAACCTTCAATTTTAATGATCTGCATGGGTGCGGTGCCCAGTGACAAGTCGCAAAGTTGTGGCAAAAGGCTACGAGATGATAAGTGATCAAGTGATGTAGGCCAGAGACTGCGCTACGTAAAACAGTGCAGAGATGGCGTGTGTTGAGCTATGCGGTGTTTAGAACAAATAGATTATGTCTCATTCTTATGACAGTGCGCCTTCATGATGTCGAAAAAATTTTCGGTGAGAGTACGGGTCCGCGCATAATTCAAATATTCACCCAGGAGCGCATTGCATCGTGGCCACAAAATGGCCCTGAAAATAGTTCCACGATTGGCTACACCCAAGCAAATGTTGACCCAGTCCCTATTCTGGACATAGAGGTATTAGAGGAACCATTGATAGAATTGAGAGATATTTCTATTGGTCAGGATTGAGAAAGGACATAACTACTTTAGTCCAACTGTGCTTAACTTGTCAAAAAGTTAAGAGTGATCATGGTAAGACACCAAGATTACTTTAGCCATTACCCATACCTAGCGAGGTATTGGAGCATATTACCATAGACTTTGTGTCAAGATTTCCAAAGACGGAGACAAAATGAGCAAATCCTTATTGTTGTAGATAGAATTAGCAACCAGGCCCATTTCATTCCATGTAAGAAGAACATCATTGCCATAGAAACCGCTAAGTTATTTGTTAAAGAAATCTTTAGATTACATGGATTACCTAAATCCATTACATCAGATAATGATTCCAAGTTCCAAAGCCAATTTCAGCAAGCTCTTTTTGAAAACTTAGGAGCTAAATTGCAATTCTCCACTACATATCAACCATCGATTGATGGACAAAGTGAAATAGCTAACCAAGCTATTATCTAGCTGTTACGTAGTTATGTCCACGACAATCCTACCCTATGGGAATTATATTTACCTCTATTAGAGTTTGTGTATAACAACTCTACCCATTTTGCTACCTGTAAGGCACCATTTGAGATCATCTATGGCCAAATCCTTCCCACACCCATTGCACATTTAGGAGATAGGATTTTGGCAGCTGATCACTTTGTTGAAGATGTGCAGGAAGCACTTACATAGGTTAAATCATATATTCAACAAGCTTAAGAAGTGTATAAGAAGGCTGCGAATAAGAAGCGAAAGGATGTACATTATGAGAAGGGAGATTGGGTTCTTTTAAAGATTAACCAAAGGCATATAAAGACAATTCGAGGAAATACCAAGTTTGTAAAGCTAGCAATAAAATCATATGGACCTTTCTAGATTTCAGAGGTTATACATCTAGAGGGAACATCATACATTGCCTACCACCTAGAGGATGAAGAATGGTTTCCATGTTAGCATCTTGAAGCCATTTAAAGGTGAACCACCAGTGAGGCCTATTGAAGAAGAAGAACCAAAACTTGAAGATGGGGTAGAACCCATTGAGCCAAAAGAGCCAAGAAGAGGTCTCAGAGGTATCCACCTTCACATTGGATAGTTCCCATGATTTGGTAGATGATTATGATCACCATGATGATATGATTTGTGCAGTTATACTTTCAGTTGGTATGCATGTGTCTCATGATGAGGCAATATTACAGGTTTCTCATGCTCATGAGAATGATGCTCATGTTTCTCAAATGGATATTACTATTTATGATTCGATTGATATGCCTTTACGTGTTGATCTTCCATTGGATGATGCTTTACATGAGGATGATGCCGATGATGCTATTTCTCAGGCTATGGTCATTGTTTCTAATGGATATGACATGATGCTTGATGATACTTATTCCATGCATGATGAGATGCATATTGTTGGTTTATGCCATATATTGAGTGTCTCTACCATTGTTTGAGTAACCATGATAGGGCTGATTTGTCTATTTGTATCATGCTACATAGGGATGGACGTTCAGGATTATGATTATGCATGATATGTCATGGTGGGATAGCATAGATTTTCCTGTGCTATTGGCATGTAGACATGATGTATTTATGGCTCTATGTCTTTGTATCTTTTGATGAGGGTGTGCCTTCACCACCTGTATTGATTAAAGACCTTTCATATGCATGTCAATGCATGAGGAAAATGGAGCAGATTGATGGGTATTTTTCTTATGATGCATATATGGCTCTCATGGAGCCCATGGATACTTATGTTTCAGCTATTGGTGATTCATCGACATACTTTTATGAGCAGTGCTATGCCTACACCATGTATACTCCATGCCAGTGGAGTCTGGACATACTCATGTTCATGGTTCTATATTTTCATTCTCTATCAGCATGTATGGATGTGTTATACTTGATGGGTTCTCAGCCTTGGCATGTAGGTATGAAATGGTACAATTGTAATCAGTAGAACTTGCACCATGGGGGTTAGGAAGGGTTCGAGTGTCTTCGTCTTTTTGTTCCAAAAAGGACTATCCACCACCGAGAGTGCCATGTGTTAAGGGCATTCTAGGCACCGCGCTTAGGACAAACATAGAGTATGATTGTGGTCTTGGTCAAAGGTCCTAGCACTAGCAGAGCAGAGAGGAAGTTACAATAGTCATGGGTTGTGGGGCATCTTGGAGATTGTGTACATGTTATTGTTGGGGGTATCTTCTTGGGACTTGTATCCTTCTGAGAGTTGGCCTTTGTTTCTAGCAAGCAAGCAATGCAATGGTGCTTCCCCCTTCTCCTCCCTCTTCCATGTTCTATGTTGTAGCAAGCTACAAAATTCGTGGTTGAGTGAACCTGTTAACGTCCATACTTCAGCAAGATTTGGAAGAAACACACGTTTGATCCTCTGATCTTTTAAAGTTGATGATATTGCTTTGAAAATAGAAGAGTAGTATTTCCTGCTTACCCACTCTCATCAAGAGCCTCTTGGATTAAAATTACATAAACTTTGTTGCTTTCCACAAACTGATGCACAACGTTGCACTTGATGGTTTAAAACTTCTTTTCCTCAATCATCTCTTTCGCAATAGTAGTTGAAAATAGACCTTCCATTTGTTTCATTGGAAGAGCGTTTGGATCAACATTCTTGTTTTGAGGCTCCAAATTTTTTTCTACAAATAGCACGTGTACATAAGAGCACCTAACAAGATTGAACATATATACATTCCAAATAGCAAAAGCTACTTATCGTGCTTCTTGAACATGTGCTTGCACCATCCAATTCCTGCCTTTCATTATGCAAATTTGCAAAGTTTTCTTTTTATAAGCCTATCCCCCAATGGGGTTGCTTTCGATCTTGCTTTGCGTAACTCCTCTTTCATCTTTGCATGCTATTAAATTTCATTTTGTAGTTCCTCTTTCAATCTAGAGGTTTTGTATCCATGCATACCTTTATTTTTGTCACCCACAAACTTCAGCAATGTCGTAGGATTTGCAAAAGAAGGAGTAGAGTTCCTAAGTAGACATTTTGGATAAATATTTCCATCACACCATACTCGATATGATGTAGGCCTTCTCTCCTCATGTTCTCTCTTTGCATGGTGCCTACGGATTGTCGTTTTGGTAGAGGCGCATATTATTCTGCTAAATTAATATGAAGATGGTGCTGTTGTCTCTTATTGGCTTGTTCTATAGTGTTGTAGTTGGATGCTGCCATTTTGGGAGTAATGTTTTTCCATTTCTTCACAATCTCGTTACCTTTTCATAAAGCAACAAGTTGATGATGGTGGTAAGCTTTGAAAATTTAAAAAACAAGATTATGGCGAGATTAGTTATAGTGTCGTGATAGAGGAGCTAAACGGATCGCAATGGTGGCTGCAAAATGTTTGAGAGAAAGAAGTGGTTTGTAGGGGCATTGAATGCAAAAGCTCGTGGAATACTAAGTGTTGCATATAGAAGAATATCTTTACTATTCTTCTATCCTCTGACATGTTTATAGTACTTGTGTATATTTTATTGAGTATTTTATTGTTTTTGGATATTTCGAACCAACAAAAACTAAAGAAATCGTGAATTTCTCTTAGGGTGCCAAAATGAGCTCCCATTTTTCCTAATGAAACCTCAGCAAAAATGGCTACACCCAAGCAAACATTGACCCCACTAACCAACTTAGGAGAAATCCATCTAGTGTCCTTGCTATGAGCTTGGCCATGGCCTTGTCAGGAGTGTTTAATAAGGTAATAAGTCTCCTATCTCTAATCTTATTATCTTTTAAGGCACAAGCTGCCTAGATTCACATCAGTTGATAACTTTCCCTTGCAGCACCATATTTGTTAGTCATTCCAACAATAGTGTCAAAAGTGAATGAAAAAGTATAATTGAAGACCATCAACATATAATTGAAGACCATCAACATACAGGGAAAAATTATAATTGAAGGCCATCAACATATTGGAATATCTCCTCATCCATACTCAATAGAACTTCTTTTAATTCTTCTTCACCAAATTCATTCTTTGTAACAAGCAATATCCCTCAGACAATCTAGGCATAATGCAATGACAAGAGGATCGGACAATAAAGTGTGATCCTTTTGTAGAGAATTGGCCTCCCGAGAGACAAGGGCCTTTTTGGTAGCTAGTCTTTTTGGTTGGGGGAATCAACCATCCTTTGCTAGCCTCTTCTCTTCTCTTATATATTAAGGAGAAGTTTACCGACACTAGTGACATGGCAAGAGGATGGAGAGATTGGAGGTTTGGAGAGAGGAAAGAAAGAGATTGGAGGTTCGGGAAGAGAGATGTGGTGTGCATTTAATGCCCGTGCAAAGCACATGTACATCACTAGTCTATTTAACAAGTTGAATAGATTCAAAAGGCTTGCCTTGGAAGCTGAGAGAGAGAAAAAGAAGAAGAAGAAGAAGAAGAAGAAGAAGAAGAAGAGAGAGAGCGAGAAAGGGGGAGAAAAAACGTGAGTACAAGTACTCGTGAGCACTGCCTTCAAATTGTTTTTGTCAAAGGAAAACAATTGTCAAGATGAATAAATGATTGATTTGCAACACCTCTAATGGAAGTCTGTGAGGAAAGTTCGAATGATTTGTAAACTCCGTGTGTGTGTGTGTGTGTGAGAGAGAGAGAGAGAGAGAGAGAGAGAGAGAGAGAGAGTTCTTAAAAAAAGAAAGTGTTGTGTGAGTGAGTGTGTGAGAGAGAAAGAACCAAAATAGAAGGGCGACACATGGCAACAAAGTGTGTGGGACACTTTTTAACAAAAGTGCACCTAGAGCGCTGCCTGAAGGTAGTGCTAAAAAGGGGACAAAAATAGCAAAAATCCATGTCATTTTAGGGAAGTAGCCTTTACTAAAGCTTTCCCTCTTGAGGCAGGCCAAAAACAAGGGGGCATTTAGTTCCTTATGAACCAAGAAAAGCAACAAGGTGGAAAAAAGCATTTTGCAACAACATTTTGGAGTGGCTTTACAATTTTTAATTTTGCTAATTCGAATTTTCGACTTTTCAACATTTTTCAAAATTTCAAGATCGAGAGCCCAACCATGTTCACAAACATAGAAATTAAAGACAAAGAGTCTTCCGACGATTCTCTCATTCAAATTTAAACATCTATGCTTTCCTCCTGTTGCTTCGCCGCCGTTAATTTGAGGATTTGCAACGAATTTCCGGTAACGTGGTGGTGTTCGCAACGAATTGAAGGTCTTCTTGTGAACGGGTTTGTGATTAGAGGAATTCTCACAACCAAAGAGCTCCTGCTGCTTTTAATTTGGGTTTCAAATTACCCCTGATGTGTGCTGCCATCAGCCTGTCTACGCCGCCCACAAGCTTGCCTCCGACGAATACAGCGGGCACCGCTGGCTTTTCACCGACCATGTTAGATAAGGCCTCCTCCATCTCTGTCCCACCCTTTTCTTCGTCAAGCTCAATTACCAAAGGATTTACCCCTAAGCTACAAAGCAACCTTTTCACCACATGGCTCATGCAACAATTGTTACTGCTGAAAACCACCACTGCGTTGTCTGACGCTATCCGTTCAATTCTCTCCTTCACGGACAAAGATCTGGATGCAACCTCCGTTGAACCAAGGAGTTGGAGAGATGATCTTCTACCTTGCAGCTCCTTCCATGCGGTCATGTTTGCAGGCAGGAGCTTATTCACCTGCGTTTGCATGTACGGATTCGCAATAAGCTCAGTGGCACGATGCACCTATTCAACAGATAGAGAGACCTGAAATTAGCTCCCGCCCGGATGCGCAGTGGACACACTGGGGCTACGGCGGCTAGAGAGAACGGGCTACTTCTCGTGATCACAAGTTGTGAGAAATTGGGATAGCAACTAGAGAATGATAACAAATCCAGAGATGGAGAGGATCGATGATGGGGTTCGGCCGGGAAGAGGGGTTTAAGAAGGCGCAAAGAGGACTGTGAGATCGCATCCTGCCCCTCATCACTGATGATGACGATTATGAGGCGACCTACAATTAGCACACTAATAATAATGCCCGTCTATGCTGGCTGAGGTCAGCCTTTGCTTGCGTCAGTGCATGACGTGTATGCTAGCGCCGTAATCCGAGAGGCGTTGCGCACCGTGCGGCCCTATGCTCAGTCAGCAAGCACCCCCCTGTCTTCAGCCGCCCTGCTGGCCGATCGCGGTATCCGCCAGGTATTAGGTAGCAACGTATCCTTCCACGTGGCAGAGACAGGATGAGCGGCAAAACAATAGAATCCAGAACGGATCCACGTGGCAGAGCTACGCACTCGCCGACTCTCTCGCTTAAAACACTCGTCTCCGGTCGGCCTTTATTACCACCGACAATGGATAACAGCTTCCCGTGCGTATCCATCCAGAGAGCAGAACGTATGCTGTGTGCTGGAGCGCAGAAGTTTCGTCAAAAATGTGTGTGGGTTTGAACTTTGTACATGCGTGATGCATCCGTGACCCGTCCACCGTCCACGCTATACTAGTTAGAGTAGGACTTTTGGAGTCGGCCGCCTCCGCCTGTTTTTCTCTGGCTTGCGGCGGGCCGCGGAATGATTAAAAGAGCGTGACGTCGTAGCGATCTCTCTTTTCTGAAAGAAAACATCAGCTACCAGGTGAATAATAGGAAAATCACGATAACCGAGCAAGGATTTCGCTGAAGATAGCTTCCTACTGAAGAAAGCTTCCTACTGAAGAAAACAAGCTATAGAACGACCAATTCGACGGAAATCCTTCTCGCATGAACGGAGATCATCGGAGAGAGGGCAATGCCTAAAGAGAGTACCAAGACATACATAGAAGGCGCCTCCGACAACGCTAGTCTTGTATTTCCCAGCCTCCGACGATAGCCTACGATGGCGTTGAAGCCTTGAGAAGTTGTTCAGATGTCATCAAATTGGACACGTGCATTACGGTATTGAGATGTTATCAAATTGGACGCAATTCCATGATGCGCGAACAGCTCCACAACTGCAATCCATCGCACGAGTACTCTACAATTTGAGCTTCTCGCTTTAATATTTGTCCAAATCGCAAACTGGTAGATCAGACATAACGGGAAGTCCAGCTTCGAGAAAAAATTAAGGCACAGATTCTTTTTGGATACAAGGCCGCTGCTTCCATCATCCACGACTATGATTGCAGTTACATCGCCACTCACTGCAACAGAGAGACCTGGATTGAGGCGGACACTGGACCATGCAACGTGCTGTGCTGCAACGTGGATTGAGGCGGACACTGGACCATGCAACGAACGTTGGCATCTCAAGTAAAGCTTCCAAATGACATTGCTGAGCTCACCAATGAGCATCCATCCACGCGCACTCAGAACTTGCGAGCACTAAATACGTCCTATTCTTATTTTCTTTCTATTCTTTAAGGAGAGGTTTCGAAATGGAAGAATTCCGGAGGTTGGGAGAGAGGAAATGGGAGCTTCGCGGAGGTTAGGGGGAGGTAGGCAGAGGTTTGAGAGGTTCTGGAGCTTTGGAGAAAGCTTTAGGAGGTCGAACCGACACGTGGCAATGATACTAGAGATTGCGAGACTGGGCGGTCTCTAGGATAGCAGAGTGCACGGCTGGAACGGGGACTTGATGACGTTGTGTGACTTGATGATGTGGCGTGTGCAAACCTGATGACTTAGCGTGCACAACAATTCGCTCAGAGTTGATGATGTGGCACGCACACGTGCAACAAAGTTATGACATGGCGTACAAAGACGATGGCAAGACTCAATCACAATAAGACAAAGCACCCACAGACGTGCACACAGACGCGTTTACTGAACTATACAAAAAACTTACGGGCGCATCTATTCGCGTGTCTATTTCTATGTCTAGAGACCCGTGTCTAACAGTGCGTTTATATAGCAGACAAACGCACGTATAGACGTGCATCTAGACGCGTAAATAGACGCTTTGCTAAAAAATTTAAAAGACAGATAGACGCATCGTCAAACGCGTG
The DNA here is from genome assembly GCF_047967505.1 of Dipteris shenzhenensis. Taxonomy (NCBI): domain Eukaryota; kingdom Viridiplantae; phylum Streptophyta; class Polypodiopsida; order Gleicheniales; family Dipteridaceae; genus Dipteris; species Dipteris shenzhenensis. The sequence goes on from NC_141615.1 coordinate 6,182,900, forward strand.
TATAGATGCATTTATAAACGGTCATATAGACGCCTTTATAGACGTGCAAATAGACGCTTCTCGAACAGACAGATGCGTATATAGACGCACTGATAGACGTGCTACATAATATTTTTTTTTAAATTTACAGAATGCTGTGTATGTTGTGTATGCTATATAGTTACAAGAATCCCATTTCCACATTATGTAATTCAATTCTTACAGCCAACTGCATTTTAATTACAATTTCAAATAAAACATTACAACTCCAAAACGCAATAAAATTAAAAGCTCAAAAAGTGCTTGTATGTACATATAGCACGAAGCTAAGCCACGTCATGTGGCTTCAAGTATAAAAAATAAGAGGAGTGTATATACAAGATTAGTGGCTTTAAGTACAAAAAAGAGTAGCTAGCACTACTTCTATGACTAATCTATGTTCTCCATGTCCTCGCTTCCTTCCACGCTCCCTTCTGCGCTCCCTTCTCCACCTCCTTCCTCGTCTTCTTCCTCGTCTTCTTGTGTAGGGACCTGTAAACAAGGGACAACATATATCAATGTATGAAAAATTAAATCTTTACTTATAATATTGACATTATTTAATTACTTTCAAATACCTCGGGGGCCGCTCCAGTAGCCCAGATAACTGCTCCTCAATAATCAACCCATCATGATAGAAGTGCTTCCATGTATCTCCTCTGCGATGGTGGCGGTGGTAGGCTGTCTCGACAAGAGTACGGTATCTGCCCACGATATCAAGCTGCAAGACGACACAATTTGCGGAGGGGTTAGTACAAAGAAACAACCTCCTAATAAACTATATAAGCAATATAATTTGAGATCGATACTTACAAATTGGGCCTCCCATGATTCAACACCCCCTGCTCCAAAATGCACGCTTCCATATTGCTCCATTTGGATCCTTCGTGCCTCCACGTGCTATAGACTGGGGTCCTCCCTCGCTGACTTCATTGCTTTCTTCCACTCACGCTTGTGAGTGGTGTGGGGCGGGTCCCTTGGTGGTTGACCTCCCTCGAGCCTGGCAAGCTCTGCTAGTGCCTACCTCTTAAGCGAAGATCTTTTATTGCCAAGTATCGTAACAATCTTTGACTTGGCCCATTTATCTGTGAACTGACGATTGGGGGGTTAGGATACCTAGAGCGAACAGTAGCGAGGGTCTCATCAGCCAACCTCTTTGGCTGGTCTTTGTAGTGGATAAAGCAATCTCTATAATTGTTAGCAATTACAGAGCGCATGAAGGCCATGATGTCCTTTCACCGTGCATCCATTAAGATGCCTCCTGTCTGAGTGATGTCATAGATGATCGTACCATCACCCAGAGGCATGTCTAAATCATCTGAATCATCATCGTCCCCACCACCACCCCTCCCAAAGCACTGTGCCATGCATCCTCCACCGCTCTCCCTGCTACTACGCCTGCTACCGTGTCGTGTCGAGCTAGTACGCTGGCCACTCATAGTTGGAGACTGCACGAGACTACGTGGACCACTCGTAGCTGGAGAACCGAGTCTCGATTGCACAGGAGTACGCCGACGGCTGTGCGAGACAGAAGGACCTCTTGACGGCATGGGAAAAGGGGCATAAGACAGCATGGGGGAAGGGGCATAAGATGGCATCGGGAAGGGACATAAGACGGCATGGGAGAAGGGCCTTGGCTATGTAGCCGGCTAGGTTGTGCTGACTCCGCTGAGGTAATCTCAGCTGGTGTGGGGTGGTTTGGAGTTTGTAGTGCAGACTCTTGGGGGGTGTTTAGAGTACTCGTCATATACCCGTATAACTCCGTAGGACTAGGAGGGTGCCCTAAAAGGTTATATAAGTCCCTAAAAATAGACTCCTAGAGATCAGGTGAGCCCGAAGAGCTTCCTGGCCACATGATGAACTAGAAAAAAGAAAAAAAGACGATTACTGATGAGCTGAGAAGAAAGGGGAAGGGAAGAAAAGATTACTATCAGAAAAGATTACTGTCGAAGCGCGTCTATAGACGCATCTGAGAAGCGCATCTATTTTTGCGTATAACAATGCGTCTATAGACGCGGCTGTTTGTGTCTGTAAACAGGCTAGACGCGCGTCTAGACGCGCCTGTAAATGCGATTTTAGACGCGCTCTGAGACGCGTCTATAGACGCACTCTGACGGATGGACTATTCTAAAAAGTAGAAAAGGACATGCGCGCGACACAAAAGGTAACACTGATACCAAAATCATGCATTTCTTGGATACGACAAAGGACAAATCCAAAGAGAACAACTTCCAAAAAAGATCAACTGAAAAAAGACTTACCTTGGATAGAGGTATGAAAGCTTGTTCTCCTTTTGCAAAGTTGCTTCTCTTCCTTGTTCACCCTCTTCTCCTTTAAGCCTGGAAGTAAGTGTGGGTGCCTTCCTCTTAAGTGTAAGCTTGGAAGTAAGTGTGGGTGCCTTCCTCTTAAGCGTCGAAACTATGGATCTGCTAATAGCAAAGCAAGCAAGCCGTGCGAAGTATAAGTAATGTGAAGAAAAGCAAAGCGAGCGCACTAAAAGCACATTTAAAAACCGTGTCTATAAGCGCGTCTATACATGCGTCTAAATATGCATGTAATTGCGTGTCTAGATACATAGAGCAGATGCGATTTTAGATGCGCTTGTAGACGCATAGCACAGAATAGACAGACATGGTTTTAGACATGCCTTTAGATGTGCCACAGAGGTTTAAAATTAAATATTTGAAGAAAAGCAATTTTTTTTGGGTTGTTTGTTTGTAGGATGTCTTCATCTTCAACAAGTAGCTCCAGTGAGGATGAATCCCTCCGTATCCACCATTGCGAAATGTGGTTGGCACAAAAAATCAAATGTATATGTGATCGATGTCGAGGAAACTGCATGTATCGTGCATGCAAGATTACACTCAACCACATCTCAAAGTATGGAGAATGGGATGTGACCGTAAACATGGTAAGTGTTAAAGAGTTAAGGTTGATTGAGATACCTATGGGTGTTCATATGTTTGAGTTATGATCCCGTTCTAATTTGATACAGGATGCTGTGCCACACCCGCATATGTTGCCCTATGCTCGCCGTGAGGAGGCGAAGCGTCGGCGATATGAGGAGGGATCTTCAAGAGGGACCGTTACGAATGCATGGAGTGATGGTGATAGTAGCCCTCCGCCATTACCTCATGAAGCCGTGGAGGAGGAGTGTTTAATGATATGGTGCGGGATTTATATGTCCATCCAGGGAGGGATGATAGCATGGAGCAGGATGATCTTTTTACCGCAGCATCGACTCCATTGTTTGAGGGGTGCACATTCTTTGTTCTACGTGCCTCCCTTGAGTTACTAAACTTGCAAACCATCTATGGATGGAGCAATGCAAGTTTGAATGCATTACTCAAGTAAGCTTTAAAGTCTATTTTGCAAACATGGTGAATTATGCTAGTGGGTCAATTACTCGAATGCTTTTCCTCATTTATGGTCTTCACGTGCAGGCTATTGTGTAAAATGCTTCCAAGGGAGAATAAATTATTGACCTCAAGAGATATGGCAAGGCAACATGTGACCTCTCTTGGAGGATTAGATTACAAGCGCATCCATGCATGCGTCAACGATTGCGTTTTATTTCATGGACTACATAAGGATGCAAGAGAGTGCCCTACTATAGAGAGGCAAGATATAGAGTAGATCTTAAAACTTTGGACGTGCCTCGTAAGGTTCTGTGACATTTTCCCATAATCCCTTGCATCCAACATATGTTCAAGTGCAAATCCATTGCAGAGCTCATGTCATGGCATTCTTCCCATCGACCAACCGATGGCAAGTGGAGAACTCTCGCAGGCTCTCCTGCGTGGAAGCATATTGAAGACACATGGCCAATCTTCAAGGAAGAACCTAGGAGCTTGAGACTTGGATTGGGTATGGATGGTGTGAACCCATTTGGTCTCAAAAGCACCTCTTACAGTGTATGGCCAGTGATATTGGTGAATTATAACCTTCCACCCTCTATGACTATTAAGAATGGACATGTTATGCTGTCCCTTCTAATTCTAGGGAAACATAAAGTCAAAAATCATGATGTTTATTTGGAGCCTTTGATTGACGAGCTAGAGATACTTTGGAGAGGTATCGAGGTGCATGATGTGAGCAGGCCTCCCTCACTCCTCCCTCATCACGAGACTTCAACTACAAAGCAGTCTTGATGTGGACGATGCATGACTTCCCAAGCTATGGCGAGTGTTCACGTAAGCATTGCACTTCTAATTATGAATAGGCAAAGGATGTGGTACCCCAAACCCACCTTCAACTCTTAATTGTGTCTATTGTTCAGGTCTCACTACATCGGGTTACCATGCATGTCCTATTTGCGGTCCTTCACTAGTTGCCTCATGGGCAGACGCATTGAATAAGGTCATCTATGAGAATCACCATCGATTTCTCCCACCTGATCATCCTAGATATGTTGCCCCTTGGAATGAAGTCCTCCCACAATCACTCACTGCGGGAGATTGGATGAGAATTTGGGACGGTTCCATGACTCCACCACTTGGCATGAGCTGGTAAGGGTTTGTAACTATTGTGTGCTATATTGGCTGGAAATAAGGATTGCCCGCTAACACTTTATTTTGTTTAGATACTCCATCTTTTATCATTTACCATATTGGTCCCACCTCAAGATTAATTACCTGCTTGATCCCATGCATATCTTCAAGAATGTGGCATCTACCATTTGGGAGCATTTGAATGGGACACGAGATTCCATAGGCATAAGGGAGGATCTACGTACCACAGGGAGGATGCGTGAAGCTTGGCCATAAGAGAGACCAAATGGGTGTGTTTTTTTACCTCGTCCACCGTGGAGGTTATCAAAGCTAGAGATGGCGACGGTGAAGCGCGCTATTACTACAATTCGTACTCCCACTGGATGCATGAGGTGTTTGAAGGGAGCCTTTACAAAGAGCAAGAAAAGAGGCGTAGAGCAATTATATGGCTTGAAATCTCATGATTGGCACAAGATGCTCCAAGTAAGTATTTTATGTGCATAATATCTTTTTTCTTTCAAATTTGTGAGTGAATATAAGCAACTAATCAACCACCTCCTCATGGGTTCAGTTCATACTACCTACTAGCATTTCATGTAGTGCATCGAAGGACGTGAAAGATTGTATTTATAAGATGGGCAAGCTTGTGAGGTACTTTACATGATACAAAATATGATGCATATCAATGCTCCATGCAAGGTGTTCATATTGCTAATATGGTATACTTTTTCATTTCTAAGTATGTGAGCTCAAAGGAAATAGATCCCACCACGCTTGAGAATGCTCAAGTTATGTCAGTGGAGGTGGTTTGTTTAGTGGAGGAGACATTTCCACGTTCTATTCTCACAAGCCAACTACATCTTATAGTGCATTTGGTGGATGAGATTGCTATATGCGGTACTATACATGCACGATGGTTGTTCTTCCTCGAGCACTTCATGAAGACCTTGAAGGGCTTCGTGAGACAAAATGTAAGACCCGAAGGTAGCATGGCCGAGGGTTGGTTGGTACAAGAGTCACTTGTATATATTTCTGAGTTTCTTATTGATGTGGATAGCTCTCTCCCATGACTATGGAGAGATGATGAAGACCTAAGGATGACCTCTATTGTGCCTCAAGGGAAAGGACACAACAAAGTAATAGACACGGAGTTGCATAATAGTATCAACCTCTATTGCATGCTTAATAGTGATGTGATGAAAAGATGGGTGACAAGATACGAGGATGCAAAGGCAAGAAGACAAGAAGAAAGGGCCCTCTTTTGTGCACACCACGGATCTCGTGTGCCATACACTCAGTATCTAAGAGCACTTCCAAAGGATATTCATGTGGATTGGCTACTTGATGAAATGGAGAAAGCAGAGAAAGACAAGGGGATGCATATCACAATGGAAGAATGGGAGTATGTTAGGGGATGCATAAGCAAGGCCGGTATATAGAATGTTATGCATAAGTTAGGAGCTTTCAATAATTTAGATTGCTTATTTAATTGATTTTTTCTTGGTGTAGTACACTATGTTATATGGTGTGAGGGCAAGCATTTTCGAACACAGCGGATTGATGATAAGAGAAACACACAAGATTGCGGCGTCATTGCTAGCTTTGAGGGAGCCAATGGAGCCATGGATGATTATTGTGGCATAATCCAAGATATTATTAAGCTTGACTTTCGACGCTTCTTTGTGTATGTTTTGGATGTAAAATGGCTTAAGGACATGGTGGAAAGAGGCCCTAATGCAACAATCAAACGCCATGCAAGTGACTTTGTAACTATTGACTCCACAAAGTTTTGGCAAAGTAGGAAGGACACACTAGTACTACCGCAACAATGTGAACAGGTACTGTGCACACATATAAAAATACTCGCCTTTAAATATTTGATGCAAGGAAAATAACATGATTGTATTTGTCTTTGAATTAGGTTGTCTATCAACCAATGGTGGATAATAATAGATGGTGGCATGTCGTACCTATTATGCCACGTTCCAAAGTGATGTATAGTACATTTACTAATATGGAGTGTATGGAGGATGATCATGGCCATGGACATAATGATGACCGTATACGAGAGAGGAGGATGATCGTGAGATAGGAGATATAGATATTGAGGCCATTACCCGTGAGGACGAGCCTACCATTGGTGATGCTGATTTCGATGAGCACATGAGTAGCACAAGTAGTAGTGGGTTAAATGTATTTGTAGATCCAAACACTTGTTTGGATTTTGAAGTAGATAGTTTAGCAAGGGTTGATCTCATTGAGGATGAGATTGAACCATAGCCCATCATTGATATTGGCAAAACTATTTTACATATTGTCTCATTCTCCTCACCTCACTTAATTCTTGTATATGTGGGCTTGCAAAAAAGCATTGATGTTTTTGGTTATTCTCTTTCGTTTAACTAAAAAACCCCCCCTTCCCTCTCTCTCGTTTCCCCTCCCCTCCCCTATATATTTTTATAGAACTCCACAGGTATAGTCCACGTCGACATCTAAGTCCCCCCTTCTTAAAATTTTTTTCTTTCTTCTAAATATTTGTATCTAAATTTCCCCTTTCTACTTTTAACTTTCCCTCCTCTCAATTTTAAGTTCCCCCCTTCTATATAATTACATCTAGTTCCCCCTTTTTTCTTCATATAAAATTCCCCCTCTCTATTTTGCATTATCCCCCCTCTCATTAGAATTAAAAACTCCTTACCTTATTCTTCCCTACTTCTTGTTAATCTATGGCACCTTAATTCTCATTAATTTCTTTGGTTTTTTAATCTATGGTCCTTCATAAAACCCCTTGCATTAATCCCCCCCCCCTCTCTCTCTCTTGCAACAACCCCCTCTCTTTTTTACCTTTTATCTGCTCTTATCTGCTCTCTATTTTTTTCTCCCTCTTTGCTTACATTTATTTAAGATCTTTTCCTCCTTTCTTAACTCCTTCAAACCACGCTTAGGGTAGGGGAGGAGATTAACCCCCAACCTGTTGCATGCGTAATAGGTTGGGGGTTAACCCCCTCCTCTCCTCCCACCTCCCTGCCATCCCGCCTCTCCCTTCCTCCTTCCCGCCTCCCCCTCCCGTTTGCGCCCTCCCATCGACCCCCTCCCCTCCCTCCTGCCTCCCCCTCCTGTCTGTGCCCTACCCGCCCTCTCGCCTCCTTGCCTGCCTCCTCTCCCTCCTCCCTCTCGCCTCCCCGCCTACATCCTCTCCCTCCTCCCTCTCGCCTCCCCGCCTGCCTCCTCCCTCCTGACTGCCTCCTCCCTCCCGACTGCCCTCTCCTCTCCCTCCTCTCTCCCCTCCCGTCCTCGTCACTGCTCCCCACCTTAAAAAAGAGGGAGAAGAGGGGGGGAAGTGGGAGGAGAGTGAAAGGGAGCAGAGGGAGGAAGGGAGGGGGTCGATGGGAGGGGAGGCAAGGAAGGGGGAGGGGGCGACAGGAGGACGGGAGAAGAGGAGGGAGGGGGGGTTAACGACCGGAGAAGGGGGAGGGGAGGCGGGGAAGGGAGGGCGGGGAGGGAGCAAGAGGGCGGGAGGAAAGGAGGGAGGGGGGGTTTACCCCCCCTACCTGTTGCGTGTGCAATAGGTGGGAGGGGGGTATTATTACCCCCCCTGCCCTCCCGCCTCCCCTCCCCCCACCCTCCCACCTCCCCTCCTCCTTCCTCGCCTCCCCCTCCCGTCGGCCCCCTCCCCGCCTCCCCTCTCCCTTCTCCCCCTCCCTCCTCTCCTCCCGCCCTCCCCTCGGCCTCCTCCCCTCCCCCTTCCCCGCCTCCCCCTCCTGTCGGCCCCCTCCCCTCCCTCCCTCCCACTTGCGATGAGGAGGGGAGGCAAAGGGGGAGGCGGGGAAGGGAGGGGCCGACGGGGAGGGGGAGGGGAAGGGAGGGCCGGTGAGGAAAGGAGGGGCCAACGGGGAGGGGAAGGGAGGGACGATGGGGAAGGGAGGGGCCGGCGAGGAGGGGGAGGCGGGGAAGGGAGGGGCCGACAGGGAGGGGGAGGGGGAGGGGGAGGCGGGGAAGGGGAGGGGAAGAGAGGGCAGGGAGGAGAGGGAAAGCGAGGGGAAGGGGGAGGGGGAGGAGGGGGAGGAGAGGGGAAAGGAGGGGGAGGGGAGGAGAGGAAGCAGGAGGAGGGAGGGGAGAAGCGGGAGGAGAGGGGAAGGGCGGGGAGAGAGGAAGCGAGAGAAGAAGGGGGAGAGGGGAAGGGAGGGGGAGGGGAGGGCAAGGGAGGGGAGGGAGGAAGCAGGAGGAGAGGGGAAGGGCGGGGAGAGAGGAAGCGGGAGGAGAGGGGATGGGAAGCAGGAGGGGAGGGACGAGAGGGAGGGAGGGAGTACCTAGGTGGAGAGATGGTGGAGGAGCTCTAGGAAAGTTTTATAGGAAATGGGTAGCTTTTAGGTTAAGTTAGCTTTTTTTAGTTTTTAAGGTTTTTTTAGTTCTTTTAGGTTCACTATAAGTAGAACATTCTTCATTCTCTCTTTCATTCAAAGATCATTCTTTTACACTCCACGCTTCTCTCTTCTCATCAACCTGTTGCAAGATTCTCAAAAATTTTCAAAATGTTGCAAGAGGTGAGTTCATTTCTAACCTATTGCATACACAAGAACTTCTAAGAATCAAGTTTTTGTAAATTTGAATTTTTTTTCAAATCTGCTTCTTTTCTCAAAAACTTGTGTGTATGCAACAACTTCAAAAAACCATTTTTGCATTAAATCTTTTTTTCCACAAATTTTCTTATTTACCTCAAACTCTCACAACCTATTTTAAAAAATTTCTCTCTTAGCCTATTGGGCACGCAACAATTTTTCAAAAAAAAAAAAATCTATTATAAATTTCTCTGTCAACCTCAAAACCACTCAAACCTGCCTATCTATTGCATACACAACAACTTCAAAACATAATTTAATCATAAATCTCTTCAAAAAACTCCTCAATAAAAAAAAAACAATCTATTACAAATTTCTCTCTCAACCTCAAAACCACTCAAACCCCCCTACCTATTGTGTACGCAACAACTTCAAAACAAAATTTAATCATAAATCTCTCCAAAAAACTTCTCAAAAAAAAAAACAATCTATTATAAATTTCTCTCTCAACCTCAAAACCACTCAAACCTCCCTACCTATTGTGTATGCAACAACTTCAAAACAAAATTTAATCATAAATCTCTCCAAAAAACTCCTCAACAAAAAAAAACAATCTATTACAAATTTCTCTCTCAACCTCAAAACCACTCAAACCTCCCTACCTATTGTGTACGCAACAACTTTAAAACAAAATTTAATCATAAATCTCTCTAAAAAACTCTTCTCACGACACTTTATTACAAATTTCTCTCTCAACCCCAAAACCACTCAAACCTCCCTACCTATTGCATACGCAACAACTTCAAAACAAAATTTAATCATAAATCTTTCCAAAAAACTCTTCTCACGACACTTTATTAATATAAAAATCCATTTATAATATTTTTACTCCATAATATAATAAATTTTTATTAACTAATGTTAAAATATAATTTTGCTAAAAATATATATTATTAATCTATAAATTAATATAAATATTATATAAATAATTATATATATACATTAATCAAAAAATATAACTTGAAAGGAGGTCTTCTAGCATATGTGCTTTATATAATACTTATTCTTAAAACAATAAAGAATTAGTGAATATATTGCTATTCTATACATTATTAACTTAAAAACTAATATAAATATACATTAATTATTATATAAATTTAAATAAATATATAAATTATTAATATTATACATTAATAACATTTAAAATTATGTAGATTATATACTAATAACCTTTCAATTTTAAAAAGTAGTCAATCAAAGAATTGAATTAATTAAAAAAATAAGAAAATATTAAAATTTACACACGTACTTTTAGCATGTGTGCTTTTCTTCCATGTGCATAATACTTGTTAGTTAGTCGAAGAATGAAAAATTAGATAATGTATTTGTAAGGTAGGTATTTAAAACCATAGAATCTAGAAGAGGTTTAGCATACTTACTTATCTTTGTTACTATGTGTAATACTTTGCAAAAGCCTTAAACTTTGTTTAAGGCTTTGCACAAAACTACAGTATCATTGTATCCATATCATTTTTTTACTTTAGTAACCACCAGATATCCATGGTATCCATGATATGGAATACATATTTCTTCTGAATATTTCTTATCACATACTTTTTCATTTATTCTGATACACCATGCAGCATGAATGTAAGAAAATATGAATCGGTGTGCTTTTAGCCTATATACTTGTCCCTAATCAGTAGGATACTTTGACTAGGTAGACTTATAATTACTTAAAGTAAAGCCTTTGCAAAGGATCGTACCTTCTGATACACCATGCAGCATGAATGTAAGAAAATATGAATCAGTGTGCGTTTAGCCTATGTGCTTGTCCCTAATCAGTAGGATACTTTGACTAGGTAGACTTATACTTACTTAAAGTAAAGCCTTTGCAAAGGATCGTACCTATATACAAAACACTTTGGAAAGCATATAACATATAGTCTATATATATCTAAACTAAATACTTTGGAATGCATATTTTATATAATCTATATACCTTAAATCTTACACCCTAAATCTTAAATCCTAAAGTTCCCTAAATCTTAGGTTATACAATCTAAGCTCTTAAAGTTATATAATAGTTATAATCCCTAAACCCTAAACCTTAAACCCTAACCCCTATAACTTAAATTCTAAAACCTAATTTTCAATCCTAAACCCTAGATTCTAGACTCTAAGCTCATGATCTTATATACTAAACCCTAAACCCTAAAACCTAAAACCTAAATCCTAAATCCTAAACCCTAAAACAATAATCATAAACCCTAAATGCTAAATCCTAAACCCTAAACCCTAGATTCTAAACCCTAAATCCTAAACCCTAAACCCTAAAAACATAATCATAAACCCAAAACCCTAAACACTAAATCTTAAATCCTAAGCCCTAAATCCTTAACCCTAAATACTAAACCCTAAACCCTAAACCTAAAATACAATCAAAATTTAATGATTTTTTTCAATTTGTGCAATAGGTTTGATATATCCCCCAACCTGTTGCAGGTGGAATAGGTTAATGGTGCACTCAACCTATTGCAAAAATCAAGGAATTTTCTTGATTTGTGCAACAGGTTGGATATACCCCCCCAACCTATTGCTTGATGCTCAAGCAATAGGTTGGGGAGGTATATCCAACCTGTTGCACAAATCGAGAATTTTCTTGATTTGTGCAACAAATTAGATATACCCCCCAACCTGTTGCTCAAATCAAGCAACAGGTTGGGGATATATCCAACAGCAGGCCTCGGTTGGGGTGACCCCAAGCAACAGGTTGGGGTGACCTTAACCTGTTGCTTAAGCAACAAGTTGGGGGGTATATCCAACCTATTGCTCGAGCAATAGGTTGGGGGGTATATCCAACCTATTGCACAAATCAAGAATTTTCTTGATTTATGCAACATGTTGGATATACCCCCAACCTGTTGCTCGAGCAATAGGTTGGGGGGTATATCCAACATGTTGCACAAATCAAGAAAATTCTTGATTTGTGCAACATGTTAGATATACCCCCCAATAGGATTCTTAATTTGTGCAACATGTTGGATATACCCCCCAACCTATTGCTCGAGCAACAGGTTGGGGGTATATCCAACCTTGCACAAATCAAGAAAATTCTTGAGTTGTGCAACAGGTTGGATATATTCCCCAACTGTATATCAAATTGTTGCACAAATAAGAAAAATTCTTGATTTGTGCAACAGGTTGGATATATCCCCCAACCTGTTGCTTGAAACATGTTGGATATATCCCGCAATAGGTTGGGGGATATATCCAACCTATTGCACAAATTAAAAAAATTCATTAAATTTTGGTTGTATTTTAGGATTAGGGTTTAGGGTTTAGGGTTTAGGATTTAAGATTTAGGATTTAGGGTTTAGGATTTAAAAGTTTAGGGTTTAAGGTTTAGGATTTATTGTTTAGGAGTTTAGGATTTAGGGTTTAGGGTTTAGGGTTTAGGAATTAAATGTTTAAAGTTTAGGATTTATGGTGGTTAAGATGTTATGGTATTAATTATTTAAAGTTTAGGATGTAAGGTTTAGGTTTAATGCCTTCTCTACTAGTTTTGATATAGAAGTTATTAAGTAATAATAAGCTCAATGATTATTTATTATGTTCATTTTGAGTTGCTAATCTATTTTTGTACATAAAACAAGTATTCACCCTAACAGAGGGTATGGATGTGGTGTTATATAAGAAGAATAAAGTGGTGGCTTTTGGACGAATTCATAGTCTTGATCCTATGAATATTTGTCATTTCCAATGTTGTGGTGAGAGAAGATGTGTAGTGATAATCACCAACATTGTAAATCCTAAAGTACATTTAAAATATCCACATGGAGACTTTGAAACATTGGGAGATATCTTACAATGTGACATATTTGATATGCAAGCACACAGAACACTCTGGGACCAAGACAAAATTGTTCCAAAGACATACTTTCAAAAAGTAGAGATGTTATCTTGCTCCGGAGAAGTTTTAGCAATTGGCAACTTTAAGGGCTATGCTCAGAGTTTTCTTTGTATAGTGGAGATAATTAAGTTGACTAGTGTAGATGTCATTCAAAATGCAATGGATAGTACTTCACATTTAGACGTCCATAATACTACGTCTCAACTACAAGTTCATAGTACTTGTAAATGGGGGTTAGCTTTCTTGAAATCAAGTTTGCCCAAGACAGTTTTCTTCAATGTCATGGAAGACATAATAGAATATTATTAGAAGAAAAGGACTATAACACAAATGGGATCCAAATTGATAAGAAGCTATAGTAGTAATCAAGAGTATCATAGTGGCATGCTCACAAGTATTGAGGACATTATAGTAACAGAGGTTGATGTAGAAAGGTTCTCTTGTGTTGCAAGTGAGTAAAATATACTCATTGGTATAAAAGACTTGTCTTGTGTTGCAAATGACTCGAATAGGCCCACTGGTATAGAAGACTTGTCATGTGTTGCAAGTGACTTGAACAAGCTCATTGGTATAGAAGACTTGTTCTATGTTGCAAGTGACTCGAACAAGCTCACTAGTATAGAAGACTTGTCTTGTGTTGCAAGTTACTCAAACATGCTTACTGATATAGAAGACTTGTTGTCTTGTGTTGAGAATAATAAGATGGGACCACAAAGAAAAATACATGCAAAGATCGATGGGATAAGTGATGCAATAACAGGAATTGATGATATTAGTGACAATGATCATGATGTTACCACTCGAACACAAGGCGAAAGGGGCAGAGAATCTAAGACTTGTCATGTTGTTCGTAATATTGTTGCTAGCATGCCAGAGAATATAGATGGGAGAATCTTGAGTTACGAAGGAGAAACAGTTCAACCACAAAATTCAAGAGGCATTGGCAACAAATTGACATCAATGAACATATCTACCAGATTGCCATTTCCAAGATATTATAAGGTATCAAATAATTGTCAAGCCCACACAACATTTGATTATAAAGATGAAGATTCGAGGGAAATGGATTCGAGGTTTGATGGTCTTACAACTAGAAAATGCAAGATAATATTTACAAAAAGAAAGTATGTGAGTGTGAAGAGGCAAAGAATCATGGCATGAATTCCAGAACCAAAGAGACATGTAATGCTATCCGAGGAGAATATGGAAAGGATGCTTATGCGAGTTTGTTGCAAGAGACTTTGCATTATAAAAGTTGGGAAAGATGATTATGCAGCCATACGCCTTGGTATTTAGAGTAAGACAGTGCCTAATAGACATAACTATCTTCTTCAAGAGTTTTCATGCTTTCTTCATCAAGGCACTAATCAAGGTTTAAGCACAAGACACTGTAAACCTAGATTGAAACTCATGGTTAATGGGAGACCCATTTGCAATCGAGGATATCAATGGTTAACTAGACTATCACATGGCACATACTGGACCATTTGGGCAGAGGTGAAAGAAAAAGTGGTTCATACAATTCATGGAAATACCTATAAGCTTAAATGCCATGGAAGCACTATAAATGCAACCGCAACATTAAAACAAGTTCTCGAAGAGCATGCATTACCATAGCCTCCTCTTCAACAAACAATGCTAGATGGACGTGTCGAATGCCAACAACATCTTCCTTTGGGAATGACAAAGAAGGACGTCCTAGAAACTGTCAATAAAACTTTACAAGACAGAGATGAAAGCATGATTTCGTGATCAACCTTGTACAAAATTTGGTGTAGAGATTTTTGCCATGTCAAGACACCATTAAAGCAAAGGATGTCAAAATGTAAGACATGTGATGAATTAAAAAATGCCATTGAACATAGTAAATGTGATCAGTAGTGAGGAAGATATATTAAATGGCGATCAATCCATTTATGTCATGTGCCGGATGCTCGAAATTTGTATGCTTCTTGGAGAGATGAAGCTATTTCACATGTTGATAAGTCCATGTGCATCACCATTGATGGCATGGACTAGAGTACAACCACTTTGCCACGAATCTTTTGTGATGTATGGATTGATAGTTTGCATGACCATGATTGCAGATCTCACAATCTCCTACAATTGGCTAGTATCCAAATTTTGAAATGATGTACACATAGATATGAATGTAGCAACTCTATAATGGGTTAACTGAAAGCATTGCATCTTTATCAAGATCAAGATTAGACATTGTTATAACGTGTTCAATATCTATTTTTTGTAAAAATCTAGCAATAAACTGTAAACCAGTACTAAATCATAGCAAAAATAGTACTAAAATAGTGACAAAAGAAGTACTAAAATGAAAGGGTTTGATGTACAAGTTGCATTTGCATATAGTTCTCTTCACTATCATGCATACCTCACAATGAAATGTTTGCCAAGATTTCTTCATTCACCTTCGGGAAGACACGATACACTGTTCTATGCCCTTTAACCTTGTGCTTTTCTTGCAGCATCTGAAACTTGATTGCCAACACTGCATCAGCATGCAGTATAGCAAGTGGTGCCTCATCACATAGGAAATAATTTCTTCTTCTAGTAGGGAGTTTTGTATAGAAGATTCCATAAACTAGTTCACCTCCAATGTTGAACACATTACCCCAGCCATCCTTGACTTACTTCGACATGACTATTTTGGGTTGCTTGCATAGGACCACGTAATAATCCTCATCATTGTCATTTAGAGGGGACGTGATCTTTGCCTATTGGTCACACATCTCGAGCATGTCAGCCACCTAGTCTCTATACATTGAGTATGCTATATCATCCTCTATGGCTCTTGCATTCAGTCCATTGAAGGGCTCCAGCTTGTGCAATGTCCATGTACCTACAGGAGATAAATTGGTGCATATGTCCCATGTTTCATCGATGCAAAATGAAAAAAAGCATGATAAACCTCTGACTAGGGCTTGTGTAGGATCTTTGTGACTAAAACCCAATATGTAGTGTCTTGACCAAGTTCCTTTGTGGTTTGTGGTCTGGAAATCCCATGCTTTAGTCCTATCTACATCACCCACCATTACCTCCACAAAAAGTCTTTTCTTCACATCTCCCATCTTTCAAGTCAACCAACCCACCTCATAAGCATTCTGTAGCTTTTCACCATTTCCATCCAATTTTTTGGTGGTTAATGCACAATTTATCACACTATACTAGCACCATCATGTTGTCCCTTGCCATACCCACTACCAGAAAAGCTCCACATCATCCAAATACCAAGCAAAGAGCAGTACCTAGCATAACCAAAAGAGGAAGAAGTTTGTTATATAGCACTTCAAAATGTGCAACATCATCATAGTGATGTAGAAAACAACAAGGACCTATTGGAAATGCCTTACCCTACAACAACAAAGTGAAATGGGTGTGATGCCTTGGACTAACATGCTATCTAGAAAGACCAAACCTAATTTCTTTTCAGCTTTAGACCTCTGGACAGTAGCCATTGGTAGTGAGGCATAAAGCAATGTTCCACGAATAGTGTGTCATGTTGTTTGTCATCTAAAATATAAAACATGGATTGCTTTATAATCTCTCCCATCCTCCATTAATAACAAATATGAACCATGATGGTACATTGGTCATTATACCAATGCATTGATTGGATTTCATTCTGCACTTTAAAATTATAGTTCTCTGCAAAATCAACCTACTGACACCACCACATCCTTTGGAAAATTTTGATACACTCTTTAAATTCAGAGTTCTGCCAGTAACTACAAAAGCTGTGCATGATAAATACTTTTTAAGTGGTGCTCAAATTGTTGGATGATGGTGGATGGAGTTGTTTCCTTATATACAAGTTTGATTCCTTTTTTTTAATTCTCAGTGACATACACATATGTCTTCCACCTTATCAATGCACCATTTGCATCATTCAACTCACATGGAAACGTTAGGGCATTGGGGTCATTGTTTGCTTGGGTGTAGACATTTTTGGTGAGGTTCAAGGACTTTTATGTATATAGGTATCTTGCATGACCCTTAACTTATGCATTGCTCAACAGAATTCGGCAAACTTTGTCTTCAAGTTGTAGTACACATTCCAAACTTGAACATGAGAGTAAAAAACTATGGAAAACGATTTGGAATGAGACCATTAATGCATTACAAGTGTTGTGTTGCATGCATCCTGAAGACTATAGGATATAACATTTTTTTCAAAAACATCAAAATTTTGTTCTATACATACATGCAACCAAGTAATCATTCAAAAGTACACTACGTGAGCTTCTCCTCAAACCAAGGACACACCTAAATGACAGCATTAGGCATGGGTTAATGGGCCTCCAATGTTGTGCTAAAGTGATGCATACCCATTTGAGGGCGTGCTCCATAACTTTTTTTTGATTTGTTGAAAACCAAAACGGATTGAACATTGATAGTTGTTGGTATTGGTATCTAGATTCACCCTAAAATGGAAGAAGTTGAAAAAGTGCAATTTGTGCATGTGAAAAGATCTTTTAATAAATCCAACACTATTTATACCAAAGGTTACTGCATTTCATAATACACAGCATCAAACCGGTAGCATGCCCTTTGGCCTATTTGTGTTTTGAAGCATTTTAGACCACATTGCACTTATTTGGGATATCCAATTCTGCTAATGTGTATCACTGGACGGGAAAAAACTGACGGCTAAAATTTTGCTGCTCCCATGAATTTTGAATTTTCACACCTCCCGCCCATCAAATCTTAGAAGATTAAGTACCTGCAACCTGCCCTCGCCCTGCAAATGCCTTGCAACCCGCACACACCTCGATGTGACCTTGTGCAGACTTTGGTTCATCATTGTCTTCTTCCGGGTAAGTTATCTTATATTCTTTGCTTGTCTCACCAGCTAGGTTCTTTGGGACTATTCTAAACTAATCGTGGCCATGGCATCAATGGCAACATGTATCTCGCCATGGCTTGTAAGAGAAGCAGACAGAGGCTTTGAGACGAGAAACCTAAAAAGTTAGGCTAAGGCACAAGGAACAGAGTGTGGGTCGAGGAAAGCACTGGCACAGTATCGAAATGGCAATGGAAGACAATTTTGCAACATTTGCAAAGGGAGAAACAACAAGAAGAAAGAAGACTCCTTGCAGAGCAAGAAGCGATTGCAGATGCACGTGTTCGATCATTGCCATTGGAGTGAAGAACACAAGCTGTGGTGTCACGATTGGTGGGAGCATTTGGCTTTGGCACACAATGTCAAAGATGTTGTCAATTAGAAGGACCAATGTGTCTCCAGCGGTTGAACATAGAGCAGAAGCAATGCACAATCATCCCGATCTAAGAAGTCTGTGGGCTTAAACAAAATGCAAGAAAAGGAGAGATAGCCTAAGTGTGGAAGTCCTTGCTATAGTGATGACATTTTGGCACAAAAATACAAGAGTTTCTCCAAATAGAAAGGACATCTGTAAGAAGTAGACGGGATGCAAGGTGTTTGAGGAGCACATCATACACATGCTAGATACAATGCAGGTCAGTGGTGCCTAAACTAGCCCAGTGGTTGTTTGTGATTAAGCTTTGGAATAGTTTACTTGTTTCATTTCTTAAACTAGGCTTGGACTAAATGTGATTGTCCTAAACTAGCCCAGTGGTTGGAATATCATGCAACCGTAGGCTAGTCTAGTTCAATCACCCATTTTGTGATTGTCTTGAACCAGCATGGTTGAACAAACATTAGTTGTTGTCCAGCTCGGTGGCGTGGTTGAGCAGAAATTAACATCATTCACAATATATTGTTATTTTACTAAACCAGTCTGGTGGTTGGAACATCATGTAACCGTGGCTGCTTCAGCTCTGACTTGGAATCTCAAGGGAAGATAGTGGGAAATGATGTCCAAGAGTGCTCTAGAGTGAGGACAAAACCAAAGAAGATGTGGAATTGTCTCTGTAGAAGTAGAACACCTTAAACAATATGGATCTGCAATCCCACATTTGCTCAAAGTGACTCCCACTAAAAAAATGCCCACCAAACATCTCCAAAGAAAAAATCTTTGCTTTAAAGGTACCTTACTTCTCCATACTACTTTGAGATTTGACTTCCACCATGAAAGAGATTTGTTCAGATGCCAGAGGGTATCCCCATGCTATGCAATCCATGGAGGAGGAAAAATCAACCTATAAGTTTGCATAGAAGAAATGGTTTGCAAAGAAATGGGGCGTAATCCATGATTACAGGCCATGAGCCACCAATTCTGAAGTCGGAGGGAGCCATCATAAGGTGGAATTGGGAGTAGGTGTTGCAACAAGATGCTTATTTTCCTCCATATTGGTCTATGCGGCATACCAAGGGGAAATCGATGACAAGCATCTAAAAATGATAAAATATATCTCTGAACATCCACCACATCATCAATGTAAAGAATCCCAAGTTTCATGAGATTGTATGCCTTAACCGGTTCCTGTAAGGCAAGAGGAAGATCAAAAACTGAGCTCTAGTGTATACTTTCATGGTGAAGAGAATTGGCCTGAGTTGAATTGACAAGAGACCATTTAACTTTAGAAAACACTCGCTTCCAATCCTATAATAGAGAAGAGGAGTAAGGACAGCCAAGGACAATGCCATGAAATTTTCCAATGACCACTTCCCAATGATTAGTAATCCAATCCCCATATGCCTTTGTCCTTATGTTCATACACATGGCTGCGAACATGATAGCCCATGGCTAATTCGCTGAGAAAAGGTAGGAAGCATGGTAATCTTTCTCACTACTATATGATACCTGATGTTGAGAATGTTAAGACCCCCATGCATCTTTGGAGAACATATAAAGTGCATTTTTAGCAGCCTCAAACCTTTCCTGCAAGATTTTGTCTTCCAAAATAGCTCCATTGCATGATACATAAAAGTATTGAGATCTTTAGTAGTCCGGTGTAAAAGGGGAAAATTAAACCAAACATGAGCCATAATAATGGACTGAACAATTTTGAGGCGAACATGTAGTGGCCATGTGGATAATTTCCAATAATCCAACTTCTGATAAAGCTTCTCAGATACCCATGCTATTTGTTGTTTGATGGTAATATTCCAGCCCACAGGATACCCTAGATTTTGGACAATCTGATCAGGAGGCAAAATTTGACCAAGCCAAATAAACGAGTGCCAATAACAAGCTTTTAATGGCAAAAGCTTAGATTTTTCAAAATTGATATTCAGATCAACTGCCAATCCAAAGTCAGAAAGAGTGCCCATGAGAAGCCTGATTTTAGCAAGACTATTTTGAGGCATGAAAAGAGAATCATTAGCATACACATGTGCCAAGAAAGATTCTGCTCTAGGTAAGTAAAGACCATGCAATTGTCCCAAGTTAGTCAAATAATCCATATATAACAGTAGCGGATGGGTAGCAATTGCATACAACACAGCACTCAAGGGGCAACCATGCTGCATAGATCTGAACAAAGTCCATGTCTTGGAAAAGTGCTTTCCAAGTATGCATTGAGAAGTGGAATCTAAATATAACAGTGCTTATGAGGATTTGGATTTTGCCTGGGAGAGTTTTGTATGCCGCATTCAAATGATCATTGAGGATTATGGCAAGGGGCATATGGCTGATTTACGACATCAAATTCAATGGGCTACATAGTAATGTCAAAGCCTCACTCAAATTAGCCATGAAAGACAGCTTACTCCTCATGAGATAGATATTCTTTCACCTGCCCAGAATATCTTAACTCAAAATGATCAAAGAAGTCTTCATAAATGGCAAGTTAGAGCCAAGGTCAGGGACCTTGTTGGGGACAAAGGTTGTTCTTCAAATTCCTTTTTTAAGAGTTTGCATGCAGGAAGACAAAGACAATCAATTCAAAGGATTACAATACAGGATGGTTGTTGGACACAATCTCAATCCCAACTGGAGGCTGAATGTGTACAGCATATCAAAAACATTTTCTCGCAGCCTTTGCCTTTCTCTGATCAATTCCAAGCTCAGCACAAATTTTTGGATCGTGTCAGCCCACTTATTGATTCAAAGGCTGCTACAGATCTTGAAAAGCATTTCTAAGACACTAAACTTGATGATGCATATTTGGCTAAAGGTAAATCCCCAGGATGGGATGGATTAATAGTGAAATTTTTTGAGGCTTTTTGGGCTGATCCGAACCATCTGTCCAATCTTGCCTGGTAATGGGAAAGTGCAGTATCATGATATGTGAATCCCAATTTTTGAGGCTGAGAGATTTTCCACAAATCTTATGCATTAAGAGAACTCTGTATCTCCTCCCATTTTTGAAATTCAGAAGGTATCATATGAGATTTGTGAGTAGTATTATCCTATGGATGAGGGGAGTTATTGAAATCTCCACATATGAAGGCATTAGACATCCAAGGATAATGATTGATGGCATCCCACATTTGTCCACGCAAAGCAGAAGTTTGAGAGGCATACACAGAAGAAATCTCATAGGAACATTGTAAGAAAGACATTTCAAAGCTAGTATATATGTACAATAAATGTGAGAAAGCATCAAGTCACTGCCATGTCCTCTACCTCCAGTTGAGACCCATGCTCATAAGGAGGAGCAAAATCAACTAAATCAAAGATTGGAATACCTTTTTTGAGGACATTTGTCCATAATCTAGTGGTAGGGGAGACCTGAGAACTGGAAGCCTGACTAGGAGTGGGAGAAGAGGCATCCCAGTGTCTGGATTGCAAAGCTTAGAGGCCTTAAAGAAATAACCTTTTTAGGTTGTTTCCAGCCTTCATTCTTTGAAGTATCCTTATCCTTTAGCTTCTCTTTACCTTTGTCAAAGACCCCCCACTTCAACTCAAAATATTTCTCTCCCATCTGAACCTCCCCCACCTCAACCCTCCCCCACCTCAATTGATGGAAGGAGGCGTAGTCTTGTCAGTGTCCCATAGAAAGCAAAATCTATTGCGATTACCAATGGGTCTAGGAGGACATATCACTTGCCCCAAATATGCAGCCAGTCCAGGCAACTCCTCACGCATGTAGTCTGGAAAATCAACCAATTCCACCCATACTAGACAATGGTGCTTGAACAAATTCTGATAATCTTTATTGGGAGACCAAGGTAAAACATGTACCATTTGTCTACCATAAAACAAAGGGGAGAATTCCAATAACTTCTTATTTTAAGTGACATTAGCAAGATGTACTTTATAAAAGCCCTTGGAGGCAAAATATACTCCCTCAACAAAACATCCATCCAACAAGGCCTTTATCCGCTACACTACATCATTAGCAGCAGGGATTCTTCCTAGAAAAAACACAATTACAGCAGTTTGTGATAGCTTTTTCAGAGGAATTACCAACGAGGGAAGCTTCAATTTGTACTTGACTTTCGGAATAGGTTTGTTCCATGCTTGTCTACTCTACTGTGAAAAAATTCCTCATGAAGCGTGTCAAAGACATAACGTGCATCCAGATTATCCTCTACAAGAGCTTCTATAAGTCTTTGTTTGGGATCAAGAGAGCAATCCCTGTGAGAATAATGCTTGAGTTGAGGGTCATAATCCATCACAAAAGAGGTGAAGGAGGAGAACTAAAGCGTAGAAGACGATATGGAAAGTGTAAGGGATATCCACAAACCCACGCAAACTAGGCTTGAAAAAACAAAGCAAAAGTCTGAGTATTAAGAAGGAAGAGATTCGATGTAGCTAGGGTATGAAAGGAGAAGAGGGTTAAACAAAGACAAAGCTAAGGAATTGTTGGAGGCGATGCAATGAGAAACGATGTGAAGGCGAGAAGAGCAGTGTGGCAGGCTGATTTTAGGATCTGCATCAGGGTTTTGGGGCTACAGGGACAAATAAAAACTATCTGTACAGTTTGTACAAACAATACGGATTATGTATAGAGGGCTGAAGATGCTGAAGAAGATCGGTTGGGCTCAAAGGAGGTGCAAGTTCATTGGATCTAGGTCGACATGGGATCTGTCACCCCCCCCACACACAAATATGTCATAGTCTCATGGATAGGAGACTTATATGTTTTCCCCAAATGATGATATAAAGAATAGATTTTATACATTGAGATCAGGCATCATTGTAGGCATAATTGTTTTTGTGAATATTACTCTCATGGGCTTAGATGCCATCATTCATGACCTTACTTCTTATCCCCCAGCTGTGGTAATAGCCTTCTTGACCATAATGATTTTGAACTTCGGTTTAGAGCAATCCCAATTCCAACATTTGTTAGCTCATCTTGTCTTAATCTAAAAGCTTCCAACATATAGTTGAACTTGCCCACTAAGCTCCCTTACATTCATCTAGGATTAGAAGAAACATAGAATTACTACAAATTGCATGATAAAATTACCAAAATTGTATTGGATAATAGAATTACGAGCAAGATAGAATTACAAAAAATCATACAATAGGATTACTAGGGTGATCTAATTTGCTCCTGAGGGTCTTGACGAAGACCTGGAGCTACACCAACATATGATAGATCGATGAGGTTTGTGTGAGGAATACCTAGAGCTATAGCAATGTATGGTAGCTAGAAAATAAAGAAGCAAAAGGAATGGCTATTAAAGAAAATAGTGGGTGGTTGCAAGGCGATGAAGGTTTTTGAGCGGGTGGTCATAGAGCAGAAGGAATGGCTAGTAGAGAATATACAACAACTGGTCACAAGGCAATGAAGGTTTCCCAATGCAAGGCAATGAAGGAAATCCTCTATTTATAAAGAGATGGAGGGCTCATTGTAGTGTGGACCAGAGGCAAGCGGAAGCCATTTCATTGGTTGTCAATTGAGTGTTTGGCCTTACCTACATATGCACTTGGATTACAACCATCAAACATTGATTTTCCTTCTAATTTGCAACCCTTAGGAGCTACCTTGCCATATCAGCTTCAAGTGCTAAAAGGGCTTTAAGCTATTTATCCATTCAAATTCCCTTATCCTTATCTCATGGGCTATTGGAGGCACAAATGTTTGCTAGAGCCCTGCTCCATAGAACTCTCTACTAGCATAGAGGCATAAATGATGGTGCAAAGCCAATCTGCGCTAGCATGATGCAAATCCAGTCTACTATAGATTTTGTAGGCTAACGATGACAGCTATGCAAAGAACTCAACTTGACTTCGAGTCTTTAACTATTTTGCATGTTTGTTGAGGTCTACTAGAGGCTCTAGTTGATGATGAGTCCAAGCTACATGGTCATTTATTTAAGTTATTCTGAGTTTTTATGTTGGATCCTTTGATGATTCATCTATTGTGGATGACTATTTGACTTTTCTCTTTCTTTATTTCTTTAACAAAAGTGCAGATATTGTAGTGCTCTTCATGTTATGATTTACAAGATGTGTAATCTTCTCTATGTTCTTTCTTTTTCTTTCTCTTTTTTGAAGGCTACATCGCATATTGTTGGATCTTTAGAGCTCTTTTAATTTTAATTTTTATTTTCCTTCTCTCTCCCAATAGGTCTAGAGTGCATCCTCTCACTTGCATGCCATTGTAATCAAAAGTTAGGAATGCTCTCGCATAAATAAAAAGCACCACTTGAAGCATTATGTAAGAATCAAAGGAACAAGGAGACAATGATAGTAGTTGGGCACAATCTCCTCCCCCTTAGATGAGTGGATCACGGTTCCTCATGTAGAGTACTTGAGATCTTTCAATTATAGCAGCATGAGCCTAAATTATATTTCTCATCCACCAGAATAAGGGATGCTTTTATATAGCCTCTTTGGCATCATTTAATCAAAATATTTTATGTCCTCACACAAAAAAGACTACCCATGGCATAAAATATAAAAGCAAAACAAAAATTGGCCTATGGACATATAACTTCTTTATGTTCAACAATGCAATTGTTACCCTTATATGAACTCAATCTTGTCATAATTAGTTACATAGCTTGTACTCAAGATACAATCTTGGGGAGGGGGGAGCGGGAGGCACACTAAGCAATATGTAAGATAGCATGTGCAACCAATAGAAGGGGTTTTATATTTTTATGGAGCTACATAAAATATACATTCATAAAGGGTTTTTACTTTAAAAAAAGTAAACTTCCATTCATAAGAGATACTTTTACCATCTCAAAATCTATGGAAGGGATGTATATAACTTATAAAAATCTGTTAATAGGGGGGTTTTTTAATACCCTTTGATCGCACATGCTATATGGGGTTTTTACATTGTGACCCCCAAGGGGATACAATCACATTACTAACAATCAATTAAATTGAGCATGAAACTAATTAATCCCAACAAAATTTTTCTCAATGTATAAGAAACAAACACAACACCAATAATACTAGCGATATCAGAGTTAACATGGAATCATCCCCAATATTGACCATCTAGTATGGCAAACATAGGTTTGATCAGGCATCCCTAACTAAAACACATAAATCATCCAATAACACCCACTGCATCAAGTGCAGCTCATTGAAATACGTTGCCATAGTCCATATGACTATAATATCCCTAGAAAGTGATGTTAATTTTTATAATAATAATATATACTACCAATTTACCGTTTTGGTTGTCATGTTTGGGGTATTTCATTCAATGCAACTTCACATGGACAACGTTGTTGTCATGCACACTACATTTGTTTGTGGAAGCAAGTTTCACAAGAGACTCAAGCTAGTTCAAGAGAGACATTGACATTGCCAATGCATTATCATGAAAGTGAGTTCTTGAAAGTTTAATTTTTAAACATCTTAAAAGTATAACATGTTCATCTTGGATGTGAAATGGTTCAAAGTATTGCATAGAGGTGCTAAGGCAATAATGAGACAAGACTGCAACAAGCATATTTTTTCCAATGACTCAATTAAATTATGCAATTCTTTACAAATGCAAATTCTTTACCTCACAATTGTGAATTGCATATTACATGCTCTTATATTCTTTGTATAGCTTCACAACATTCTTATTCGATAGATAGTATTATAGAATTACATATTATTAGTGTTCTAGTGCACAATTTGCTCTAAAGTCATTTTCGACAAAGTTTCTTGATGTCAAGTGGTGCTATTTGATTCAAGTTGCATTGAGGAATTTACAAGACTTCAATATGTAAAATATATTAATAGATGATATGGAAGTAAGCACTCACATTTCTAATACATTGCTCCCATATCCCATGAGTTAATATAATTTCCATAATATGATATTATAGATAATGGGGACCTAATTGTTTATATCAAGGATTTCAAAGAATTAGTAGAAAATGAAATGTTGGGAATGATGTTTGAATAGAGGAAACATGTGCTTTCTCCTATGCTTCAAATGATAAAATAGATTTGTTTGATTAAACTTAAAACACTACACTTTAACTTTGTTTGTATGTATCTATCTATCTATTAAGTATGACCATCAAAAGAATATTGACCATCAGATTAGATCTAGGAGGTACATACCCTTAGATGTATGTGTTTTAAATGGATGAAACCTGAGCTTTACAATTTGAACACCTATGGTGAGTTATTTCTCATTTGTATTAAATGGAAATAATTGGCTTGCAATGTGAGAAATTTTACTCTATTTTAGGGGAGCTTATTTGCTGAGTGCTATTATATGAAGTGACTAGGTAGAACCTGGCTCTAACAACTGATGTGTGTTTGCATGAAATAGACTTTGTGAGCATAGACTATGGTTCACAATCCACTTTGCAGTTGCAGTGTAATTATGGAAAGCATTTTGTGCATGTCTTTCCTCTGCACATTTCTGCAACACAAGAAACTAGATTCATTCTAGATGCGTCATGAGCAAAAACCTTTGAGCAAGTTTATCTGAGCGTGTTTTTCAAGAGATTTAAAAGAGTGTATTTATTTAGGAAACATGGTTTTTACATTTTTATTCTCACTTGAACTAGATCTCTTTATCATAAAAACATACAGAATTGTCAAACATTTAATTTTACATAACATAAATTTTCTTCTTCATAGAAATCCTTTGTACCCCTATTATTACCTTAAAAAAGTGTTGAAAAAGAATTCTTTTAAAAAACATCCCTCATAATCACTCTCAATGTAATAATATTATACATATCTAATTACTTATTAAATACATTTCTATCAATATGACAAAATCTTTATAGTATCTAAATAGCATAGATAATAAGAAATTTATGGATATGTTTCTATAGAAGTTTATATTACTATAATTAAGTATTAACTTGGGCTTATATATCACTCTCATAAAAATATATGTAATATTTAATACTATATATGAAATATTTTCCAAAATCTAACCCCATAGATGTGCTCAAATGGGATTTTTTAATCAATTTGAGTAGCTGAATGACTATATTTGGACATTGGGTGTGAAAGTTATGCCACTTTTAAAAGTGCTGTCCATGGTAGTTTCGCCAGCGAAACTACCTTGGAAGACCTACTTCAAAGGGGTTTCACTGGCAAAACTACCTTGATGTCTTACTTCAATGAGGTTTCTTTGGATAAACCCTTTCATAGGCTAGGTTAAGAGAGGGTTTTCAATGTCACCCCCTATTAAGGAAAAGTTGTAAGAAGGATCGTAATGAAATACATGTGCGCTTCTTCAAAAGCCATCCCATTATGTTACTTACCATTCCCAAAGATTCATGTAAAGATTTGTGTATAAAATAGGCATTGCTATAATACTTTGCATATTTTTGAGTGAAACTATGTTTTGTTTCGATCTATTTTTGCCATATTTTTACATAGTTGGAAGCTATTTTTCCTTCACTTGGATGCTTAGAAGATTTTGCTCGAAAAATGCTCGTCCCTATTCTGCACCAGGATGATGATGATGGAAAGCTTTGATCATTTGATGAGGTATAATGAAATTTGTGCAAAGCAGATGAATATATTCCAAATCTCTATCTTTTCCATGGACAACACACTAGTCTATATAGTATCCATATTAATTAGTTTTCCAAATCTTAGAAGAAGTTCAATTCCACTTTGTGCCCTTCATAACTATAAGTTGATCATATCTCAAAATAATTGAATTTCTTTTACACTAAGTAAAATTTCACCTAAATATATTTTTGTCTAGTACATATTTAGTTTTACCATTAATCCTACAGGGTTGTTTTAGGACCCATCATCACTACTTTAAATAAAACAAAGCCCCATTATCCCTTCATGCAACATTCTAGTTTTTATATATGGGAGTGGGAGAAAACTCACTACATTGTCAAAGAAAATTGTGGACTGATAGGCCTCCAAACATGAAAATAATCTTAAAATGTATTAACTAGCTCAAGGGGAGGAGGGAAGGGTGAAGGAATGGGCAACCAATACATGGAATATATTGTCATGATTTCATGTTAGTATTGTTTTCCCCTCCATCTATTAGTCGCTTCCTTCATGTACCTTATGATCATCTACGTTCATGATCTAGCAAGATCTGGAAAAATCTATGTGATTGAGAGGTGGGGGCCAAGGGCTTGCCACGGTACTTTTGTGTGAAAGACCTCCTCTCTAACACACCTCTCTTGAGCTGTGTACATCCCACTACCTCTCCAAGGCACTTGGCATCTCTTTGCTTTGTGATTGCACTTGAATTCTCCACATCATGCATAGTCATACATTTCATTTGATTGCAATTGTCAATATTGCAAATCAAGCTTGCCACCACTTCTCCACAACTTGTTTCCTCAACTCATCACAAAACTTCCCAAATATTTGGTTCTCAATGCATGAAGTCTTGGGCATGAACATGGCAACAATCTTGCAAGCCAATAACCTACAACAATCTACAAAGAGCTCTTGGTAGCACCAAGATGCTGCTTCCAATAAAACCTAGAATCCCAATGCCAAACTCAGCACAAGAACATAGAAACCTTATGCCACAACACAATGCTAGCTCTCTTCTACATGTGTGCATACAAGCCCATAACAACACTTGGAAACTAGTGCCAAAAATTGGTGCAATATGTCTCAACCACTTGCCAACCATGCAAAAGTGATAACTTTTGACACACAAGTTGGATTTGTACATTGTAAAAACAAAACTTGTAGTCCTTGAGCTTATCTATGAATCTTTCTTAAAAATCAGATCAAAATTTAACGTGTATATCAAAATATGATCTTTGCATAGCTTGCCTATTTGTGAAAAATGCATGTATAAAGAAGCTCCCACGGGTTTCTAATGCTAGAATCTCTTCCAAAAATAGCTCTAAAACTTCCAAAGTCAGCTCATCCATGAAAAAAATGACCTCCTCAACTTTTTGGTGCTATAGCTACCCCCAAAAGCACCTCATCACAACCTTATATATGCTTTTAGTTGACATGCACCCATGCGTCCTTTGCTTTTTTAGTTTTTGCTAAAGATATCTCCAAGTAAACCACAGGACAACATGTAGCCTTTGCTATTGACTACTCATGCAAACTCCCATATGCCATGCAACCACGACTTTCATCATAAAGACTGTAGTAGAGCTTACTCATCTCTCAGTATTTCCCTCAGTCTCCATCATCCTCATCACATGAACTTAGGTGCTAGTTTCCCAATACCCACCATCAAGGGTCTGCAAAGGTATACCAGTTATCTATGAGTGGAGATGAGCACTTCATCATCACTTCCTATAATTAGGGTCTCCCTACAAAATCATATAAGAAAATCATGATTATTTACAAAATAAAAACCAAAAACTCTTATAGGGTTCCCTATTGCTACTTCCTAGCTTTTATGCCTAGAGCTAATTCACCCTAGCCTAGGTTTGTGCCTAGTAGTACTAATCCCATGTACCGACTAGTGCTCTTGTATGTGATATATGCAACATGTACAACTTGAGCTTCAAAAATAGTCCCATCATATTTTTCCCTCCCCCCAATTGCTATGAGCATGATCAGTAGCAAATTACTTCCTTGCTGGATGCTTGCATCGATTCTTCAAAAGATTGAGTTTGCATCTTCCTTCTTCTTGCCACATTGCATCTACACCTGGTAAAAGATATGACTATAGCCATAATGGTTCATCATCATTCATCCCATTCGCCCCTTCAAAAGGCCATCTATACAACCTATCATGCACAAGATGACATAGGAGTCATGGCATCATACCCGCATCATCTTGAATAGATTTTTACCACTCTGTCTTAACAGATGCATCCACATATGGCCATTGCCATGATGGGAGCATGCCTTCCATCTCCTCTTGCATGAAGATTTCCATATCCTCTTCTTGCTTGATCACGTTCTTGCCTATTTGCTCCTATTGAATAGTCTCAACAGACTTGTTTCTCCCCTTTTTCATGGCTTGGAATGGAAAACATTTGTCCACCCCACAGTGCATCTTCATTCTTTGATAATGACAACTTTTGAGTTTGCTAATTCAATCTCAACTTCATAAATCTGCTCCGTAAATGTGTCTGACATACTGTTGGATGGGGCATCATGCTTAGCATCCATCTTATACCAATGAGTGCCTCTTCATCTAGTCGCTTGTTGTCTTCTTCCTTGATGATGACCACAACTCTTGAAACATCAGTGTGGCCTGGAGCTTCATCTTCACACATGGAATCCGAAAGACAATCAATAAATGGAAAAGAAGAAAAACCATCTTCTTGAAAGACACAAGCTGGATCATATAGAATCTGTACTTATTGAGTAGTTGCCACATAAGATCTCACTTCTCCCTCTCCACATTTTCCTCAAGCATATTGAAAACCCTTGCATCGCCATAGTTAGACATGCTTCATGGTCCATTTTTATAGGCTTTAACATGTGATCATGAATGCCCTCTTGATTCTTTGCAATACATCAACATCACACACCAGTTGTGTTGACAAAAGAGCTTCATCCTTGGAATTTTTAGCACTTGGTACATTTAAAAGAGGACCTGACGACATAGACACACATGGTAAAGACTTTCCTTGAAAAGTTGGCATAGTCACGAGGCCTAGTGTTGTGCTGACAAAAGAGCTTCACTCATCCTTGGATTTTTTAGCACTTGGTACATTTAAAAGAGGACCTGACCACATAGACACACATGGTAAAGACTTTCCTTGAAAAGTTGGCATAGTCACGAGGCCTGGCTTATGTAGCTTCCATTATTTCATTCTTGTAATCTCCAATTCTTTGTTAAAGGTTCTTGGATGCTTTGACTCAACCTTGATCCACAATGCCTTTCTCATCCCTACAACATATTGGTTCACTTTGAGCATCTTTGGAGGTTTCTCATCTTCAAGAGACACCTGGACCATAAGATATTGGAAAGGTTCATATAATCTTTAACAATTTGTTGTTCATATTGGGTTAAACCCAAAATATCATGCCAAAGGACAAAAGGATCTTCCACTTTCTTGAAAAGCTCTAAAAATGCATGCTTTGTAGCATGATACTCTAGTGTTTCTTCATTAATAGATTCATAATCCCACCACCACCTCTTTTCCTATCTTGCAAGAAAAACACAAACACCTACAAAAGCCTTCTTGGTTCTTCAATATCCTTTAGAAGACATGTGATTTCAAACAAATCCACAAACATCTCTGCATCTTCAATTGGCCTCCCATGAAACAAAGGAAGATATGATGTCATGTTTGACCCTTGCAATAGCAACTAGAACCACTGGTCTTGCAAATTAAAGGTTCTTTGAGAGACCAATCCCTTGTGGAGGCATAAAAAATATGATAGGATGGGTAGCAACAAAGAAACTGCCTTTGTAGCATCAAAGATATGTCGCATTTCATATATAACTTGAGCATATGACCCCATCAACCTGAAACAAGAAGGAAATATACTTAGAAAATCATATGATGACACTAAAAAAAACTATAAAACTCATAGGTAAACCCCCAAAGGATCAGATAGGAAGCTCTCTTCCACTCAAACTAGACAACTAGCACCCACAAAACCTCTGAAGGTGTCCCCAATGCACTTGTCAATCCTACAAATCAATTCACCAACACTCCTTCACAACCGATTTCCTAATCTCTTCAAAAAACTTTCCAAACACCTGCTTCTCATCAACACATGAAACCTTTGGCATGAACCCGACAAGAATCTTGCAAGCCAAGCCACAGCTTGCAAGAACCTATGAGATGCTCCTTCCAACAACCTCAAGGATCCCAATGTCAAATTCAACTAAAGAACAAGAAAAATTATGCTACAACATAGTGCCAAATATCTTCTTGCATTTGCACACACAAGTCCACAACAACACTTGTAAATTGGTGCGATAGTAACCACCTATTAGTCTTTGCAAAAATGATGAATTTGATACGAAAGTCAGATTGATACATTGCAAAAATGAAAATTGTATCCCTTGAGATACTTTGCAAATTTCTTCAAAAAGAACATTAAAATTAGATGTGTATCTCAAGATATGATCTTTGCACTGCTCACCTATATGTGAAAACTGCATATATAGAGCAACTACCATGGCTCTCTTATGCCAAAATCTCTTCCAAAAATAGCCTTGGGACCTCCCAAATTAGCTCATCCATGAAAAAAATGACCTCAGATTTTTAGTGCTACAATTAACCCCAGAAATAGCTCACCATGCAAAAAATAACATCAAATCTATATTTAGCTAACATGCACCCATGCACCCTTTGCATTTTTAGTTTTTGCTAAAGATGTCTCTAAATAAACCATAAGGCCAGATGTAGCTAATTGACCCTTTACTATTGGCTACTCATGAAAACTTCCAACAACTACCATGCAACCACTACCTTTGTCATCATAAAGATTCTAGTAGAGTGTGCTCATCTCTCAGTATTTCTCTAAGTCTCCATCATCCTCATGACATGCACTTAGCTATTGCTAATTTCCCAAGATCCACCATTAGAGGTCACAGGTATCCCAATTGCTCGTGAGTGGCCGTGATCGCTCCATCAGCACTTCCTATAATCAAGGTCTCCTACAAAATCATATATTGAAAGTCATGCTTTTAGAAAAGCAAAACAAAAAACTCTTATAAGGTTCCCTATTGCTACTTCCTACCTTCTATGCTGAAATAATCCACCATAGCCTAGATTTGTGCTTGGCAATGCTAATTCCATCTACCTACTAGTGCACTTGCATGTGATATATAGTGCTATTTAGAACTCACAATGGTGCTTTAAGTGCTATTTACTAGTAAAACTGAGGGTTGTTAGCACTCTTAGTAGTAGATGCTTGGTTTCCCACAACCAAGCACTATAAGGATGTTAAGTGATACACAACCCAAGGAGTGTAAGAGAGGCCATCTTTTAAGACAAGCACTACTATGAGCACTAGGAGCCAAGCACTCGCCAAGCACTAGGTTATCATTGGTCAACCAAGGTGTATGAGTATTTTTAACTCAAATTTGGTGTACATACTCATCATGAATATATGAGTATTTTTTACTCAAATTTGGTGTGCATACTCTTACATTTTTTATCTTTAAAACACATGTTATTGTATAGTGTTCCTGCTTCAAATGTTACTGATACAATGTTCCTACTATAGTCTTCTAGCTATAGCCTTCACTCAGTTCATTTGGTCCAGCTTCTACAGATGGTCAGTTATTTGTACTCCATTTTTTGTTTCCAGGGGTATGTTTTAAGAAGATGTATAACTGAAAAACTCTTATTAATATAAATCCTCTCTTAGCACTTTTTATATCAAGGATTCTCTTATAGAATCCTTAAATGTATGGGATGGCCATTATAACAAATGTATCTTAAATGTTTCTGACTCCATTATAGTTCTTACATCTTCTACAAGAGGAATCCCTTGAATGTATGTCCAATACAAGCAAGGCCATAGCACATTCCAGATCATACAACATCATAGCCAACAGTTACAACAATTGTCTCAATTATTTGCTACCATGGCATCAGATGAGCAGGAAAGAGAAATGGAAAGACATATGCTCCCATCACTCCAAACCAAGTTGCAAAGTGCCGAGATTGAAATTATTAAGCTCAAGGAAAGCATGGCAGAACAAATGTAGCAACAGCTCCTTGCACAAATAGGAGAAAGTAGAAAGGATGCCCTACAAGCCATGGTTTCTCTCCAAGAAAAACACCTATAGCTATCTAATGCCTTGAACCAAAAGGAAAAGTTCAAGTTATCCCTCTCCCAAATGCAAGCCACTTGTGATGATATCAAGAAGGAAATGGTGCACTTAAATGAAAGATTACTACTTAAAGAGGATCAACTCCATGCCACATTAGACACAAACAATGAGTTGCAGAACAGAGCCTCAAAGAAGGTAGACGTCAAATTCAAGCACTAGAGAAGGAATGCATCATCAAGAGAGATACTTGTGAATACCAAAGCAAAACTGGATGCTCAAGAGCAAGAGATAGTCCAACTCCGAGTGCTTAATGATCAATTTCCAGTGCATCCAAAAGCAACTCAACAATTCAATAGTCTAAAGCTTACATACACCTCCACACTAGGTAAGTATAAAGACAAGTGCATGGAGTAGCAAAATCAAAAGTCAATAATTTCCAAGTTGGAAATTCAACTACTAGGTTAAGCTGATGATGATGTGGAGGGGTCAACACAAGATCTTTTGCTATAGGGCATCACTACATTATACCAAGGTGCTACCAAGAGCTTGTTTTAGGACCCATCATCACTACTTTAAATAAAACAAAGCCCCATTATCCCTTCATGCAGCATTCCAGTTTTTATATATGGGAGTGGGAGAAAACTCACTACATTGTCAAAGAAAATTGTGGACTGATAGGCCTCCAAACATGAAAATAATCTTAAAATGTGTTAACTAGCTCAAAGGGAGGAGGGGAGGGTGAAGGAATGGGCAACCAATACATGGAATATATTGTCATGATTTCATGTTAGTATAGTTTTCCCCTCCATCTATTAGTCGCTTCCTTCATGTACCTTATGATCATCTACGTTCATGATCCAACAAGATCTAGAAAAATCTATGTGATTGAGAGGTGGAGATATCTCCAAGTAAACCACAGGATAACATGTAGCCTTTGCTATTGACTACTCATGCAAACTCCCATATGCCATGCAACCATGACTTTCATCATAAAGACTGTAGTAGAGCGCACTCATCTCTCAGTATTTCCCTCAGTCTCCATCATCCTCATCACATGAACTTAGGTGCTAGTTTCCCAATACCCACCATCAGAGGTCTGTAGAGGTATACCAATTATCTATGAGTGGAGATGAGCACTGTAGTAGAGCGCACTCATCTCTCAGTATTTCCCTCAGTCTCCATCATCCTCATCACATGAACTTAGGTGCTAGTTTCCCAATACCCACCATCAGAGGTCTGTAGAGGTATACCAATTATCTATGAGTGGAGATAAGCACTTCATCATCACTTCCTATAATTAGGGTCTCACTACAAAATCATATAAGAAAATCATGATTATTTACAAAATAAAAACCAAAAACTCTTATAGGGTTCCCTATTGCTACTTCCTAGCTTTTATGCCTAGAGCTAATTCACCCTAGCCTAGGTTTGTGCCTAGCAGTACTACTTGTGATCTTGTATGTGATATATGCAACATGTACAATATTTACATTGATTTCTCGAGCTTCAAAAATCATCCCATCATATTTTTCCCTCCCCCCAATTGCTAGAGCATGAACATGCTCATCAGTAGCACATTACTTCCTTGTTAGATGCTTGCATCGATTCTTCAAAAGATTGAGTTTGCATCTTCCTTCTTCTTGCCACATTGCATCTGCAATTGGTAAAAGATATGGATATAGCCATAATGATTCATCATCATTCATCCCATTCGCCCCTTCAAAAGGCCATCTATACAACCTATCATGCACAAGATGACATAGGAGTCATGGCATCACACCTGCATCATCTTGAATAGATTTATACCACTCTGTCTTAACAGATGCATCCACATATGGCCATTGCCATGATGGGAGCATGCCTTCCATCTCCTCTTGCATAAAGATTTCCATATCGTCTCCTTGCTTGATCACATTCTTGCATATTTGCTCCTATTGAATAGTCTCAATAGACTTGTTTCTCCACTTTTTCATGGCTTGGAATGGAAAACATCTGTCCACCCCCCAGTGCATCTTCATTCTTTGATAATGACTCAACTTTTGAGTTTGCTAATTCAATCTCAACTTCATATATCTGCTTCGTAAATGTGTCTGACATACTGTTGGATGGGGCATCATGCTTAGCATCCATCTTATACCAATGAGTGCCTCTTCATCTAGTTGCTTGTTGTCTTCTTCCTTGATGATGACCACGACTCTTGAAACATCAGTGTGGCTTGGAGCTTCATCTTCACACATGAAATCCGAAAGACGATCAATAAATGGAAAAGAAGAAAAACCATCTTCTTCAAAGACACAAGCTGGATCATATAGAATCTGTACTTATTGAGTAGTTGCCACATAAGATCTCACTTCTCCCTCTCCACATTTTTCTCAAGCATATTGAAAACCCTTGCATCGCCATAGTTAGAGATGCTTCATGGTCCATTTTTATCGGCTTTAACATGTGATCATGAATGCCCTCTTGATTCTTTGGCAATACATCAACATCACACACTAGTTGTGTTGACAAAAGAGTTTATGCTTGGATTTTTTAGCACTTGGTACATTTAAAAGAGGACCTGACCACATAGACACACATGGTAAAGACTTTCCTTGAAAAGTTGGCATAGTCACGAGGCCTAGTGTTGTGTTGACAAAAGAGCTTCATCCTTGGATTTTTTAGCACTTGGTACATTTAAAAGAGGACCTGACCACATAGACACACATGGTAAAGACTTTCCTTGAAAAGTTGGCATAGTCATGAGGCCTAGCTTATGTAGCTTCCATTATTTCATTCTTGTAATCTCCAATTCTTTGTTAAAGGTTCTTGGATGCTTTGACTCAACCTTGATCCACAATGCCTTTCTCATCCCTACAACATGTTGGTTTACTTTGAGCATCTTTGGAGGTTTCTCATCTTCAAGAGACACCTGCACCATAAGGTATTGGAAAGGTTCATATAATCTTTAACAATTTGTTGTTCATATTGGGTTGAACCCAAAATATCATGCCAAAGGACAAAGGGATCTTCCACTTTCTTGAAAAGCTCTAAAAATGCATGCTTTGTAGCATGATACTCTAGTGTTTCTTCATTAATAGATTCATCTTCCCACCACCACCTCTTTTCCTATCTTGCAAGAAAAATACAAACACCTACAAAAGCTTTCTTGGTTCTTCAATATCCTTTAGAAGACATGTGATTTCAAACAAATCCACAAACATATCTGCATCTTCAATTGGCCTCCCATGAAACAAAGGAAGATATGATGTCATGTTTGACCCTTGCAATAGCAACTAGAACCACCAGTCTTGCAAATTAAAGGTTCTTCAAGAGACCAAAGCAATAGCATCATCAAGAGAGATACTTGTGAACACCAAAGCAAAACTAGATGCTCAAGAGCAAGAGATAGTCCAACTCCAAGTGCTTAGTGATCAATTTCCAGGGCATCCAAAAGCAACTCAATAATTCAATAGTCTAAAGCTTGCATACACCTCCACACTAGGTAAGTATAAAGACAAGTGCATGGAGTGGCAAAATCAAAAGTCAATAATTTCCAAGTTGAAAATTCAATTATTAGGTTAAGCCGATGATGATGCGGAGGGGTCAACACAAGATCTTTTGCTATAGGGCATCACTACATTATACTAAGAGCTTGTTGTGGTTCTCTAGCAAGAGGATCACCTTGAAGAAAGAATACGCATACCATGGAAACACTTGTAAATTAAAATGTTACATGTAGTATATGGTCTTGATTGGACCATACCAGTAAGCACAAAGACTCTTTGAGATCTATGCCAACATATGGATGAAGACAAAAAGAATATTTTTTGTCTCTCAATGCATGAAAATCTCATACGGCTAAAGGCTGATGCAATACTACTAGTAATATGAATGCTTGATGGGAAGCCTGCCTCTTCGGGTAGTAGCCGGCCTCCTACCCTTATTGTAATAATTAGTAGCAACAACTTCCATGGGATTTAACTTCCAAAAAAATTCCAACATTAAACCTATCAATGCCTACCAGAAGCGACAAGGATCTGCCAGAGGAATATGTGGTCTACCTTCAATCTAATCTCCCCTATCTTGCCACACTCTATTCTAATCTACTCACATCCCTCCCTATCTCTAGTACTATCCTCCATACCTTTCCAAAAATCCACGCTTACCCATATTCCTTGCCATGCCTCTCAACACTATCACCTAATCTAAGAATCTAACTCCTATCATCCAGTTACCAGTTACACCTAACTTTTTTCCAACACTTGACAATCCATCCCTTGAGGACTCTCAGGTTGCTAAATAAATTTGCCTTGCTCTCCCTCCACTTTCCACCAACATCCCTACTTCTACCTTCTCAAATTCACTACTTGCTTTGACCTCAAGCTTTTCCCCTATAACCTCTTCCTCTCCCCCAAGACCACATATTCCTCCAATCTCCCTTGAGATTTCAATGGAAGACACCATTAATGATTCCATCAATGAGCTTCAAGAATTGGATAATCCAATTCGTACACCCACCCGGGAGTTGCAACAAGATCCTACAAAAATTAAAAATGCATCAAAGGCCAAATAGACAATAAAGATCATAGTCCATGCTTAGACTTGGACTACATGCTTTTATAATACATAAATCAGTTTTATAGAAGTTATATTTAAGACCTTACAAACTTTTTGAGATTGAAAGAATTTATAAAATGAAACAATTTCATTTATATTATGGACATTCCATGAGGTAAAGTCCCCAGTTGCAACCTTCTTACCACTCTTCATTCATCCTCGTCACACTCTTCATGCTCCATCTCCTCAGCCAAGGGAGGGTAAATATTAACAAAAGAGGAGCCTTTTCTGGCTCAACTCTTGACAACCCTAAATGACTCAGGTTTTTTTGGTGTCACATTCTACACAATACCTGCTTACATACTACAATTTTTGCCCTTTCTCCTATGAAGTGATTTCTTATTGCTACGAGTTTCTCCTCTATGCACATCAACTTTTTCGATGTTCTTAGGTAGTTATTTAGTTGGTAATATGCTAATTTTAACTCAATGACCTGATACCATAGGCCTCATAAAAAAGTATATCCTTGAGAATGATCATAATTTCACTGCTCTAAATTTCTTAAAATAGTGCTTGGAGTTCATTTTGATGAGGGAGAGGAAGAAGCTAAAGAGAGATTTAGGAGCAACATAGTCAATTAACAAGAGAAGATTGGAGAAGACAAACCATTCAACATTGCAACCTTAGAGTAATCAAAGAAAATGCATACTCATATTATCAATATAGGGCCACTGGTGCTATTTCAAAATACAATTTCAAACTGACTCATTACACTTCAAAATCTTACATAAAATGCAGACTTACAATGCGATGGTATTGTTGATTAATTGCTTGATGGAGGAAGGCACATGTCCTTCCCCATGTAGATGTGTTGCACCTTTGCAAGCCATCCTTTCTTCCCAAGCTTGAACTTCATGATGCGGCCCTTCCATTCATGCAAAAGATCACCTCTTTTGCTCTTGGGAAGCTTATGTGGACCCTTGGAAGATCCTCTCGTGACTATCCAATCATTCAAGCTGTAGGTGCAAGGCACCCATTCACCTAGTGCATTTTTGCTCTTGTGGGAGACAGAGTACATGTATGGTCGCCTCATCATGCTTATACAGAGGTCACAATAGCAATAGTGGACTAGAAGTGACTTAGATGCTAAGTTTAACATCAATCTTATTGATATGTATGTAAAATGTAGGGCCCTAAAGGATGCACACATCATGTTTGAGAAATTGCACAAGCAAATTATGGTGACATGGAATAAGTTGATTCTAGGTTATGCCAAGGAGAGAAATAGATTTGAGGCTTTTCATGTTTTCAATCAAATGCAACATCTTTAGCTTCAACACAAACAGATCACAATTATTTGCATCTTGGACTTGAGTTGGGATTGTTTATTGGCAATTCTCTCATTGATATGTATTCCAAATGTGGGAGTTTAGAGGATGCACAAGTGGTGTTCAACGGATTACCTAGGAAAGACAGTGTGGCTTGAAATGTGTTCATTTCAGGGCATATGCAACTTGGGCATGCTCAAAAGGAACTCCCACTATATGTACAAATGCAAAAGTAGGGCATGGAGCATCTTTGGTTCACATTTCTTTTGCTTTCTTAAAGCATGTTCGTTTCGAGCATGGTATCCCTAGAAGAGGCCAGTCAGCAAGTTCACTGTGTAGTTATTGATCCAAATGGATTTAAATCATATCTTTTTGTTGGCATCACCCTTATTGACATGTATGCAAGATGTGGGAGACTAGATTTTGTGAGCATAATATTTTATAGGTTGCATGCATAGTCAACGTGTGGTGACATAGAAAGATTTGATGATAGGATATTCCCATCAAGGGAGCTCTCTAACTTTTTAAGAAAATGAAAAAGGAGGGGATGAAGCCAAATTCAATAACACTTGTTTGCATTCTAAAAGCATGATCCAACATGAGAGGCCTAAAGGAAGGCATGCACACAAATTCATGATGAAGTTATAGAAAGTGGGTTTGAGTTGGATGCGTTTTCGGGTAGTACCCTCATTGACATGTACCGAAAAAGTGGAAGCCAAGATGTTGTACATTCGATTATTTACAAGCTGGCCAATAGAAATGTTCTAACATGGAGTGTATTATTTAAGTGGATATGCCTAGCATGGGTGGTGAAGAAGCCTCCAAATTCTCAAACAAATGTGATTCTCAAGGGTTTGGAATCCAAGCATGGGTGTTGTGAACTATCAATAACATTGACTAGAAAAAAAAAAATATTGTATTATATATTTATTATTTAAGAGGAATTTGTGATCTTCATTGACATAAAGAATAGTAATGGTGAGAAAGGGGGGGAGGAGCTACCTCCCCTTGCCCGTGCAGGAATGGCAAGGAGGGGAGGTGAGGGGATAGCCCTCCTTTCCCTACCAAGTGGCAGGAGAGGAGGGAAGTGGAGGACTCCCCATGGAACTCAAACGCATGGGGAGTCTGACGAGGATCTCTATGGGAAGAGAGAAGGAGAGAGGGGAAGGGAGAGGGGAAGGGAATGGTTTCCATGGGAAGACAGGAAAAGAGAGGGGACTCACTTTAGTGGACTCTAGAGTGAGTTCTATCTTCTTGATGTGATCTCTCTCTTTTCTTCCTCTTCTCTTTTAGTTGTAATGGGTAGCATGACCCCGCTATGATGGGTTATAGACCAGCTATGCTAGGTCTCAAAGTTGGGAGCATAGCATAGCTCAATTTTTGAGGAATCAAATTTAAGATTTGATTTATAATCTCAAAATTTGAGAATTTTTTAGAGCCCTCCATGATAGTTCATGCTAAAAAGCATAACAAATAAAAATAAGCCGCCTTATTGCTCATGCCTCTGTGTTTGTGTGCATTGCACACACGCACATGTGTGCACACATTCATATTTATTTTTGCAAATAGGGTAGTATGTTTTTTTAGAAATGCCTTCGAGAAAATTACCCTTCACAAAAATAGGCACTTTTTTTTATTTTCTCTTCCTTACATGGATATCCAAAAGTTTCCCCTTCTAAGTTGAACATTAACTAAATGTGTTGACCCCATAAAACAATGCTTTTCATGTATGTAGATCATTGAACCATTGGCTCAATACCACAAAGAAAATAACAAACTCTTCATAATCATTTTATACATAGGATTCAATTCTTGATTTCACCAACTTGTCACGTTTTGACATATAGGAAAAAAATATTAACTAATATCCCTTATCAAAACACATAATTTGTTTTAATATTATGATTGCTTGATTTTCCATAATTTCTACATGCAAGCTCAATTATGCATATATATGTAAAAACATACACACTTGTGTGTGTGTGTGTGTGTGACACACACACACACACAGTGTGAGTGAGTGCATGTGCGATTCCATATTTAATTTTGCAAGTATGATTTGTTAAAGGGTCTCCTAGAAAGGTCCCCTTCACAAAAATGGGCACCTTTTTTAATTTTCCCTTCTTTAGATGGATATCCAAAAGTTTCATGTTCTAAGTTGAACACTAACTAAACCTGTTAACCCCATAAAACAATGCTTTGTATGTACATGTAGGTCATTGACCCATTGCCTTAATATCACATAGAAAATAACATCTTCATAGGTTGTACCCGCTGAACCCATCCAAGAAGCTATACACTTTAGATCTTGCTACCCTTTCTAAAACTGTTTCAATCAATGGTAGGGGATAATGATCTCTAATTGTTACTGCATTGACATTCTTGAGATTCACACATATTCTGAGCTTCTTATTTTTCTTATGAACAATCACAATTGGTGACACCCAATCGGTGTGCTCAATCTCATAAATGAAACTAGCATCCAATAAATTTTCTAGTTCTTACATAGACACAGGTGCCATACTTGGTATTTGTCCTGTAAGGTCCGCATACCTTTGGT
This sequence comes from Dipteris shenzhenensis, assembly GCF_047967505.1. NCBI lineage: Eukaryota > Viridiplantae > Streptophyta > Polypodiopsida > Gleicheniales > Dipteridaceae > Dipteris > Dipteris shenzhenensis. The sequence continues at coordinate 6,225,217 of NC_141615.1, forward strand.
TTGGATCCTTCCCTTATTGATATGGTATGTACTACAACTTCTGGGGAAATCCCTTTCATTTCTTTGTAGAACCAAGCCATGCAATCTCTATATTCGATCATCAATGCTTTCACTTCTTTTTCTTCTTCTTCTAGAGTGAGCTGTTTGCCAATGTATATAGCCTTTTCTTCTTCTCTGTCCAAGGCAAGATTCAGTTTCCATATCTTGGCTGGTCCTTCATAAACAAGGGTATCCTCAATATTCTCTGTTTCTGTGAGCTCTGATTCCCTGACTGACCTAGGCATTGCTATTGTTGCTTCTCCCCTATTGTAGATTTTGAAGTAATCGAGAACTTCCCTTAGGCCTTCATGGCACTTTGAAGTGCTTGCTTGGCTGCTAGCTCCATTGGGATATATTTGGTCCAATTTCACATGTGTTCCCTTGTTCTTATTTTTTGTTACTATTCACCATTTCACTCTTCATTCTCACATTGGGTTTGAACTTTCTAAACTTTTTGCTTTGTGAGACCGGTGATGGATTTTCAATAGGAGTCGCACTCCCAAGGAGTGGTTCTTCGGCCATATAAACACCTTTAAACCCTTTAGGTCCCTTTCAAAATTTGGGGACTCAAGTGCTTTTGTGGGCTTAGTTAAGTACAATTCCACTACTCTGGTCTACAATCTTTCGAATTGGTTGAAGTGCTCTATCTTGGACTTTTGGCTTTGTACACCCTCCTTCTTTTCCTGGATCGATTGCTATTGGCTAGTGCTGGAGGGTCGATCTTGGGGTATTCTATGGCCATGAGTGCCTGAAGATTGCCAAGTCATTGTCAAATACTTGGCCTTCCAAGGATGCATTATCAGCTTCAGTTTCTATATCCCAATCAATGTCGGCACCATAGCCTTCTATTATGGACTCTTTAGGGTCACTTTCCCACTCGATGCTTGCCATGAAGACTGGCATTTCCATCACTTCTGATTCATCATCCTAGATTGGTGCTTCTAGTTGTATCATTTGGGCATCCACATCTGGCAACATTGGATGTGTTGTTTTACAATTATCTATTGTAGAAAATGCCTGTATCCAATTATTGATGTCACTTTGTGTATCCCCTTATATGGGTTTTAATACATTGGTAGGTACAGGGGATGCATGACTGGTGCTATAGTAGAAGAAGTGTCTTTAACATTTCTAGGAATAGTGGGTTTGATTTCCCCTGCTCCTAGATTTATCTTGATAGCGGTTTCTCTATTTTGGATAGTGATTCTATCGGTGTCCAATCACAGAGTACCGATGCTTCCCAAAGCCATGGTCTACCCAACAATATCTAGTATGCTGTGGCTCCCTTGGGAAGATCCAGATAGTAAACTGGAGAGTGAACCTCACTTCGGCAATTTTTGTTGACACATTGTCAACTATACCCAATGGCTTCATTTTTGTGTGGTTAGCTAGGTAGATGTTAAATGTGGCCTTCTCCATCATAGGAGGTAGGCCCCATTCTTCATATATCTCTCTTGCCAAAATTTTTACTCCGGCTCCGCCATCCACTATTGTCAAGTATTGGCCAAAGACTTTGTGCTCCAGCAGGATGGTTATATTTTTTATGTCATCCTTAGCACCGAATTTTATTGAAGTTACCTTTTTCTCTTCTTTAGGTGGGGGGAAGTCTTGTGAAGATTTGATCCATCCCTTGAAACTCTCCCATATTGTAGGGCAATTTCTTGTGACAGGGTAGCTTACCAAGCTTGCTAGTGCGGTCCCATCCAATTGGGGATGTTTTGCATGTTTATCTATTACTTGTTGGAAGTTGTTGGGATCAATCACTGTGTCAATGCTGCATGCTGATGGTGCTCTGACCTCTGTTGCTGCCATCCTATCTGTCTCAAAATTTTCTTGCTCCTGTTGTACCCATTGCTTCAAGGCTTGGTAACGTTCCTTTTTCAGTTTTAACATTCGGGTATGCTTCCTTGGCTCCTTGGGTGGCACTTTCCGTGGATGTGCTAGGCGTGGTCTCAGTGTGTTTTGGGATTGGGATGGCTTGTTTTGCTAGAGGGCTCTTTGATTTTCGAACGGAAAGGAGTTTTTGCTATGCCGCTTATTTCTACTATCTTGTTATGATCAAGACTCACTGTGATGTCACACTTTGTGTTGCCGCACTATGATTTTCCACACTTATCATCCCCAGGGATACATTAGGTTTTACTTTCATAGTTGGTTGAGGCTTTGTTCTTAGTGGCCAATCCATGCAAGTATGCCTGCAGACAGGTTGGGATGTAATGGGGTTACCTTTGTGTGGGCATTTTGCTATGCGATGGTTTTCTCCACAACCAAAACACTTGATGGGTGTTTGATATGTGGTGGGCCTTACTTGATTAGCATACATCGGGATGAGTCCTTTGGCACCATCCATGTAGTACATAGGGTATTTTGTTTCATACTCATAGTGAGGTTCCAACCCTTCAGGTTAGAGTTGTTGCACCAGAACTACTAGAGCAAGATTGGGAGACCATGGATATTGCAGAGGATTGGGATTCCTTATTAGTTGAGGCACAAAACTTATGAGCAAAGTAGTACAAAAAAGGGGCCCAAATGGGGTTGTAAATTGGTGAGTGTTATGGATTCCTAAATGGTGTTGAATGGGTTGGAAAAATTCCTATAGCATGGCGGTTTTGTGTGTGAATCCGTGATTCTCAATCTGGGTCCGATTTGGGTCCCAAATAAGCAAGTTATGGACCTTTAGCATGGCGGTTTTGTGTGTGAATCCGTGATTCTCAATCTGGGTCCGATTTGGGTCCCAAATAAGCAAGTTATGGACCTTTAAAGTTAGAGAATTTAGGAGCCCTTTGGTCTTTAGGGCCAAGTGTGAATGGACCTAGACCTTAGGCTTAACTAGGGTGGAGGAGGAGGGGATGGGGGGGGCGGGAGGGGAGGAGAGGATGTAGGTGGAGGGGGGGGTGGAGGGGAGGGTGGAGGAGAGGGGGGGCAGGGGGGGGGAGGAGGAGAGGGGGAGGGTTTGGTTGGGGGTGGCGGAGGGGAAAAGGGGAGGTGGAGGGGGAAAAGAGGAGATGGGGGTGTAGTGAGAGGTAGAGAGATGGTGGAGTGGAGGGTGATGGGGGTGTAGAGAGAGCTAGAGAGATGGTGGAGTGGAGGGTGATGGGGATGTAGAGAGAGGTATAGAGATGGTGGAGGGGCAAAGAATGGTTACCTTGAGTGGGGGAGAGGGGGGATGGATGAAAAAAGTGGAGGTGGTGGGGAGGAAGATCATGGGAGGTGGAAGTGGAGATGGAAAGGGGGGCGACGAAAAAAGTAGTGGTCGAGGGGGGTTGGTAGAAAAAGTGGAGGTGGTGGGGAGGAAGATCATGGGAGGTGGAAGTGGAGATGGAAAGGGGGGTGACGAAAAAAGTGGTGGTCGAGGAGGGTTGATAGAAAAAGTGGTGGTGGTGGAAATGGTGGATGGAAGTTGGAGGACGAAAAATAGAGATAGATCGAAAATATGGAGGCTTAACGAAATTTGGAGAAGGAAGTGGCTTGCAAAAGTGTGGGGAAAGAAGTGAGGGGGATTAGTGTTGCTTTTATAGAATGTGGGGGGAGTAAGGGTTAATTTTGGGTGTTTAGTGTATTAATGTGATTTTGTAAGTTAACATTATCCTTTTGCACCCTTTGGAAGCATTTTTTCGCTCTTTTTCCGTGAGGGATGTATCTTGAATGGTTTTTTGAAGGGATTTCTTTTTCACACATGCAAATGCATGCTCAACTTTCATTTCAGGCGCTAATTTTGCCAGCAGCGGCACCAAAATGTTGTCACACTGTTTCTCCCAAGTGCAAGTTTCGAGGGTGTTGGTCACCTATAGTCATGTCATTGCTCGTTGTAGCATAGGTGCTCCTAAGTGTAGCATAGGCCCTCGAGTTGATCATAACGATTAATGGAGGATCTTGCCTCCACATGAGTTTAAGGGTTTAGAAGGGGATTTTAGGGTTCAAAAGGGGGATACGGTTGAGAGAGCTAACTAGGAGTTCCAGGGTTCAGAGGGGGTTGTAGGTTTAGGAGGAGTCCAAGGTTGAGGAGTGGAGAGCTAGTCTCCTTCGTGGATTCAAGGGGTAAGGGTTGAGGAGGAAGGACAAGGAAGGAGGAGGAAGAGGGAGAAGGAGGAGGAGGAGGAGGAGCAGGGAGGAAGGAGGAGAAAGGAGGAGGAGGAGGGAGTACAAGGGTAAGCGCATGCTAGAACATGATAGTGTAAGAGAGCATGGATACAATAGAGATCAATCACATGAACACAATAGTGAGCTTGAACACTAAACCCAAAAGAGTGGGAGCTTCATTCCATTGAGAGATATTTATACATGTTGGTCTCTACAAAATCTGTAGGTACCTCCGTGGTGGGACCTATTTTGTAGGAGACATTTTGGATAGGAGTCCCTCCACTTTTGAGGGGGGTCTTTGGGGTCTTTATGCAAAGTGGGGGGACTTTGAGTCTCTACACAAAGTGGGGCAAAGTGGGGGATCTTTTGGGTCTCTCGACAAAATGGTGGGACCTTTTGGGTCTCTACACAAAGTGGAGAGACCTTTGGGATCTCTACACAAAGTGGAGGGACCTCAAAAAGTGTAGGTTTTTAGTCTTTCTCTCTCTATATTTAGTATTTCTCGCTCTAGATCTTGATTCTGCAAGTATGATTGGATCCTTTCTAGAGAGGATTTTGGCCATCCTCATCCTTTAAGATTAATCATACCATATTTCAAGCTCAAGATATTATAAGCAGAGCTTTGCCGCCCGCTACTCTACACGCACAATGCTCTCATAGTTGTTTTCCTAGACTGCACTTCTAGCCCTTGTTGCCACAGGGTTAACAATAAAGCAGATGTAATTGAAGTTATTTTAGAAAAATTTAGAGAATACATGCACCAAACAGGTGTTACAGTATATCCTTGTCCTTGCAAGGCATGCCGTGGATGCTTGACTTCAAGGTATGCAAGAATTTAAGAGCATTTGTTAAAGAGAGGTGCATGGAAAAATACTATAATTGATGGAAATGAGAAGGTATGTTAGGTTTCTTTCGCTTATACACATGTGTGTCTATTCAAATTTGTTTGTTCTTTACATTTTGAAGGCTAAGGACTTGTTTTACATATATGCAGCATACAAATGTTAAAAATACACCAATATAGCAATCGAGGACATGCTTTGAGATACATTTGAAGTTTGTGAGGAGGCATCCATGCACTCCAAAAGAATGGATACATGCTATGGTGATGATGATTTTGAGAAAGAGGTTGATAACATATCCAAATTTGAAGATTTAATAAGCGAGGCAAAGTAGCCACTTTTTGATGGATGCGAAGTGAGCTCATTGTCAACTACTCTTTTACTCTACAATTTAAAGAAGGTGCATGGATGATCACAAACTAGCTTTAGGGAGCTCCTTTATCTTCTGAAACATAAGATTATTCCATGTGACCTTATGCTAGTAGATATTGACATGTATTTCTATGATCTAATATCAAAAAAATAAAAACATGAAATGGCATGTTGGTGGAAGAAGTGAAGATGGTTTATGTAGGCATCCAGTGGATTCATTAGCATGGAAGCATGTGGATAGTACATGGCTAGAATTTGCAAGAGAGATAAGAAATGTACGATTAGCTCTTGCAATTGATGGTGTGAATCCATTTTCAGATCTATATAGTGTGTGAAGCACATGGCATGTGTTGATTGTGAACTACAATCTACAACCATGGTTGGCAACCAATAAGTTATTTTTGAAGCTCTCACTTTTAATACCACGTCCCAAACAAGTTTCTTAAAAAAAATTTGATGTGTACTTGCAAGTAATGCAATCTTTATGCATGTCAGCATCAAACTTTCTCACAAGTGGCATAGATGTATGTAGTATTATTCTTTAGTTGGTGACATTTCATGAATAATAATAATTCATTTTATGTTCTAGGTTCTCATTGATGAGCTTCAAGCCTTATAAAAAGGAGTAAATGCATATGATGCAACTGAATCAGATATAAGAAGAAAAATAATCACTTTGATGGGAATCTTGCTATGGACTATCCATGACTTTCTAGCCTATGGGCTCATTTCTAGTTGCTACACAAAGGGATACAATGATTTTCCTATTTGTGGTGCTGCATTTCGAGGAAGATACTCACATCATGCCTTAAGAAGATGGAATATAGAGGCCATAGGCGCTTTCTTCCAATGGACCATAGATTCAAAAGTTTAAGAATTGCATTCAATGCTCCATCGAATATAGAGAGCATACTATATATCCTAGTTTCAATGAAATAAAGGAATTTTGTAGACAAAGGGAGAAGTGGCTATTAGAAAGTAATAGGAGCCTAAAGAAGATCCAAGGTTATTGACTGGGTGGAAAAGATGGTGAATATTTTATACATTTCCATATTGGGAGGTAAGCAATCATGCTTTCACATGATAAAAATTTATAAAATACCTTGTTTTATTTTTCATGGAAAATTAAATCTTGTACTCTTTCTCATGTAGCACCTTCTTGTTCGTAACACTCTTGATGTGATACATGTGGAGAAAAATATTGCTGAAAATGTTTTAAAGACACTCTTACAAGAATCAAATAAAGATTCATTAAGAGATCATCTAGACATGAAGGATATGAAAATACGACCAAGATTATGGTCTCAAGTAGTCTATGGAAGAAATGACACGTTGAAAAATCCAATTGCGTCAAATAGATTTACAAAGAAGGAAGAGGATGATTTTTTTGCATTTGTAAAGAGTATCAAAGTTCCAACAAGGTACTCAACATCTTTGCAAAAGGATGTTCTTAGCAAAAAGCTACAAGGAATGAAAACACATGATTATCATATTTTCCTTCAACAGATACTGCCACTAGCAATAAGACATTCTTTGACTCAATCTGTTTGCTTCACTATTATGAGACTAAGTCTTGTGGTTTCCAGAATATCTGCAAGAGCTTTGGACATGACACAATGGGATGCATTATATGAAGAAGCCATATATGTTTCATGTTTAATGGAAAAAGTATTTATTCCTTCCTTCTTTGACATTATGACACAATTACTCATTCATGTAGTTGAGGAATTGAGAGTTTGTGGACTTGTTAGTATCAAATGGATGTATCCTTTTCAGAGAAATATGAGGGCTTTGAAACGGTATGTGAAAAATAAGGTAAGACTAGAAGGAAGTATGGCTAAGGGATATGCAATCACGAAAGCCATGGGATTCTTCTCAGAGTATACTAGTGAGTTTGATGGATCATGCAAAAGAGTATGGGATGTAGAGGAGCATGAAATTTTTTACAATGAGAAGTTGAAAGGGAATGAAGTGAGATTGTACTCGATGACTTGACAAGACATAAAGCCCATCTTTGTGTCTTGGAAAATAGTGAAATCATTATGAAATGGAAAAGGTAATTGCATTAACTAGCTTGAACATCCAATCATGTTCTTTAAACTATTATGTAATTACATTCTCTTTATTATGATATTCTAATAGGACATTTGAAGAGGAGATAGACGTGATGTTTCAACATTCAAGAAAGAAGGTCTCTCATAATGAAAGAATAAAATACTTGAGAACTTTTCCAATGTGGTTGAAACAAAAGGTAAGTATTAATACCCTTGATTTTCATTCACATGTAGATTTTCATCACTAAAGATAGTTTTGATTTTATTCATGTTCTTCATATAGGTCACCAACTTAGTTCAAAGTGGAAGCTTTGAAGGTGATGACTATTTTACACTTCTTGATTTGGCAGAAGGGCCTAGTCATAAGGCGGTTTCTCATTAACAAATGTGTGTCAATGGATACCATCTATGAATAAAAGATGGGGATATTGGGAAAATAACACATAATTGTGGAGTTGCAACATATTTTGATATGCTAAGCCAAAGTAGTATCAAATATCAAAATCCAACATGAAGGTCTATTCATTTTTTTGGAAAGATTGAGAAGATACTTCTGTTGGATTTTGGGTCTTTCACTACCATCTTATTATACAATGATTGGTTCAAATCCGATACCAAAGAAAATAATGCTACAATGAAAATAGATAAGTATGGATTCTAGCTAGTCAACACGATTGAGCTCTTCAAATCTTGATGACCAACCCTTTGTCAAGGTTGCACATGCACAACAAGTTTTTATGTGCCTGACCCAAAGGAGCAAAATTGGAGTGTTGTGCTTGACCATCTTCCAAGAGCAGGGGCAAATAGCAATTCTATTGTTGATTTCTCTATATCTAGAGATTTCTCATGCCCATCATCATTTCCACATGATATATTAGATACTTATGATGGACCTAGATAGGGAGAAAAACCAATTTTAGCTGACTTGGTGAATATTGTAGATGATGGTGATGATGATGATGTAATCGATGAGGATTAAGCAATGATATCACTTGGGTGATTTCTTTAAAAATTGTTACAATTAGAGAGAGAGAGAGAGAGAGAGAGAGAGAGAGAGAGAGAGAGAGAGAGAGAGATGAAGATTTTGTTCATGGATGATCTTGCCTTATATTTAACTAATGTTTGGCTTCAAATGATACTTGAAAATTTAGGAAAATATTGTATAGACTTGTTGACTATTGAAGATAATGGTGGTGATGACGATAACATAATTGATTAGGATTAATCAATTATGTTAGCTGAGAATTTTCTAAAACTTTTCAAAGTTGCATCATATGGAATTCATTTATGTGTGTGCATATGTAGAGAGAGAGAGAGAGAGAGAGAGAGAGAGAGAGAGAGAGGTATGCTTAATCAATAACTTTGAAATGAATAAATAGTACAATCAAGGATAATGTTGCTCGCTAATTGGCAAATGTTTGGGCTGAAAGGATACCAAAAAATATAGGAAATTTTTGTAAGAGAACTAGAAGAGGATCCAGATGTAACCAAGATAAAGAGACACTTTTCTTTGATAGCTCATTCATCATCATCATGATATGAAAATGACCAACGACATAGAAGGATATCATTGTCAACATCAACTTAATAATTTGGAGAATAGTGATATATTAGGTATTTAACATTCCATACTTTCTTTATTTGTATTATTATTTGGATTGATCTAAATTAATTTCAATATCTTGACATTATCTTTGTGTGACTTATTTTTCTTACTTTTGCTATTGCTTTTTTCTAGAAAATTTTCCAAATAATGTTCATGATCAAGAAGTTACATCACCTATAACAAAAAAAGGAAAATATTAAAGGATGATGCATTTTTAGAAAGAGAAAGATATCTTAGAAGGGCATCTAGAGAGGCCAAGAAAGAAAATTTTATTGACCTAGGAAATTGTATTAAGGTGGATGTAAATGAGGGAATACACAGAGACTCATATGCTCAGACAATAACACCATCCATAGGCGTATGGATATCTCATTGCAATCAATTAAAGTTGTACTAATAATTCAAAAGGAGGTAGTGAGAAGATATGTTGATGTGTGGAGATATGTCGATGTGAGGCTTGACTTTTTCTTGATATGTTTTGATCATCTTACTTTTAATGGTTTAGTATTTAAAAAGTATTTTATATCGATGAATACATTTTTGTATATGTTATTGTATTTATAGGCTTGATATGAATGTAATATCATTGACATGCTAGAAAACTAAAGTCTCAAAAGCATTTGGAGTGAATAAACAGGATATATGTGAATTTTTTAAGTATTTTGTTAAAAACTTGTTTACTTTAACATTGATTTTATTGAGTTTTTATTAATGTGCTGTTTGTTATGAGTTGAGGCTAGGCTTATAGTGTTTACTTATGGGATGGAGATGATGCACAAAAAACAACATGGCTACCAAATGATGTATGGGAAAGAATAAAGACGTTGGTAAATTCAGAGGAATTCAAGGTACACATACACACACACACACACACACACACACACACACACACAAAAATTTTATTGCAAGTATCATATGTTCTTTCTTTATTCTATTTAACTTAACTACACTTTGATATTTTTTTTCAAAGATCTAGTGAAAGAAATAAGAGAAATAGAAAGGCCCAAGAAAACATTACGAACTTAGGTCGAAAGGGTTATGTTGGAATGAAGCAAGAACTTGTAAGTTTAATAGTTTTCTTTCTTTTCATAATTCATGTTTTTATAGTAGTACTCTTTGATAGTCCACATATATGACAAATATTTTGAACATGTAGATCTCTCGACTTCAAAGGTTTCCTTCATAATGAGAGGTGTTTTTAGAAGATCATACCTCGAAAGCATATGGGGTGAAAGGAAGAGGAATACTATGTGACTATGCATAGTCGAAAGAGACCAATGGTGTTAATTCATTAGAGGTACTTCATGTTCTCTTTGTTTTATGAATAGAAATTATTGATAAATGAAAAATAATATCAATTTAATATATTTCATGTTTTTGATTATGTAGGATTGATCCTAATCCAAATGGAAATGGGGATTATAACATTTCAAGTCCAAGACTGGTTGTACCTACTAAAAAGACTACTTGTGGTAAAATAGATTTTGCACAATTGGCGGTGATTTAGACCAAGTGATACATGAGAAGACTGCTGACTTGCAAAGAAAGCTTCATGAAAAGGATAAGGCTATGAATGTCTTGCAAGAACAACTTCATGATTTGAGGAAAAGCATTTTTGCTCTATCTTTGGTAAATTTCATGCCTACTTCATGATAATTTTCACAAAAAAGATAATTCGTGCTCTCACACACACACTTTTTTGGTGGGGAATTCCACAATCATAATATTACAGTTTCAATATTTTACAAAGAGATTCTCAAAAGAGTAGAATCTCATGCACATAAAAAACACAAGAAAGCAATCTCCATGCAAGAGCTATGAAGATCACCCTCCTGACAGGCATCATAAACAGATTGCCTCAAGGAGGCTCAGACATAAAAATGGCAAAAATATGTGGCATTTTTGGTTGCCATTAAGACATAAAAATGGCAAAAATATATAGCACTTTTGGTTGCCATTTCCTAAAAATGGCACATGTGGAAATGGCAGCAAGAAAGTGCCATTCAATAGTGTAGAAATGTCAATTTTGGGCTACCATTTCTACCTAGTTTTGTAGTACTATATATATCATTAGATTTTGTCAATAGGACCCCCACTGAAAGAAAATGCCTATTGATTAATTAGTTGTGGGAGGGGGCATCGCAAAAATTAATGTTTAAGCTAAGGGGGATATGACAATCGGTTGATGTGATATAATCAGGTGGTATATGAGTGGGAGTGGCATATTGGAGAAGTGGGTGGGTGGTCGTGGCATATTGGAGAATCCTCGGGTTATGATTCTGGCTACTTCTAGAATTTGAAGCTTCTGGCCCCTTCTGATTGCTTCCAAGTAGTGATATAAGAAGGACGAGAGGTAGAGGGGAGGAGCAAGCCTAGTGATGGAGGGGAGGAGAGGCAAAGAGGAGCAACGAAGAGGAGAGGGCTCAGCACGGGTAGAGCACTTACATATGTGAATTAATGCTTAATTGAGAATGAATGAGGGGGGCGAGAGTGATACACTAATTGATTAATTGATCTCGACAAAGGAGTGATTAGGTTTTGTCATAACTTATGATACAACTTGGTAACAACATTGAGTTCTTTCATAATTTATGACATAGCTCGATGCTATTATTGACTTGTGTCATAATTTATTATAGAATTTTCCTAATAAAATTATGAAATAGTAAGATGAGTGTAACCTTTGAATTGTAACTCCATTTTGGGAGCTGTATGGCTCAAAAGTTAGAGCATGAGCGGCTCATTAAGTTACAAAATAGGCTAAGATTCATTTGCCCAAGATAGTTTGTTCAAATTTGAAGCAAAGATACTCAAAATTTGATGACAACCTTAGGTGGTCATTATCTACTTTCTTATTTCTTATAGAAAGGAAATCCTTATCTAACCCCAACACATACCCCTACTAGTAGCTAGCAATAATCTTTGTATGATTAGAGATCATATAACTCTTATTTTGGCTCATTCCTATTTTATCAAAACTTATCACACAACTCGATAATATCATTGAGTTTTGTCATGAGTTATGCCTACACTCGATGTTGATATCAAGTTGTATCATAATGTATCATAAAAACATCATGTCTTCTCATGACATTTAGATCATTATTAAACCTGGTAGTGTATCTTTATAATTCACCATACAAATAGGGAGGTGATGTTTGGCCATTGAATGTAAATATGACACAAATCGATGATATTATCAATCTATGTCATCATTTGTAATGCTATTGGATAATCTGATTAAGTTATAACTCATGACACAACTTCATGATGTTATCACCATTTGGCATAACTTCTTCATAATATCATTGAGTTGAGCCACAACTTATGTCAAAATGTGATGATGTTATCAAATTTTATCATAAGTTATGTCAAATCTTGATAACATTATCTGTTGTGTCAAAATTTAATATATTACACATTGTACAACTTGATGATGTTATCAACATTATCTGTTGTATCAAAAATTAATATATTATATATTGTAAAACCTGATGATGTTATCAAGATTGGCCATAAGTTATGATAAATCTAGATACCATCATCGATTTGTGTCATGATTTATGACTCAACTTGATGTTGTTATCAAGTATTATGGTAACTTCATCAATACTATGTAAATTGGTTTCAATTCAAACAAAAGTTAAAAAAAAACCCTTTAATTATATACATTTGAAAAATGATTATTTTGATTCCATTGGAATATCCCAAGTTTGATAGAAAATACATACCCGGCTATTGTTGTCTTCCCGAGGTGTTTAGTTCCACACTTTGATTGACTCCTCAAGTCACTTAAAAATCACGTTTCTAGCTTGATATGAGCAACCTCGTAGACCAAAATTTCAAATGAGGAATGTGCTTGTGGGATCTTCATTATGTAATTTTTAGATTTGAATTGCATTAATTTTAAAATTTTTAAAGTTTTGGATTCCAAGGCCACTTAGATTAGGCTTTAGGGTTGCAACATTTGAGTTGTATGCACTATCCTCATTCCCTATGCACATTTGAGTTGTATGCACTGTCCTCATTTCCCTCATTTCTCAAAACAAATGGCCCACACCATGAGTTATCCCATCTTAGAAATCTAGTTCTCCAACAACCTCATCTCAAAATCATGGGTCTTGTCTTAATACATGTGTTGAGTCTCCTTCACCTAAACATGCGGTCAACCATGTCCAATCAAACTTTTTATCACCAGATGTGGAACCACAATATGCCAACGGCAAGTCACAATGATCCCCATTTCCAATGTGAGTCATCAGTGGAATCGCATATTGAGTCTCCTTGCTCTATGCCAAGTAAGAATGGGAGTGTATTTCTTTGAGGGTCATCTCATTAGAATCATATGTAGTCATAAGGGACTCAAATTGATGTAGGCATCCAATCTCCTATGAATGTGGAGGTTATGTTAAGGAATCCACCACCAGTGAGATTGAAGCATCTCTGATAGTGATGATGACCATCTAAACATAAATAGAAGACATTCCAGCTATGGTAGGATGAGGAAAAATTCTTCCTATAAACAACTCAACTCTTCAAGACATCTGATGTGTATTGTTGCCAAAATGGTTGCTCGAGATAGCTAGGATTTGGAAGCTCAAGTCCATCGGATTTGATTATCTTAGACTTAATCATGAAGAGCAAGATGCTTATATATGCCAATCCATCATATGTGAACTACAAAAGAGGTATTTGAATAATACCTTGAGCATGTATTTGTTTGTAGAGGAGCATTCAAGCATGCACTCACTCTAGGAAACAATAAATTGTAGTGTTTTCAATCTTGGCCTTTGAAGCATGGTCTACGAAGCAATCATCGCTATGCAAAGATGATTGGTCCGTGTGGAAGTTCTGCTGTGTCATGGATGGAAAGTTATTTTAGGACACATTGCACGAGTAATGCCAACCACGAGGAAACTTGAATTGATAGACAACTACACAAGATTTGAGGTATTCTCAATATACAAAGAGGAGATGTTAAGTAGTAATGAGCAATACACTAGCTATTTCCATTTCACAAGGTTGTGGAAGAATTACTTTAACAATGTGACCATCCCAAGGAAGGTTAGAATGGGGATATCCAACATATGTGAAAACTTGAAGAGTAGAAGGAAAAAATGCAAAATCAAAGAATGGGAGAGGTACTATCTATGCTCAATATTTCATGTTTTCTCCATCTATTTTATCTTAAGTAATTGCTTCTTCTCAACACCAAAATTGTGCTTTTAGATCAAGTAAATGAAGTTCTCAAGGTCCATAGAGAACAACAAGCATTGGAGTGAGCATAGCTTACAAAGTATAGGAAGAAGTGCATTAAGAACCCAGACAAATACTTGGGGATTGTTATTGATGGAATGGACCAAAAAGACTAATCTCTCACATTTTGTTAGGTTACCAAAGGATTTGATGGAGGATTATTTTATGCAAATGCATCTTATGGAATGTCTCATATACAACAACCGACTTTTAAAAGTATTTTTTACATATCCTAATGTTTGTAATGATGCCAACCTAACAATAACTATTCTTCACCATATATTTACCACATGGGAAGGGTATCTTCCCTCAGGGGGTTCTACTAAGAAATTGTGTGTATCACATGCATTCAAGAAGTATTTAGAAAACCCCTTAATTAAAATTTTCCCCTAAATAAAAACACCTCTCTTTACTTATGAACTAAATGGGTTTTTCCAAAGTTATATTAAAAAACCCCTCCTATTATTGTAATCCTATTAAAAATTTCAAAAATTTGATTTACATACCCCTCGTTTTGAATGCACGTGGTACACTAAATTTTTTTGATGTGAAGCCCTCGAGTCTCTTCCTTTGGTCTTATATTTGCAATTGAACACAGCTAGAGAGAATAAGAATCAAACTTTTCTTGTATTTTTTAATATGCTAGTGCAAATAAGCATCTTTACTAAGATTAAAATTATATTTCTTTTGGTTGATCAGGCACATGACCAAATTGATCAAATTTTAGCACTTTCTTAACGAAGCTATCACGATGCCTTCACTTTGACAACAATGATTTCACTTATAATTGAAGGACATATACTGCATCCTCATGTGCTAATTTGAAGAGACACATGACTTCAGAAAGTTTGTTAGGTCCAAATTCATTAGAGACATGTGTATTCAAAAGCTAAATGACCAAAACTTTTAACATTAGTATTTTGTAAAGAAGAGAGATGGCAAGACATATATGGATGGCAAGCAATACTCTTCATCTCCTAAATGGCTATGAGAGTTTGGAATGTTATTTTTATATTTCATTCATGATCATACAATGTTTACTTCTTTGCAAGGTGTAGTAGAGGTTTCATCAGAAGTGCAATGCTCTCAAAGCCAGAAGAGGGACGTTGATTACCATAGATGCCTGCAAGAGAAGAAGGATATTATTGAAAAGGCCCACACAATTGAAAGGGATGAGGATGCAAGATGATGGAATGAGTTCTTTGAATACCAATCCCAAATTCTTTCTACGGTTTGAGCATAATGATGGAATTCCAAATGTTTCTTTCTATTGGCCATCACTTCATGTGACTCTAGTTGCAAATGAAACAACTTTTCTTCCTACACAATTGCAAGGTATGATTAATGCATAGGCAAGAGAAATGTATTTGGGTACACCAAAATCTTGTAAAAGACAAGAGTGACTTGTAGAAATGTGGAGTGGAAGTGTGCAGGACATAAAGGTTGATTCCATGGTTGCAGCACTTGTAGAGGATGATCTTGTTGGCCATTTATTTTGGATTGCAAAGGTAATTTCTTTGATTAGACCTGAATCTGAAGACACTATTTTCCTTCAAGTGCATTGATTTAGAACCAAGAATCATGATGCATACAATGGAAATTACACCCTTGAAATGGCCACAAACTCTAGTGTTAGGGGTAACCAAAGAAGGGGGAAAACAAACCCCATGTAACTGTGCTTGTTCTTAACGAGTTTGACATTCTTGTTTATGACTTCCAATCAACCAATGCTGGGCATCTTTGCGAGGAAACAATTGGCATCATTAAACAAAAGATTTTCTATAATAATCTCATTGATGAAGCTAGACCCTCTAAGAGCATTACTCAAGGAAAATCAAATGCAACATTAGGATTGCATAGGGATGATGACAATATGATTGTTATTAGTGTGGAGGAGGATGGATCATCAACTTAATCTCCTAGTGATGATGATGTTGAAAGTGAGGAAATTAGGGGTGTAGATATAGCTGAGGATACAATACATGATGATTTGTAATTGGTTTGAGCCTAGGGTGCCAACTCAATATGTAATACGTTACTACCCTCGTCCAAAATCTAGGGTGTGGGGGGATAAGGTCCATATATAATATGCATGGATTTCCTTTAAGAAATTCAAATATGCAAGGGAAAAATATGAAAATTTCCCCTCCCCCCTCCCACAAAATATAAGGTATGTGCCTTGAAAAATATGCAAGATTTTAAGATTTGTACATATTTTTCATAATATGAGGCCCAAGGGGGGGGGGGTCTTTTGGATAAGGGGGGGTAATTAAAAAATACACTAAAATATGAAAACCCATCTACCTTCACATTAATGTAACTTTTTCATGTGCTACCAAATTTTCAAGGTGTAAAGACATATTTGAAGCTCTTTAAGTGTTGAACACAACCATGTTAATCTGAATAATTTCTACTCATGGCATATTGTTAAATTCATCTCATACTTGGGATTTTGATAGGTTTTCTTACTAAAGGGAGTTGGCGCCCCAGGATTTTCAGATACTAGTTGCTTCTTTCATTTTGATATGATGGTCTTTAAAGAATTGATATCACTTTCACTTCTTTGCATGTGTGTACCTTGCTTCAATGGAGAATGTGCAAACTTCAATGTAATCAAGACAATCAATAAAATTAAAACCTCCATTTTTCTGTTTTTGTTTCTTTGGACTTATGATATGAAGCCATACATCTTTTAAAAGTGATTTTAAAACAGTAATTTTTAATAGTATAAAAAGTAATATTCCATATAATTCTCATTTCTACGCAATAGTTCTCATCCCAACAAGCTTTATTTTCCAAGCACTTAGTCTTGAAAAGTGCTAAAAGAGTGCTTTTTCAGTATGTCATTCTTTTATGTGTACCAATAAAACATGCATACACCCATGCAATTGAAAGGGTATAGGATGATGTGATGAGATAGTGTATTGATAGTGAGCTTGCATAGTAGTTATCATCTAGTGTGGCATGCCCTTACCTAGTAATCCTATGATTAAGCAAGTAGAAGAGTGTTTCAATGAAAGAGATGTTGATGCGTATTTGTCAATTTGAAAATATAAATGATCATGTGTGTATATGCATCATTTTTCCATACATTCATTTATATTTGTTACTTGGTCTTTTATTTAATGTAGGTTTTTTCTTGTTAATTTCTCTTCTAATGTGAAGCATAATTCAAAATATGTAGTTGCAATGTGTAAGTAAATTGCTTATAATAAACTTGAATCATTTATCAATTGCATCCTTCAAAGGAAACATACATTGCAAAATAATATTTATCATGAATCTCTTGTTTCTCATAGTGTGAAAATCATTGAGTTTTTGGATTATCATAAGACCAACTATATGTCTATCCTAGAAATATAAATCGAGTAGTATTAGAAAAAAAAATGAAAAGGAATTTCTAATGGCAAGAACCATGATGTAAGGTTCAATCACACCACCTACATCAATCAATTGATGTGTTGAAAGGCTCTTTGCACATCTGCAATGACTGATGGTACGTGGCAACAATGTGAGAGTGTTCTTGAAGCAAAATCTCTATATCTTGGGTTACTCTAGTCTATGTAATCACTGCATTGAGGTATCGGTTTTGATCTACAAGCCTCTCGTTCTCTCCTATGATGCATCAATAATTGAAAACCATTGGTTCATGAGAGATCTCTCCCCTAAGCATCCTTAAGCCCTAGGATCCTTCTTTCTTATCACTCCCATAAAGGTATCATCATAACTCATGAAATACTAAATGGATATTAATATAATATATTTAAAACATTGAATGGAAATATAAAATGAAGCAGAGTTGATAAATAGATATTTATTTACTCATTTAAAGATAGACTACAAAGTCTCATAAGGTTGTGATTGAAGCACAAATGCTAGTATCGGTGTCAATGCACATTTAACTTTGTATGCTCAAGCTTATTTGTAAATTCAACAAGATAACTCAACATGAACCATGAATATAGAATTCTTGCAAAATACAATGAAGCAGTTCCATTGTATGGCTTCTTTGTATGCACATTTGCAGATTTGACTAGTTTCAATAGTTTTTAATGGGCCCTGACCCAATATTTACCCCTAGGCCGAATAGATGTGATCTCCTCATTAATGATGACTATTTTGATCCTTTCCCACTTCCAATATTTAAGTTCATCATAAGGGCTAGCTTGTGCTATAGCTTTTGGCTTTGCCCTCCTAGTTTGATATAAGTTAGCATCTGGCACGTCCTCTATAAATTTCATTGCTAAAGTACATATAATTTCTTTGTTGAAGACAAGGTTACCATGCCACTATAAACTATTCTAGAGAAATACATACTTGCTGTATACTCAAACTGATCATCACACGTACTATTCCAAATAAATAAGTGTTGACCTCATGAATCACTATGGACTAGGGAAGGTCGTCACACAAGGCCTTGCCATTGGGAAAAGAAAAAGCCATAAAGAGATTCCTATGTTATTGGCAATAGCAAGGGGGATGATGAATGATCTCCCTCATATGTAATGAGTCTTTTGCACATGATATATGCTACTATTTATCTAATCAACAAACTTCTTGTTATGTGTCGAATTTAACTATACATCAGCTTGTGGCATCCACTAATGGGTTCAAATTGCACGTACTTAAAGGCATGAATGATAATAAAAAGGCTCAAGATGAGTCATGAAGCTGCATTCATCAACACAATTTATCTAATTAACAAACTTCTTGTTATGTGTCAAATTTAACTATACATAAGCTTGTATGTGGCATCCACTAATGGCTTCAAATTGCACGTACTTAAAAGCATAAATGATAATAAAAAGGCTCAGGATGAGTCATGAAGTTGCATTCATCAACACAATAAATGTATTTCATTGGTATCTAATGCACAATAAAATTAGTAGTCCAACTTTTCCAGAATGGTGGTAAAAAAGGCCACTCACAAGTCCTAAGAGTAGGTTGCCACATGCTAGATGTATATTGCAACATAGTGATGTATGGAGATGTTAAACATATCATGATACATCTTATGAACAACTTGTTTTGACACAATAATGGGATAGATGGGTAGGAAATCTTCTATCTTCGATAGTCATGTGGCATCCAAAATGTTCCTTTCATAGAAAAAATGCCAGTGCATCTAGAGCTAAAAAGGCTAGGAGCCATTGATGGTAGAATGTTCATGTCAAGATTTAGAATTCACATCCTACTACAAGTGTCAAAGTTAGTTGTAGAAAAACGTTGTGAATACAATTCACAAAGTGGTATAGAGATTTTGAGATTCAAAACACCACAATTTTATTTGGCCACCATTGAGGTTTGAAGATCCTTTAAAAAAAAGATCAAAGATGGCTTGCCATTTGGCCTGGGCATTGCAATGAGCCCAATAGATCATTATGCAACAATGCACATTCCTTCCAATCAAGCACTAAAATAGTTTTATGTATAGTAGCCCATAAATAGCAATTGCCAGGTCCTCATGGTTTGCCAACCTTTATTAATGTGTACTTATGAAAGCCTTTAGTGGAGCAGAGTACTAACCATGCAAATTTTGTATGTGAAATGGAACGTTAGTCACAATCATTGTATGCATTCTTGCTCAAAACTTAAGACCTAGCGATGTTTTTACAAGCATGAATGTTTATGGGAGCATGTCACACATCTCTAGGAGCTTAATAGTGTTTATACACTTTTGCTCCCTTTGGGACTATAATGTTTAGTACTAGAATTTTATTGCAAGGGTTGCTAGTGGTGTTTATGAAAAACCAAGGCCTAATATCAAGTGAAAGGCAAATGAAAATTAAAAAGTGATGGTCTTCAAAAATTGTAAAATTTTTAGGGGTATGCGATTTTTTTGAAAATAATGTGATATTGGAAGATTGCAAAGGTATTTGAATTGTATACATATGTTGGCAAATTTGTAGTACTAATGTAAGATATAGATCTTAGGATCTAGTATCTAAGATTGGGTTGAGATAGTGGGTATTGGCCACCTCTAACATAATAATGGCTGCTACCAATGCTATGGTTTGTTATGTTGCAATGAGTTGTTTTAGTGTAGGTTAATTGCTTTATAACCTAGCTTTGCCAAAAGTGTTTTCTTTTCCTAGGTTTGCTATGCGAATAAGATTGTTTACACACACTACAATTTTGCTATATTGTGGGAACAATCTTATTGGCATTGCTTATTGACTCCATTTGAGAGGAAGATGTGATCATCTTTTAAATGTTTTTGTATCCCTATTGGTATATGTAGACTTCTTATTTGCTAACTTTAGAGATGAGATGGATTTCTATCACTTGATGTAAAATTTTGTTTCTACCACATGTTAAGTGTAATTAGTGAGATGTACGCATATATTTTAATGTTGTTAAAAGTCTTTGAAGGCATGTTGAAATTTTTCAAGGCATTGTGATTTAAAAAAAAAATTGAAGGCTTGTTTTCTGGCCACACGTGAACGATGGGACGCTGCCCCTAGACTAACACTCCCATACTATGGACTGCGCATTCGGCCAGTACTCTGTGGTGCAGAGAGGCACATCGGGTCGCGCTCCATGTGGAGAGCTCGAATCTCCACAAAAACTCACTTCCTGTTGAGCCCACGCTGTCACACGCTATGGACCACGTCACCACGGTGCCAGTTTTTCAAACGGAGAACGGGGAGTATCAGCAACACTCACGGCGTTTGATGCCCACGCTGGTTACCGATATCTACCGACGGCGGCTCCGTGCGAGTCACGCTGCAAGTTCAACCAAGTGACGTAGAAGCTGCGGCAATGGGCATCAGCGCAGGCTACTTGCAGCCCAACTTACACGACATGGTCGACGAAAAGCATGAAATTGGTGTAAGCGAATTTCTTTATGAAAAGTATGAAATTGGTGTATACGAATTTCTTTTGTTATGACATTCTTTTTCTCCTCGAGATTCTTCATGTACACTACAATATGTCGTCAAAAGGAAACGATGAAGATTTGATTCCTTTCGGGATCTCCCTCCACTCACCTACCATACGACAACAAGAAGTAGCTTTTCATTATTCCAGACTATAGAAAGTCTTTTCTTAGGTAGTAGTAGAGAATTTTCCAAACTAAAAGCTTTTTTGCTTTCATTTACAACTATAGCACTTGTTGTTTGAAGAAATTATCATTTTATGTAACTAAGAAACCCCTACCTTGTTTATCATAAAGTACAAAAATGGTCTTGCTCATTTTATTATAGCATGTGATAAATGACATATTAAAGGTAAGGATCTTTATAGAAGTAGATTGAAGATTCTATCATATTGGGTAATGGGATGTCTTTCCATTCCTAGTAGAGCTTTGCAAAAGGGCCACGCTACAATCCTAAAGTTTAAAAGGTTTGGAGAACATATTTGGTTAAATCCAAAATCGCATTAAGGTAGGTGTCTTTGTGTGGCCTACATATTAATAGATAGCATTGAAATCTATAAATACAACATGCGATACAAATAGTTTACTATGAAGTTGTAGATAAAAGTGAGGTTAAAAATGCCATCATAGGAAAGCTTGACCGACAAAGGCAAGTATCTATTTAGTGGCAACAAATGAAGTTATACAACTAGGCTACTGGAGGATCAACCCTTGTCCACATGGAGCCTTAGTCTCTCTGCACTCATTTGATATTATGATGCTTCATTTGCTCAGGGCACATGATTCCTCACTAACCAAAAGTGCTTTTTCATATTGATACTCCTTTTATATCTAGTTTTGCATATTATACACTTTTGAGTGATGCTTTTCCATCCCCCCTTTATTGCATCTTGCTAATAAGATCCCTGTTATGTATACTTTCAAATCTTAGTGGATTATCTATAGGCTATTTTGCATACATTACTCTTAATTACTTTGTTTGCATTTCCTTACTAACAAGAACATCAACAACACCATCAAACTTTAAAGTATTTGACTTAGAAACAAAGTTACTCACAACCACAACCAAGCCATTCCAACTTTCTAGAAATGAGCACAAAATCAAGAGAGCTCAAATATCATCATCAAAGTTTACTCCTACATACCTTATTTGGCTTATATTCATATTGAACTGATTCAAATGATTAACTATAGACCCTTCTTCTTATAAGAAAATAATACAATGTCTATGCTCAACAGATAACAGGATCTCGTATGCAAGAGAGAAAACAAGATAGTATGGAGAATCAAAAATTTTATTACTGTAGAACTGATACAATAGATGGTGCTACCTCCCAACCGTGCGCTCCTGTGAAAGAAGCTTCGATGGCATGCTGGAAACAGTAGAAGACGGAGGCTAGATGCTAAGAAATCAGGGTTGCTGTAGCTAGTGATAAAATGGGCTTCACGGGCTTGCTCTTATATAGCTACTAGTCGTAGTTGGTTAGGCTCAATTGGGTGACTGACCCAGTCTGCCCAAAATGGTCGACTGGGAGTCGGTCCCGAAATAGGCCACCGACCATACGATAGAACCGATGCACAAAACAGAGCAACAAACCTACGGTGTCCATTCGGGCCAGAGCCATCTGAGATCATCTGAGGCTCCAAACGGGCCCCGCAACCCAAGAGTGGGCTACCCCTAGAAATGCTCCGTCTACCCTCAGTGCGGTCAGTTAAGGGATGCCTTTTTGCACTTGCATGTAGCCTAGTTGGCGGTGTGCCAACTTTATCTGAAGCCGTCTAGCCATCAGGCCACACATGGCCCCCATTTGGTGTCCAAACTAGGACCTACCGGATAACCAAGCTACTCAAATGCCTTCTCCTCATATGGGGGGCTTACAAGTAGAGTTAGATGGTTCTCGCATAGTTACACGAGTCACAGAATCTGGTCAAGATGTTGTCCTTGGTATAGGTGATGCCATAATCAAGGTGCCTTTGATGTATTTCAGCACCCACATCCCTGCCCTCCAATGGTTCTCCCGGGGCTTATTGGAAAACCTGCTTAGTATACCAGTCACAAAACTGATGTTCGGCCGTGTGTTGCACAGGTAATTCAAGCTGCCCACAAGCCTTCTGTACTTCACTTCGTCCACCAGTGGTGATGGCAACATGTATCTCGCCATGGCTTGCAAGAGAAGTAGACAGAGGCTTTGAGATGAGAAAGCTAAAAAGTTAGGCTAAGGCACAAGGAACAGAGTATGGGTCGAGAGGAAAGCACTGGCACAGTATCAAAACGGCAATGGAAGATAATTTTACAACATTTGCAAAGGGAGAAACAACAAGAAGAAAGAAGACTCCTTGCAGAGCAAGAAGCGATTGCAAATGCATGTATTCGATCATTGCCATCGGAGTGAAGAACACAAGCTGTGGTGTCACGATTGGTGGGAGCATTTGGCTTGGGGGCACAATGTCAAAGATGTTGTCAATTAGGACCAATGTATCTCCAGCAGTTGAACATAGAGCAGAAGCAATGCACGATCATCTCGATCTGAGAAGTCTATGGGCTTCAACAAAACGCAAGAAAAGGACAGATAGCCTAAGTGTGGAAGTCCTTGCTATAGTGACGATGTTTTGGCACAAAAATACGAGAGTTTCTCCAAATAGAAAGGACATCTGTAAGAAGCAGACGGGATGCAAAGTGTTTGAGGAGCACATCATACACATGCTAGATACAACGCAGGTCAGTGGTGCCTAAACTAGCCCAATGGTTGTTTGTGATTGAGCTTTGGGATAGTTTACTTGTTTCATTTCTTAAACCAGGCTTGGACTAAATGTGATTGTCCTAAACTAGGTGCTCGGTGGTTGGAATATCATGCAACCGTAGGCTGGTCCAGTTCAATCGCCCATTTTGTGATTGTCTTGAACCAGCATGGTTGAACAAACATTAGTTGTTGTCTAGCCCGGTGACGTGGTTGAGCATAAATTAACATCAATATATTTTGCAATATATTGTTATTTTACTAAACCAGTCTGGTGGTTGGAACATCATGCAACCGTGGCTGCTTCAGCTCAATCACTAGTTATGTGATTGTCCTGAACCAGCGTGGTTGAACAGACATTAGTTATTGACCAACTCGGTGGTTGAAATTATTATTTTTCTTAGTACTTAAATTCATTAAATTTAATTTCCTGTTATTTGGGTCACATACAGTGTATTTCTAGACCGGGATGGCTTGGACTTAATGTGATTGTCCTAAGCTATCCCGATGCCGATTCATGACAAACAATAAGCAGTTACTGACATAAATTGTGATTGGAATTGTGAAATTCAGAAATGAAAAGCAATATACTTGTTATTGTCTAATATGTGAAGTTGGGACCGTCGGGCTAAACCAGCCAGTGGTTGAAATTGTGACAGTGTCCTAAACCATCCCGTTGGTTGAAATTATGACTGTCTTAAATGTGTCCTAAACTAGCCCAGTGGTTGACTGTCCTAAATGTGTCCTAAACCAGCACGGTGGTTGATGTCCTAAACGTGCCCTAATCCAGCTATTAAGTTTTAGATGCAACTTGTGCCACAATGAAAGAAGGGCAAGAGTGTCTTCAAATTGGATTTAGACACATGTGAGAACATCTTGGGATGTCTTGGAGCAGTGGATGAGGACGATTGAGATAGTAGTAAGAAAATGTAGTCTTATTGCAAGGAAACAATATTCCACTTGTCCTAGAAAATGTAAAATGTATTTGAGACTATGCTTCTTATTAATATATTCCAAACAACCACCGTGCTGGTTTTATTAAATTGTTTTTGTAAATCCCATGCATATCCCAACAACCACCACGCTGGTTTTCCATAACAAATCCACACATCCACAAATCCATTCATCTTGTACTAATAGAAGCAAACCATCGTACTGGTGGTTGTTAATATCCTAGTACAACCAACCACCACATTGGTGATCACTTATCTTGCACTACTACTGTGCTATCCCTACACTACTGCCATGCTATCCTAAAATTTGTTGCACAGTGCTATACTAAAACAGTGCCCTTTAGACTGTTTATCATTTCATTAACCATGAGATTTCATCCCATGCTTGTTTTTAGTATATCCCAACAACCACCATGCTAGTTTTCCATAACACACACACACACACATACACACACATACACTCCCATCCTTTGATAAGAGTACTAATAAAATGAGATTAATTATAAAAGTAGGATCTTGAATTCTACAAGATACTACATTATGAATTATTATATTATAGGGATCACTAGATCAAATATTAGCAGAGATATAATTATTTATATAACTTGAACATACCATTGATCGCTATAATCAGGAGTAGAAACTACCCCTATATTTGAATAGATATAAAGACATATTTGATTTTTGGATTATAAGGGGTAGTCCCCTATATAGTATGTACTCCTATAAACCCAATTTTCAGAGTGATAGAACATTAGATTTGATATATCCTAGATGGAGATATGGTATAACAATTCAGCATGTAAGTTTCTTACCTGTTGACGTAATTGAGTAATTATTTGTGGCAATATACGCTATAAAATAGATGCATCTTCATTATTTTAATGATGCTCTTTTACAGTACAAAAAGTATAGTGCATTATGGTCATATGGACGACATTTTTGCGTGGAACACATCGATTCAAAGAGAGTCACGTATGATTGTGGAGTCATGGCTAATTTCACAAAGATAGCCGAGCAAGTGCTTCAGATACTAATATTCTCTCCTCACAGTTGGATTATTGTGGAACCATACGTGACATCTATGAAGTTGATTTCAGACGATTTAGTATTTTTATTCTTAATGTAAAATGGTTTAGAACTATATACAATGGTCCCCATGTGACAGTGAGAAAAGATAGTAGCGGTTTCTTTGCAATAGACTCCACCAAACATTGGACCGATGAAAGTAACACTTTTGTTCTTCCTGAGCACTGTGAGCAGGTGCATACTAATGATTTAATTAATCGAAGCTTTCGTTTTTAAAGATCCATTGATACAGGTACTTGAGCATAGTTTCATATATATAATTGACGACATTTGGCACCCATCTTCAATATAGGTGGTTTTTCATCCGGATCGTTCTGATCCAAGATGGTGGTACATGATCCAAGTTGCATGACAAAGTAAGAAAATTTTTAAAGATAGAGATGTGAATATGGAGATGCCACTACCAACGCCAGATCCAATTGATGAATCTAGCGAAGAAGATGTAGATCACCATATGAGCCAAGAGGAAGATGTGCATAATGACATTGCACAGGAGGAAGATGGAGATCACGATATTGAGGAAGAAGACAACGATCATCAAGAATCACCACACTTTATTGAAGAAGATGATCAAATACTTTTAGGTGAACGTATGATGCTAGAGTACGATGATGATATAGGAGATCAACTCAATATAGAGTTGGAGATAGACTTGTTTAGTGCCTTAGACTTGGCTCAAGAGGAAACAGTTGATGTAAATGCTCTTAATTGATTTTTTTCATCTCAAACTTGGACATGAATATATGAGCTTTAAAGGCTTGATGTACATGTCTCATTTTTTTATTCTCTATGAGATCAAACATGTACGAAAATTTAAAAAAATTTGTCACTAGAAAAAACTAACTTTTAAGGCCTATATGGAAAAAAAAACCTCTCTGAAAAACATCGCTATAAAATAGTATATCAGTGTTGCTATATAGCGACACTTAAACGTTGCTATATAGCGACCTTTATAAAAGTTGCTATATAGCAACTTTTGGCAAGCGTCGCTATATAGCGACACTTTACGAAACTCGCTTTTTATACCAACGATTAATGCCACGCGGGCGCTAAACATCGATACGTAAACATTGCAATAGGATCTGTGTGTAATAGTGTTGGAAGACATATATATCCTTTGGCTCAAATGTTTACCCCCAATAACTGACTGCCTGAGGGTTTTTAATTATGATAGAGGATGTTAACCTAATTGGGACAGCTTGTTATTCCACTAATACTTTGAATTCTACAAGAATTAAGCTTACTATTTTTTAAAATGCATTTAGGTTCTTCAATGTTGGGATAGATAGTGAATTTAGATTACGAGTTTCAGATATGAAGCTACATTAAGAAAGAGAGGACTATTGGAGATATGAAGGGTGAACTTAGAATGATTAAATAACTTTGATTGAAAGATTATTTGAGGGCACATAGAGATTGGTAATAAAAGGATTCTGAAAATTATTCAGTTATAAGTGGTTGGGAATGATTTAAGAGGTAGTAGCAATATAGGTTGAACACACTCTATCCTAACCATTGTGAGGTAAGAGAAATCTCATAGCAAATGGTTATGCTTGGCGTTGATTAACAAGCCTCTTTGTGGCACAAGGATCTGATGACCCTCGGGTATGTGGATCTATTGCCTACTCCATCATTGGGTTGCCAAGCCATAATGACTATGCTAAACAAAAGAGTCCATGAGAGAATCGTAGCCCTAGACATGCAGGAAATTAAGGAACAACTTGAATCCAATAAGTTACTGGCTATGCAACTTTTTGTTAATGACTGGCGCAGGATTCTACTCATCAGATAGGGAAATACAAAAATAATCCTGGAGGTTATCAATCAATTGTCTATGTCTTGGGAATAATTAATGGAGGAAGATAATGTTGCTTTTGTGGAATTTGCTGAAAAATCTCCTGATACTATGAGGAATCTCTTTATCTATCCAAACCTCCCTTCTCCAGTAGGGCCTTTGTCTCTAGAAAATCTGGGTTTGAAATGCTTTTCACTACAAGAAGGGTCTACCTCCAGTACTACACATCATAGTTTCTGTCACCTTGAAGGGCTTTCAGAAGATGTCCAAGAAACAATTTTCTCAAATCAACTTATGTCGATAGCAGTTACTCCAAAGAAGAGTTCTACAAACACATATACTAATCCTTTTCCCCCCCCACGAGTGTTGGAAGTTGAATTATTGGCATATGATAATAAAGTTTGGGAACTCCATGATATGAACTTATTGGCACCATTTGCACCAGATATGTGGCTGTTTTTAGCAAATCTAGTAGATTCATCAAAAATATTAAAATTAGAAGCAAAAAGGCAAGCACAAAGCTTTAATATCAGCATCACACACAACCACCCCCTCTTCAACTTTTTCCCAATGTCAACCTTTGCTACAGGGAGGTGCCCTTCCCCTGTGGGAGTGTTTGGGAGTTGTAAGAGCCGGATTTTAGAAACGGAAAGGAGGACTTCCAAGTACCTGAATGATTTCTTTAATGTGGGTAGACCATACATACAATATAGATGTTTAGAGGAAAAGACTGACTGCAGACCACAACCACTATGGTTTGATCATGGCATTTGGTATATGCTACATAATTTGCTAGCGTTCTTTCCTAACAGGCCATTGAAAGCTGCTTTCAATTCTTTCCTTTTATTTATAAAGGCAACTCTTATTATTTATTTTTTATCCATTGTCATATTTGATGTAAGATAATCCATGAAATTGATGGAATTAATGAGTTTGACCTTTTGGTGTATGAAGGCTAGTGATATGGTCATATTTTGCAAGGCTTCACTCATGTTCCATTATATGAGGGAGTTGGTCTTATTAGCAGTCAATAATTTGGAGAAGAATCCTCTTGCTCCACTACTCCCCCCAACCATCACCCAGGGTAATGTCATACGGGGAACTCATGCTACAATCCCTCGAAATGTTACCTTCTAGAGCATTTGGATCTAGAGCAAGAGGGAGAGCAACAAGATGCATCGGTTACACACAGGGCCAAGGATGCATGTCCTATTACTCACGTAGAGACCATTATTCCAGCAAGATGCAATATTGAATGGGAATCTCCTTCAGAGAGCTCGGTACACTTGGATAGTATGGAATCCTAGGTACGACCATCAAAAATCTTGAGAGGTGGTAAGACCATGTCATATACTGATCCAAAGAGCAAAAACCTACCGGTTCGACATTTGCTTTATGATGACAAGGATTGATTAATGGCAGGTATGTAAAGTTCAATTGAGAAGTATTACAATGTTACCACATAACATAAAGACTTTGATATTAAAAGAGAAGAATTTGAACCACTTCATTCATGCACTTTTTGATAACCCATTACTTGAGATGTTTTCAATTAAAAAATTATTGTTGGATTTTCTGTGCAAGTACGAAATGTATGATCTGATGGACACCATAAAAGAGATTAGATTGCATGGAAGTTTTCTGAAAATTTAGCATCTATACTTTGTAAACCCAGCACGCTGTTCAGGGATGGATCATGAATTACATGTCAATGCAAAATGGGTACCTTTGAAAGGTTTGTAAAAGGATTGGGGACATGTATGTACTATTGAAAATGATATTGTGATTGATAATACATTAAGAGATGATATGAAGAAAGGGTTAGGACATATACCTAGAAAACATTTGAGCATTGAGGGGACCCTTAACACAATATCTATGTTATGGAATGAATTATTGATATGGAATCCCTTACTTTCGGAAAGGCTAAACCCAATGGAGAGAGTTTTCAAAATTTTTTGCAGAAATCACTTGATGGGATTGACTAAGAAGAAAAAACTTTGTATTGAAGATAAAGTAGCCCCCATGAGAAGTCCATCCATAATGAAAGAGGATAAAGAGATTAATGTTGACCCTTCTTATTACTTCTATGAATAAGTCAGCTTCGATGCCATCATATATCTCAAGCAGTTTATTTTTTATCAAGCACTACAGATGCTATCCAGCAAGGACTTCAAAAGAGTGGATAGCCCATACATCTTAGACCGACTGGTCGAAGAGATATTGAACTTTAACTTGAAAATTACGTTGAACTCTATTTCATTACCATATCTCATGGCTACCTTCAAAGCTCACAAGAATACTTTCAGATGGATAACTAATGCACATCTTTGTGTTTTTTCAGAATTGGCTTCATTAATCACTTTCGCTTTACAAGCTTGCCTAGACCCAATCATGGAAATATCTAGGGATCTTCAAGAGCAAGTCAAACTGGAAGCCGATATTACAGTAAGTGCATTTTGGTTAGTTAGTTCCATCTACGAAGTAAAATTGAATTTATCGACCCAAATCTATTCAGTTTTCACTGCAGATATTTGGAAATGTTATGAGAACACCCCTTTAGAAGGTGAATACGGTTTGAAAAAGGTCATATTAGGAATCATAAACATGGACTATAGACAAAAAAGTAAACGCTATCTGAATTTGAATTGGAATAGGAAAAAAGCTTCATGGAGCAAGTAAGACCTTGACATCATGGTCAGAACAAGAATGCATTATGATCAATATGTGGCTCCTCAAAAATATGCATTTGAGATTAGGAGACCAAATATTTAAACAAACCTCAGGCATACCTATGGGGTTCTCTTGCTCACCCTTGTGGATTAGTTTGTACCTTCAGTGGTTTGAACTTAACTTTATTAAGAAATTATGGGAAGATAAGGACTGGGGGAGGTTGTGTAGATTTGAATACCCCTTTAGAGACATGGATGATATACTATTGGTCAATGTGGATTCCCCCAAAGAGTTCTTCAAGGTTCATGAGAATGATGACATTGACCCACTTTGGATCTACCCCCTCCAATTTCTAGAAATAAAAGACACAATGGTGAATAACCAAATTAGAGATGATGGTCATAATACTAGTGTAAAGGCCAATTTCTTGAACATGTCCATTACTACTACGAGCAAAGATAATGGAATTGCAGTAACAAACAGATTTGATAAAACAGATTCCCTGGACTACCCAGTATGTAAATAAATACCTTTGGGCGTGTAGTAATAGACCTATATCATTTGCAGAAAAAATAATCCTTTCTCAAGTAATGCCCATACTATACACTAAAAAAGAAGATTTCAATGCCTTCATTGAAATCAAAAAATTGATCGGGAACTTTGAGAAGAACGGGTTCAAAGGAGGAAAAAGTAGAAAAATAATAAGAAAATTTCTACACTAGGAGTTCCCCGGATGTGACTTGGACCTTCAAAAAATAAGGAAGTGGTTAGGTAAACACTTATCTTATATCCACAAACTTTATATTCTTATATGTGTGTTTTTATTGGGCAGAAGTCCGACCCAATCCATAGTGATGGGCGGTCTATTGCCCTCACTTGGATTGTGTGTTGGACCTGCAGGAATGAGGTAGGTCGGTCACACAAACACACACACACACA
Organism: Dipteris shenzhenensis; assembly: GCF_047967505.1. NCBI lineage: Eukaryota > Viridiplantae > Streptophyta > Polypodiopsida > Gleicheniales > Dipteridaceae > Dipteris > Dipteris shenzhenensis. The sequence goes on from NC_141615.1 coordinate 6,256,530, forward strand.
CACACACACACACACACACACACACACACACTCTCTCTCTCTCTCTCTCTCTCTCTCTCTCTCTCTCCCATCCTTTGATAAAACGATTGTAATGCGGGGTGTGTAGTGCAAGAGGGGCAGAGAGTTCTGTGCCTCATCGGATTGCATGTTGAGGTGCCATTTCTAACAAGCAATGTATGGACTCAAAATTGACATGTGCATGAATCTTTGTTCAAATTTGATTATGCAATATTCCCCTTTTGTACTCTCATCGAGCTTGTGGTTGTGAACAGTTGCCCCCCCCTTTGAGGAGGCTTGTTATTTTTTATTTGAGTGGGGTGGTGCTACATAGGAGTCTGAACAGTGAGGGTGCCTTGTCGATCAAGGGGTTCAAGCTTGGGAGTCATTGGGTATTCTTGAGACCTGGTGTCCGAGTTCCTACAGGAGGTGGGGAGGCAGTTTGATGTGGCCATTTGGAGCTCAATAGAGCAAGACAATCTACACAAATTGTTGGGCCTCCTAAAGAGATAATGTCGCCAAGCCACTAGCCACATGCCTCTCTTTGTATTTAAGTGCAGCCAAAGTAGATGTACCACACAGGCTATAGATACAAGAAGAGGAGCAGGGCGTGCGAAGGGAAAAGAATGGAAGCCCAAATTTTGGAAATGCTTGATTGACATCGATCGGAAACACTTTGACTCTTTGGCAATGTTGTTTGTGGATAATAGTGTAGAGAAGATGGATCAATATCTTGCAAACATGTACATAATCCTCCCACTTTTATGGGGGATGCCATGGATATAGTACTCCTATCAAGCCTCTTGCCCTATCTACAAGAGTTAACAACCTATGCCGGAACAATCTAGGATTTTGTATCAAAAAATCCCTTCCATGTGCAACCCATGGAAGAAGAAACAGAATTGTGATATTGTTTGGAACTATGAATTAATTTTTTTTGTATGCGCCTCCAAGTACTGCAATATTGTTTAAAAGCAAGTAGCATGAACTTCTATCCAATGCTTGCTAGTTGCTTCAAAATGGGCATGTACATGATCTTTCCATTTGCATTTGTGAGACAATGAAATGTATTGGAAAAAGTAGTACATACACATTGTGTAGGGGATCATTAAAATAAACATACAAATTCGGGGGGGGGGGGAGGGAGGGAGAGAGAGAGAGAGAGCAAGAGAGGGGGGGGGAGAGAGGATCATGGAGAAGAAGAATTATTATGTGTTGGTTATAGATGCACACACACACACACACACACAACACACACACACACACACACACACATATATGTATATATATATAGAGAGAGAGAGAGGGGGGGGTCTATGTCATCTAGTTCTAGCTAGGGCTCATCAAGGTCAGAGGGAAATGGAATTTTTAGAGTGCTATCTTTTAAATAACGTTTCTATTATTACAATGTGAATCCTTTGATGTCTACAATGATGGGGCTAGCCCTAGCATCCACCACTAAGAGTTTATCACAAATTTCTGTAGGATAGCTTAAGATAGAAAGTGGATAGAACTTCTCACTCAATAGCTATTGGAAGAGGATGGGAATTGGCATAGGGCTGGCATTTCATCTTCTAAGCTTATCATCTTTAAATTTGTCTCAATTTTGTGTAACTAGTCAAACCATATGGCAAGAATTTAAAGACTCCATTGACTATGGGATTTCTTGTATTATCCTTGGAGGTATTGAAAAATATTATTGGACATTCCATTTCAAAATTTACAGATAAGAATAGCAATTGCAAGAGAAATAGTAGGCTTGATGGGAAAAATAGAGATGTTCTTTCAAGAAGAGTATTTTGGAACAGTTACAAAGTCAATTGTTATCAAAAATCACCTCTCACTCACAAGAAAAGTTGGCAAAGATCGATGGTAACTTGCTCTTTGAGAGATGTCAAGATCCATGAGGAATGGTCTTTCCAAAACATTACTTGAGAGGTCACATTTTCTTTTTCTTAATGTCCTCTACAATATCCCATAATCACATCAAGTTGCACAATATCTTTTTGAAAGATTATTGAAAGTAACAGCAAAACACTTCATGGATGAAAGTCAAAATTGATTGAACATGCAATTAACTGATGTATGAATCTCAAATGAGAAGGAAGCATGCACAAATGCATGTGTAAAGAATTCAAAAAACCAACTTCTTCTTGTTGTCAAACACATTGCATTTTACCCAATCAAACACATTACTTTATAGTAACGACCATGGAGTTGTTAAAAACTTTGAATTTGATAGCCATGCAGCCACGACTTGGGATGCCAACGTAGTGAGTAAAACAACAATGGTATCAATGATTATTTTGATAGTAATCTTAGCATTATCTTCTAATGCATATTTTGATGCCCATTATTTTCTCAAAATGGGCATTGGAAAATACCCATGTTTGCTGTAGTGGAGTATAGTTTCTTTTAAGAACTAAAATATGATATTTAAACATTCTCATGAACACATTAGAAGCAAGTTTATATGCTTGCTGCATTGAATATATTCTCTTGTATATGCTTCCAAAATGATTGACATTTTTCACCATGTTGAAGAATTTAGCAAAGCATTGTTGGGATCTTTAAATTTACTTTCAATGTGTTGGTATTTCTTTTTAAGTTATTTGTTTGCTTCATCATGATCCTCATTCTATAAAATAAATGCATCAATATGGCTTTGGACATATAGTTTTGTTCAAAAGAGCTAGTCTTAATAAATATGCTAATCCATTTGCCATCCCATTATGAAAATTATAAGTGATAGAACCCTTCATATTCTTCTAAGAACAAGAAAAAATCTATATTAGAATGTTTATTTTTATGTGCTAGGTATTGGAGAAGAAAGTAATTCTACAAGACCTATGTTCCATCCTTTTTTCTCATGTAGAAAGAACTCTTGTACTCCAAAGCTAAGGCAGCTCACTTTATGAAACATGTAGTAATTACATGACACAGATAAGGTAAAATTCAACACATCTATATAAGACATATCATGAACTTGATTGTAAAATAAAGATGGAAGTAAATGCTATGGATGATGTAGTAGTGGATCATTACAAAGGTTGTGTTTTTGGTACATGTTACTAGTCTCATTGTGCATCATGAAAGAATGAGTTTTCAATTAGTGCAAGGCACTAATAGAGTAGTTATGTAGTTCTTTGATAAATAAACTCAATTCATACATGTGCAATGACCTTTAAATAAACCTACATGTAGCCTCATTGCAAGAACGTTTGCAAGGAAATACATTTTCCTTAGTTTAGGATTGACTTCAACCCACACTAAAATAGAACCAGCACAATGGTTGCATAGGGACATATTTGTTTCTTGATTTTAGGATTAACTAGAAGTAGCACTGAAATAGTTCCGAGCCAACCTAAGAAACATCATGGTCCTTATATTTTCTTTGGTTTAGGATCAACTAAAACCCCCAGCATGGTGGTTGCACAAGGAAATACGATTAACTTTGTTTAGGATTAACTTTAAAGCAAAGGAAATGTATTTCCTTCCTATAGGATTAACTTTTAAACAAAGAAAATGTTTAACTTTGTGCAACCACCATACTAAAATAGAACCAGTATGATGGTTGCAACAAGGAAATACATTTTTCTTGCTTTAGGATTAATTGCGACCCACACTAAAATAGAAACAGCGTGGTGGTTGCAAGAAAATACATTTTTCTTGGTTTAGGATTAATTGTGACCCACACTAAAAATAGAACAAGCGCGGTGGTTGCACAAGGAGATACATTTTCCTTTGTTTAGGATTAACTTTCAATCACTTGTTTAAAACTATTTATTGCACTCTCATTACACTATAACAACATGCTATTCCAACCATTGGGCTGGGTTTAAACCTACCCAATCGCATGCTAAAAGAACATAAATTAAGAAAGGGGACCACTTGATGCAAAAAATATGAGAAATTTTGGGACTCCAATTGGGGTCTCATGTGATCCAGCCAATTAACGTAAATACATTCTCTTTGGCTCAATTAGGAGTATTTATAGCCACCTCCAAGAACTAGTGCGATGGTTGCACCAAGCCAACATTTGCACAATGGTCATGAATTTAAATTAGTATGGAAAAGCTACGTGTAGATGGGGGATATTTTTTTGCAAGCTTTTTTTGAGTTGTGAATGGAAACGACATGAAAGGGAACACTAAAAACATACATCTTTAAAAGCTTAAGGGTTTTCTTGCTATCTTTATTTGAGCCTCAAAGTAAGAATTTTGTGTAGTGAACAAAAAAGAAATGGAATTGGGGGACCCACGAAGCTCCTTCTATCGAATTCCCTCTGAAACAACTTTCAATAGCTCATTAACTAATTAATATGATAGTAAACATAATTAACACACATGAGCAAAATGTTTAATAATACAACCAATAAATCATTGATCACCTTATAAACCATTATGCACACCATTTATGGATCACCTTCATGTCACCATGAGCAAGAATAAACTTGTGTGATGGAGCTCCTAGAGCTCAGCTAGGGATTGTGTTGGTATAGACCTTGGCCAACAAGCTTTGGAGCTCCTTTTTTTTGTCTTTGTTTAGGACAATCATCCCCTTCACATGAAGCTTATAAGGATGCCCTTTTAGTATCATTAATCTCTCTTGTTGAAATTATTGATTATTAATAACTACTAAGTCTATATGTTCAAACTATTGATATACAATAATGGTTGGTAAAAAATTATGTCCATGTGTAGCATGATAAGTTCAAGCTCTTATGAAACAAACATTTTTCAATAAAACTTGTTAAATATGTAGAATTTTGACACTATAACATAAGAAATGGCTTTATTCATATCACATTGATCATTTTGACTACAAACATGACCATGTTTGGACTCATATTGACCAATTTATGGCTAAAATAAGACTGGCTATCCAAGCTCCCCAAGCACGGCTAGGGGTTGCGCTAGTGCAACCCCTCAAGCATCTGGGAGGCTTGGACAACCAATCTTATTTTGGCCATAACTTGGTCAATATGATGCCAAACATGGTCATGTTTGTAGTCAAAACAATCAGTGTGATATGAATAAAGCCATTTCTTGTGTTACAGTGTCAAAATTCTATATAATTAAAAAGTTTTGGTTTAACTTTTCTATTGAACACTTGTAATTGGTAGTTTTTAACTAAAACAAGGAGGCATTATTGGCATAAAGGTTAGCTTCTTGTCCGTAGAGACTTGAAAGAGTATCTTTATAATTGTCTTGTGAAATGATTTAGAGATCCCAAAGAGCTAGGTGGGGCTAGAACACCTTGTTGGCATAAAGGCTTTCATCAGTCTTAATAGTATCTTCATGATTTTCTTTTGACATGGTTTGAGGATTACATATATTATCATCAACATTGGTGATCAAAGAGACATGAAAGGTCTTCAATTTCAGGATCTATTACATTATTGGTGTCCGTGCCTAGGTTGTAGTGCTTGTGTGGAATGCAAGTTTGAAATGCTTGCCTTTAAATACATGATGCTTTTTATGCATGAACAAAAAGATTCTTTGCTTCTAATTAGTCATTGCATTGGTTTGAAAATCAATTATTTGAAGGGTTTTTTTAGAATGCAATTTTGAAATGATTACCTTTAAATAAAAAATTCATCCTTCCAATCATTGCATTGCTTTGAAGATGTGTATGCTTCCAATTAGTCAAATGCTTCCAATCACTACATTAATTCAAAGATTAATGCATGTTTAGAATAATCTAAATATGCAACCACACAAGAATCTCTCATTTGAAACCCTTACCTTGTTTTCTTGAGCTTTCACACTCCTCTAAATCCATGTCCCAGAACCATGCCAACTAAACTTCTTTCTCAAGTGATTGCGGATCAAGGTTTATGTTATAAATGTTGCTCAACATATGTGAGTATTATATCATGTGAAGTTCCCCAAGAGTTTTGCTATATAATGTTCTACAAAATGTCCAAAAAAATCAAGTCCCCCAAGCTTAGCCCAAGAAAAGATCACAAAAAAATGAAAAAGATCACAATTAAAGCTCACAAAAAATAAACACCCCATGTAGATGATAGGTGGCGAGTTGTAGGTAGATGACAGGATAGACGAGGGATAGACTGTGGGCAATATGATGCACAAAGATGCAGCATGGTGCAAAGGAGGGTATAGCTACTCATGTAGTGATATGTGTCAATGCTTTTCCATGTTCATAATAGCAATCTCATTATTACGTGAGTAAGGCAATCATTTCTCTAGGAAAAATTCAGGTGAGAGCACGAGTCTACTCAAAATTTATCACCTTGTGGCCCCAAAATTTCCCCTAAAATAGTTTTACAATTGGCTACACCAGATCATGCATTGATTGTCACATAAAGCTATGCATAAATTGTGTAGAATATTTTCCACCATGCTCGATAATCTGATTCTCTTGGTTTCTTTGTAGCTATGACCTGTCCCTTCAAGCATTTTTCTCCTTTATGAAAATTGTTTTACTTGCCACATCTATCTTGGCTTCTTCCCATCCATGCATTTTTCCTCTCAAGGGCATTACCCACTGTGCTCTCCATGCTCCTCAAGCTGTCTTGGAACGTGCAAAAGTTTCAATTCCCATCACAAAGCTTCAAGCGAGTCCTTGTTTCTTTTCACAAGCTAGCTAGTCTAACATAAATATATCTTACTTTTAGGTTTTCTTTCTTTATTTAAAATAAGATACCACATGGTATGGTGTAGTCTTTCAAGGGTTGTAAGAAACCTAGATAGAGACTAGGAGATAAGAAAGTTGATATATCTAATCAAGGTAATGGGAATATTGAAGGCCATGAAAATTTATGATATGATATGTGAATAGCGATCCGGAGACACTTTTACACTCGGGCGGGTCACTCACAAATATGAAAATATAGAATGTGGGTTCAATATAAAGACTTTCCTAAACCACCATTTTACAAATTTTCACATACAAATGGGTATCATATAAAGGGGGTATTCATAGATTGAATAGAGAAAGGGTGTGTTTTATTCATTAAAAAATTACAAATAAGGGTTTTTACAAATAGGCCTTGAATGCATTTGATATGCAAAGTTTATACATAGCGAAACCCCCCCCCTCCTGCTCTTGTAATGAATGTAGAGGGAGAGAAAATGCCAGGAAAAATGCATGCTCATAGAATAGCATGCACACAACATCAAAGGTGTTGCCCATTAGAAGAACCAACATGATTTTAGTGATTGGCCATCAAGTGGGAGTGATGTTGTCCAATGTGAGACTTCTATGGGCATCACCTCAATGCAAGAAAAGCAGAGACAATTTAAGGGAGAAAATCATATTTGAAATTACATCGATTTGGCACAATATTATATGAGTTTCTCCAAACAAGTAGGACATTTGTAGGGTACTATGGTATGATGAGCACATCATACACATGCTTGATACAATGGATCTTGGTAGTTATACTTCTAATGCTATCAACTACTATCTGTGTGTGTGTGTGTGTGTGTGTGTAAGAGAGAGAGAGAGAGAGAGGAAATATTATTTTGTAAGACCGATAATTGAGATATCCATCACTGTGGTAGTTGTGTATGTTGCTATTCTTTTCCTCCCATATCATTATGTTGGGGGGGAGAGAGAGAGAGAGAGAGAGAGAGAGAGAGAGAGAGAGAGAGAGAGACTCACTCCCACACACACGCACGCATGTGTGCACACACACACACAACACATGCATGCACATGCACACAGACACACACACAAAGAGAGAGAGAGAGAGAGAGAGAGAGAGAGAGAGAGAGATATGAAATATTATTTTGCAAGATTGATAATTGAGATATCCATCACTATGCTAGTTGTGTTTGTTGCTATTCTTTTTCCTCCCATGTCATTATGTCGGTAGAGAGAGAGAGAGAGAGAGAGAGAGAGAGAGAGAGTCACTCCCACACACACGCATGCACGTATGCGCACGCGCATGCACACACACACACATGTGCATGCACACACAGACACACACACACACAAAGAGAGAGAGAGAGAGAGAGATGTGTTGAAAAATGAACTTTGGAGGCCTCGATGTTAATTTATGTAAAGGTTTCTGACATTTTATGTGAATCTTGAGTATGGTTGTGGAAGGGAAGAAATATCTTGAGGCCTTTTGTTGGTGGCTCTTGGAAGTGTGAAGAAATTATTAGATGTGGTGAAGCCTCATCGTGGATGTTTTTATCGAAGCTATACTTTTATATTAATATAAAATCTTGGCAAAAGTTTATCAAGCTAATTTTTCTAGTTTCACAATATTAATAAAACATAGTACAGTTTTATATGCTTTCCTTTGAATTCCTATGTAAAATATGTAAATTCTGGTGAAAGTTTAAAATTTTGCATAGAAGTTTCAAATCTTGGCGAATGTTTCAGAATTTTATTTTTATTAGGGCATGTAAACTTTTGATACCAATATAAAAGTTTCAATTTTTAATGAAACTAACAAAAAGAATCATCCATGAGCCTCATGCATCACGTGTTGCATGTAGTTGGAATGGCTTGTACATGACATTTGGCAGATTAACAGGTAGAAAAGAGAAGACAAAAAATTGGATTTCTTACTTGTCTTCTACTAGCTATGCATGCTAGCTCTCCAACATAGAAGCTTGTACTCAAACATCCTTCCTCATTGAATTATAGTGAAACTAGAACAACAAACTCAACCATCAAAACCTACCCAAAGTACATGCACCAATTTGGGATATTTGTGGAAAAGTTCCAATAGGAGAATTGCCTTTGTGTCTTACTCATCTATTTTAGACCCTAGAGCATTCAATTTTTTAAGCAAACATTGACACTGATTCAAGCACGTACCAAGAGTCTTGGAATCTCCCATATTGAAATGGCGATTCCTTAATGGTCCAATTCTCTACTGCATTCTTTGCAATGTCAATATGATGAAAGTAATCCTGGCCTAGAACTTTTCCTAAGATTCCAATAGATTTTTCACTATGTTACTTCCATAACGATACCTTCTCTAATTCATTATACTTTCAAGGCTTCTTTCCTTTCCAGACACAATTCTCCATAGGCCCTTGTGCATGAGATATAGTCGAGTTGAGAGATGCCATGCAACAAATCTTCTGCTATCAAATTTCAATAACAAACTCTCCGTCTTCTCTTTCCTCAAAGACTCCATTACAACTTTGTTATCAATCACCCAAAACCCTCTCAAAAAACCATTATGTGCATGACATTTTACGAGAAAAGAGATTGCACCATGAGTTCTTCTCTTGTATTGCAGCATGTAGGAGCCTTTACATTGGTCAATAGAAGTGTTGTCATTTCACACAATGCTTCCCTATTATGCACTTTATCTTGAGTAAGAAGTTCTCTGACTGCTTGCAATTCTTCTTGCCACTAGCAGTTACAATGATGGTATATGTCTTGGCTAAGGGAATCCGATGTCTTTGCAAGAATCTATGATATATTTAGGAAATTTTGGAGAGATATGATGATCCAATGTTTAACTGCAAATGCACTTTATCCCTACGATGGGTTGATTCCCTTCATGAGGAAGCATTCCACTATGAAGAAGTTAGGCTTGCAAATTGACATGATCAGCAACTTGAATACATTACAGGGTGATTTGTCATTGTGTTTGTGTGTAAAATTAATCATTGCATGAATTTCATGTGACAGGTTGAAATACAGGCATCATGGAATAGAGGGGGAGCATATTGTTTATCCTCCTAAGAATTGTCTAGCTGTCTCTCTTTAGCTCAATGTAAAAACATGACATTGTATAATCCATATTCAAGCATGACATCTGCTGAGCATAGATCTAGCCAGAAGCTACTTGCCATAGAGAGAATTTCAGATCTCTTGGAGATTTAAATACTCAATTCCTCCCCTTCCTCTCAATTAGCCCATGGTTAACATGCTCTATTAGAGATAAGAGTAGACAATCTCACTTCGAAATACATGCTTAACAAAAATTTTAGTTTAGCATGAATGAATCGCATTATAGGGAGTTATTTTAGAGTGATTGGGGTGCATCACCACTCCTAAGGCTTTGATGCCTCTTAGATAACCAAGGCACTCTTCAATCTAATCCTCACACGATCATGATATGATAGTCCAATGCTTTTCATACTACTATGATATGATCCTTTCTTATAGATATGGTACTCCCCCCCTTTTGAGAGCGCTTATAGAAATTTAAGTGGTCCTTCTTGGAATTTACTATCAACAATGCTCTACCTATATTTTAACTTGATAGACTCCCACCTTTTACATCCATTCTTATCATTGCATGATCCTTCCCTTTGATATCACTACATCAGTCCAAGAAGGGATGTCCTTTCACTCAATATCTTTTTCTTTCATGGGAGAGATTCCTCTAGAATGAAAGAGACAACTCGCTGGATAGCCCACCACTTATTAGTTGAGATGAGAAATTTTTAGACTTCAATTTAACTAATGACTTTGTTGTTTACTAAAGGATCAACCAACACTCCAGTTGTGTCTACAATATGTTTGACCCACAGGTTGAACTGCTTTCCCCTTAAGAAGATACTGACTAACCCTGTGTTCTCCTCACATTGCATATTGAATCATCACAAACCTTTGAATGAAGATGCGAGACTAGATTTAACATAGTAATTTTGGAATGCCTTTGTATCCCATGATGGAGGGCATCACCCTATGGAAAGGTTTCTTCCCTATGTGAGTTAGTGTATGGATGATTAATGATTTGAAATATTGGTTTTTTTCCTTATTTTTTAGTAAATTGAAAATTTCAAGAGCATTTTCCTACCTGGTATTTTTTAAAGGAATGATAAAGTGTATGAAGAAGAGCCATTAAGGATACTTATTGATGGATAGTCATTGATGCCTATATGGGGTGTCAAGAAATGTTAGAAATAAACTGGTTAACTTTGGTGGATTTAAACAGTCTCTTTTTGTAGAGGATGATAGTAGATTATTGATGAATTTTTAGGAGATTAGGTATAACGGCCTTAAATACTACCCATGAATTGATGTTGTGATCTAGGGCCTTGATATATGAATTACTCAAAACATATTCTACTTTAAGATCAAAGTTCAACATTTTTTTGGGAGTTTGTTTGTAAGGTCTTTGCATGTAATAAGTGCTAGGCTTGCTTAGCATGGAAAAGACAGCTTTCGTAGGTTTGATCAAGTCTTCATAAGTATATCCTTATCTCTATATAGCTAAATAGGAGAAGAGGAGGGTGAAGAATAAGAGAATTCCCATTGAAATGCCACACTATGGAATGTTACACATGGAGGAGAGAATTTACTTTTGAATACTATGAGGTGTACTAATGAGAGTGCTCCTTTGTGTGGGGCAATCGTACATTGAGGTGTATGTGGGGGTTAAAGGTCACTGTGCCTTAACCCCAGTTATGTACAATACTCAAACACATATATAAATGAATGAAAAAGAAGATTAGGGTGGTTCTGCACCCACCAAACTTGTGTGGCTCTCTGTCTCTCTCTCTCCTTCTTCCGTTCTTGCTTCCGTTGAGAGCACTCTCAACTGGTATCAGAGCTCGGGTGATCTAGCTGAGCGTGCGTGAATGCTTGGAAGCTCAGCAACTCTGTGGGAGGAAGGAGAAGCTTTGTGGGAAGCTTTGTGGGTGACTTTACTTGCATCCGAGTGTGCAGAGACCTTGGAGGAACCTTTGGAAAAGTCACTTTGGCTTTACGAAGTGGTTTTGAGAGCCTGTTAAGAGCTTTCAAAGAAAAAGTCGTTTTTTGAGCTTTTCCCTGTTCCGTTCGATGACAGAGACTCCGTATTGACTTGTAGAGGCAACTATTGCTTGCTTTTGGTGTCCACATTACTTCAGGAGCTTGGAAACACCTTCATTCTTGAATCTGGGATCATTTCAGTGGATTTTTGACTCACTGTGTCAGTTCCTGCGTTTTTTGCCCGGGTATTGGAACTCAAGTTTGGAGCAACCATTTGCAGATCTGTCAGTTCTGGTGGACTCAGGAGGTCCTAAAACTTCTATGTTGCTCATCATTCGCACTCCGGTGGAGTTTACAGATAGCTCTATTTCCAAAAACGTTTTTCAATCCGTGTATTGGACCCAGTGATTGAGGCCACGGTTTCCAAAACCGTCTGTCCCATTGCGTTCCGGACGCCCAAAAACCCCTACCTATCGGTTCTTGCGCGATTCGGTGAAGGATTTTCAGAGTTATAAATCTCTGTGTATTCGATTTCGTCTCTTTGTTATGCATTTTTCATAATAAGGTTTGGAAACCTTAGATTTATGCCACATGGCAGTGGATAAGTGTTGACTCCCATTTCTCACTCATCGGTTGAGATTTTGGAGTTCTGGCAGAAGAGAGATATTTGCAGATTTTCTTGCTGAGTCCAATTATGCGATGGCGCCCATGTTTTGAAACATCTCAGGTCCTATTTTTAGTAGCGCTCATTACCGTGGGACTATGATTTCTTGAGCATACCTTATGCAGATCACTCTGGTTGCAGTTTGAGCAGTGTGCGCTCATTCGTGGTATGCATTGGGTTGCAGTGGATGATTTATAGGCCATTTGGATGCATTGCGGTCCTTGTTGGATGCGCTGATAGGCCCAAATTGCCTTGTGGGATGCTATTTTTTATGGACGCTTTGCACATGGATGCTATTTTAAGCTGAGGGACAGCTTTGACACATTGCAGGTGATGCAGCACTGATAGTGCTATGCTCTCTTGGATGAGATATTATTGATGCATATGCCAGTGGACGGTGTTTATGCTTGAGTCATTTGGCACTTATTGGCATTTTCTTTTGGGCCAGATTTGCTCATATGGATGCATAGTATATGCACATGAGTCAGATGCATCTTTTGATGCTTTGAGCTTTGAATTTTGGTGATATTTCACTCTATTGTGGCATACACATTTGGGTGCACCTGGTATTTGGTGTGATTCTCTCTTGCAGGCACTAGCATTTGGGATTTTGCTTTATTTGCATCATGGCATCCTCTTCCATGCCTGAAAAGGAGTTTTTCAGCATTAAAAAGTTTGATGGGACAAACTTTTCTTTGTGGAAAGAACAGATAAGGCATGTGCTTATTCAAAAGAAGCAGATTAAACCCTTGGCAGGGATTGAAGCTAAGCCTGCAAATATGTCTGAGGATGATTGGAATGAGTTGGATGCATTAGCAAAGTCTACTATTAGACTTCATCTTGCAGAGTCAGTTTATTTCACAGTAGTAAATGAGCAGACTACGGAAGATTTGTGGAAGAAACTGTGTGCCACTTATGAGAAGGAAACTGCCTCTAATAAAGTTTACCTCATGAAGAGGTTGTTTGAGCTGCAGATGAAGGAAGGGGTCTCCATTGCTTCTCACTTAAATGAATTCAATATTATTTTCAGCCAGCTTCAGGCTCAGAAAATGAATTTTGATGCGGAGACTAAGGCAATATTTCTCTTATGTTCATTGCCATCCTCATGGGATCCACCTTCCGTACAGCTGTCAGTAACTCTGCACCTGGTGGAGTACTGAAATTTGATGATGTTGTGGGTAGCTTGTTGGCCGAGGAGATTAGACGGAAGTCTATGGATGGCAACAAGCAGGATGCAGCCTTAAATGTGCAAAGGGGCAGATCACAGTTCAGGGGGAAGTCCCAAGAAAGAGGGAAGTCTCGTAGCAAATCCAGGGCACGGAACATTGAGTGTTACCATTGTGGCAAGAAGGGCCATATGAAAAAGGATTGCTACAAGCTGAAAAGAGAGCAAAAGGATAAGAAAAAGAATGCAAATTGGGGTGCAAATCAAAAGGAAGAGAGTCCAAGGGAGGACAAAGGAAAAGTGAAGATCGAGGAGATCAATGCAGTCACACATGATAGTGACTGATGTTCTCTTCATGTCTAGTTTATCTGCAGAGTTGCTTACCACTTCAGATGATGCATATTCCCAGGATTGGATTTTGGATTCTGGTGCTTCATTCCATGTTACTCCCCATAGGGAATGGTTCTCCACTTATGATAGTGGAAAGACAGGTTGTGTGCATCTTGGAAATGACTATGCATGTGACATAGTGGGAGCAGGTGACATAAAGTTTTCTTTTGCAAATGGGTTTGCATTTGTTTTGAAACATGTGAGACATGTGCCTAAGCTGACCAAGAGTCTTATTTCAGTGGGTCAGCTAGATGATGCTGGTTTTCACACCACTTTTGGCTTTCAGAGTTGGAAAATTCAGAAGGGCTCTATGCTTTTGGCTAGGGGTGCCAAGTGTGGGACTTTGTATCCTTTACATGTATCAGGGGTATTTGATCATGTTGTTGCAATAACCGAGCAGCCAATCACTTCTTTGTGGCATTGCAGGTTGGGGCACATGAGCCAGAATGAAATGAAACTCTTATGCCGTTTGGGTTATGTACCGCATTTGAGTTTCTCTGATTTTGAATTTTGTGAGCACTGTCTCTATGGGAAGCAGGCTAAATCAGCCCATAAAAGAAGGGGAAAGAAAGAGTTTGAAATGCTTGATTTGGTGCATTCAGACGTATGTGGTCCCATGCCTACACGGTCATTAGGCGGGGCTGAATACTATGTGACATTCATTGATGATGCAACTAGGAAAGTGTGGGCTTATGCTATAGCTCGGAAGAGTGATGTGTTCCAGGTATTTCAGAAATGGCTGGCCTTGGTTGAGAATCAGTCAGCTAGAACGCTTAAATGCCTACGGACTGACAATGGTGGAGAGTACCTCTCTCATGACTTTCAGCATTTCTGTGATACACGTGGGATTAAGAGGGAGCTCACATCCCCTCATACTCCAGAGCAAAATCCAGTTGCAGAAAAGATGAACCGTACCATTCAAGAAAGGTTGCAATGCATGCTTTCCAATGCAAGTCTTTCTGGTGGTTTTTGGGCTGAGGCAATGAAGACTGCAGTGCATGTGATCAATAGATCACCTAGTAAGAGTTTGGATGGTGGTATTCCTGAAGAGGCATGGAGTGGCAAGAAGCCCTCTTACTCTCATTTGCGTATATTTGGGTGTGAGGCATATGCACATGTGCCAAAAGAGCTTCGAAAGAAGCTAGATCCTAAGTCTAGGAAATGCATCTTTCTAGGTTATGGTGAAAGTGGAGAGATGGGCTATCGTCTCTGGGATCCAGAAGCAAAGAAGATCATACGCAACCATGATGTGGTCTTCAATGAGAAGAAGATGCATAAGGCACCCATGAGGGATGTGGAAATGAGGAGAATCACTTTCCAGGATGTGAATCCACCTGCATATGTTGATAGACAGCAAGCTGTCCATGCACCAAATGTGCAAGAAATGGTACCACCAAGTACTCCCACAGGTATACAATCCAGGGTAGATGATGAATCATCTATTGGTGGAAATGATGAGCCAAATGTGGCTGATATGGAGGTGGGACAGCAAGCTGAAATGCCATTGAGAAGATCATCTAGAGTGTCTAGACCGCCTGATAGGTTTGTTCCAGGGGTAGACTATGTGATGCTTACTGATTGCGGGGAGCCTTCTTGCTACAAAGAGGCTATGATGCGTGAGGATCAACGCAAGTGGAAGTATGCTATGCAATCAGAGATGAGTTCACTTATGAAGAATAAGACTTGGGACTTGGTTTCTTTGCCACATGGAAAGAAAGCATTGCCATGTAAATGGGTCTATAAAATGAAGGTCACAGGTGATGATGTGCCTAGGTACAAGGCCCGTTTGGTTGCTAAAGGGTTCAAGCAAGAGAAGGGTGTGGACTTTGATGAGATATTCTCTCCGGTTGTGAAGATGACCACACTTAGATGCATGCTTGGACTAGTGGCAGTAGAGGATATGGAGCTTATGCAAATGGATGTCAAGACAGCTTTCTTGCATGGGGATTTAAATGCATGAGGAAATTTACATGGTGCAGCCGGAAGGCTTTGAAGAAAAGGGCAAAGAGCATTTAGTTTGCAAACTGAAGAAGAGTCTCTATGGTCTTAAGCAAGCACCTAGAGAATGGTATCAGAAGTTTGATGCTTTCATTCGGTCCCAGGGTTTTAGAAGGAGTGAAATTGATCACTGCCTCTACACTAAAAGGGCTAAGGATAGTAGCCTGATAATCCTGGCACTATATGTGGATGATATGCTATTGGCTAGCAAGAATACTTATGACCTAGATGCATTAAAGGCCAAGTTGCATGAAGCCTTTGATATGAAGGATTTGGGATTTGCAGGTCATATTCTTGGTATGCGCATCACGCGTGATCGGAGTAGGAAACTCCTTTGGCTTTCACAAAAAGAGTATGTTACAAAAGTATTACAGCGTTTCAATATGGAGGGGGGGAAGGCAGTGAGTACTCCATTGCCTCCATATGTGAAACTGAGTCATACAGATAGTCCCAAATCAGATGAGGAGAGGGCCATGATGGCCAAGGTTCCTTATGCATCAGCAGTTGGGAGTCTTATGTATGCTATGATAGCTACTAGACCAGACATTGCATTTGCAGTGGGAGTTGTTAGCCGGTATATGGCTAATCCAGGAAAGAGGCATTGGGAGGCAGTTAAGTGCATCATGAGGTACATGAAGGGTACCAAGGAGATGTGCATTCGCTTTGGTAAAGGAGACATGCGTGTACTTGGGTACACAGATTCAGACTATGCAGGGCATGTGGATAGTAGGAGATCCACTTTTGGTTATGTGTTCACCTTTGCAGGTGGTGTAGTGTCATGGATGTCTCGCGCACAGAAGTGTGTTGCTTTGTCTACCACAGAGGCTGAGTATGTTGCAGCCACAGAGGGTTACAAGGAGGCTATATGGCTTGATCGGCTAGTGGGAGATTTGGGGATTCATACAGGTGTACCGACATTGCATAGTGATTCCATGAGTGCTATTCAGCTAGCACGGAATCCAGTCTTTCATGCAAAGACCAAACACATTGAGGTCAGGTACCATTTCATCAGGGAGGTACTTGAGGACAAGTGCATAGAGCTTGTCAAGGTTCATACAGATGATAACCCTGCAGATATGCTGACGAAGAGTCTACCTAGTCAGCGGTTTGAGTATTGTCGTGTATTGATGGGCATTGGATAGTATGCTCACTGGTTGTTCTCCCTTAAAGGCACATTGTCCTTTAAGTGGGAGGTTGTGGGGGTTAAAGGTCACTGTGCCTTAACCCCAGTTATGTACAATACTCAAACACATATATAAATGAATGAAAAAGAAGATTAGGGTGGTTCTGCACCCACCAAACTTGTGTGGCTCTCTGTCTCTCTCTCTCCTTCTTCCGTTCTTGCTTCCGTTGAGAGCACTCTCAGTGTACATGTTGAGCATTTATGGGTGGGGAGATCTCTCACCCATGGTTTAGACCCATGATCTTTACTCCCAACCATTGATCTCATCTACAATCCAAGGGATACATTTAATAGAATGCTCCAAGCCATTAGATCAAGGTGTAGATCCAATGGATCCCATCAAAGGATAGAAGGATCAAATCTAAACCCTTGAAAATGGCAAGGATCTAATGGATGAGATCAAAAGAGAAGGGGGACCATTTTAAGCCATCCATCTAGAAATAGATCTAAGGGTGGAGATGCAAGGAAAAGGCACTGGAATATGGGCCATTGATCTTAAGGAGATCCAAGGGTGGAGATGCAAGAAAAAGATGCTTAAATTCGCACTGTCCATTATGCGCCTGAATCTCAACCGTTGATCTCAATGGCTCCATCTACACCCTCCAAAATGTGCCTCAATCCTACCTTCATTTGATTCTTTGATCTTCACCATTATATCTATCCAAGATCTAATGGTCCACAACAAATGGCGACCTCTCCCGCTTTATTACACCTCTATTTTGTCAACCTTTTCCAGTTTGGAGCCCACCAAAGGTGCCTCCCACCAATTTGAGCATCCTTGGCCTTTGTTCATCCACCATCCACCTCCATCCAAGGGCCAAGGTTGATCAATTTCAAAATAAAGGTACCCATCCCAGTTGAGTAAATGCTAGGGGACCCTTAGTCCATGGGTTACCATAGTGGGTTCACTTGGTCTTAGCTTAATCCATTTCTTAATCCATTCCTTATGAGGCCCTTTTGAGACCCCAATTCTCCCCTAATGAACATCAATTTTCTTGAGCAATTATGTGACCACACTTAGTTTATATAAATATTTCATGTCTATTGCATATGTGATGTGATATTTTTATCTCATCTCCTTTTCCACTAATCTAGACAAACCATTGGCTCAAATTTTGTTAATCTAGATTTCCATTCAACACTAATGCCTACTCTTCTTATCTTATCATTCCATCTTTACACTTTGATTGGCTAAGTCCTAATATGAATATAGATATGGATACTCCTATAATCTTGTGACACATAGTTAGGTATGGTATCATATTGCTTTTAACTCATACCTAGCATAATTTAACAATAATTTGAAGCTAAATTTATAGCAATCATAGTATAATAGTAGCACCACATTCTCTTGAAATGCATAGTTTCACATACTCATGACATACCATTTGTTAACGTTTACTCCTCATGTGAAGTGGTATACTAATGATCCCTTTAGGCTGCCTTCAAAGAGCATAATAGTTGGAATTCTTTAAACATATCTTATTAATTGAAAATGTACTATGTGCTTTTTAATGGACTCAAACTCATTGCCTATTGTGTGTTTTGATGCATTACCTAGTTAAGCTAGTTGATAAGCTTCCATAACTAGTGCCTTAGCTTGTTGTTTCCTTTACAAGCCATGTGGCCCTTCCATGGAATGCTATGTACTTTTTGGGCACTTGTATGGTCAATACAAAAGAAGCGGTCCTCACAACAACTAAGTTGACAATGCTCAATTTCCAAATGTTATAAACATAAAATAGTCTCGGCAAAAAATTGACCATAATTAAATGCCCACGAAGCTCGGGGGGTTGACCTTACCAATACTTGAGTATGAACTTAACCTTCTCCATAAGCCTCTTTAGCCTTGTTTTGATTATTACACATACTTCCAATGGAGAGCCGAGGTGCTTGAATATGCACCCCCTTTAACCATCAAGTTAATCCCAATCTATTTGTCTATCTAGGTAAGCGTTTCCATGATAGCAATACCCCAAAAGCATTTACTCAAGGAGCACCTTTACGCCTTCTCCCTCCCCTCCTTCATGACTTGCTCATGACCTAGGGCTTGGTAGCTTGGCTTTCTCTTTTGAAGCCTCATTATTTTATGAGAGATATGACTCTTCTTAAAGATGAGGACTGGAGAAGATTCAGCTTTCTGGACTGGATCAAAGAAAGGTAAGAGTAAGGACTCTTGTATAACCCATCTTCTTCTAATGATAAAAAGAGAAAGAAGAAGATCAAGTGCTTCTATTGCAACAAGGTAGGGCACAAGCAGAATGAGTGCCGAAAGAAGATTGCAGATGAAAGAGTCCAGCAACAGCGTGCAGGAAGTATCAATAGAGATGTTCATCGCAATTGAGGAGATTTGCACGGAGGCAGTTCATGTACCTGTAGATGAACCTTGGATCATTGACAGTGGTGCATCGCACCACATGACCAGTTGAAAGGATTGGTATACCTCTCTATAGCCGATAGGGAATGACATCTTGGTAGCAATCGGTAATGATGCAAAATGTCCAGCAAAAGGAAAAGGTACGATTGCTCTCAAGTCAGATGGAGTTGTAAAAACAGTTGTTCGATGTTCTTTATGTGCCAGATATCAAGAGGAACTTGTCCATTTCTGCGATCACAGATTGAGACCTCAAAGTTTAATTCGATAAGAATGGTGCACAGATCCAGGATCTTCAAGGAAAGGTCATTGATAAAGGTACACGGCGCAACAACATTTATGAACTCTCAGCTTTCAGTGCTCAAGCGGATGTGAAGAACACTAAGCTATGGCATGAGAGGTTTGGTCATCTAAACCTTAGCTCTTTGAAGGAGATGCATAAAAGTGGAATGATTGTAGACCTACCAAAAATTTCAGATCTGCCCAATGTATGTGAAGCTTGTATGATGAGCAAGCAGCATCGGCAGCCCTTTCCTAAAGAGGCCAACAGGGCAAAGGCTCCTCTAGAGCTCGTTCACATGGACCTCTGTGGAAAGATGGAGACAGAAGCTTTGGGTGGTTCCTACTATTTCATGATGCTGATCGGTGACTACAATAGAAGGATATGGATATACTTCCTGAAGACGAAAGATGAGGCTTTCAATAGGTTCAAGGAATGGCATGTAATGGTTGAGAAAGAATTGGGGAGGAACGTGAAGAAGTTGAGATCAGACAGAGGTGGAGAGTTCACATCAACTGAATTCGAAAGTTACTACAAAATTCACGAAATCAAGAGGTAGAAACCCCCACCACATACATCACAGCAAAATGGAGTAGCAAAACGCAAGATGCTCATCATCTGCGAAATGGATTGGAGTATGATGAAAGGGAAAGATTTGCCAAAGACTTTCTGGGCTGAAGCATGTAACAGTGCAGTTTACATTCTCAATCATAGCTACACGAAGGCTATGAACGGGATGACTCCATTGCAAGCCTTTTCTGGTAAGAAACCTTTAGTTGCACATTTTAGAGTTTTTGGATGTGACTGTTTTATGCATGTCCCTGATGCTACCAGGACCAAATGGGAACCAAAGAGCTGAAAGTGTATTTTCTTGGGCTACAGTGAGGATGCAAAGGGTTACCGTCTCTATAACCCTGTTACCAAGAAGGTAATTGTAAGTTGCGATGTGGTTTTCTCAGAATAGCCGCATCAATTAGAGGACGATGCTTCCTTCCTAGACAACCAGGACCAAGATATCCATCCAGTACCGCCACCAACAGCAGACCGAACTCCCCCAATGGTGCTTGGGAGGATTCAAGACAAAGAAGATGAAGAAGAGCCTACTGAACCACAACAGCAACGGCCATTCCCGAAGTGGGTAAAGCAGCTTTTGGACGACAGAGAACCTCCAGCCATTGAGGAGGAACCATCCAAACACCACCGGTCCAAGAGATTAGAGGAGCAAAGAAGAGTGCAGGAACACTTGGTCAACTATGCTTTGATGACAGAAGTGATCTGTGCTGATGAACCCAAGTGTCTTGAAGAGGCATAGGGCGATGATAGGTGGATGGAGGCTATGCAGTCGGAGTATGGCTCCATAATGAAGAACAACACTTGGGACCTTGTGGATCGACCACCAAAACACAAGGTAATCAGAACCAAGTGGGTGTACAAGACCAAGTGTAAGTCCGACAACACGTTGGATAAGTACAAGGCTCGGCGGGTCGTGGCAAAAGGATTTGCACAGGTACATGGTTTTGATTGTCAAGATACTTTTGCTTCCACAGCTCGACTAACCACAATTCGCAGTGTTTTGGCTTTAGCTACCTAGGGAAGTTGGCCGGTGTTTCAGATGGATGTGAAATCTGCCTTTCTGAATGGAGATCTCAAGGAGGAGGTATACATGGAACAACCACTAGGTTTTGAGATCCTTGGTTCAGAAGGTAAAGTCTGCAAACTGAAGAGGGCACTTTATGGGCTGAAACAGGCCCCACGAGCATGGTACCAGCGAATTGATGCCTACTTTTTGCAAAATGAGTTCAGGAGGAGCACATCTGATGCAAATCTATATATCTTCAGAGGAGGCAGGTGTATGATCATGGTCCTTTATGTGGACGACCTTGTCATAACAGGAAACCATGAAGAGAAGATCTCAAAGACAAAGCATTTGCTAGGAAGAGAGTTTGAAATGACAGACCTCGGACTAATGCGTTTCTGTTTGGGGATTGAAGTTTGGTAGGAGCCAAAACAGATCTTCATTTCATAGCTGAAGTATTGTGGAGAGATACTAAAAGCATTTGGCATGGCTGAGTGCAAGACAGTTGGTACCCCTATGGAGGTTGACGCGAAGCTCTCAAACGAGGATTCATCACCACTGGTGGACGAAGCAAAGTACAGAAGGCTTGTGGGCAGCTTGATTTACCTGTGCAACACATGGCCGGACATCAATTTTGCGACTGGTGTACTAAGCAGGTTTTCCAATAAGCCCCGGGAGAACCATTGGAGGGCAGGGATGTGGGTGCTGAAATACATTAAAGGCACACTTGATTATGGCATCACCTATACCAAGGACAACATCTTGACCAGATTCTGTGACTCGGATTGGGCAGGAGACGTGGATAGCAGGAGATCAGTGACAGGATATTGCTTCTCACTTGGATCTAGAGTTGTGTCATGGGTCAGCAAGAAGCAACCCACAGTTGCTCTTTCTTTTACCGAGGCCGAGTACAAATCTGCATGCTTTGCTTCTTGCGAGGCAGTGTAGTTGAGGAGGATTTTGGGGGACATGGGTGCAGTGCAGAACAAGCATATTTTACATCTTAGGACATGACTGACCAAGAAAGTTGGTTGAATTTTATCCAATAAATGCGCAACAAAGAAATGGAGTGCACTAAGTTTTATTGGTATGCATGTCCTTTCAATTAAGTGCAATGGATATGTTATAAAGTCACACAATCATATCAATAGACACCTTATTAAATATGGTCCTACTGAAGATTGGAAAGAAGTACGTAAGACCCAAAAAAGTAAGCCTTTTCATATTATATCAGCTAATTAATTCATACTAAAGATACAAGAGTTTAAAAAATATCTAAACTATTTTATTTCTTGTTGTTAGAGTGGGTTTGGGGAAATTATTACATGCTGTATAAAAATGTAGAGCGTGAAATGAACACAATGGAAAGAATTTCATTTAACTTGAATTGTCCACCAAGTTTAGAGGCTTAAAGGATTAGATATTTTAATCCTTCAAAGAATGGTTGGAAACTCCCAATTCCAATAAACGATCCTATTCAATATTATGGAAGAATATATAAGGCTTCATAATCATCTTTAAGTGATGTGGTCTTGGGTCTTTTTAGCCTCTCTAAGATTTCCAAGGGAACTTCTTTGTTTCCTTACATAGGAGCCAGATATGACCATGAAGTACGGAAATAATTATGTTTATATTAGCATCGAATGCATACTTATACAATAGAGGAGGAAGAAAACACTTACATTGTGAGTAATGTTCTTGATGAAAATGTGGCAGGGTATATTAATAGCTCCATCTATGATGATAGCCTAATGAATGTACTCTAGGTTTATAATCCTACATGTCCATCTTGGAGAGAAGATGGGCACGTAGCTTTTATTAAGACAATTTCTCATGAAGACTTTATACCTGGAGTAGAACTTTTCACATTTTATGAATTTATTGAACTTTAAGACCATATACTTTGATTTGGAATTTGAAGTGAAGTAACCACTTGACCTTTTGTGTTAGAGAATGACACTTACCTTTCATAAATGTATTATACTATGTATTTCAATGTTTAATTTGATCTCCTTAGGCTACAACTGTCTTTTTGTTATGAAACTTCTCATATTGATCTTGATTACATTATGCACATCTCAAAGTTGGACAATGATTTCACAGAAAGAATTAGAAGATAAATGTTGGCACTGTTTCTCCCAAGTGCAGGTTCCGAGGGTGTTGGTCAACTACAATCGTGTCATTGCTTGTCGTAGCATTGGTGTTCACAAGTTTAGCATATGTCTTCAGGTCGTGTTCTGGTGAGAGGTGTAGGCTAAAGAGTGAAAAGCGGTTCCCATGCGCACGTGGATGAGAAAGAGAGCTTAATCATAATGATTGATGGAGGCTCTCTCCTCCACAAGAGTTCAAGGATTTAGAAGGGGATTTCAGCGTTCAAAAGGGGGACAGGGTTGAGAGAGCTAACTAGGATTTCCAGAGTTTAGAGGGGGTTGCAGGGTTTAGGAGGAGTCCAAGGTTGACGAGTGGAGAGCTAGTCTCCTTCACAGATTTGAGGGGTAAGGGTTGAGGAGGAGGGACAAGGAAGGAGGAGGAAGAGGGAGGAGAGTGGAGGAAAAGGAAGGAGGAGGAGGAGGAATGAGGAGGAGGAGGGAGGAAGGAGGAAGGAAGGAGGAGGAAGAAGGAGGAGGAGGGAGTACAAGGGTAGAGAGTGCAAGGGTAAGGACATGCTAGAACACGATAGCATAAGAGAGCATGGATGCAATGGCAATCAATCACATGAACACAATAGTGAGCTTGAACACTGAACCCCAAATAGTGGGAGATTCATTCCATTGAGAGATATTTATACATGTTGGTCTCTACACAATTCGTAGGTACCTCCATGGTGGGATGTCTTTTGTAAGATACCTTTTGGATAGGAGTCCATCCACTTTTGGGAGGGGCCTTTTGGATCTCTACACAAAGTGGGGGGACCTTTTGGGTCTCTACACAAAGTGGGGGGACCTTTTGGGTCTCTACACAAAGTGAAGGGACCTTAAAAGTGTAGGCTTTTAGTCTTCTCTCTGTAGATTTAGTATTTCTCTCTCTAGATCCTAATTTTGCAAGTATGATTGGATCTTTTTTAGAGAGGATTTCGACATCCTCATCCTTTAAGATTCATCATACCATCTTTTAGGCTCATGATATTACAAGCGGAGCTTTGTCATTACTCTACACACACAATGCTCTCATAGTTGCTGTCCTAGACTGCACTTCTGGCCCTCAACACATCCATCTGTTGATTTGGATTGAAGCTAAGGTTGGGCAAATCATCATCAATGGTGAGGGACACCTCCATGATTATTGCTAAGGCTTACCTATATTTTGCACTTTCCTTGAGTGTTTTGTCATAACTAGTTGCCTTGCATAATTGATGCATGTTTGTCTAAGGCTTTGATGAGTGTTTCCTAGCTTGTCCATTTGATTTTAGAGTTTCTATTGATTAACGGCCAATTGCGCGAGAAGCATCTGCACTATCTAGATCGTGATGATTGGCATCACACCGGTAGCGATGGGGTACCGCATCAAATGTGGGATGCGTGCGAAAGGAAGATGGAGTTTGTAAGTATTCAAGGAGGTAATTTGCATTGAGCAGCTTTGGTCTACACCAAGTAGG
Source organism: Dipteris shenzhenensis (assembly GCF_047967505.1). Taxonomy (NCBI): domain Eukaryota; kingdom Viridiplantae; phylum Streptophyta; class Polypodiopsida; order Gleicheniales; family Dipteridaceae; genus Dipteris; species Dipteris shenzhenensis. The sequence continues at coordinate 6,281,392 of NC_141615.1, forward strand.
CTATGGCTCCAATTTGATGCTGATGTCTAGAGTGATTTGTGCTTAGCGGATAAGCCATTGAAATTCTAGAGAGTTCCCATCCTCCTCTTGACTGCATTGCCTTCAAAAATCACCAATGGGATTACCAAGCATGGGAATCCTATCTGTATCTTGTTGCAACCCGTGTGGGTGTACGAATTGGATTATCCAATTCTTGAAGCTCATTGATGGAATCATTAATGGTGTCTTCCATTGAAATCTCAAGGGAGATTGGAGGAATATGTGGTCTTGGGGGAGAGGAAGAGGTTATAGGGGAAAAGCTTGAGGCCAAAGCAAGTAGTGAATTTGAGAAGGTAGAAGTAGGGATGTTGGTGGAAAGTGGAGGGAGAGCAAGGCAAATTTATTTAGCAACCTGAGAGTCCTCAAGGGATGGATTGTCAAGTGTTGGAAAAAAGTTAGGTGTAACTGGATGATAGGAGTTAGACTTAGATTAGGTGATAGTGTTGAGAGGCATGGCAAGGAATATGGGTTAGCGTGGATTTCTGGAAAGGTATGGAGGATAGTACTAGAGATAGGGAGGGATGTGAGTAGATTAGAATAGAGTGTGGCAAGATAGGGGAGATTAGATTGAAGGTAGACCACATATTCCTCTGGCAGATCCTTGTCGCTTCTGGTAGGCATTGATAGGTTTAATGTTGGATTTTTCTGGAAGTTAAATCCCATGGAAGTTGCTGCTACTAATTATTACAATAAGGGTAGGAGGCCGGCTACTACCCGAAGAGGCAGGCTTCCCATCAAGCATTCATATTACTAGTAGTATTGCATCAGCCTTTAGCCGTATGAGATTTTCATGCACTGAGAGACAAAAAATATTCTTTTTGTCTTCATCCATATGTTGGCATAGATCTCAGAGAGTCTTTGTGCTTACTGGTCTGGTCCAATCAAGACCATATACTGCATGTAACATTTTAATTTACAAGTGTTTCCACAGTATGCGTATTCTTCCTTCAAGGTGATCCTCTTGCTAGAGAACCGCAACAAGCTCTTAGTATAATGTAGTGATGCTCTATAGCAAAAGATCTTGTGTTGACCCCTCTGCATCATCGTCGGCTTAACCTAGTAGTTGAATTTCCAACTTGGAAATTATTGACATTTGATTTTGCCACTCCATGCACTTGTCTTTATACTTACCTAGTGTGGAGGTATATGCAAGCTTTAGACTATTGAATTGTTGAGTTGCTTTTGGATGCCCTGGAAATTGATCATTTAGCACTCGGAGTTGGACTATCTCTTGCTCTTGAGCATCCAGTTTTGCTTTGGTGTTCACAAGTATCTCTCTTGATGATGCTATTGCTTTGGTCTCTCGAAGAACCTTTAATTTGCAAGATTGGTGGTTCTAATTGCTATTGCAAGGGTCAAACATGACATCATATCTTCCTTTGTTTCATGGGAGGCCAATTGAAGATGCAGAGATGTTTGTGGATTTGTTTGAAATCACATGTCTTTTAAAGGATATTGAAGAACCAAGAAGGCTTTTGTAGGTGTTTGTATTTTTCTTGCAAGATAGGAAAAGAGGTGGTGGTGGGATTATGAATCTATTAATGAAGAAACACCAGAGTATCATGCTACAAAGCATGCATTTTTAGAGCTTTTCAAGAAATTGGAAGAGCCCTTTGTCCTTTGGCATGATATTTTGGGTTTAACCCAATATGAACAACAAATTGTTAAAGATTATATGAACCTTTCCAATACCTTATGGTGCAGGTGTCTCTTGAAGATGAGAAACCTCCAAAGATGCTCAAAGTAAACCAATATCTTGTAGGGATGAGAAAGGCATTGTGGATCAAGGTTGAGTCAAAGCATCCAAGAACCTTTAACAAAGAATTGGAGATTACAAGAATGAAATAATGGAAGCTACATAAGCTAGGCCTCGTGACTATGCCAACTTTTCAAGGAAAGTCTTTACCATGTGTGTCTATGTGGTCAGGTCCTCTTTTAAATGTACCAAGTGCTAAAAAATCCAAGGATGAAGCTCTTTTGTCAACACAACACTAGGCCTCATGACTATGCCAACTTTTCAAGGAAAGTCTTTACCATGTGTGTCTATGTGGTCAGGTCCTCTTTTAAATGTACCAAGTGCTAAAAAATCCAAGCATAAACTCTTTTGTCAACACAACTGGTGTGTGATGTTGATGTATTGCCAAAGAATCAAGAGGGCATTCATGATCACATGTTAAAGCCGATAAAAATGGACCATGAAGCATCTCTAACTATGGCGATGCAAGGGTTTTCAATATGCTTGAGGAAAATGTGGAGAGGGAGAAGTGAGATCCTATGTGGCAACTACTCAATAAGTACAGATTCTATATGATCCAGCTTGTGTCTTTAAAGAAGATGGTTTTTCTTCTTTTCCATTTATTGATTGTCTTTCGGATTTCATGTGTGAAGATGAAGCTCCAGGCCACACTGATGTTTCAAGAGTCGTGGTCATCATCAAGGAAGAAGACAACAAGCAACTAGATGAAGAGGCACTCATTGGTATAAGATGGATGCTAAGCATGATGCCCCATCCAACAGTATGTCAGACACATTTATAGGGCAGATATATGAAGTTGAGATTGAATTAGCAGACTCAAAAGTTGAGTCATTATCAAAGAATGAAGATGCACTGGGGGGTGGACAAATGTTTTCCATTCCAACAAATCTATTTGATCATTTGAAGCATAGGAGAAAACATATGTTTCCTCTATTCAGACATCATTCCCAACATTTCATTTTCTACTAATTCTTTGAAATCCTTGATATAAACAATTAGGTCCCCATTATCTATATCATATTATAGAAATTATATTAACTCATGGGATATGGGAGCAATGTATTAGAAATGTGAGTGCTTACTTCCATATCATCTATTAATATATTTTACATATTGAAGTCTTGTAAATTCCTCAATGCAACTTGAATCAAATAGCACCACTTGACATCAAGAAACTTTGTCGAAAATGACTTTAGAGCAAATTGTGCACTAGAACACTAATAATATGTAATTCTATAATACTATCTATCGAATAAGAATGATGTGAAGGTATACAAAGAATATAAGAGCATGTAATATTTAATTCACAATTGTGAGGTAAATCATTTGCATTTGTAAAGAATTGCATAATCTAATTGAGTCATTGGAAAAAATACGCTTGTTGCAGTCTTGTCTCATTATTGCCTTAGCACCTCTATGCAATACTTTGAACCATTTCACATCCAAGATGAACATGTTATACTTTTAAGATGTTTAAAAATTAAACTTTCAAGAACTCACTTTCATGATAATGCATTGGCAATGTCAATGTCTCTCTTGAACTAGCTTGAGTCTCTTGTGAAACTTGCTTCCACAAACAAATGTAGTGCGCATGACAACAACGTTGTCCATGTGAAGTTGCATTGAATGAAATACCCCAAACATGACAACGAAAAGGGTAAATTGGTAGTATATATTATTATTATAAAAATCAATGTCTGATGATTGTAATCCAAGTGCATAGGTAGGTAAGGCCAAACACTCAATCGACAACCAATGAAATGGCTTCCACTCGCCTCTGGCCCACACTACAATGAGCCCTCCATCTCTTTATAAATAGAGGATTTCCTTCATTGCCTTGCACTGGGAAACCTTCATTGCCTTGTGACCAGTTGTTGTATATTCTGTACTAGTCATTCCTTCTGCTCTATGACCACCCACTCAAAAACCTTCATCGCCTTGCAACCACCCACTATTTTCTTTAATAGCCATTCCTTTTGTTGCTTTATTTATCCATCTACCATACATTGCTATAGCTCCAGGTATTCATCACACAAACCTCATCCATCTATCATACGTTGGTGCAGCTCCAGGTCTTCGTCAAGACCCTCAGGAGCAAATTAGATCACCCTAGTAATTCTATTGTATGATTTTTTGTAATTCTATCTTGCTCGTAATTCTATTATCCAATACAATTTTGGTAATTTTATCATGCAATTGATTAAGACAAGATGAGCTAACAAATGTTGGAATTGGGATTGCTCTAAACCGAAGTTCAAAATCATTATGGTTAAGAAGGCTATTGCCATAGCTGGGGGATAAGAAGTAAGGTCATGAATGATGGCTTCTAAGCCCATGAGAGTAATATTCACAAAAACAATTATGCCTACAATGATGCCTGATCTCAATGTATAAAATCTATTCTTTATATCATCATTTGGGGAGAACATATAACTCTCCAATCCATGAGACTACGACATATTTGTGTGTGAAGGGCATGTGCATGCATGCATCCATGTGTCAGATCCCATGTCGACCTAGATCCAGTGAACCTGCACCTTCTTTGAGCCCAGCCGATCTTCTTTAACATCTTTAGCCCTCTATACATAATCCGTATTGTTTGTACAAACTGTACATATAGTTTTTATTTGTCCCTGTAGCCCCAAAACCCTGACGCAGATCCTAAAATCAGCCTGCCACACTGCTCTTCTCGCCTTCACATCGTTTCTCATTGCATCGCCTCCAACAATTCCTTAGCTTTGTCTTTGTTTAACCCTCTTCTCCTTTCATACCCTAGCTACATCGAATCTCTTCCTTCTTAATACTCAGACTTTTGCTTTGTTTTTTCAAACCTAGTTTGCGTGGGTGTGTGGATATCCCTTACACTTTCCATATCCTCTTCTACGCTTTAGTTCTCCTCCTTCACCTCTTTTGTGATGGATTATGACCCTCAACTCAAGCATTATTCTCATAGGGATTACTCTCTTGATCCCACACAAAGACTTATAGAAGCTCTTGTAGAGGATAATCCAGATGCACATTATGTCTTTGACACGCTTCATGAGCAATTTTTTCATAGTAGAGTAGACAAGCATGGAACAAACCTATTCCGGAAGTCAAGTACAAATTGAAGCTTCCCTCGTTGGTAAGTCCTCTGAAAAAGCTATCACAAACTGCTGTAATTTTGTTTTTTCTAGAAGAATCCCTGCTGCTAATGATGTAGTGTAGTGGATAAAGGCCTTGTTGGATGGATGTTTTGTTGAGGGAGTATATTTTGCCTCCAAGGGCTTTTATAAAGTACATCTTGCTAATGTCACTTAAAATAAGAAGTTATTGGAATTCTCCCCTTTGTTTTATGGTAGACAAATGGTACATGTTTTACCTTGGTCTACCAATAAAGATTATCAGAATTTGTTCAAGCACCATTGTCTAGTATGGGTGGAATTGGCTGATTTTCATATTTGGGGCAAGTGATATGTCCTCCTAGACTCACTGGTAATCGCAATAGATTTTGCTTTTTATGGGACACTGACAAGACTACACCTCCTTCCATTGCAGTTGATGTGGGGGAGAGTTGAGGTGGGGGAGGTGTGGGGGTTAAAGGTCACTGTGCCTTAACCCCAGTTATGTACAATACTCAAACACATATATAAATGAATGTAAAAGAAGATTAGGGTGGTTCTGCACCCACCAAAACTTGTGTGGCTCTCTGTCTCTCTCTCTCGCTCTCTCTCCTTCTTCCACTCTTGCTTCCGTTGAGAGCACTCTCAACTGATATCAGAGCCCGGGTGATCTAGCTGAGCGTGCGTGAATGCTTGAAGCTCAGCAGCTCTGTGGGAGGAAGGAGAAGCTCTGTGGGAAGCTTTGTGGGTGACTTTACTTGCATCCGAGTGTGCAGAGACCTTAGAGGAACCTTTGGAAAAGTCACTTTGGCTTTGCGAAGTGGTTTTGAGAGCCTGTTAAGAGCTTTCAAAGAAAAAGTCGTTTTTTGAGCTTTTCCCTGTTTTGTTCGATGACAGAGACTCCGTATTGACTTGTGGAGGCAACTATTGCTTGCTTTTGGTGTCCACATTACTTCAGGAGCTTGGAAACACCTTCATTCTTGAATCTGAGATCATTTCAGTGGATTTCTGACTCACTGTGTCAATTCCTGCGTTTTTTGCCCGGGTGTTGGAACTCAAGTTTGGAGCAACCATTTGCAGATCTGTCAGTTCCGGTGGACTCAGGAGGTCCTAAAACTTCTATGTTGCTCATCATTCGCACTCCAGTGGAGTTTACAGATAGCTCTGTTTCCAAAAACGTTTTTCAGTCCGTGTGTTGGATCCAGTGATTGAGGCCACGGTTTCCAAAACCGTCTGTCCCATTGCGTTCCGGATGCCCAAAAACCTCTACCTATCAGTTCTTGCGTGATTCGGTGGAGGATTTTCAGAGTTATAAATCTCTGTGTATTCGATTTCGTCTCTCTGTTATGCATTTTTCATACTAAGGTTTTGAAACCTTAGATTTATGCCACATGGCAGTGGATAAGTGTTGACTCCCATTTCTCACTCATCGGTTGGGATTTTGGAGTTCTGGTAGAAATGAGATATTTGCAGATTTTCTTGCTGAGTCCGATTATGCAATGGCGCCCATGTTTTGAAGCATCTCAGGTTCTATTTTCAGTAGCGCTCATTACCGTGGGACTATGATTTCTTGAGCATACCTTATGTAGATCACTCTGGTTGCAGTTTGAGTAGTGTGCGCTCATTCGTGGTATGCATTGGGTTGCAGTGGATGATTTATAGGCCATTTGGATGCATTGCGGTCCTTGTTGGATGCGCTGATAGGCCTAAATTGCCTTGTGGGATGCTATTTTTATGGACGTTTTGCACATGGATGCTATTTTAAGCTGAGGGACAGCTTTGACACATTGCAGGTGATGCACTGATAGTGCTATGCTCTCTTGGATGAGACATTATTGATGCATATGCTAGTGGACAGTGTTTATGCTTGAGTCATTTGGCACTTATTGGCATTTTCTTTTGGGCCAGATTTGCTCATATGGATGCATAGTATATGCACATGAGTCAGATGCATCTTTTGATGCTTTGAGCTTTGAGTTTTTTGTGATATTTCACTCTATTGTGGCATACACATTTGGGTGCACTTGGTATTTGGTGTGATTCTCTCTTGCAGGCACTAGCATTTGGGATTTTGCTTTATTTGCATCATGGCATCCTCTTCCATGCCTGAAAAGGAGTTTTTCAGCATTAAAAAGTTTGATGGGACAAACTTTTCTTTGTGGAAAGAACAGATAAGGGATGTGCTTATTTTATTCAAAAGAATCAGATTAAACCCTTGGTAGGGATTGAAGCTAAGCCTGCAAATATGTCTGAGGATGATTGGAATGAGTTGGATGCATTAGCAAAGTCTACTATTAGACTTCATCTTGCAGAGTCAGTTTATTTCACAGTAGTAAATGAGCAGACTACGGAAGATTTGTGGAAGAAACTGTGTGCCACTTATGAAAAGGAAACTGCCTCTAATAAAGTTTACCTCATGAAGAGGTTGTTTGAGCTGCAGATGAAGGAAGGGGTCTCCATTGCTTCTCACTTGAATGAATTCAATATTATTTTCAGCCAGCTTCAGGCTCAGAAAATGAATTTTGATGCGGAGACTAAGGCAATATTTCTCTTATGTTCATTGCCATCCTCATGGGATCCACCTTCCGTACAGCTGTCAGTAACTCTGCACCTGGTGGAGTACTGAAATTTGATGATGTTGTGGGTAGCTTGTTGGCCGAGGAGATTAGACGGAAGTCTATGGATGGCAACAAGCAAGATGCAGCCTTAAATGTGCAAAGGGGCAGATCACAGTTCAGGGGGAAGTCCCAAGAAAGAGGGAAGTCTCGTAGCAAATCCAGGGCACGGAACATTGAGTGTTACCATTGTGGCAAGAAGGGCCATATGAAAAAGGATTGCTACAAGCTGAAAAGAGAGCAAAAGAATAAGAAAAAGAATGCAAATTGGGGTGCAAATCAAAAGGAAGAGAGTCCAAGGGAGGACAAAGGAAAAGTGAAGATCGAGGAGATCAATGCAGTCACACGTGATAGTGACAATGATGTTCTCTTCATGTCTAGTTTATCTGCAGAGTTGCTTACCACTTCAGATGATGCATATTCCCAGGATTGGATTTTGGATTCTGGTGCTTCATTCCATGTTACTCCCCATAGGGAATGGTTCTCCACTTATGACAGTGGAAAGACAGGTTGTGTGCATCTTGGAAATGACTATGCATGTGACATAGTGGGAGCAGGTGAGATAAAGTTTTCTTTTGCAAATGGGTCTGCATTTGTTTTGAAACATGTGAGACATGTGCCTAAGCTGACCAAGAGTCTTATTTCAGTGGGTCAGCTAGATGATGCTGGTTTTCACACCACTTTTGGCTTTCAGAGTTGGAAAATTCAGAAGGGCTCTATGCTTTTGGCTAGGGGTGCCAAGTGTGGGACTTTGTATCCCTTACATGTATCAGGGGTATTTGATCATGTTGTTGCAATAACCGAGCAGCCAAGCACTTCTTTGTGGCATTGCAGGTTGGGGCACATGAGCCAGAATGGAATGAAACTCTTATGCCGTTTGGGTTATGTACCGCATTTGAGTTTCTCTGATTTTGAATTTTGTGAGCACTGTCTCTATGGGAAGCAGACTAAATCAGCCCATAAAAGAAGGGGAAAGAAAGAGTTTGAAATGCTTGATTTGGTGCATTTAGACGTATGTGGTCCCATGCCTACACGGTCATTAGGCGGGGCTGAATACTATGTGACATTCATTGATGATGCAACTAGGAAAGTGTGGGCTTATGCTATAGCTCGGAAGAGTGATGTATTCCAGGTATTTCAGAAATGGCTGGCCTTGGTTGAGAATCAGTCAGGTAGAATGCTTAAATGCCTACGGACTGACAATGGTGGAGAGTATCTCTCTCATGACTTTCAGTATTTCTGTGATACACGTGGGATTAAGAGGGAGCTCACATCCCCTCGTACTCCAGAGCAAAATCCAGTTGCAGAAAAGATGAACCGTACCATTCAAGAAAGGTTGCAATGCATGCTTTCCAATGCAAGTCTTTCTGGTGGTTTTTGGGCTGAGGCAATGAAGACTGCAGTGCATGTGATCAATAGATCACCTAGTAAGAGTTTGGATGGTGGTATTCCTGAAGAGGCATGGAGTGGCAAGAAGCCCTCTTACTCTCATTTGCGTATATTTGGGTGTGAGGCATATGCACATGTGCCAAAAGAGCTTCGAAAGAAGCTAGATCCTAAGTCTAGGAAATGCATCTTTCTAGGTTATGGTGAAAGTGGAGAGATGGGCTATCGTCTCTGGGATCCAGAAGCAAAGAAGATCATACGCAGCCATGATGTGGTCTTCAATGAGAAGAAGATGCATAAGGCACCCATGAGGGATGTGGAAATGAGGAGAATCACTTTCCAGGATGTGAATCCACCTGCATATGTTAATAGACAGCAAGCTGTCCATGCACCAAATGTGCAAGAAATGGTACAACCAAGTACTCCCACAGGTATACAATCAAGGGTAGATGATGGATCATCTATTGGTGGAAATGATGAGCCAAATGTGGCTGATATGCAAGTGGGACAGCAAGCTGAAATGCCCTTGAGAAGATCATCTAAAGTGTCTAGACCGCCTGATAGGTTTGTTCCAGGGGTAGACTATGTGATGCTTACTGATTGCGGGGAGCCTTCTTGCTACAGAGAGGCTATGATGCGTGAGGATCAATGCAAGTGGGAGTATGCTATGCAATCAGAGATGAGTTCACTTATGAAGAATAAGACTTGGGACTTGGTTTCTTTGCCACATGGAAAGAAAGCATTGCCATGTAAATGGGTCTACAAAATGAAGGTCACAGGTGATGATGTGCCTAGATACAAGGCCCGTTTGGTTGCTAAAGGGTTCAAGCAAGAGAAGGGTGTGGACTTTGATGAGATATTCTCTCCGGTTGTGAAGATGACCACACTTAGATGCATGCTTGGACTAGTGGCATCAGAGGATATGGAGCTTATGCAGATGGATGTCAAGACAGCTTTCTTGCATGGGGATTTGCATGAGGAAATTTACATGGTGCAGCCGGAAGGCTTTGAAGAAAAGGGCAAAGAGCATTTAGTTTGCAAGCTGAAAAAGAGTCTCTATGGTCTTAAGCAAGCACCTAGAGAATGGTATCAGAAGTTTGATGCTTTCATTCGGTCCCAGGGTTTTAGAAGGAGTGAAATTGATCACTGCCTCTACACTAAAAGGGCTAAGGATAGTAGCCTGATAATCCTGGCACTATATGTGGATGATATGCTATTGGCTAGCAAGAATACTTATGAGCTAGATGCATTAAAGGTGAAGTTGCATGAGGCCTTTGATATGAAGGATTTGGGATTTGCAGGTCATATTCTTGGTATGCGCATCACGCGTGATCGGAGTAGGAAACTCCTTTGGCTTTCACAAAAAGAGTATGTTACAAAAGTATTGCAGCGTTTCAATATGGAGGGGGGGAAGGCAGTGAGTACTCCATTGCCTCCATATGTGAAACTGAGTCATACAGATAGTCCCAAATCAGATGAGGAGAGGGCCATGATGGCCAAGGTTCCTTATGCATCAGCAGTTGGGAGTCTTATGTATGCTATGATAGCTACTAGACCAGACATTGCATTTGCAGTGGGAGTTGTTAGCCGGTATATGGCTAATCCAGGAAAGAGGCATTGGGAGGCAGTTAAGTGCATCATGAGGTACATGAAGGGTACCAAGGAGATGTGCATTTGCTTTGGTAAAGGAGACATGCGTGTACTTGGGTACACAGATTCAGACTATGCAGGGCATGTGGATAGTAGGAGATCCACTTCTGGTTATGTGTTCACCTTTGCAGGTGGTGCAGTGTCGTAGATGTCTCGTGCACAGAAGTGCGTTGCTTTGTCTACCACAGAGGCTGAGTATGTTGCAGCCACAGAGGGTTGCAAGGAGGCTATATGGCTTGATCGGCTAGTGGGAGATTTGGGGATTCATACAGGTGTACCGACATTGCATAGTGATTCCATGAGTGCTATTCAGCTAGCACGGAATCCGGTCTTTCATGCAAAGACCAAACACATTGAGGTCAGGTACCATTTCATCAGGGAGGTACTTGAGGACAAGCGCATAGAGCTTGTCAAGGTTCATACAGATGATAACCCTGCAGATATGCTGACGAAGAGTCTACCTAGTCAGCGGTTTGAGTATTGTCGTGTATTGATGGGCATTGGATAGTATGCTCACTGGTTGTTCTCCCTTAAAGGCACATTGTCCTTTAAGTGGGAGGTTGTGGGGGTTAAAGGTCACTATGCCTTAACCCCAGTTATGTACAATACTCAAACACATATATAAATGAATGAAAAAGAAGATTAGGGTGGTTCTGCACCCACCAAAACTTGTGTGGCTCTCTGTCTCTCTCTCTCGCTCTCTCTCCTTCTTCCATTCTTGCTTCCGTTGAGAGCACTCTCAGGAGGTTCAAATGGGAAAGAAATATTTTGAGTTGAAGTGGGGGGTCTTTGTAGAAGCTTGCTTTGCATGTCACAAGTTTTGTCACTTGGCATTAGAGTGTCCTACTATTCTTCATAGACCTCCTCCAACAACTATGCCGCAAAATAATGTTCAGCCTTTGCCTCGCAATGGATGGCAACTTCCCGAGATTTCAACCAATACTACTCTGGATAAGGCATCTAAATTAGCAAATGAGCATTTGATAAAGGTAAACGCTCCTACAAAGGCAAAGGACAAAGGTAAAGAGAAGCTAAAGGATAAGGATACTTTAAAGAATGAAGGCTAGAAACAACCTAAAAAGGTTATTTCTTTAAGGCAGAGAGACCTTTGCAATTCAGACACTGGGATGCCTCTTCTCCCACTCCTAGTCAGGCTTCCAGTTCTCAGGTCTCCCCTACCACTAGATTATGGACAAATGTCCTCAAAAAAGGTATTCTAATCTTTGATTTAGTTGATTTTGCTCCTCCTTATGAACATGGGTCTCAACTGGAGGCAGAGGACATGGCAGTGACTTGATGCTTTCTCACATTTATTGTACATATGTATACGGCTTTGAAATGTCTTTCTTACAATGTTCCTATGAGATTTCTTCTGTGTATGCCTCTCAAACTTCTGCTTTGCATGGACAGATGTGGGATGCCATTAGTCATTATCCTTGGATGTCTAATGCCTTCATATGTGGAGATTTCAATAACTCCCCTCATCCATAGGATAATACTACTCACAAATCTCATATGATACCTTCTGAATTTCAAAAATGGGAGGAGATACAGAGTGCTCTTAATGCATAAGATTTGTGGAAAATCTCTCAGCCTCAAAAATTGGGATTCACATATCATCATACTGCACTTTCCCATTACTAGGCAAGATTGGACAGATGGTACCTATTGAATACATAGTAGTTTGATGCTTTCACATGTAATTTGTGGGTTGACTACTCTATTCAACTGTCGGATCATGCACCCTTGTGGCTGAACTTATGTTTTGCTCAAATAATAATTGAGTTATAGCCTTCAAGTGCTAGAATACCTCATGTGAATAATGCCTACCTTTCACACAAGCAATTTTAGGAAGCCATCTTACTTGCCATCCGACCTCTTCGGTTGCATGCTTATGAGGATTTGGATTTTGCTTGGGAGAGTTTTGTATGCCGCATTCAAATGATCATTGAGGATTATGGCAAGGGGCATATGGTTGATTTACGACATCAAATTCAACGGGCTACATAGTAATGTCAAAGCCTCACTCAAATTAGCCATGAAAGACAGCTTACTCCTCATGAGATAGATATTCTTTCACCTGCCCAGAATATCTTAACTCAAAATGATCAAAGAAATCTTCGTAAATGGCAAGTTAGAGCCAAGGTCAAAGGCCTTGTTGGGGAAAAAGGTTGTTCTTCAAAATCCTTTTTTAAGAGTTTGCATGCAGGAAGACAAAGACAATCAATTCAAAGGATTACAATACAGGATGGTTGTTGGACACAATCTCACTCCCAACTGGAGGCTGAATGTGTACAGCATTTCAAAAACATTTTCTCACAGCCTTTGCCTTCCTCTGATCAATTCCAAGCTCAGCGCAAATTTTTGGATCGTGTCAGCCCAATTATTGATTCAAAGGCTGCTGCAGATCTTGAAAAGCATTTCTTAGACACTAAACTTGATGATGCACATTTGGCTAAAGGTAAATCCCCAGGATGGGATGGATGAACAGTGGAATTTTTTGAGGCTTTTTGGGTTGATCTGAAAGATATCATTTTTAAACTGATTAATTTGGCCTAGCAAGAAAGGTAGCTACCTCATTCTTGGAAGCATGGCATAGTGAAATTGGTTCCTAAGAAATGATTGTGTTAAAATTTTGTTGACTGGAGGCCAATTACTCTCATGCCTATCATTTATAAGCTCCTTGCTAAGATGATTGTGCAGAGAGTTAAAGGGATATAGCATCATGGATTGCATCCGAGGAAATATGGCATTAGGAAAAAAGGGAGCTCATTTTGGGGCCTTTTAGGCTTTAGAAAAATAGGCTCTTGACCAATCAGAAGAGGTCCAACGTAACGTTGGAAAAGTACCAAAAACCATGTAAAAATATAAAAAAGTCATAATCAAAATCTTTTTCTTTTATTATGTCTAATATACGTGATCTTCAAAAGATGATTTTTTGTGTAGTATTTGATGATTCCGACATCGCCAGTGCATCCAGAGCGGGCCAAAATCCCCAAATGATCCTGGAGACACTGCCCAAAAAGGGCAAAAATGCTCAAAATGGAGGATTTGCACAAAAATGTGATTTGGACTGTTGGCATTGTCCAAATACTGTGCCAGCTGTCCAAATCGCGTTTTTGTGCAAATCCTCCATTCCGAGCATTTTTGCCCTTTTCAGGCCTCCAGGCATCGGTTTTTTGTGTCTGCTGCAGGGTCGATTTGGGGGTTTTGGCCTGCTCTAGACGCACTAGCGATGTCAGAATCATCAAATATTGCACAAAAAATCAAGGATCTTATATATGCATTTAATGTGAAGCCTAAGTACTAGACTAACATTTTTGCAGTAAGTATTCGTATTTTATGGCATTTCCCATATTTTGAGTGCAACAAAAATATGTAAATAGTGAATTTCTTAGAGGGCCCCTAAATGAATTCCCTTCTTTCCTAATGTTTTGTTCCCAAGAGACAAAGAAATGACAACATTTCCAATACACTTGTTGCCATTGAATATGCTAAATATACTTCACATGATGTTTTGATTATGCAAGTCGATGTTGCCAAAGCTTTCCATACTATTCACTGAGATTTTATTTCTAACACTATGTCCAAGATGGGATTTGGACCTAAATTAATCCATGTGATCTATCTGTTATATTCAGCTTCCACTTCTCAATGCATACTTGGAAAGCACTTTTCCAAGACATGGACTTTGTTTAGATCTATGCAGCAAGGTTGCCCCTTTAGTGCTCTGTTGTATGCAATTGCTACCCATCCGCTACTGTTATATATGGATTATTTGACTAACTTGGGACAATTGCATGGTCTTTACTTACCTAGAGCAGAATCTTTCTTGGCACAGGTGTATGCTAATGATTCTCTTTTCATGCCTCAAAGTAGTCTTGCTAAAATCAGGCTTCTCATGAGCACTCTTTCCGACTTTGGATTGGCAACTGGTCTGAATATCAATTTTGAAAAATCTAAGCTTTTGCCATTAAAAGCTTGTTATTAGCACTCGCTTATTTGGCTTGGTCAAATTTTGCCTCCTGATCAGACTGTCCGACATCTAGGGTATGTGGGCTGGAATATTACCATCAAACAACAAATAGCATGGGTGTCTGAGAAGCTTTATCAGAAGTTGGATTATTGGAAATTATCCACATGGCCACTACATGTTCGCCTCAAAATTGTTCAGTCCATTATTATGGCTCATGTTTGGTTTAATTTTCCCCTTTTACACTGGACTACTAAAGATCTCAATACTTTTATGTATCATGCAATGGAGCTATTTTGGAAGACAAAATCTTGCAGGAAATGTTTGAGGCTGCTAAAAATGCACTTTATATGTTCTCCAAAGATGCATGGGGGTCTTAACATTCTCAACATCAGGTATCATATAGTAGCGAGAAAGATTACCATGCTTCCTACCTTTTTAGCAAATTAGCCATGGGCTATCATGTTCGCAGCCATGTGTATGAACATAAGGACAAAGGCATATGGGGATTGGATTACTAATCATTGGGAAGTGGTCATTGGAAAATTTCATGGCATTATCCTTGGCTGTCCTTACTCCTCTTCTCTATTATAGGATTGGAAGCAAGTGCTTTCTAAAGTTAAATGGTCTCCTATCAATTCAACTTAGGCCAATTCTCTTCACCATGAAAGTATACACTAGAGCTCAGTTTTCGATCTTCCTCTTGCCTTACAGGAACCAGTTAAGGCATACAATCTCATGAAACTTGGGATTCTTTACATTGATGATGTGGTGGATGTTCAGAGATATATTTTATCATTTTCAGATGCTTGTCGTCAATTTCCCCTTGGTATGCTGCATAGACCAATATGGAGGAAAACAAGCATCTTGTTGCAACACCTACTCTCAATTCCACCTTATGATGGCTCCCTCCGACTTCAGAATTGGCGGCTCATGCCCTGTAATCATGGATTACGCCCCATTTCTTTGCAAACCATTTCTTCTATGCAAACTTATAGGCTGATTTTGCCTCCTCCATGGATTGCACAGCATGGGAATACCCTCAAGCATCTGAACAAATCTCTTTCATGGTGGAAGTCAAATCTCAAAGTAGTATGGAGAAGTAAGGTACCTTTAAAGCAAAGATTTTTTCTTTGGAGATGTTTGGTGGGCATTTTTTTAGTGGGAGTCACTTTGAGCAAACGTGGGATTGCAGATCCATATTGTTTAAGGTGTTCTACTTCTACAGAGACAATTCCAGATCTTCTTTGGTTTTGTCCTCACTCTAGAGCACTGTTGGACATCATTTCCCACTATCTTCTGTTGAGATTCCCAAGTCATCAATTATGGGAAGTTTTACTAGTTATTTAGTAGCAGATTGACTCCGGAACAAGCCCAATATTCTCTCTTTTTTCATTGGGTCAGATTTTGGGCATTTTGGACTATTTGGAAGTAGAGGAATCAGGTCTTCTTAGGCAATCCATTGCTTCAATCGTATAAGTTTTTTAGAGTATCATTACGACAATCTCTGTATGATGCTTGTCATGAGAATGGCTTAGATGTATCTTTTTTAGAGGTGTTTTCCCACTGCTTTTGAATTTTTAGAATAGTTTGTTTTCTAGGCTATTCTCATTGTAAAACGTTTTTCTTATTATAAATTCAATGGTTTCACAAAAAATCTGTGTGTTCAACCTATATTGCTACTACCTTTCAAATCATTCCCAACCACTTATAACTAAACAATTTTCAGAATCCTTTTATTACCAATCTCTATGTGCCCTCAAATAATCTTTCAATCAAAGTTATTTATCATTCTAAGTTCACCCTTCATATCTCCAATAGTCCTCTCTTTCTTTATGTAGCTTCATATCTGAAACTCATAATCTAAATTCACTATGTATCCCAACATTGAAGAACCTAAATGCATTTTAAAAAATAGTAAGCTTAATTCTTGTACAATTCAAAGTATTAGTGGAATAAGCATCCATATACCCATTGGTAATGAAGTACAAGCTGTCCCAATTAGGTTAATATCCTCTATCATAATCAAAAACCCTCAGGCAGTCAGTTATTGGGGATAAACATTTGAGCCAAAGGATATATATGTCTTCCAAAATTTTGCATAAATTCAACTACAGCTCAGGATTACTGAGTTATATCAAAATGAATATGGATATGGTATATATGGCCATATATAGTATTGTCTTATGTCCAACTTCTCAATGCTAATCCCAAGTTTAAAAAACCCATTAACACTATAGTAGATATTGGATGTGGACCTCCATTCCACCCGTGGGTATCCAGTGTGCCAGTGTGGTATTCAAACCCATTCATCAGCAAATCTCATTGAAAAGCCTGTCAACTCACCTGCATCCATCCACAAAAAGGGCAAGTTAGAACTAGGACCTTTTAATGTGGGACTACAGGCCTCCATGCTGACACGCAGTTGCTATCCATGTCACCCAATTTGACTTGCATTTATTCTCATTAAGGCACATACATTCTAAAAGTATATAGTAGATGTTAATATAAATACAAGTAAAGGAATTCTGTATAAGACAATAAATTTTTTTAGCAAATGGCAATACAAACTCTTAGTGGTCAAGATTATCCACAACAATGATTCCTGCATAATCTTATTGTGGCACTTGAACCTCCAAACATAATCCATAATTGGCAGTACTCATCCTTCCTTAAGTGGTAGTCAATAATTCTGGCAATACAAACTAAAAGTACAAGTGGTTCATGTACAGTCCTTTAACATCAAACCACCAATTTGTGCTCACTAATGGAACCATTCTTTTTCAAGCATTTTCCACATTGTTTAATTGAGGAGGATGACTATATATCTATTTTGACTGTCAACTAGATGTGGTTGATGTAATTCTATGTTCATCACCCACCTATAACTGAGTCTATGTAAATCTAAAGGGCTCTCTTCGTGGTAGCAACACCATATATTCGGCCAAACTCTTCTAAGGACTAACTAGAGAAGAAGGGCCTCCTTATTCACTATCCAAGTTCTTTTATACGTGGTCAAATTCTCTTTTATGTCCCTCTATAGTCCTGCGCCTACACTCGTAAAGAAGTATCCAGGGTCTCACGGGTTTTGGGATATCCTTGGGCTTATGGTATGCCCTCCTTCCTTAGTCTGGTAGCACTTTGGCGCTGATGACCGTTGTGGGGAACCATCTCCTTACTCTGGAATTCCTGATATCTTTAAGTCAGCTTTTTCTTTTGATCCACCCCAAGATGCCAGTGGGGACTTAGAAATGCTGAGGGAGATCCTCGCGCATAAGCTGCGCTCTCACCCCATCCTTACTAGTTCGTTACTGTAAGCCAGACTACTAAACTACTGATAACCAGTCCGATCATAGTGCTTGTCTCCACCTCGACCAGCAGTGCGGTATCTGTAATAGAAGGAGTGCTCGTTTCCTACTCGGCCTTTAAAACAATGCTCCATGCTCTCCTTTCGTGCCTCAACGCAGATATTGGTTTATGCTCTAGGTCTTCATCAGGCTAGTGTCGCCCTCGACCGTCACGGAGTCTATTGGTAAGGTCTCTGTGGACCACGTTGGGAAGTCCTTGATCACCACTACAATATATTCCGCCGGTCAGGACATATTCTCGTCTCCGAGCGTCCGTGGACGACGATCCCTTATGTGATGTCTTTTCTAAAACATCGAATTCGAGTATAACTTGGAGCAGTCTCGTAAAACAACGATAACAAGTAAGATAACGTGGACGAATATATCGCGTCCTCCGTCTATCACTAATCGAAAAATACCAGAGTCGTTCTAATCGCGGGACGTAAGCTGATATATACTGTATCACATTTGTGTTTGCAACAGGAGCTCATTACCAATAGTGCAGTATATCCTGGCTCCTTCATGCAGACATGGCTATGGAAAACGTCTCAGACCCGAGACACAGGAGGACTATCATGACTGCAGATCTCGCCAACCCGCGTTGGGAGTGCTCCATATGTGGAGTTTTCCTCCTATAATCCACAGTCTCACTGCTCTAACATGAGCACAACTCCGAGAACGTGTAAATCATAGCGACAGCGAGCTTGCTAGCCCTGGACATATTCTCCTCTCAGGGCCATTGGTAATGAGGAAGGCCTCACCGCTCAGCCTTGATCTGAATATACAGTCTCTACGTACTCATGCGGGCAGAAAAACGTGTAGCTTTGTCTCATCTACCCGCATACTCCCATATAGTCACTTACCTGTGGGATGGTCCGTTCCCTGCGTGGAGTACCTTCATGCCTTTCCTCTCATTGTGTGAACCCAACGTTTCAAACAAGGTCACCAGGTTTGCTCACTGTGCGTTGTTCCTTCACGCCTCCTCCTCCCAATGAAGGTCTTGGATAGAGTGTTCCAGTTATTCGGGTCTGAAAACGAAGAGACTGCTTTGGATGCTTCATTTGTGGGTCTCGAGGAGGTCATGTTCCTCTCAGATATTCGTGCCAGTAGCTGTCAGTAACTAAAGCTAGCCGTTGTTTGGCCGCTTTGCACTCTGTTCCAATAGTATGGATGTGATCCCCTTAGTGGTCATTTCCTTATCACTAATAAATTATTCGCCGTTCACTAGTACACTTATTGGGCATAGGGGTGGATCAGCCATCAAATACTGCACTGCTTCCTTATTGACTCCTATACATACATTAAGTCTCGCGTACATATCCGTACCCCGATGGATATCTGATGGGTATAATAGGAGCCCTCTAAGGGGTCCTATCTAAGTATATAGTATTGCCCCGACATACTTTGTGGGTGTATTGAATTGTTATACCATATCTCCATCTAGGATATATCAAATCTAATGTTCTATCACTCCGAAATTTGGGTTTATAGGAGTACATACTATATCGCGGACTGCCCCTTATAATCCAAAAATAAAATATATCTTTATATCTATTCAAATACAAGGGTATTTCCTACTCCTGATTATAGTGATCCATGGTATGTTCGAGTTATATAGACAATTAGTGGACTCTATTGGGATGCTTTGGGCATAGAGTCCCCTAAATGTTGTGATGCTTTGGATGTAGATTGATGAGTCTCTACTTTTGCGAGTGGACTCCATTATGATACTTTGGGTTTAGACTCCTCCGGCATATGTTGAATCTCTACCTGTGCTCGTGGACTCAATTGTGATGCTTTGGGAGTAGACTCCTTTAAAGGCCATGATACATTAGAAGCATATTGAGTCTCTACTTCCTTGAGAGCCTTTGATGCAGATTTGGGTGTCTCATTTACTTCAATTGGAGATTGAGCAATTACGTATCGAACGGTATGAGCCACAAATTTATATAGTTCCGCATCAAAATATATAGACATTGAGGATTGTCGCCCCTTCGCATCAAATATTTCATCAAGGAGCAACTTGCAGTTGTAGCACACTCCCCACCCATAGATGTGTGCATCATTTTTCTCTACAACCTCGCATCTTTGTAAGTCCATTGCTTCCTACAAGTCACCATCATACTTTGTGACTTGTTCGATTGCACTTATTAATCTTTATGTAGACCTGTAATCATAACATACAAGGGAATGAATAAGTGCATCACAAAAGATACATACCATGAAAGTTATAGTGCATTAAGAGTACACTTATGCTGACACATTGCCATGATATCTTGCCATTGAATTGGCAAAATAACATTTCTTGGCCTGAAGGTCCAAAGTCAACAAACTCCAATGTTTGTGTCTCAATATTCTGAGAAGGCGTGTAACAACCTCGTCCAAATCAACCGTCCACCTTGCATGCCACTTGTCACTGCCAAAACACCAAAAATCATTCTAGGCCCACTTGTGTGTTTTAAACTATGGCAAAGTTGCTACATAATTGCCAAGCAATACCTTGCACAAGCCTGTCGTCCCCATCGTGCATTCTGTGATGCTGACCTTAGGCTACAAAACTTGCCCTCCCTTGCAACACACGATGAGGATCCAGGTGGCCTATAGACTATGCATTCTTCGAGGAGGCATGGGCATTGATCCCCATGGAGCAATGCTCCAACACGACCAGATCTCAAGTCATTCATAGCTTGCCAGGCCAGTTCAAAGTCTATGTGTGTTTTGCAACAACAAACATTCTTGTCTTTGAGTTTCCTAATGTACGAGGGCTTGCAATTCTCAAAGCTCCTCTGCCCAATTGAAATGTCCAAATTTTGATCCTTAAACTTGAGTACAACTCCTTCTGTTGACCCAACATGCGGGAACAATAGAACAATGAGCCCTTTCATCCTCCACGAAGTCATCCAAGGAGGTGGCCCTATAATCCACATCTGTGCACATGTACACCAATACATGCATTACATGGACTTGCATATAACACATACACAAACAAATCAAAACATCTGCAAGTAGCATAGGTGCCATGGAAAGCCCTCTTGTAAAACCCTTTCATGATCAAAGCACATACCTCTCTGTTGTGCTCCATACATAATGGTTTCTTCAAGTGCATAACCTATGAGCAATTTAATCTCCAGCATTGGCGTCCCATTGTTTGATCCAAATGCTCAAATTCTACGGAGTGTGTGAGAAGGTTGACCCATGATGTCATTATCCCTATGACTATAAGAACACCATTATCTGCAAGCAATTGATTTGCAAGATGGAATGCATTGAAAGCATCATACATGTTGAAAGTATTCCAATATAGAATAGCATCCCCCCACCCAAATAGTGGTAGCACATTGAAGAGTAAAACCACCATGATATTGCATGTACTATTTGTGCTCTGACCATCTACCTGAGAGCACTTCCCATCGTTTCGCTCCTTTAGGGACTCTAATAACTGGTTGAATTCAGTGCATTCTTGCTTGGTTTTTATCACATGTCCTACCTCGAATGGTGGATTGCATATGAGGACCCGCCATTGTGGCAGAATGTGGTTAATAGATGTCTCCACGTGCATAGGCATCAGGCCTACAACATCAAGCTGCCTCTCTTGATCCTCCTCACCTATAGTTGTGTTTAGGAAACACACTATTAGCCAACAAATTATTGATTTGCATGGATTTTTTTGCATGCAAACTGGTCCTTGATAATGCAAAAAACAAATCTCCTTCATATTCCAAGGGCACTTCTACTAAACATCATTAGACATGAATATGTTGTCTCTCCTCATGAGAAAAAGTTGTTAGGCAACAGTCAAGACAGAATGCACGAGTTGCTTGAAAATGTAACGTGGCTACTAATTTAGAGTCACCCAAATCAGTAGACTATTATACTTCCAGGTTCTAATCTCAGTCATCCACCCTGCGTGGCGATGGTTCCCATCCCAGATGTAGAACATGAAATTCGACAAGAACTCCCACTCTGTGTTCTTGATGTCCTCAAATTCTTCGTGCTTCTTGAGCCAGTGGAGATTCCACTCCTTTTTCACATCCTTATCCACATCTCGCTTTGGCATCTTTGGTGTAGCCATGGACATGATGAATTCCCGGAATGTACCTATGCGAGAATAATTTTTGTGCCATCTCTTGGGTGGTAGATGTGATTTGACGGAAGCATTGGCAGCATTCTGACACAAGGGTATTGAGGGTAGAGCATTACTTTTTTTTCAACTTCAATGAGGCAAATTTTGTTAGGCTTAAACAATTGTTTGCAATCACTAGCTTGAAATTATAGAATTTCAAAAGACCTAACCACTCACCATGAATGGTTCCAGCTGACCACCTCAATGCACTCCCGCATGATTATCTTGTCGCATGAGGCTATCAATGCTATCTCCCCAAGCAAACCCTCCTCATTGTCCTCCTCTAACTCCTCTGTTGTCCATCGCTTTGCAACACAATGGGCTTTACATCTACCGTGTCACTCTCAGGATGAGGATGTGCTCACACTTTTGCTACGCCCATTGGAGGAACTATCCTCACTTTTCTCCTCCTCCTCCCCTTCCTCTTCGACTGTACTCTGTGGCAGTATTATTTTTCTCTTGCCTTTGGAAGGCTACCTTGAAGGCCTGTGCTAGCCTCTGCAAAGTAGGCCAAGGCTTTGAGAAGTTTCATGGAAGAAGGGAAGATGTCCAAAAACTTTTGTATAACTCGGCACCTGAAGTAGGGACCTAGCCCTCTTTCAAACACCAAGTAGCTATTTAGAAAAAGAATTACTCATGTTTAAATTAAAAAATGTCGGGGAGAGAGAGAAAGAGAAAATCTAAATTTTATATGATTTAAGAAGATACTACGCATTGGAGGGCTGCCCAAGGATTGCCTTGGCCTTTACAATGAAGAAGAGGATTACACAGCAGATGAGAGGATTGCATCTCTCAAGAAGGAAATACCACAAGGAGTGTGGGATCATAATGATATTAGAAAAAAATTAACTAATGAGAGAAAAGCGAGAGAGAGAGAGACAGAGACAGAGATAGAGACAGAGACAGAGAGAGCAAGACTTACTTGGAGTCCTTTGCAATATGTGAGGGAGGGGGTAGAAAAGCAGCAAAAACCAATGGGGGAACAACAAAAATCAAGGGCACCGTGAGGAGGGCATCGGCGTCCTCCTCTTGGAACACTTTTGTGGATTTTTTCTTTTCTAAACCCCCTTGCTTTTTGTTGTTCCCCCCTTGTTGTTTGTTGCTTTTCTACCCCCCCTTCTCTCCTTCTCTCTCTCTCTCTCTCTCTCTCTCTCTCTCTCTCTACCTCTCCCTCTCCTCTCCCTCTCCCTCTCCCTCTCTCTCTCTCTCTCTCTCTCTCTCTCTCTCTCTTCTTCCTTCCCTCTCCTCTACCTCCCTCTCTTGTCACCACCTCCTCTCTCTCAATCATGTTTGATCATACCATTGATCTTATGCCAATTAAGCTCTGATCTTCAAAGAGGTTGAGCATCGGGGATACCACCTCAATTCGTTTGCAATGCCTTTTTGTCATTGTAAGTCTACTCCAATCATCATTGTTATCAATCACGTTGTATCGTACCATTTATCTTATGTCAATTAAGCTATAATCTCATTTTTTTAATTGTTTCATTTTTGCAGTGGCAATTTCGACCCAACCAAAGCCCCATGCTACACAGAAGAGGAGGACCTTATAGGTAGGGATGAGGGTGAGGGAGACGTTGAGGGATCAGGTAGTAGTATTATTAGTATGCCTTGTATTTAGCATACCTTTTACAATTTTGCCATTTTGTATCTCATATTAAATTTTTATACTACCCTCTTTGGAAGGAAAACTTTGTAATAAGACATGATTTGAGAGTTCAATTTTGCATGTTTCTACCTCAGATGGCATGTTGTAATACTTATCTTGTAATTAAAACACATATAATAGTAGGATAGAATGGGACTAAAATAAGTTAGATGGCATGTTGTAATAATTACCTTGTAATTTAAAAAAAAATAGTTTCGTTAAGCATCAGTATATATCGACGGTTTACTAGAGTCGCTGTATACCAACAGTTTACCAGTGTTGGTATATACCGATGGTTTATAAGTGTCTGTATATCAATAATGATACCAAACTGATCTTTTTTTATAGTAATACCGACCCTTACACCTATGCTTTCCCTATGGAAAACAAAATTAGTATAGTTTTTATCAGTATTTGTGTTAGAAACCAACCAATACCTTGTATTGTTTTTGGATCTCAAATGGGAGACTATTAGAAATGTTTGGAGAGTAGGAAAACCATTGAAATTGTAGTCATTATTTGCACTAGCATGATTGTTGTTATGTATGTCAATGAGAAAAAGATAGTAAAACACTATATTAGGAATTGGATGCCTTGGTTGTTTATTTAGATGTGTCACCGTCTTCCAATCTTTGATCTTTTCACAAGATATCTCTTCATGCTCCTATTGCTTCCTCCCCTTGGTGTGCAATTCGATTTGGGTTTAATGCAACCATGACAAGGGATCAATCTAATGTGAGTGCTTATGGACATCAAAAAACTATCTTCACACTCTTTCTGTTCATGCTACTATTGTTGCCCCCCTTGGTGTGCAATTCAATTGGATTTGATGCAACCATGAGGAGGAAATTTGATGTGAGAAGCTTGTGGACATCAACAAAATGTAAGAGAAGTAGAGGCAACCCAAGTTAGAAAGTCATCACTACTACAATGACAATGTTTTGACACAAAGACACTAGAGTTTCTCCAAACAAAGAATTATAGGTTGTGGAAGGGACATAAGTAGTAAAACGAGCATAGCATATACATGCTTGACAAAATGTTGTCTGCTGCTATCTTTTTATGCCCCAAAATAGTATCCTAGATTCTTAGAGAGAGAGAATTATTTTGTAAGTGACAAGTCTAGTGGTTAAAAAAGCAAGTTAAACTAGTTATTCTACTAGTGGGCTACTCTAGTCCAACTAAGAAGCTAGTTGCAACCATCATACTAATAGTTATAATAGCAAGCTACTTGGCCACCTATAGCTTGATGGTGGAAACAAAAATCTACTTTTCCAACCAACTTGATGATTTTAACCAACCAATTGTTAGAAGAGATAACCCTATCTAGCCCCATCTAGCCATCCCACTAATTTAGGGATCAGCCCACTAGTCAAAATAATAATCTTTTTTGGTTGAATACATACATACATACATATTTATTTATTTATTTATGTTTATATTTGTATCTATTTATTTATTTATATTTTTCATGTATCGTGGGATTTCTAGTTATAGTGAAAATATAATGTTCTTAATCTTGCTAGCTCTATCTAGTTACACAACAAGGAAAAGGGAACATAGGTGCGTCATCATATGCATTTTTAAAATTTTTTTTAAAAGTGATGGGCGAGTCTATTAGCAAGCGCGTCCACAAATCCACACTTAAATGCATGTCTATATAATAGCAGGATGCTCTAATAAATGCACTACAAAAAAATAAAAAACAGTGGGACACGCTTATAGATGCTCTGCAAAAAAAATTATTTAAAAAACAGAATGTTGTGTGGTTGTAGGAATCCCATTTCTATAGTGTGAAATGGAATTCCTGTAGGCAACAACATTATAATTTGCACGATTCCGCACATGTCTATAGCTATTGGTAATTCGTTATATATTATTAAATGAGTTTAGGAATGCAGTACTAGAATTTGAAGTCATATATAAGCCGACGATTACAATTTCAAATAAAACATTACAACTACAAAACAACTTTACATCACAAACAATTCATGGATAAAACATTCCACAAGGAAATTGAATGCCAAAAAAATAACGGGAGTGTATATTAATTCATGGCCCAAAAAGTGTTTGTATATACATATAGCATGAAGCCAAGCCACATGTGGTTTCAAGTACAAAAAAGAATACTAGCTAGCTAGCACTACTTCTTTGACCAATTAGAGGCATCATTGCTCCTGTCATCACTCCTACCACCCTCGGAGCCTTCTTCATCGCCGTCTTCCTCCTCAATACCCTCCCCTTCTTCCTCCAATACCCCCATGAGCCTATAAATGAGGGACAACATGTATCAATGTATGAAAAATCAAGACTAATTTAGAACATTTACATTTTTTAAGTACTTTTAAATACTTGCATAGGTGTTCTAGTAGCCCGGCTATACTGCTCCTCAGTAATCAACCCCTCGTCATAGAAGTGCATCCAAGTAGATTGCCTGCCATGTCCATGATGATAGGCTGTCTCGATAGGAGTAGGGTATCTGCCCACGATATCAAGCTGTAAGATGACACACTTTGTAGAGGGGTTAGAACAAAGGAACAACCTCCTAATAAACCACATAAACACAATATAATTTGAGATCGATACTTACAAATTGGGCCTCCCATGATGCAATACCCCCTACTCCAAAATGCAAGGCTCCATGTTGCTCCATCTAGATCTGTCGTGCCTCAACATGCTATAGAGTGGGGTCCTCTTTCGCTAGCTTCAGGGCTTTCTTCCATGCGCTTATGAGTAGTGTGTGTCTACCCCCTTGGTGGTTGTCTTGACTCTCTCCTGGCAATCTCGGCCAGTGTGCCTACCTCTTTAGCAAAGACCTCTTATTGGCAAGGATAGTGGTAATCTTTGTCTTTGCCCATGTGTCAGTGAACTCAAGGTGTTTTGGATTGGGATACCTCCTGCATAAACTCGTGATGGTATCTATAGCCAAACTTTCTTTCTACTCTTTGAATTTTATAAAGCAATCTCTATAGTTCTTATGAACTACAAAGCGCATGAAGGACATGACTTCCTTCCTCCATGAATCCTAAAAGATGCCAG
Organism: Dipteris shenzhenensis; assembly: GCF_047967505.1. Lineage (NCBI taxonomy): Eukaryota > Viridiplantae > Streptophyta > Polypodiopsida > Gleicheniales > Dipteridaceae > Dipteris > Dipteris shenzhenensis. The sequence goes on from NC_141615.1 coordinate 6,308,069, forward strand.
ACGTCTCACTGATATCATAGTTTATCGTACCATCACCCTGTACCATCACCCTCTGGCATGTCCACATCTAAATCATCCTTGTCCCCAAAGCACTGTGCCATGCATCTTGTGTGGCCACTCTCCCTGCTACTACGCCTTTTGATACATCGTGATGAGCTACTATGATGGGCACTCGCCTCTAGAGAAGGAGCTCCCAATTTCACGGGAGTAGGCACACGACTGTGTGATTTGGAAGGGGCTCATGACAGGAGTAGGCTGGCGACTCTGTGATTTGGAAGGGGATCCTGACTGCACAGGAGAAGGCTAGCGGCTCTGCCTTTTGTAGGGTTGTCTTGATTCCATAGGGGTATGTTGAGAGTTCACGCTCAACATCATGTGATCATGTGTGCATAGCACCATCACGTGATCATATGTGCATAGCACTAACCTTATAGAGTGCTATAAAGGAAAGGGTTAGATCCCCTAACCTAACCCTAAAAGGGTTTGTATATATTCTATTTTTTCAACTAAATCTAGTGTGCAGTTAGTCATTTGAGGTGTGCTCTCTAGCTATGCCCTCTCTCCTCATCTCCACTCTTCTCCTCTCCCCTCTTCATATTTTGTCATGGTATCAGAGCATGGTTCTGCCTTCCATTGAGGCACCATCCTCCTTGTGAGAGTGTGAGAGAGTGATTGAGAGATCGAGTGTTCTCTTCTGTTGAGAGAACTTCTTCTTTGATGAAAGAATTCCATCCATTAAAATAAGATTTCCGTCATCTCCTTCGAGAGTTATTTATTCCATTTATTCCATTCTTTATGAGGACTTGAGAGTTCTTTGAGAGAGTTCAAAGAAAAAGAGAGTGAGAGGTCTCTTTTCTTTTCTTCCATGTGAGAAAGAGGAGTCTCCATTTTTTCAAGCGAGGAAAGGTTGAGTGAATTACAAGAAAAGGCCCATTGCTCTATGAGACTTGACTACATCTACAAGGCAACTCAAGCCTTGCATGCAAATCTGAAGGCAACAACCATTCACAATGAACAGACTTCACTATAAGCTCTCGACTGCTCTAGTGCTCATAGCTCATAGCCATCAATGGCTAAGCTCTTTCATCCAGCAACCTTCAACGAGAAACTTTATTCGTAGCTTTTAGCCATCACAAGACTTCGACGCCTTCTGATCTAGAGCCCACGACTTGCAACAACGAATAGCCCAAACGACGCCTCTCAACCAATAGACTCTATAGCCCTGCCTTCAAGCGAGTCGCCTCCCTCAACAAAGCCAACCTGAGGCTCCTGTAGCTCCCTGCGCCATCTCTGACGACCGGCCAGTAGCAACCCAAACAGCGATGCCATAGACCTGCAACAGTGAAGCCCAAGCTTCATCGACCTGCTCCCCAATAATAAAAAGCTCTTGGCCATCGACAGCCAAGAGTTGCAGCCAGCTTCAATGCATTCTCACTCCAAGTCTCGCCCATGCTGCAAATGACTCCTCTCAGAGCTACAGACGATGGATCAGCAACTAGAGCCTTCTTCAACTCCCGACCGGCAGCCAAGCTCCTGAGGCGCACGTCTCCAGTGCAATGCACAAACGCTGACCGCCATCGCCAAACGAATGCAGCGTCGGCCTCCTTTCACGTCGCATGCGACTCCTTTCATAGCTGGCCATATCCTTATACATCTACGTCAACCTTCTCTAAAATGCGACTCTCGATGGACCTCCAATCACGGCTGACCAAAGCTCCATAGTAAGCCTGCCATCGGCCAGCCACTGCAATAAGCCTTCCAAGTAGATGCCATTTCGCCTTCACGGCGAGCCACAAAGGTTGCCTCTCCCACAGCATAGCAGCTCCCTCCATCGCCATCTATGCTCCAAGAGTCCGTAACCTCCAAAATCCTGCGTGGCCTCGACGAAAACGACGACGGAATCACTAGATTCTGTTAGCATCTTCTAAAGATTCTGACACACCAACACGCAACACGTGGCGGATTTGCTTATCCTATCCTCAGGGTCACCACACTCCAGGGCTTGGTCAAGGACCAGCCAAGTGGTAGACCTTATCTACCACATCACCATCGAGTGCCACATCATCAGCTTATCCCATTGCCACGTCAGCTAACAAGTCACCATTGCCACATCATCAATGACTACCACATCATCATCAATAGCCACGTCACCTGTGCCACATCAGCAATCCATGTCATCAGTGACATGTCATCCAAGCCACATCATCAAGCCATGTCATCATTGCCACATCACCTTACTGACATCATCTGTGCCACCTCAGCTATCCAGTCAGTACTAACCCTTGTAGGCACAGTCCCTTGCCAGGCACACTGTGCACACACTGCATGTGCACACAGTTGCCACCTCAGCATAGAGCTTCACTTGCACACCTCTTGCTAGGCATAGTGCCACATCATCATTGCATGTGACTCATAGTGACACATCATCATTGAGTACCATTTGCACTCCTTTTGCCCCTCCACCTAGATCAAGTCGTATCTCTTGATCCAGGAAGAATTTGAGGGGCTCCAAAAAGGAAAGTCGCTCGTTTTTTCGTGCTGTACATGCTCATCATATCATGCGCACATTTCGGTGCAAGCTACACTCACATTTGAGCCTCGCTGACAAAACCACTTCCTTCATGCACATTTGCCTCTACATCGATGCATCTGACCCAGCACTTAAAAAGAACAAAAGAAAAGGAATTATTTGCTATTCTTTCATCGATCGATGGTTGGTTTAGATCTAGATCAGAGTAGACTAGATCGCCATAGAGGGGACACTTTGAATTTCCCCAAGTTGCCAATCTAAGCCATGCCCGAAATTCCCGACTAGTACCTACTCGGAGTTAGTCCATACACTCACATACAGTTCCACATCATTACATTACCTGAAACCTTACGTTCATCAGTTCAGTGAGTAGAATTCAGAGTTTAGAGGCATTGCAAATTGATTCAGTGGGCAGACAGCATTTGATTTCACACACATGCCACCATTGTAAAGCCTATTCGGCTATCTCACGGCATCGTGCACATCATTTCAGCCTTGTAAAGCCTCTTGGCTATTCCCCGCATCATTGCCACAAGCCTTGTAATACAGATTAGATTTTATATACTGCAGTTCTATCTTCACCGATGGTACAGAGATTTCACTTGGCATATTCAGTGTATTTGCAGTTGATTCATACAGAGATTTTCACGACACTTGAGTACATTTCTTGCACCATGTCGACTAGCAACCTCAATCTAGAGGCATCTGCTAAGTTAGACAACTCCAATTATAGTACATGGAAATACCGAATGGAGACCATTCTTGTGCTTTAGGACAAATGGGAGTATGTCGATGGGTTTACACCTAGACCATTGGACAATCCAGCCACCAGTAGCTCTACTCCATCTATTGTCACAGCACCAGCAATAGAATCTACAACAGGATCTACATCTACACAAACAGTTTTTGCACTAGTAGGAGATCCTGCCATTGCCTGAGCTCAAGCAGAATGGGATAAGAAAGACAAGTATGCCTATCACTTGATCAAGAAAAATGTGCAAGATGTCATGCTAGGACAACTCAACACAGTCAAGACATCAAAAGGAGCATGGGATATGTTCGCAGCTCTCTACGAGTCCAAGAACACATCCAGGATTCTCACCCTGAGAAACCAGATCAATCAACCAGAGTTTCCACAATAGCAGTGAAACTGGTCATGCTTATGTACTCTGCATAAAAGACTACAACAATCAACTTGCAGTAGCAGGAGAGACTATGAACCCTACAAAAATGGTTCAAGTCATTCTGAATGGACTAGGAGATGGATACAAGAATCTAGTCTAGAGGATTGCCATCCAACAGAAATTTCGACACTGGAAGAACTACAGTCAATTCTACTTGGTGAAGAACTCAGGACTCAGGCCATTCAAGCACGTAAAGGTCATTCTAATGATCAGGCATTCATAGCTTCAGACACAAGCAGAGGCAAAGGCAAAGGCAAAGATAGATCATACCAGAAAAGTGGACATCATCAACAAAATCAAAGTCAAAATCAGCATCAGCATCAGCATCATCCTCAGCAACATCAGAATCAAGAAAGAGGAAATCATTCCAATTGAGGAAAATTCCAAGGACTAGGGAATGCATCCACCAATGTATCAAACATTCAGTGCAACTACTATCACAAGTTTGGACACTATGAAAGAGATTTCAGCAAGAAGGAGTACGACCAAGGCGGTCAATCCAGCAGTAATCGAGGGAATTCCCGAGGCAGAGGAAATCATCGTGGTGGACATTCTAGTCACAGTCATTTTGCAAATGAACATGGAAATATGTTTCTTGCAAGTGAGAAATTGCATCAGATTGATACAGTGTACCTAGACACTGATTTCAATCCCAAAGAGGATTTCAGCTATCAAGTCGACCAAATGACAAATCATCAGGGATAGTTCACACAAATGAATCCATTAAAAGGACAGAAAAATGTCACCTACACAACAGATAATACACCGAAACAGTTCAAGGGATAGGTGTTATCCCTATGAACAATTTCATTGGTATAAAAGGATTAGTCAAAGATGTGCTCTATGTTCTGAAGCTCAGCAAGAACCTTTTGTCAGTAGGTCAAATGACAGAACACAATTACAAAGTCATCTTCGACGGTGTATATCATGGTTGTTAAACAAATAGCCAACTGTTTCTTTGTCTTTGATTGAAGCAAAATATAGAGCACTCACTACAGGTGCATGTGAGGCTATATGGCTCAGAAGACTATCATTAGAAACAGATTACTTTGATGAGTCAAAGCCAATAACAATATACTGTGATAATCAATCAGCTCAAGCATTGGCCAAAAATCTAGTATATCACTCCAAGACAAAGCACATTGATGTCAGAGAGCACTTCATCAGAGAAAGAGTGTTACTTGGTGACATCACACTACAACATTGTGATAGCAAAGAAAATGTTGCATACATCTTTACCAAACCACTCGGTAAAGAGCTATTCGAGAAACACCGACTAGCTCTTGGTGTAGAGGAAGGACATTCCCATTAAAGGGGTGTGATGGAATGCAATGCTCAGTCCTTCTTTGATTCCCCAGAATCATCATCTTGAGGGAAGGCCTACTTCATGATGTTGATCTTGAGGGAAGGTGTTGAGAGTTCATGCTCAACATCATGTGATCATGTGTGCATAGCACCATCACGTGATCATATGTGCATAGCACTAACCTTATAGAGTGCTATAAAGGAAGGGGTTAGATCCCCTAACCCTAACCCTAAAAGGGTTTGTATATATTCTATTTTTTCAACTAAATCTAGTGTATAGTTAATTATTTGTGGTGTGCTCTCTAGCTGTGCCCTCTCTCATCATCTCCACTCTTCTCCTCTCCCCTCTTCATATTTTCTCAGGGTATTCCTAGGTGGTGTGGGTGTGGGGGTGGGGTGCTTTGGCATCTATATTCTTGACTCGTGTGGGGCGTTTTGAGTGCTTGTCATGTAGGCATAAAACTGTGCCCAAAAATACTATATAATTATTGGAAGAAGGCATATCGAGCATCAGTCGAACCTCATGAAGAGCTTCCTAGCCACATGATGAACACAAAGACACAAAGAATAAGGCAAGTAATGAGTAAAGCATTCAGACTAGGAGTTGTAAGAGAAAGAAGAGGAGAGAAAAGAAGAGAAAAGAGAAGAGAAGAAGAGTACTAAGAGAAAGAAGAAGAATAGAAAAGAATAGAAGAGGAGAAAGAAGAAAATAAAGGAAGAGAAGAGGACAGGAAGAGACCAAAGAAGAGAAGAGAAGAGAAGAAGAGAAGAAGATTAGAAGAGAAGAGAAGAAGACAAGAAGAGCAAAGAAGAGAAAAAAAAAAGGGAGGAAGAGAACAAGAGGAAAAAGCATGATTTATCCCAATTTCCCTCATGATTCCCCTATTTCCCTCATCATGGATGTTTTTATTAAAGCTATGCTTATATATTAATATAAAATCTTGGCGAAAGTTTATCAACTCCAATTTTTTAGTTTCACAATGTTAATAAGATACAGTACCCTTTTATATTTTTTCTTTTGAATTTTGAATAAAAAATGTAAATACTGGCAAAAAGATGTACAAACTTTTGACACCAATATAAAAGTCAGCTTCTTAATGAAACTAAGTTGAAAAAATCATCCATGTCCCTCATGCAATCCCTTATTTCCATCATGCATGCCCTCTTTCCACAAGCATCAAAAAGCATGCTCTACCCCTACATATGCATATGCATAAAGCTTTAAAGAGTTAAATGTATATGCAGATGCATGACCATTAGCTAGAAGGAAAGAACTATGCATATAGCCTACCCATTTGTGAATGCTTAAGGCATTGAAAATTCAACTTAAACATGCATTCATTATGCATGCAAGGGAAAGGAGAAGGAAAGGATTGAGAAAGAGAAGAGAAAGAGAAAGAGAAGGAGAAGAAGAATGAATGAGTATGGGAAAATTAAGAAATGAGAAAGGGGATGAGAGTGAGCAGGAGAAGGAAAAGGGGAAAAAGGAGAAGGGAAAATGGAATGGGAAGGAGAAGGAGAAGAAAAAGGGGAAGACGAGAAGGAAAAAAAAAGTACTATCTCAGCGCATCTATACATGTGGCTAACAGCACATCTATAGGTGCGGGTACACAGTTCAAAAACATCTTGGTGCGCTATTAGACGCACTTTGACACCCAAATCTCGACAAACATTTAACAACGCCGACAGACAGACCAACCTCCATATAAAACAAAAGTGCCCAAAAACATTATTTCTTGCATGCGAAAGAGGACGAACCTGAAGAAAACATATTTCCATAAGTACAAGAAGCATCATAGATTGAGAGAGAAGAGCAACTAACAAGAGACTTACCTTGGATAGAGGTATGAAAATCTTCTTCTCCTTCTTCTCTTGTGGCCTCCTTCTTCACCCTCTTCTCTTGTATGCTTGCTGGAGATAAATCTATATGCTTGGAGATGAGGTATATATGCTTGGAGATGGAAAAACAAGCTAAGAGGAAAGCAAGTGTGGAGAGGTCGACGAAGTGAGGATAATGTAGGTTTAAACCCCGGTAGCGCATCTAAAAATGCACCTATAAGCATGTTTATACTATGTAATAGACGTGCCTATAGATGCATTTTTATAGTACATATGCACTAATAGACGCATTACACATAATTTGGGTAAAAATTTGAAGGGCTTCACTAACATTTGAGTTGTGATTATTTATAGGATGTCTTCATCTTCAACAGGCACCTATAGTGAGGATGAATCCCTCCATCTCCACAATTGAGAAATGTGCTTGGAGCCAAAAATCAAATGTATGTGTGATTGATGTCGAGGGAACATGTATCGTGCATGTAGAATTGCACTCAGTCACATCTCAAAGTATGGAGAATGGGATGCAACCGTATCCATGGTAAGTGTTAAAACGTTGAGGTTGATTGAGATACCTATGGGTATTCAAGTGTTCAGTATATGCTCCTTTTCTATTTGATACAGGATGCAGTGCCACACTCGCATATGTTGCCCTATGCTCGTCGTGAGGAGGTGAAGCATTGGCGATATGAGGTGGGATCTTCAAGGGGGACCGTTATGGATGCATGGAGTGATTGGTGATAGTAGCCCTCCACCATTACCTCATGAGGCCGTGGAGGAGGTGTTCAATGATATGGTGTGAGATTTATTTGCCCATGAGTCCTTAGGGAGGGATGATAGCATGGAGCAAGACCATATTTTTATTGCAGCATTGACACCAGTATTTGAGGGGTGCACATTCTCTGTTCTACGTGCCTCTTTCAATAACCATCCTTTCAACCTCACACTCACATGTTTTGTTGTGACATAACAGAGAATAGTTACATTCAAGGTTCGACCTCTTGTGGCACATTCTTGTAGAACAGTGGCACATTCTCTGTTCTATGTGACTGTTCTGTTTCCAAATGATTAAATTGTATTGGAATGGATCTATATTTGTACAAGGGAGGTACATAGGACATCCTTCTTTAAAACATAATGGATTAGTGAAAGACAATTGAAAGGGGCTCATCTAAAAATTCAAAGTCTCTATCGAATTTAAGAGTTTCTTGAATTTTCTTTATAGGAACCTTTTGGCATGAGTCTTTCCCTAGACTACATCCAATGATAGCTTTAGATTGTGAATTGTATCTATGCACAACTTGCAAGTCAAGACTATCGATATATGGGTGTCAAATTGAACTATCTGAGGGCCATTAAGAATGTAGGATTTTTAACTCTTAAAGTTTAAGATAAGATTCACCTAGACCTCTTTGGATCTGCTTTTTTTTTCTTCGTCTCCAAACCACCACAGAGATCCAGAGAATGAGTAATGCGGCACATAAAGGGAGAGAAACTCCAACTATGATCGTCACCTTTGGTTTCACATTCTACCTTGTATCTGTAAAACGTAATCTTCCATGATTGAGAAGCTATGGTGTGTACGTGGAACATCAAATGTATGTTTGAAAAAAAGACTCCAAAAATCACTCAATTATAATTATCACGTGCTCAATCTAATTACACTCTTATCACTTTTTGAAAAAAACAACTTAGAGCTAGTGGATCCAATAGTTGGCAACTATATTTAACAAGAGAGCACTAATGCTCATGTGTATAGTACTACCTCTTAGAAGATAGGTGAGCTAAGACCAAGTTTCATGAGATGAGCTCAATGAAGAGCTTCTTCATTTTTAAAAGTGATAAATTAAATAAAGAATTAACAAGGTTCAAAAGGCCTGTCATTATGGGAGATCTATGTTTGTGCAAAGAACGGAGTCGTTACACCACTAAATGGTTAGAGGAAGCTATGTTTGTGTAAAGAAGGGAGTGGTCTCACCAGTAAACAAAGTTTGTGCCAAAGAATGTGTGTTGGTTTTTTTGTTTGTCCATATTTGGTCAACAGTTCATCCATGAATAGTAGTTGGTTGATGAATCAATTGTGTGAAATTTTTTTGTTTCATGAAAGTTGATAGTTCTTTGTTGTTGTTGCTTTTCCTCATCATTGCTCGACTGCCTTTTGCTTGATGGCATCATCGCTTTCTACTACCGGTACTTACCATTCTTAATTTAACTAAGGTTGCACTTCCCACGACCTCTTGTTATAACAATTAGTCAATGAGATGCTTTGACACCACCTACAAATATCATGCTCGCTCTTGCATTGGTAAGTTCCTTTCTAGGCCTTAACCTAGGGGCCAACACCCATGTTTAGAGTTTAAATGTTCATCTTAATCATAATCATATTTAGAGACACCAATTCAATTCTTGCATGCGAGCCATTAGGAAAAAAGGGAGCTCATTTTGGGGCCTTTTACGGTTTGGAAAAATAAGCTCTCAACCAATCAATAGAAGGCCAACGTAATGTTGAAAATTCACGAAAATAAGAGAAAATAGAAAAAAGAAACAATACTTTATGTAAGTACAAGCGTGCTACATTAATGAGGAGATTGGTTTTTTATTCGTAGAAGATCTTTGGACAAGAAGATAGAATCTAAACTGACATTTTATCTGACAAGATCCTTCCCGCTTCCACCTTCCTTTGAATTTTCAAATATTGTGCCGCCTTTCGTGCGAAAGGTCTACCATTCTACACCATTGCCTCATTGTGCAACAACCTTCCTTTTCTAAAACTGCTCCCTTGATCCTGTTTGGCGTAGAGTAAGATGTTTCTCGTCAACTGTCTGTTTGCCCACTTTCTCTTTCTTGAAACTTCAAATTGTTATCTTAGTTACATTACTTTGCTATTGTTATAGATTCAGAAAATCTCCATGGTGAACCAAAACCACGGCCGTTCTTGTGCAAGACGCTCTGTGGATGATAATGCTACGAAGGCAGAATTATACCAAACATCCTTACCCCGTCGACCTGCTTCTTCTATTTCGTCGGTAGAGAATTCAAGTACAGTCAAAACAAAAGGAACTTGGGAAAGGTTTAGTGTTTCGAAAGGAGCATGGGTGCTCATGCAACCTAGCAAAAGAAAAAGACCCCAGACAAAAAACATTTTCTTGGCATCGTGGAAGGGAAGAGTACGAGATTTTAAAATCACCAAAGGGAAGATATCCGTGAAAGAAGTTTTGATTCAGCACGTGTACATGCATAAAGAACTTGTCTTGCGAGACTATCCAAAAAATCTTCCGCAATACAAGCCTAATTGTATATTTTTCTATTGTGGTTTTTTCCTTCATGAGGTGTATGGATTTTTAAGATGAAGCTTTCTCTCTTAACTTATTGACATTCTTGTGTTGTTTTATTTCAGATTTATATCCTTCATCGTATGAGACATGGCAAAACATCGATTGTATTCTGGGATTTATAGATGTTCTGCATGGATCGATAGGAGAACAACAATACCAAGGTCGATGTGCAACAGAGCTAGCTCAATCGGGTATATTTTTTACTGATCATTTTTATCAGTTGCTGGACAAAGCTAACACACATGGTGTATTAATAAAACAAGACCTTCCGGCGTGGAATTCGGTGGATTGGCCTCACCCACATTCTAGTGTTACAGAGGCATATAGGGCGAAGCTTTTTACAGAAGTACAGAAAGCTCTGAGGCCCAATATTGCCACTAGGATAGTAAAATTTTCTTTGTGCATGCCTCTCACAGTTTTTGTAGACTTGTTTAATACCTTTCCAGTAAAGGTTTCAAAAACAATGCTCACAGTTAAAGCAACAAATTCGGCATGCATGCCACAATTTTTGGATAAAGGTTGGGATAAGAAGACATGTAGTTCAGTGTTTTGTGAGGTGGTCCAACCTTCTATGCAACTGAAGTACATGGTTGCATCACAAAATTTTATTTTCTCTTTTTATACAAGCGCAGTCGAATGCTAGGCTCAAAGCTTGTCCCAATGGACCAAGATGAAGAGTCGTTTGGTGCACAAAATAAACTTATTGATATTGATGTTCTTGAGAATGGTGATGTGGTAGCCAGTATCTCGTTAAGAGAATGTTGCTCCCTAGCTCAATTACGCAGTGACATTCTGTTTGAGACTGAAGGTTCTATCTCAAACGACTTTTTATTTATCTACAAGAACAGAAAGGTACACCATCTGATTTATCCTAGTCTCTATAAGCATTGCTATTAGTTTAATTTACCACTCTAATTCATATTGCTTTTTTGCAGTTACTCAGAAGAAGAGAGAGCTCGGTTAAATGCAAAGACATAGAAAATTTTAAAATTGAGATCACACATACTCCATAAAGAAAGGTTTTGTATTCAATCAAGTAAGATTTTGTACAGAATTGTTTAGCTGAATCTGTAGAACATATTTCTAACATCCATTTTCTATTTATGTACAGTTTCATCCAGAGGCTACTCTACATTTTCTGGAGGATCTTCTCTCTGCTGCTCCATCCTGTCCGTGCTCCATCCTGTCTCCTCCACTGCCCCAGAAGCCTCTCTTTGCTGCTTCTCCACCTTCTCCTCAACATCAGCAGCAGGTCTTTGCTCCTGTGTCTGCTCCTCCTCAGCACTCTGTGATTGCTCCTGTGGCTTCTGGTCCTCAACATCAGGTGCTTCATATGTGGGATCAAGGTGTATGACACCTTCTTGTACTTTAGAGCTTTCACCCAGCTCCACAGTAGCTGCTACAATAGGTTTGGGGGAGGCATAGCTCAAAAACCTCAAAATTGTATGAGCTCTAAAATTATGTACATAGTTGGGGCTGAAGCTATCCTCTTTCATCTGCAATGGCAGAGGATAATTTAGAACACTTTGTATCATTATGAATTATATTCAAGCTAAATGAAAAGTATTTTTCCTTACCAGATCTGGCTGTTCCTTTTCAAAGTAGCTTGAAAGTATATATTTTGCATTGATCAGCACCCTCCATCCACAACTACTTGAATCATTTTGTTGTGGTGTCTGTACAGTTAGAAAAAAATGTTAGAAACTGTGAGCATCAGCACAAAACAAAATTATTCAATAAGTTCAAAGACATAGCATTTAATAGACTTTTTACCTCTAGACTTAATGGCTCTATTGAATCCAACAGAGAGACATTTGGAGGACAATGATCCAATGCATCTAATAGCCTTCTAATACAACTGCAATATGTATAATTTAGTTAGTATGGTATCAAAATAATGAAGTTTTGAGTTCAAAAAGCACACACAGTACTTACAATTTCAGCTCTCTGTGTGTGTTTTTTAGAGAGTTGAATAGAAAGCATTGCTTCTGCTGGATGTCAATAGACACAAAACTCCAATGGTCACTGCATAAGGAAAAAAGCATAAGCAAATGAAAGGCTACAAGAGTTCCCAATATTAAAGAAGAATCTTAAAAGAAGTAGTCACCCACATACCTGCTATGATATGGAAGTAGCAAAATGTCAATTACTTCAAAATTGCAGTGTTTGAACCAGCTGGAAATACTCATGGGAGTCTCTTTTGCATCTCTTAATCTAGAAGAAATGGCTGGATCAACAATATGGACTGTATGTTGTACAGAGGGATGAAGCTAGCTTCTCATCATGCTGCATAGGATCAGAACATAATTAGGGTAGGTTATAAAAGAGTTACAAGGAGGATTGATTTGCAAAAAATGTAAAATTTAAAGACACTTACTAGAGCATTGCAAGAATGATAGTATTTGAGCAATACTCATTCTTGTTAGCCAATGCTGCTAAGCATTGTTTTGTCAAATCAAAATCATTGACTGAAACTTCATCCTCAATATGTACAACTACATCAGGGCCCAGCTCCTTCAACCTTCTATGTATGTGTAGCTCCTTCTTTCCAGTTTCCACATCTATAACAGATTTTGTTTCTTTTACTTGCTGCTTCAGTGAGTCCTCATAAGCAGCCTTCCCTCTGGTGTTCTTTGAGTGTGTTACCTCAACAACCTTTACCTCATCAACCTTGACCTTCCTTGTAGGTGGAATTAGCAATATATCTCTCATTTTGATGTCCTGCCATTCCACAGGATGAACCAGCTTGTCATATCTCCATCTCACTCTGGACAAAGTGTTGAAATATTTGGCCATCAAAGTCACCCTGTGAGCATGGGCTGCTACAAGCATTGCATCCTCAAAATATTTCTCCAAGTAATCCTCTGCCATTTCCTGCAAGGAAAGAATGGCAGTTCTATTCCACCTGAACCCAAGGTTCCAACTGTCACAAATTTCTCTCACCAGTCTTTGAAAGGGTGCTTTGGGTATTGCAAAACCTATGGCTTTCTGTTGCCTCCTTATTTCCCTAAGCACACCTGCACCCTTATTCAATCTTTTGGCCTTTTGCTTGAGCAAGCTCATTGGCTTACCCTTCCTGCCATGTGAAGCTCTTCCCTTTGGAGGCACACTAAACTTCTTGGAACCTGTCCCAGCTGCTGTTGCTGCAAGACCTGGTCCTTTGCCAACTTGCCTTGCAGTTGATTTGGTTCTTGCCATCACTCTGAAAAACTGCATACAAAGGATTGGAAAGAGATCAAAGACATGAAGAACATGTTCTAACAAAGAAAAGGCAATCACAGGGGTGGTAGAAGCCAAATAGAGAAATTTGCAATAAAATGCGATATGAGCAGTTTGGAATTTCAAACAGGTCCACATCGCATTTTGCTGCAAATTTTTTAAATGAAATGCTGGTGCACTCCTACAGTGATTTCTATGTTTCTCCAACCAAATACAGTATGAATGGAGGTCATGCAAGAAGATCACATGCAAATATCACACTTGAAGATCTGCATTCCTTCAGTGATTTCTCTGTCTTGGTTTGAGCCTATGCATTTCCATACAGGATGTAATTTTTCTATTTTAGGCAAGAAGATTGCAGAGACTAAGGGGAGTCACAAAACCAGACATGTTCTCACAAAGAAAAGGCAATCACAGAGGTGGAAGAAGCCAAATAGACAAATTTGCAATAAAATGCGATATGAGCAGTTTGGAATTTCAAACAGGTCCACATCGCATTTTGCTGCAAATTTCTGAAATGACATGCTGGTGAACTTCTACAGTGATTTCTTTGTCTCTCCAGCCAAATACAGTATGAATGGAGTTTATGCAAGAAGACTACAGCTATGGAAGTCAAAAAACCAGAACATGTTGTCACAAAGAGAAGGCAATCACAGGGGTGGAAGAAGCCAAATAGAGAAATTTGCAATAAAATACGATATGAGCAGTTTGGAATTTCAAACAGGTCCACATCGCATTTTGTTGCAAATTTTCTAAATGACATGCTGGTGCACTCCTACAGTGATTTCTATGTTTCTCCAACCAAATACAGTATGAATGGAGGTTATGCAAGAAGATCACATGCAAATATCACACTTGAAGATCTGCTTTCCTACAGTGATTTCTCTGTCTTGGTTTGAGTCTATGCATTTCCATACAGTATGTATTTTTTCTATTTTAGGCAAAAAGATTGCAGAGACTAAGGGGAGAACCCATTGTTACTGACCTGGAGTCTATCTGTGGATGTGCTGTGCTGCTGAGGAGTAATCTGTGCTGAGGATGATTCTGTGCTGCTGGACAAGATGCTGATGCTGCAGAGTATGGAGGTAGGGAGGCAAGAGAGCAGAGACTGGAGGGCAAGAGTTCTAAAACAGGATACCACAAAGAAGTGCAAATAGAATTAAAGAATCACTAAATCCCACACGTGTGGAATCTAGTCGTTTTTCACACGTGTGGATGGGACCCAGATCTCTTGGAGTTTGAAATCTGGCACGTGTGAAAGTACACTTTATTCCTTGGAACTTGTGCCATTCATTATTTCATCATGAATACCACAACCACTTTTCCCTCCCCTGGATTCCAATCTCTCATCCCTGCCACGACTCTCTCCTGATCCTTTCTCTCTGATCCTTTCCTACCCAGCACACTCCATCCAGACTGCAACCTGCCTGAAGACAGTACTGCCAGATCTCCAGGTTACCTAGAGTGCAAGGTTCAAGCTAGAGAAAGAGCAGGAGATTTACCAGTGCAACTCAATCAGCATGGAAAAGGAAAAAAAAGGTCAGAGTTCTAGTTTGGTTTCAATGTTTTTCAACATTTATTTCTTCCATCCATTGGATTTTTTATGTCCCAATGTCTTCACTCAGCTCCATCCTTCTTCCACAATGTGGTAAATCACCCAGAAATTAGATTGTAGGTTGATATGAATAGAAACAAGAAATTTGCAACAAAATGCGAGGAGAGTGGTTTGGAATTCTCTAAACAGCCCATATCGCATTTTGCTGCAAATTCCTGTTATGGACTCCTTGCTCATGAAAATTTTCATTCATTCCATTTTTTCTCTTGCATATGAGATCATAGTGTCCAGGAATCACTGAAATGAACCAAGTGCTTGATTTGACATGCACATGAACAGAACTTGAGAATTTGCAACAAAATGCGAGGAGAGTGGTTTATAGTTCTCTAAACAGCCCATATCGCATTTTGCTGCAAATTCCTGTTGTTGACACATTCCTCATGAATAGTATCACTCATTCCATTATTTCTCTTGCATATGAGATCATAGTGTCCAGGAATCACTGAGATGAACCAAGTTCTTGATTTGACATGCACATGACCAGAATTTGAGAATTTGCAACAAAATGCGAGGAGAGTGGTTTACAATTCTCTAAACAGCCCATATCGCATTTTGCTGCAAATTCCTGTGTATTATTTGTTTCTCACTTCTACCTCATTAATTTGCTATCTTTAGCCCTGTGGAAATCTTCCTTGATGATGAGAAATGTTTTTGTTTTGGAACAGCTGGCTCCCAGGCCCCACCTTTCAAGAGGAAGCTGGACTTTTCTGCTGCTATAATAAAACCACAGCAATCACCAGGTGAGTGATGAGATGTCATGAAGGAATTATCTGGTGATATACAATGCATTCACTGATTGCATATGTCAGCATATAGAATTCATAGTATATAATTTTTTGAACAGGCAAAAAGAAGAGGCTGGAGCAGAGTGCTGATTCTTCCATCAAAAAACAAATGGAACCAGAAGAGGACAGTTCTCCAGATTTGCTCCTATTTGAGTTTCTTCACAAATGCAAGGCTCAGAGTAACTTCCATTTATACCACAGTATTTTCAACATGGAGTTCTCAATGAGCTCTGTACTGGAGCAACACAAAGATTTTCTTTCAGACTATTGGGATGCCTTCAAAGAATTGACAGAGGCAGGAAGAATTGTGGGAGGTGAAAAGGTTTTTGTGCACATTAATCATATTGTCTCCAATGACAGGCTGAGGTACCATGTGAGCAGAAGATTTGACAGCCTGCCTGATCACTATAAATTCAACTGTACTTTGCACACCAGAAAGTGCAGAGTGCTGGAGGAGAGCATGGGGTTTCTCATGTACATTGTCTTCAGTCAGGAGTCTTTGGATGAACAAGGGCAGGAAACAGAAGAAGAAGACACATCTGAAGCTTCTGAAAAGGAGGATGTTTCTTTGGGCTCTGAAATGGCAGAGCAAGAAGAAGATATCAACCTTCAGGATGAGGGGCTGCAAGTGGCTACTCTTGACCTTGTTCAACTGAGGAAAAAAACTCTGAGGGGAGCAGAGCCAGTTGAAGATTTTGATGTTCAGAGCAGCAACTATGCAGTGCCCATGCTTCCAGGTGTGTTGATTGGTGGAAAGGATTATGTTTTCCTCCATGATATAGAGTGTATGTTTGATTTGAGGGAGGACTATGCCATTTCCCTTATTGCCCAGGCTTCAAGGCTTGACAAGGAGGTTGGCATAGAGGATGACCAATCACTTCTGGCTTTGGAAACAATGTTTGATCCTGTAGAGGCCCTTTCATTTTGTTTCAAAGAGGCTGAAAAGTTCCAAGAGCCAGATGAAGCTGCCTTCCAGCTCACACAGGAAGCTATGAATCTCTCAGCTCTATACACAGAAAAGACTAGAGAAGAGGCTGTACAAGAAGGGAGAGGGATAAATCTTTGGAAAGATGAACTGCTTGTTGCTTATGAAAATGAGAAGGTACTTCAAATCATATACTTTGACTTTTGCTTAACTTTAGTTTTGTAGGTTGTGTATTGTCTCACTCCAATCCTTTGATATGTTGCAGCTACAAATTGAGGATGACACATTCCTCTAGAGATCAAGTGGAAGCAGGCAGGTTGGGTTTCGCAAAATGTCAGGCCTAGCTCATTATATTCATGATCTAGGCAGTGCCAAGATCTTGATTTACCATAGGCAGTTGAGCAACAATGGAGAAGCCATTGTTTACTTCCTAAAATGTTTGTCCAGGGCTTTAGGTGGACATGCTCTTTCATGGCAAAAGGAAAAGATCATTTTGATAGAGAGGTTGTCTGCCATAGATATATTTGGAGATTATGTGAATAAGCGGGCCTCTAGGGCCGCTTACTTTTTGTCTTACACTTCTTATGCATTAGCATGTGGTGTTAAGGACCCCAAATATCTGGACGGCTATGGAAAACACCAGCTTGTAAGGTTTCGAGAGCCACCCATGATTGCATCAGGCCACACAGTCCAAGAAGAGGAACAGGTGGAGAGAGCTGAAGAAAAGGATAAAGAGACAGTCGACATCAAGCCAATAAAGAAGAAAAAGACTCCAATCAAGATCAAAAAGAGAGTTCCGATGAACAGGCCCTTGGAGAAATAGGATTTAGTCATCGAATATAGCACAAACATTATATTAAATTTGAACTGATTTGTATAAAGTCTTTGATATCTGGTATGATCTTGTATAAATGATTAATAAGTTGATGATGAAATGATTTGTACATTTACATAGAGTGGTGTCGTTAAATATTAAATGAACAATATATTGAAATTGTAAACAAATTGTATTAAGTTCAGATCATATGTTTCACATTGAAATTTTTTTCATGCATAACACCAAGAGTCACTTGTTCCACTAAAAAAATTTCTATTGAATGAGTTTGAAAACATGTGGACATAACCCCAATAAGTTACAAATGAGTCCTATTCATGTTTACTTGTCCATTTATGGTTTCTAAATATCTTCGATTCCCTCCACTGTCTATGTCTCTCTGCTGCAATTGAATTGTCTAGAGCTTGTCTTCGTCTTTGCTTTTGGGCTAGAAGAAAAGCAAGCTTGATTTTGGAGCTAGCAACTTTTCTTTTAGCATGCAGCCTTTGTAGTATGCCTCGGTAAAACCATTGGAAGACTTCCTTCAGACTATTCGCCTTCTGACTCCCTCCATAGTGTTGTGTGTGTCTAAAAAATGCATTACGTGCCATGTAGTGAGACTTCTCCATGCCTTGGGTAGACCAAATAGCTGGGCATCCATACTTTTTGACAAAATAGGGAAGGTGGTTGTATATGATATGCTGTAAGACATAAGAATGCATAGTAAGTAATAAAAAAAAGAGGATCACACTTAAGTAAAAGAAAAAGATAGAACCTTACCATGTAGTGAGTTATATTGCAGGCTGTCCACGCGTCTTTCATTGACTTCCCAAAATGTTTAATTGCCTCCTCAAAGTTCTTGTAATCACTCTTTGTCCATGTTACTTTGTCACAGAACATGAAGAGTTGATCAAGAGACCTCCACACCTCTGCCTTCCTATTTCGTGCTTCCCCATCTGCCTCATGATCTTTCACAGCATTATGGACTTGCTTCCACAATCCATAATTAATCTTTGAAACTGCTCTACCTTGCCTTACTTGCTTACTGTGTTTGGGTCGAGACAAGAATCTTCTTGCCTTAACACCACCAATAGAGGGCTTGATTGGTACCTCCTTGCCATTGGTAGACTTTTTAAAATCCTTTGTGATTTGAACATCTCCTCCATGCAGACCTATATCGGATAACACTTTTTCCAATGCTTGAAGAGCATCCTTTCTATTTTTTTCGGGACGGAGTTTCCAAGCAAATCCAATATATAAAAATACCAATTTCTCAATAATTCGACATAGACCATGCAATGTGCAGATGTGAACATTACATAGTGGAATGTCCAGAATGGCCTTGAAGTCAGGGTCAACTTTATCTCTATTAGGTGCTCTCTTCCACCATTTTGAATCCATTACTTGAGCTGATTCTTTGCAGTAAAGACAAGGAGACTTTGAGTTGCCTCCTTTACTAATGTTATACATGCACTTAAGTGTTTTAAGATCCCCGGCCATGTGCCACTCTACTTGAAAATCACCTTTTCCTGCAACATGGAGATTCTCGCCTTGCACTTGTCTTTTGATTATTGTTGGTATTTCTGTGTGATGAAACACCCAATCTAGTGTTTCATGGTCTTCGGTCTTCACCTGTGAGATTATAGAAAACAAAAGTATTACTATATCAGATTTGAAAACAATGACCAAAATCAAGTATAAAACAGCCCATGATCATACCTGGAACGAGCCTAACCACCATATGTGTTTCTCTGACTGCACACTAAAATACTTCGAACTCGCTTCAGTCAATGATGTATCAATCGCTCCATTCATCAATGTAATAGTAACTCTTTCCATTTTCTTTTCCTTTACAACCTCACACTCATCCAGTTTGATAACAAATTTCAAAATGCCTTTGCACTCCTCAAATGTTATTCCATAAAACTCGACCATTCTTTTTTGAAGTTGTTGCAGATCTAAAAATATATTGTTCCAAGGATCATACACAGTGGTTCCTTTAACACCATGAAATATTTCTTCAATATGGATATACTGCCCAATAAATTCATCTATACTTTCATTCAAATGACCTCTTATCCTCCACACAGTTGCTGGATTTGGCAGTAAAACTCGTTTAATCCTTTGATCTTTCAAAGTTGAGGATATCGCATGGAAAATCGAACTATATCCCTTCCTGCTAACTCCACTAACATCAAGAGCCTCTTGGATTATAGTGCCATCAACTTGATTATTGGATACAAAGTCCTCTACAACATTGCGTTTGACTGTTTTGTATTTTTTTTCCTCAATCAAACCTTTTGCTACACTGCAAGAAAGCAATCCTTTCATTTGTTTAACAGGAAGAAGGTTCGAGTCCATATTTTCTTTTGCAGGCTCCAATAATTTCCTGTAATAACAACATTATATGACTATATTATTCAGCACCTCCATTCTTATTTTGCGACAATCAACGAAATAGATATAGTCTGGAAGAGAGCCTTTTTGAGTATACAAAATGATAAATTTCAATCTAACCTTGCTTCCTGAATTCGTCGCTTGCATCCACCAGTCCCAGCCTTCAAATTTGCAATGTTTTTAATCTTCCTGCTACGTTGTCTGTCTCCAAGCACGGTTCTCTTCTTTCTTGCTCTTGTCAATTCTTTTTTACTCTTTGAATGCTCCTCGATTTCATTCTACAACTGCTGCTCCAATTTTGCATGAATGGCTATCTCCTCCATCTTGGCCCCCTTTTCTTGTAGGTACATCATTTTATACGTTTCCGCAAATGCAGACTGCGCTGAAATATAACCAAGAAGTCCATTTTGTCCATCGCCGGCAAACCTCAGTAATGTGGTGGGATTGACAAATGGAGGTGTAGAGTTTTTTACTTGACATTTTGGATATATGCTTCCGTCGCACCATAAGTCAATATGTTGAAGCCCTTCTCTTCTCATATTTTCCCGCTGTTGAGCATTCAGCACCGTATCCTTTCATCTTTTTTGTGTTGGAGCATATTGTTCTTCCAAGTCGATGTGAAGATGGTGTAATCGCTTCTTCTCAAATAGTGACTCACTAGTATCGGCCATTTTTTGTGCTCCTCAGGTTGCGAAGTTTGTTTTTCAATCTCATAGTCGTTTTGTAACATGAATCGTGGAAGTGTGGCGGTATCCATGTGAATATTTTGAAAACTTGCAATCACTAAGTTCAGTGATGGACTCTTAATGAAAGACCTGCACACGTCGGCCAAAGAGATGCGGAATCTTTGGTAAACAGAAAAAAATCTAAGAGGATATTTAATACAAAATCGTGTGAGTCAGACAAAAGATTATCTTATTCCTTTTTGAATTGATAGTTCTGTAGTCCTTACTGACAAATCTGAGCCACGTTTCCGTATTTTACTATTTTTGAGGTCTTTTAGGAGAGAAATAAATCAAAAAATAGTGAATTTCTTACAGGGCCCCAAAATGAGTTCCCTTTTTCCCTAATGTTGATGGCAAGGTGATCTTGCAAAGTGAAGTGACCTTTAATCTTGCAGCTTCAATCTTCCACACCCACATGGAATGGTCTGTCACTTTGCAGTATTCGTCTCTATGTTTGTAGCATGCCCCCAACTTTAATTGGGTTTTTGTGGATGAGAATTCAGTCTGAGTGTGATTATTTTGCTCTATATGGGTATTTCTTCTATCTATTGTGACACTAATGTACTATTCTCCACAACCGTAGTACCATAACGCAAGTGAATCAAGAGTATGGAGGTTCTCGAACATGTCACATGAGTGCCCAACTTGGCTAAAATTTAATTGTCCATCATCATAATCCTATTTAGATCCACCATCAATTTAATTCTTGCATGCAACTTGGCCATCTTGCAAAGTGAATGACCCTCAATCTTCACACTTACATGTTTTGGATGGTTATTGTGGCATAATCCTTCCAAATTTGTGAGTCTAGAAGCAACTAATCAACCATCACTCATGTGTTTAGTTCATACTACCTACTAGCATTTCTCATTGTGCATATCGAAGGACGTGAAGGATTGTATTTACAAGATGGGCGATCTTTTGAGGTACTTCACACTATACAAAATGTGAAGCATATCAATGCTTGATGCAAGGTTTTCATATTGCTAATATGGTACTACGTGCAATATTTTCTTTGTAGGTATGTGAGCTCAAAGGAAATAGATCCCACCACGCTTGAGGATGCTCAAGTTATGTCAGTTGAGGTGGTTTGTTTAGTGGAGGAGACCTTTCCACATTCTATTCTCACAAGCCAACTACATCTCATAGTGCATTTGGTTGATGAGATTGCTATATGCGACATTGTACATGCACGATGATTATTCTTCCTCGAGCATGTCATGAAGACCTTGAAGGATTTCGTGAGGCAAAATGCAATGCCTGAAACTACTAGCATGGCCGAGGGTTGGTTGGTACAAGAGTCACTTGTATATATTTCTGAGTTTCTTGTCTATGTGGATAGCTCTCTTCCACAACTATGGAGAGATGAAGAAGACCTAAGGATGACCTCTATTGTAACTCAAGGGAAAGGATGGAGCAAAGTAATGGATACGGAGTTGCTTAATAATCTTAACCTCTATTGCATGCTTAATAGTGATGTGATGAAAAGATGGGTGACAAGATATGAGGATGCAAAGGCAAGAAGACAAGGAGAAAGGGCCCTCTTTTGTACACACCATGGATCTTGTGTGCCATACCCTAAGCATCTAAGACCACTTCTAAAGGATATTCATGTTGATTGGCTACTTGATCCATTAGGCATCCTATTCGCAATATTGCTTCTCTTATTTACTGCTCCATCACGTCTCTACTTCACCACCACCTCGCCACTATCAGCTCCCCTTCTACTTCACCACCACCTCTCCATCAGCTCCTCTTCTACTTCACCACCACCTCGCCATTAGATCCCCTTCTACTTCACCTCCACCTCTCCATCAGCTCCCCTTCTACTTCACTACCACCTTGCCACCATCAGCTCCCCTTCTACTTCACCACCACCCTCCATCAACTCCCCTTCTACTTCACCACCACCTCGCCATCACATCTCACTACTTCATCATCAGCTCCCCCTCTATCTCACCACTGCCTTGCCATAAGGTCTCTCTGCTTTGGCATCAACTCCCCCTCCTCCTTCTTGCTTCGTCATCATCAGCTCCTCTTTTTGCATCGTCATCAATTCCCTTCTGGCTACCACCTCGCCATCCGCTTCTACTTGATAGCTTGTCCCTTCTTCATGCTTGAGAAGAAGCGAAGTATAAGACACAGTTACCCAGAGTTAAGCTCTTCACCCCTTTTTATACGTCATACCTATTACGCCACGTTTCAAAGTGATGTATAGTACATTTACTAATATGGAAGGATGATCATGGCCATGCATGGAGGTGATGATGATCGTGATACAAGACAGGAGGACAAGCATGAGATAGGAGATACAGATATTTAGGCCATTACCCATGAGGACGAGCCTGCCATTGGTGATGTTGATTTCAATGAGCACAGTAGCGCAAGTAGTAGTGGGTTGAATGTATTTGTAAATCTCCACATTGGTTTGGATATTGAAGCAGATAGTTTGGCAAGGGTTAATCTCATTGAGGATGAGATCGAGAACCGTAGCCCATCATTGTATCATTCAAATTTCTTATATATTGGCAAAACTATTTTATATATTGTCTCATTCGCCTCACCTCACTTAATTTTTGTATATGTGCATCTGGCAAAAATCATATTATGGTGTGTGACGCATGCATAGCATTGATATTTTTATTAAATTAGGTAATTTGGTAATCATGGGCAATGCTTTGCAAGCCATGATGCACATTTATCAGCATGCAGTAAAATTTCAAACTCTATTGCTCATTTGTAAACACGTCTAAATGTGTGTCTATTATATAGTGTAGACGCGCTATTTAACACATTCGTTTTAGATGCATCACTAACTGCGCCAATAGGCACGCCCGTATTTTCATTAACTCTATCAGTGCTTATAGACACGCCTGCTATTTTTTGTGTTTACTGAGCGCATCTATGGATGCGTTGTGTTATTGTGCCATGATTTAGGGATCATCCTCATGGTTAAAACAATAAGCTTGATGATTTGAAGAATATATTTTGCATGTATTATTGGTTTCCTTATAGTAAACTAATGTTCTTACTCTACTACAATTTTCATTTCCCTTAAGCTTTAGTATAATGTGAAATAAGGATGTTGTAAATGTAGTGGATGTTCTTGCAAACAAAGTGAATATTCTTCAATGTATAGGTTTACAATGTAATTTTTATAGTTTGTGGCTGAGTAGACAGAGCTATACTTGAGATTTATGACTAAGAATATTGAGGTAGAAGTAATAGCTCTGATATGTCAAGAGACTCAAAGATAAGAATGTGTATTCTAAGAGGCCAACTACACAATCTCACTTTGATCACAACAAATGTAGTATCCCTGCATAGAGAATTTATTCACCTATCATTGGACATCAATGGAAAAAAATGCTACTTTGCAAATAGATAGCACTGCCTTTCATGAATGACAACTAGAAAGAAACTAGAATGAAGACTTGTGAAGTTTCAAATGGAGTAGTTAATAGAAGAAAGTTCTCTTGAGGAGATTGATCACTCAAAATAGTGGTCCTATATGAACTACATGATACACATTCTTATGTCTAGATATAGGTCATCAACCTTAAAGGTGGAGGCCTTCCATACGATAATTTATAGTATACAATGGATTTCCTTGATGTTTTCAAGCATTGAGTAATTCAAGAGATGGATAATTTGCATTCTAGCCATCTTTCTTGTGCATGTGATGGCATTGATGGTTTATCTGATGGTGTATATATGAACCTTAGTTCAAAAGTGCTTAGTATGTGCAATTTTCATTTGGACACCCTTGTGACTCTTTTTTTAAATAGATCAATCGTATTTCAATGAAAAAAAAATACCCCCATAGCCATAATCATCACTACACTCATTATAGTAGATTTAAATATGCATTTTCTAGCATAATTCATTGAATGAAGATCACACTTTTCATCACAAGTCATATGTTCCACCTTTAACTTGAAATTGTAATTTCTTTTCATGAATTACAAACTTGTAATTTCTTTTTACTTGTACATTTTTTATTTTCTTTCAACTAGTAACTACTATATAATGCCTTGCCAAGTTGCAAGCTTGCTTAAAGCTTTTCAAAAGCTCCTTGTTAAATCCATTGTGATGCACTAACTAAAGGAACATCCTTAGCATGGTTTTCCAAGAATCTATGCAATTCAAATCCATCCTCCAATGAATTCATGCAACTGTGAATCATATATTCCTTGTAATTGGTCAAATGAATCATGTTGATGTATTCAACTAAATCATCCAGTTTAAGGTGTTTAAAATTGTGACCTTGAACATATGATGTCTTTCTTTGGTGATTTATAGAGATTATCATGCGTGGTCTTCTATACAGTTCCTGAACATTGTCTAGCTAGAAAGTTCTACCATATTCTCCTTTACAAGAAAATGTATTTATGTTTCCACCACCTACTCTTATTCATGCGTAGGAGCCAAAATACTTCCTCCACTTGTAAGAGACCTCAATCGATGTCTCATGTCAATTCATTAGCTACTATCTCCATCTAAACACCTACAAATACACTTGAATAGACCCAAGCCTATCTTATCCCCCTTTATTCGTCAAACTTTGCAAGATTAATCTATGTTTTGAAAACTAAGATCTAGATGACATGTGAAGCAAATTTAAAAAAAAAAGATTAGTTACAGTAGTTGTATAAAGTTAATTCTGAAATATGGCCATCCTCTCTCTCTCTCTCTCTCTCTCTCTCTCTCTCTCTCACACACACACACACACACACACACACACACACACACCCACACACACACACATGCACACATGTAGGTACGCATGCATGCGCACACACACACATGTACGCATGCATGCACATACACACACATGTGCATGCACACGTACGCATGCATGCACACACACACACGTGCATGTGCACACACACACACACACACACACACACAAGACTATAATCTTCCAATACTTGTAGATACTTCCAATTCAAAGAAATTCGCAAATAAGAGGAAGATAGCATGTTCCAAGCTATTTTGGATTTAATGAAGGAGGACCCTATAAGAGTAGTGCAACAAGCAACACGTGGATACATTCATCTAAGAATACCATTCAAAGATCCAAGAAAAAACTAAACTCGGTAAAAGAAAGAAACTAATCAAAGGTGGCAGTTATCACTAGGAATGGTAATAATTGGCATGTATTTCCCTTGGAGATCTAGGAAATCACAAGGATGAGGTAGAATACTAAGGGATGTAGAAAATATCTAAGAGATTTGATGTTCTTCTTCATATTATTAGAAAATTAAAATGAAGTTAATGGCATGGGTAATTTAAAGTATTATAAGCTTAATGCCTCTAAGATTCATTCTTTTTAATTACAAGAAAATAAATTCACTTGTGGCAAATTATTCTTCAATTAGAAACTTGTTAGAAATTAGAAAGTGTCATAATGTAAAAGTAAGTAACACGTTTTGAAGCAGCGATCTCCACTACCTCCCATAAAGTTAGCTCAATAGTGAGTGCCACAACTTCTTGTATTGCCAGCATATATGTTACTGCTTGAACCTCTTTTAAACATGTGCCTCTATTTTAACATATGGTTTGGTTGCTCTTGTAGGGATCCAAGCATAACCCACGCTGGCAGTATAATAAGGCTTTAAAGAGATGCACAACTCGTCTTCAAGATCTTAGTCTCAAAATCATCAGCCTCAAGTAGAAGAATGGAGAAAGCCTAAAACGAAACGAGTACAAAGCAAAACATAGGGGTAACTCAAAATGCTTAGTACACTTAGGATACCCTCGTGAAATCATAAGTAAAGCCCTACCGAAGTTGCAACATATGTACTCCACTAGCACTCATGTATATGAAGTCTTCTCCTACCTATAAAAGTATTTGCAAGTCGGATTTTTTAGGAGCTTCTTGTCCACATGTGTGTGTGTGTGTGTGTGTGTGTGTGTGTGTGTGTACTCTTGCACATGATAGTGAGCATATTGAACACACCTATTTACGTTAACATTCATTAGTCAGACTTTAATGCTTAGAAAATTGAAGGGGGATCATGAATGGCATATAGAATTTTGGAAATGGAAATATTGCTCCACCTCTCTCAAATAATTTAGTGATGATTATAAATGATTACGACGTACCTACGTCTAAGTGAATATGCACATGGTAGAATGGAAAAACTTATGGGGATACTAGATGTTAGTGGTGAGACAGATAAACAATAAGAATTTCGCTTTGCAAAGAGAATCATCTTTTAACGAAGAAAGTAGATAAAGGCTAAATGATGTGACTCTTTGAAAGGAGGTTGGTACTAAGCTGCTTTGGCTTCGTAAGAGTGTTTATAAGAAAAGGAGGTCCGTGAAAGCTGGAATCTGGATCGAGGACTGCAGGACACCGCGGAAAACGAAGGCACGCTCACGTACTTGGATAAGCTCACCCCTTGCTCATTCTCTGCTCTTCAGTTTTATCGTTCATCTCGATTCTCTGCTACAGTCTCCTCGCTTCCCATGGGTGAGATTTCGTACAAGCAAAAATGGTACAGTTTCAGTCCTCAGTTATGCAATGCATGCGCCGTCCGGTGACCGAATGTCATGATGCCTCCTTTTGAGCAAGCGCAAACATGCTCGTGACTAGATGGCTCCGATTCGCTCCCTTGTTACTAAAGAGAAACTGTTGGGAGTCAGGAGCATGGCTACCGTATCGCGGTGAGTCCTCAGTCCAATACAAGGAGGGGATGGTCACGCTTAACGAGCCTGTGAAGTAAGCTGGTACTGCTGCAGTTTGAGAAGATAGACAGCTACATTCCTGATTCTGTACATGGGACGACAATATATTGCGAGAAAATGGAGAGTGTGCATAGTCCGTGTGAATATCGACGTCCAAAGTCTGCTAGAATTACCTTGGTAGTAGATGCGGAAAAGACGCCAATGGGTTGACTGGGTGAGACAAAATGATGGCATTCCCATGCAGTTGGGTTGCATGGGTCAAAATGGGGATGAGAAACAGATATTAGACATCATTAGAGAGTCATTGGGGATTGGGGCAGCGAGCGCGACCCGGAGACGGAGTCAATAGAGTCGATGAAGTCTTCGAGAAAAGCTATGGCTTTTGGTGCGAAGTTCGAATACTGGAAAAAGCTGGTTGCGCCGATGGAATCGAATGGTGAGTTGGGTGGGCGGCAGAAATATATACTGGAACGTACACGCGCTGACGTTCGCTCTATATTTATATGAGCTCTGTGGTTTGTGGTTTGTGGTCTGTAGAGGCTGAGCTCATTTCCTGGCATGTATGTATATTGGGGTTCGCCAAAGCAAATACAGGGGGAGACAAAGACCAAAGTTTTATTTGGAAAAGCTGCAGCAATACTGCTGCGCACTGAAGAATCACAGGTTGGCCATCACGGCAAAGCACCCTCTAAAGTACGCCAATCCCAGTAGGGCTGAAATTCCACCCTCGCTGCATATTCACCTTTCTTTTTGAAAAGATGGTGGGAGATCCACAACGGCCAGCGTGAGCCTTACGTTTGGTGAACCCTAAAATTACAACTTAGAACTAAAAAACAACATGGAAAATCATACTAACCAACAAGGCTATGAAACTTGTTTTCTTTATTTTCAAATGTTAAAAAAAAACCAAACTCAGCTATTCACATATAACATCTCATTACAAACGAAGAGCTCTTATAAGATGCTATAACAAAGGGTAGTAAAGACCCACCTTTATCTTGCTTTTTTCATATGTGACTACCATGCTCTCCGCGATGGACACTAGACATTCCCTTTAAGTTTAGGAGTGTTGAGGGTCCCTAGTTACTTTCCTCCCTAGTAGTTTGTATAGATATTTTAAAAAGTTGTAACTCAACACATAGCCATTAGATAGGTCCTAGTTACTTTCCTCCCTAGTAGTTTGTATAAAATTTTTAAAAAGTAGTGACTCAACACATAGCCATTACATAGGTCCTTCAAATATTAACAAAAGAATAAAACATATAGTTAAATCTCACATTCACACTTAACATGCAGAGTTAATTAGTCACATAGGCAGAAGCCAGCTTCACGTGCAAAAACTAATGCAAAAGGAAGAAAGGAGGAAGAAGATGACTTGATGGGTCATGTCGGTAGCATAAAGACAATCAATGACACACACAAAGGAGATAGGCAATATAATAACTAGTCATGACTATAATTTCAATTATAAATAAGTAATAAGGTATGGAAAAAAGAAAGGACGACAAAATCAAAACAATGTAGATGGAATTTTTTCAATTTCGCAGCATGAAAATTTAAATCTATCTTGCAAATGGGTCCCTAATTGATTTAAATGGATTTTCTTTTTGAGGGACACTTTAAAGTATTTGCTTGAGAGTATTCATTTATTTTATAGCTTTATTGAAGTTGCATAGTCTAAGAGACAAGATATCCTTGCCCACCTTTAAATTTTTGGGTATCTGTGAGTTAATAAATGAAGACGATTTGCTACTACAAAGGATGATCTTTGTTGTTAATGAGGGTCACACAACCTTATGTTTCCCTTTGATAGGTATTCCTTTTAGACTATCATATCATGTCAAGACCCCACAAACAAAAGCACTACGTATAAAAATGCCAAAAAGCAACAATCCTTCATTGTATATTTTGTCTTCAAGTTGAATCCTCTATCTATTTATGATTAATCAATCTTATTGAGAATCTTCACTAATCTCCTCTATTTTTTGATTGATAGAATCATAGAAAGATACAAGTCAAGAAATCTTGCATAAAGTAGGCCTATGAAGGGGTAGAGTAGACGTGTGGGGTGGGGAGGGAGGGTATTGTGAGGAGATTCTTAGGGGTCCTCTTGCAACTATTGTGCCTAGTAGTAGATAGTAATTACTTTGCATTTTATGCCTTCATGTTGTTTTTGTGAAATCTAGACTAGTAATAGAGCCAAATTTCCCAAATCATGGGCTCAACCCTTTAACTTGTTCATATATGCATGGAATGTGTATTAAATCGAACTACTTAAAGGGGACTTAAAGTTATAGCTATGGTACCATTGAATGCTACTAGCTATGGAGAGTAGGTGGAGAGCATGGATGTTGTTTGCTTGCACTTTAGTTAATCGTTGTGCTAGTGAGTGTTAGAGAGAGCTCTTTGGTGCATTCCAATAGCAAAGTGAAGTGCATGTGGATAATTAATTCTATGAATGTAGTTACAATGGATTGTTCCTAGTATTATCAAGAGTAATGCATGTAGCTTTATAATCCTGTTGTATTACAAAGAGTTGTATTGTTCCTAGTATTATCAAGAGTGATTCATGTAGCTTTATAATCCTTTTGTATTACAAAGAGTGACAATGCAACTTATAATTCTTAATTGCTCGAGTAATTTGGATAGATGTATTGGTGTAGGTGATTTGGTGCTTTGCTAGGGGTAAGCAATTCTCCAAGAATTTTGGATATTCTCAAGGGAAGAACTTAGAAGCTCCATGCTAATAGATGGGACTCGGGAGGAGGAGGATTGTGAACGAGAACGGAATGGTAAAGGGCGGGAGAAGAGAACGGAACGAATGGCGTGTGCATGCGAATGATGGGATGGAAAAGTTGGAGTAGTCGCATTATTGCTCTTGACTTTGGAGAAAGGAGATTGCGTGCGTCAGCCAGGCGGAGTAAGCAATACAATGATGCGTTCTATCCATGAATATATATGCATATGCATGCATGGGATCATGGATGCGCGGGCGGCGCCACTAGTCCTCCTCCTCCTCCTCCTCCTCCTCCTCCACCACCTCCTCCTCCTGCTATGTAACTTGTATATTTATCATCTTCCTCTCCATAACCTTTCCCCTCCAAAAACACCGCCCATTCCCCTCATCCACACCCTCCCCATTCCCCTCATCCACACCCTCCCTTACTCTGCCTGCACCTTCCCATTCCCCCTTCCCAGCTCCCACCATGTCCGATTTCTCCTCCACCTCCGACGATACTAGCGATTCTTGCGACACCCCCGTCTACCTTCGCCATCCCCCCCCGTCTCCCACCCTCTCTCCACCTCCCTTGAAACGGAAGAGAAATCTTCCAGGAACTCCAGGTCTGCTACGTCCCATCCCGGCGCTCCTACTGATATTCGCAATCTCGCCCACCTTGCCCTCGTCGTCATTAGTAGGCATTCAGTCACCTAGTTACTCAACTATTCCTCCATTGTCCCAACCCAAGTCAGATACCTCGCCCAAATTTTCCTTTATCGCTGCAATCGTACTACGCTAGCTGATCGGTAGTGTTCGATCTAATTAATGATGCCGCTCAAAGAGCAAACCTAACAGTAGGAGGTTTCCTCTTCAGACTACTCTCTCGCCCTTTCAAACATGAGTGTTTTCAAACCCTTCTTGATAAGTTTTATTTCTGCGCAGATCCTGACGCGGAGGTAATAGCTTTGTCTCCGAGGACGCTCCTGGCTACCAACAGATTTGGCTGCGAGATTTGCGGAAGAGGGTTTCCGCGCTTCCAGAATCTGCAATTGCATCTTCGATTGCATAAACAGCCTTGGGAGCTCAGGCAGCGAGGCAGTAAGGAGATAAGAAAACGCGTTTACATCTGCCCGGAACAATCTTGCGTTCATCATGAACGCTCCAGAGCTTTGGGTGACCTTACGGGTATCAAGAAGCATTTCAGTAGGAAGCACGGAGAGAAAAGATGGACATGCGAGAAATGCGCCAAAAGATACGCAGTACAGTCTGACTGGAAAGCTCACTCCAAGATCTGTGGCAATCGTGAATACTGCTGTGATATTTGTGGAGAGCTCTTCACTAGGTTCAGTCTCTACCATCGCTCTGTTTTATTGGCTCTTCTAACGAATTTCTCCACTAGTAATCACGTTGATCGCTTTATTTTCAAAACCGACAGCGTCTAGCCAAGTATCAATCTTATTTTCTATACGTGCGAACTGTCAACGGTGAGCATAAACGTAGTAGCGTGGTACTTTTCATGGCTGTAGATTAATCATAGCTTCTTCGCTGTAAGTCATGACTAGGTTGTCAATATGGTGTCTCGGTTTCGTAATTACTGAGGAAGTAGTTTCCCATACAGTGGACTAATATTTCCTTGCTATCATTGCTACTTTAGAAACCTCAACCAGAGATCACGACGTTGGGCAAGGTCTTTGCTGATAATCCTCATTAGGTCTTCCAGTTCTTCCGTTATTTATTCCCAAACGTCATGTTCCTAAAGATTGTCATCCTTGAGACCTTGGACTCACGAATTTTCGAAGCTTTGGCTCTTATTAAGATATCAAAGCTCAGAAGAAACTTTCAAGGGAAATGCAGAACACAGCACCTGATGGATATATCATATGCCCTTCTGATATAAAAGTCAGATGAAATGCCTCTTCAGATTCCGGAATGTCCTTGTTTTTGCATTTACCGGACACACTCCTATCAAAATTTCAAGGAATTACGATTCGTGAGCGCATGACAGCCAGTGATCTTCGACTTTAGAATGGCAGCAAAAAACAGATCGTTTATTATGGACACAATATCCGGATACGATGTCAGTCTTGCTCCCATGTTCGCTTTCTGAATTTTTGGTTGTGTTATTTCCTTTATGCATACATTCACATATTGTTATTTCGACTACCCTAAGTCTATAACTCGTAACTTTTTGCACCATCCACGTTGTTTAGATGTCATTGCAAGGCTCCAAAGATGCTTCTTCTTTCCTTTATGATCCTGTTAGTCGGCCCACAGCAAGGCTCTAATTTTGTTAAACAAGGATTAGATGTCTCTAAACTCGTTGCTTTATCAAGGATTTAACGACGCGATGAAACATTTGCTACAGGAGGGACAAATACGTGAACCACAGAACCTACTGTGTTGCATTAGCACGGGAGAGTGCCAGAGTAACAGCCACTGTACAGGGTGGACTGCCGAGTACCCATTCCAATGCCCTCGGAGGTGTTCACTCGGGAGGTCCCGCTGCAATGAGATGTGTCTCTTCTAGAGCCCAAATTCTGCGATCTACCGTAAATCTGATACCCGCCTCGTCCATGACCTTGCCAGCACTGAACACATCAAGCCTTGAGTTACCTACGCACGGGTTTTCATTACATCCCCCAAGCATGGATAAACAACATGCATCTGGGTCCGAATCACCGAATTCCCCTTCTGAATTATCTCTATGCTTGGGACACGGTCCAGGTCATGGCCCTGGACCCCCTAACCATGAACAGTTGCTTCAAAGACCATTTCAGACTGCACTGGGCATGACTTCAGGTTTGTTCCCGCAATTCCCAAAGCTTGTGCAGGTCGGAGGTAAAATGGCAACCAAGCCGATGTCGTCTGGCTGTAAGATACCTGTTGTTTCTTCGAAAGATGGTGGCAGTCAGTATGGTAGCATCTTTGGTACAGCCAGTGGCCTACCGGCTATCCCTGCCGGGTCTAACCTAGCCAGCCGGCGCGCTGAAGATTCTAGCATACCTGCCATATGCAGTTTGAACGACTTGGAGGTCCTGACCGGAGAATGGTCGAATCACGTGCCCAATCCTGGATGCGTATCCCTTGCTGCAATCACAACTGGCTTAGCTAGCGGTTTAACGTGTCCATATGAAAATGCGTCCCAGACGGTTTCGCCTGTTTACAGACAACCGCTGATTCCTATGGTACAAATGTCAACGGGATCGAAAATTCGTGCAGCAGCAGACGCCTGTCTGGTGAGGGGTTTTGGAACGGCGGGCTCCAACAATATAGCGTGCTCGACCTCGAGGCAAGAAAGTCGGTTCGAAGGGGGCACTCGTGGAATGCTCTTCAACACACTTCAGTTGATGCACCCCATTACAAGTGATCCGTCGAATTTTTGCTCTGGCGCTCAAGAAGCTCGACTGACGCGCGCTACGTCCGATGCGCAGCACTTAGCTATCTCAATAGTACGTCCAGGAGGTGATTATTCCCACACGGAACAACTGGGTCGGAAAAACGGTACATTGCTACAACTGTGCGTACCATTAAGCGATCGGATAGACAGAGTGCCACACATCCCTGAGCAGCTATCTTCTCATACCCGTCCATCATCTCCATTCCTCACTGCATCTAATTCCATGTTAGCATGCCCAGGGGGCCCCTCTGTAGCAGCCGGAGAGGATGGATCAAATGTCAGCCTCACACGTGATTTCTTGGGACTGGCAGGGCAATTAATGGCATCCTAGGTGCAGGGGTGGTAACAAATGTTTCTCGCAGAGACATGGACACCATCAGTTCCTTCGGGTAAGGCATAGATGTTTTTATCTGCGAACCTCCGGAAATTGTATGGCTAGAAGGATTGGGATGATATGCAGATCGTCAGATTGTAATTTGCTCTCAGCTATACGTGACAAGTAGCTTGATATTCGATCAGAAAAGCTGCAGTCACTTAGACGGAATGGTTCTACCTTACTAAGGATTGATTCCGTTAGCAAGGACCTTTAGATACATACTAAAGCCATAGCAAAAATGATGAGGACACATAACCCACCTTTGATGGGCTTACTCAACCTTTAAGAGCGGCTCATCGAATTAGTAAATCTCTAGACCACAAAGTATATGCTTGGACGACGTGTTGTTTTTGTAATTAGTTCGAGTTTAGTTTCCTTGGATTACGACATATTTGCAGCAATAAAAATTGTGAATATTGATCAACGGAAAATAGGAAGCCTCTAATAGATAACCAAGAAAGGAACATGACCACAAGGCCCCCAAGAGATCCATTGTAACATTATCAATGAAGAATACGCTATATATGAACTACATACTTTGTTTTGGCTTTGTTTAGCTTTTTTACAAACTTTTCATTGTAATTCTACAATAAATACTTGAAGGCATTCATGTAATGATGATTTGCATTGACCTTAGTTGTCTAGCAAGGAAACTTTGTTTGAATGCATTGCAAGACTCTTCTTTGACACAAATACTCTTCAATAGCCCATTTGAAGAGTAGATTCCCACCATTTTACCATTCACGACAATACGGCTAGTAAAATGATGACTATTATAATATCCTGATTATCTCTAGAAGTGGATCTACAAAAGTAAAAGCAATATGGGAGATAAAAGCTAGAGGTAGTTTGCGAGTTTTCCTTGTTTGGTTTGGTACGACCAGCTTGTGTGGATGTTTTGGTATTGTATCTTATTCTTTCCCTTACTCAAGTTCCACTATACATATTAAATTTGAATGAGAAAAGAACCAATTAATATTATCACAACATCATTGACCTCACATTGTTAATTAAGGATTCTTTTTGGTATCTAAAGTTCATTTAATTGCAAAGTCGTTTTTGTATAAATAAACATACCTACACTAAGACTAACGTTAGATCATATACAAGGCCCTTGTTTTACTATTGAAGACACAAAGAAACTTTTAAGTACCCAAAGAATCCTTAAATAATGTTAAGATGTATTGAATTAAAGGTGTCCCTTTTTTAAAAATTATTGTGTATGGGCATAAGCAAAAGAAAGAACGAGACAAAATACCAAAGCTTTCACACAAGGTCATGTAGTAACAAGCAACGTATATTTAAACAATCAAGTGAGAGCAACATTTAAGCAATCTATGAGCTTTATGACTCCCTATGGGGGTTCACCCAAAAGCCATAGAATGTGCATTCAGCAAGTGGGGTTTTTCAAATGAAGCTATTCAAAGAAAGTTTACACACAAAAGGGCTTTCTTTCGAAATAAAATTAAGACTTTCTTACATTAAATTATTTGAATAAGCATTAAGTAGTGGACTTGATTTCCCCTTTAATGTAGTTGGCTTGAAGTACTTCAAAAAGTGCCCCCACCCCCCTTGGTTTAGTCTTTAATGTTGTTGCTTTTAGTAGTGTAGATCTATCTTATGGGAAAATATTGCTTTTAGTAGTGTAGATCTACCTTATGGGAAAATGTTCTTTGTATCATTTGCCTTAGTTCTATTAGCACCATATCTTGAAGAGACTCTATGTGAAGATTAGTGATCTTTACACTCAATCTAACCAAGGTCTCCTTGCTATGCACATTGACATTGTAAAAGTTGCTTTATGTTTAGAGGAAATGGTACTATAGATCTTAGAATAAAAAATCTGTGATGTAGGGAGGGTAGTGCTTTTGGAATACATATAAGTATATCATGTTCTATTGGAATGTAAGCAATATCTTGCATTTGTATAGCTAAGAAAAAAAATATGTGTTTCTTCCTCTTCAATACATGTACAAAGTATAAGTTGCGTGCTCCCTTCACACTTAAGCATCCATTTTTTTAAAGATTGGATACACCTTTTTAGTAATGCATTCTTGTACAACTACTTCATGACTGATTCATCCATTTAATACACTTGCTTTCCTATTATAATTGGATATAAATAGCAGCAACTTCTTTTTTGACTATTATACCCTTTGTCTTGTACCATCTTTAATCTTTTGCACTTCATCATAGTGAAAAATAGCAAGACTTGACACCCTAATAGACACAAACATTTATAGGAGAGCTCATAGTCTATAAGGTCTCACTAGGATCATGTATTCATTTATAAGCATATGGTACTTCGATTGTGACTATTTTAAAATATAAACATAACAGAAAGTACACACAAACAATATGAAGTTTGCCAATTTTGAATAGAAAGAGTTCTTCTTTTTTCTTACATGTCCACACACATACCATTAGGAAAAAACGGAGCTCATTTTGAGGCCCCGTAAGAATCCATGATTTTCTTATTTTCTTAGCTCAAAATTAAAATCTTCTAGAGTGAGATGCACAACTTTATACGATCAGGCATTAAGTCGGAGATATAAATTGCAATAAAGAGAAACTGAAATTTTGAAATTCCCACTCTCATTTGTCAATGTATCATAAATGCTACATCCAAGGACCCAAATGGATTTCTACTATTTTAGTGAAAATTTTCACATTTTTTACACCACCATTGTGTCCATAGCAAGTAGAACCTCCCAAAACAACTTTTGAGTCACTAAATTTAGACACCCGAAGGGATTAGAACGACCAAAATAGGCAACAAAGACCATTGTACAAAAGAATTAAATTTTGACAATTAGCCTCTGTCTCATTCGAGGATGTTTTTTTTTCTTTTAAGAAAAGTAACATTGGCCTCTCTCTCATCGGAGGATCTCTTTTCTTGTCCAACCTAGAAGACCCCAAAATGAGGTCCGTTTTTCCCTAATGACACACGCATGCATGCACACATGACATGCACACGAACGCACACACATACTCTCTCTCTCTCTCTCTCTCTCTCTCTATATATATATATATATATATATATGTATGTATGTATGTATGTATGTATGTATGTATAGGTATGTGAATGTGTATGTGTGTATATGTATATGTATATGTATATGTGTGTGTGTGTATGTCTATGTCTATGTCTATGTCTATGTCTATGTCTATGCCTATGCCTATGCCTATGTCTGTGTGTATCTGTATATGTATCTGTGTGTGTATCTGTGTGTGTGTGTGTGTGTGTGTGAGAGAGAGAGAGAGTGTGTGTGTGTGTGTGTGTGTGTGTGCACGTGTGTGCACATATGTGTGTGTGTGTGCGTGCGTGCGTGCACGGAGCTTGCCAATATCAGTTTAGCTTGCCAAAATTCTCATACAAAGAATACTTCTTGTAAGCATCAATACATGTCCTCTTGTATAGTTAACATAGGGCTAAAAGCATGCTACTGTGTATGTACTATTGGCAAGAATGTGGTAGCATAAGTAGTGTGCGAATATATGGAGAGATTTCTCAAATTGATGTGCAGTAATATATTTATTGATTATAGATTCTCATGCACAAGATATTCCCATGTACGCATTCTCATGCTCATACACACATTTTCATGCATTGTCTCCTCTCAAGTGTTTCACTTTTGAACCTACACTTCCACTTTCGAACTTGTGAACTTCTGATTTCCAGCTTCCACTTTCGAACTTCTGAACTTCTGATTTCCACCTCGAATTTTCTGGCAAGACGTTGCGGGTCGCTCTCTCATGGGTACTCTCTCTCTCTCTCTCTCTCTCTCTCTCTCTCTCTCTCTCTCTCTTCATTCTTCTCTTTTCCCCCATTCTCTATTCATTCTTCCGTGCTAAAGGACCCAAGTGTCTTGAAGAGGCACATGGTGATGATAGGTGGATGGAGGCTATGTAGTCGGAGTATGGCTCCATAATGAAGAACAACACTTGGGACCTTGTGGATTGACAAACAAAACGCAAGGTCATCGGCACCAAGTGGGTGTACAAGACCAAGTATAAGTCCGACGGCACGTTGGATAAGTACAAGGCTCGGCTCGTGGCAAAAGGATTCGCATAGGTACATGGTTTT
Organism: Dipteris shenzhenensis; assembly: GCF_047967505.1. NCBI lineage: Eukaryota > Viridiplantae > Streptophyta > Polypodiopsida > Gleicheniales > Dipteridaceae > Dipteris > Dipteris shenzhenensis. The sequence goes on from NC_141615.1 coordinate 6,346,014, forward strand.
GATTATCAAGATACTTTTGCTCCCACAACTCGACTAACCACAATTCGCAGTGTTTTGGCTTTAGCAGCACAGGGTTTCAGATGGATGTAAAATCTGCCTTTTCGAATGGAGATCTCAAGGAGGACGTATACGTTTTCTGCATGTTTTCGTCTCTCTTTTTCGCCTCCTTTCCGCATGATTTCCTCTCTTTTCTCTCTTTTCTCTCCTAAGCCCTCTCATTTTCTCTCTTTTCCCTTTCGCTTTCCTCATTTTTCTCTCTTTCCTCTATCTTTTTCTCTCTTTTCTCTCTCTTGCTTGTTATTTTCCACTAGATTAATGGATCACCCAAACCCTCAACAGTCTTCACTGAACCCGGCTTCCCTCCTCCATGTTGCCACCGTAGGACATGTGGACACCCTTATGTCCCATGTCACAACTAAAATCAAACATAATGCAAACTGGATTAAGTCTAATGTGGAAGTGCGTGCGCATGGTTGGGATCAAGAGAAAGAACGCTTGGAGGAGCATGCATTAAAATTGGCAAGAACCAACTTGAGGGACCTTAGGAAGCTTTGGAGAGATTGGGACACGCCCAATGTCTCCAAAGAGTTTCACGTGAAGGAGATAATGGCTTGTGTGGATATCTTCATGGATCATAGTTGCATCATCCCTAAAGAGTACCAATACATAGAATAGGATGTACAAGAGGAGCTCGCGAGTGCCCCCCTAGCAATGAGATGGACAATACAAGTGAAAGTAATACAGAGCAATAGTTTTTTGCTTGAAGACATACATGATAATGTCTTTTTTGGAGACTGATTTTATTTATAGATACAAAAAATCCAGAAGTTCAAAGAAAATACTATCTACTTTAATTATTGTTTTCTACTTTTGAGACAGATTGCATGTATATGTTGAGGGAGTTTTAGGCAATTTTGTAATACATGACGAGACAAAGTTTTAGACAATTTTGTAGCTCGGATAGAATGCATTTATTTTTGTACTACCTTGTAATAAAAAATATATAGTGGGGCAGAATGGGGTTGTAACAAGCCCCTTCCTCTTCCACTATATTTTTTCAAAACTTCACAGCATCAATATATTTGTCGAGTGCCAATGGAAACACCAATGTTGGTATTGTTTACTTCCTGGTCAACAAAAATTCCGAGAGATTTTTTTTGACAGAAATACAATGACGTCCCCCTTAGCAAATGTTTTTTAAAAGTGTACTTTTTGTCCGAAAGTGGCCAATATCTTGTAGTGAGTAGAAAAGGGTAATAAAGGGCAGGCAGCTTTTGGAAGCTAATATCAATATCTAGAAAGGCTGTGAATATGACAAGGAGACTAAGCAAGATATACGATTTCTCAAATTGATGTTGAAGAAGAATATGATATATTGGAATGGGATTCTTAACTACAATCTCTACATGACATGGGTCTAGGACACAAATACACATGTTCTGTAGATTACCACTCACAAATACATATTGAATGGGATTCTTTATGAAAATCTCTACATGTCATGGGTCTAGGACACAAATACACCTCTTTTGTACATTACTACTCATCATTAACCCCTTAGTTACAATTTGTGTCAATGGTGAGATGACTCAAGCTTTCTTTTCAAGGAGCTATATAAGACATGGATTCCATTTAGCTCCTCTACTTTTGCCATTGCAGCATGCCCTTGGATGGTTACTTTAGGACTATGTGACTCAAGGCAAGATAAAGGGAATTGAACTCCGTCTTGGCAAATAACCTATTACTCAACAATATGCAAATGGCACAAATCTCAAATTTTTAGAAATACTCCTCAAGATATTCAAGGGGTTCTAGAATGTTTTGATTTTTTTTTTCAACTCCTGGTTCAAGTATTTAATCATGCTACAATAGGGCATGTAGGTTTGGAAGGAAATGACCATTGTATTTTAAAATAGCTGGGCTGTAAGAAAATACTTAAGGGAAAAGTCTTCAGACTATTGGGCATCCCCATGGGCTTTGATGTCAATATGAAAGATAGATGGGAATGGTTCCCACGGAGACTCAAAGAAAAACTTGACAAGTGGAGGGGTTTTTAGGTAACTTGGTAGGGAAGAGGATGGTTTTAAATGATTATATTTATCATTTTGCTATTTTTATTTATCCTGCTTGTGTCCTTCAAAGATAAGACTTGAGAAGTTCATAAAGATGTGCAAATGATTTTTATGGGGAGGATCTACCACTAGAAAGAGAATATCCAAGGAAGGTGGTCCTTTTGTACAAGACCCAAGGATGAAGGGGAGAGGAAGTGGGTCTAAGGGTCATGGATATTCAACAACCAGCTTCCAAACTGGCAACCTCACAACTTAAGGAATCTTGTCTACGCTTTCGACCTCCATCTTATTAAGTTTGGAAGCTGGTTGTTGAATAAGAAGACAGGTTTCCCCAAACAAGAAGGATGTTTACAAGCATAGGCTTGGCCCAAAAAAGTATGCAATACATCCCACCCATTTCTTGGAGCTCACAGAGGTGCATCTTCCTTCGTTCAATGAAGCCCAAGTTACACACTATTATTTGGTACTCTTTACAACTATTTAGTAATGTCAGGGATAATATTAGTATTGTTCAGATGTTAAAGCTAACATTTAATACTGTAACAGACTCTATATGAAGTGAATTTAGCACTAAATCATAGAATCATAGTACTAAATACTACACCGGGGACTTAATATGTTTATAGTATAGACCATATTTTAGAAATCAGTCCTAGGAATAAAGATATGACAAAATAGTATTGTTTGCTCTTTCAAGTCAATTATTATGACTAAATAGAATACTCGTTATGACTAAATAGTACTATTTGGTGTTAATTAGTAGTGTGTGATGTTTGAAATTGTTTGTATTAGAGAAGGACTTCGAGCATAATCATTTTCTCCTTGCACTAACCCTGCTACTAGTTCTATTTAGTACTATCTGGTACTATCCCTTGCACTAACCTTGCTACTAGTACTATATAGTACTATTTAGATATTGTTCTCTTCCTTGCCTTAACTCTGCTATTACTACTATTAGTTCTATTTAGTATTACTTTGTAGTATTTTAGCACTATTTAGTACTATGTAGCACTTAATAACATTTAGCAGTAAGTACTATTTATTGAGTACTATTTAGGACTCAATAATTTTTAGCGCTTAGTAATATTAGCACTTAGTAAGTACTCTTCAATACTATCTAGCACGTAGTAATATTAGCACTTACTATTCAATACTAATAGTACTATATAGCACCTAGTAATAGCACACTTACCATCTAGCACTTGCTATTTAGTACTAATAGTACTACAGATCAAGCATTTACTATTTAGTAATATTAGCACTTGCTATCCATAGCACTTACTAATATTAGCACTTCCTATTTAGTACTATCTAGCACTTACTGTTTAGTATTATCCAGCACTGGTAATATTAGCACGTACTAATATTACCACTTAATATTTAGTACTAATAGTACTATCTAGCACCTAGTAATATTAGCACTTACTAATATTAGCACTTAGTACTATATAGCACTTAGTAATATTAGCACGTACTAATATTAGCACTTACTAATAGTACTATCTAGCACTTAGTAATATTAGCACTTACTAATAGTACTAAACTAGTAGTTAGTAATATTCGCAGTTAATACTATCCAGCATTTAGCAAAATATTTAGCACTTAGTACTATGTAAACATATTAAGTACTATCTAGCATTTACTATTTAGTACTATCTAGAATTTACAACAATACTTAGCACCTAGTACTCTTTAGCATTTAGTACTATCTAGCACTTACTGATATTTGGCACTACTAGTAGCAGTTAAGACTTGTAATTGAGTGATAGAACTTAGAAAAATAATGATGGCACTCTAAGTTTTAAATAACTTATAGTTTTTTTGTTTGTTGTCTAGGTTTAAATAATACTGATTGTTAATGATTGATTTTGCAGGCGAAATTCTTCCTTAATTTTAAGGAGGAGCATCCTTCCATAGATATTGGTTTCTATTCTTTTCAGAATTTGAAGCCCTATTTCATTTAAAAACTGAAGGAAAGGAATACTTGTTGTTGTATTTACACAAGAATAGACTTGTTCCGACTAGCAGTGAATTCCATGAGGCAGAATAGCACATTGTTGCATGGAGATATGTGTGATTACTTATGCAAGGTTGTAGGCCCCAACGGGAGGACATGTGTGTTGCCCACACCAGCAGTTGTTCTTTTGTGTCTAAAATGTGGCATTCGGCAGTATGTCCAAAGGAAGAGGATGCGAATGGTACAAGCTTGAATGCTTATTGTGCAAATATGACAAGTGCCCACAACCGTTGTTTTGCCCATGTGAGTTGGATGATGCAAATGGTGCATTGATAAGATGGAATACGTATGAATGTCACCGAGGATACGGGAAAAGGTGATGCGAAGAAAATAATAAAATTCTTATAAAAGGAAACTCCTCCATCCATCATCATCCCTCGATACTTGCAACACTTAAATGTATTTATCACTTACAACTTCTGTAGTTACTGGCAACACTCTTAATTCAAAAAGTGCACCATAAATTTTCCTGATGATGTGGTGCTTTCAGTTGTTGACTTTGCAGAGAACTATACATTCAAAGTGCAGAATGAGGTTCAATCAATGCATTGGCATAATGACCAAGTGACCATCTTGGTTCATATTTGCTATCAATAGGAGACGAGCGAGATAAAAAAGCAATCCATCTTTTACATTTCAGAAGACAAAGAACATGACACACTATTTGTGCAGCATTGCTTCATGCTCCACCATCAATGGTTGGCGTCTAAAGGCTTGAAGTTTAAAAGACACTCGGTTTGGTCAGATGGGGCAACATCTCAGTTCAAGGCCGCTTGCCCATTTTACTTTGTGCAAGGTAAGACATTGGACACTGCTCCCTTATTTTTTACATCACGTTGAAGATGTTGCATATTTCAAAATGCAATGTATCAGTTGTTTGTTATGCTAGGTATTGCTCTTTGATTGGCATTCGGATGATGTGAAACTTTTTTGGAAGCGGTCATGGCAAGAGAGAACATGATGGGGCTGGTGCAGTCATAAAGCGTGCACTAACTAGTGAGCAATTGGATGTAAATGGTGCAAAGCTACAAAATGCACATGATGTTGTGGAATGGTTGGCATGGAAGATGGGAGATAATTCTAAACAAAGGCTCTTCGTAGAAGTAAAGGTTGGTGATGTTGACAGGTCTAAAGCATGGAATTGCCAAACCATTAAAGGAAGTCATTCAACACACTGCATATTGGGTTTTAGTAACAAAGATCCCACACAAGCCTTGCTTAGACATTTGTTATGATTTTGTTCATTCTGCATGGATAAAACATGGGAGAAGTGCACCAATTTATCTCATGCAAGTCCATGGACCTTGAACAGGCTGGAGCCCATCAATGGACAGACTGCATCAGACATGGAGAAGAAATCTGCAACATATGCAATGGATAGAGACTAGCTAGCTGACATGCTTCAGATGGGTGACCATTTTGCAGTACTACAGTCCCCTACAAACAAAGATAATGAGGATTATTATGTGGTGCTGTGCTCAAAATTAAAAACAGTCCTCATAGAGCAAGAGACGGATGGCTGGGGTAATGTCTTCAACATTGGGGATCAAGTGGTTTCTGGAATCTTTTATGCAAAAATCCCAAAATGCAAAAGCAATTATGCATTACTAAAAGATGCACCTCCCACTATAGTGCCTGCTGATGTGGCATTGGCAATAAAGTTCCAAATGCTGCAAGCAAAGCACAAGGTTAAAGGCCAAAGAACGGTGTATCGTGTACCCCAAGAGGTGCACGAATGAATCTTGGCAAACATTTCTCTATAAGAACTGTTTGCTGAGCATGTATTTTTGCAATGGCTCTTACATATTTTTGTGCGTGTTTTGTATTTTTAGCTGCCCCTTTGGGGGTTGCTTTTTGTAATACAAAGGCATCTTGTTTCTCTTGGGGATGCTCTGCTGTGAGGAACTTTAACAATTTTTAGTACTATTAGTTTTAATTGTGTACTATTATATTATTACTGTTTAGATACTGCTGCCATATCATACTATTAGCCCTATTTTTTAGTCATTATGTACTATTGTAGTAATTTTTGTAGTTCATATTAAGTTTGTTCTACTGTCATATCATACTACTTATTACTATTTGGTTAGTACTATTTAGTACTATGTACTACTATCTTAAGTAACTCATCTACTGTTAATTAGGAGAGAGAGAGAGATAGAGAGAGAAGAGAGAGAGAGAGAAGAGAGAGAGAGAGAGAGAGAGAACCATTGTATCACTGTCATATCATACTACTTAGTACTATTTGGTTAGTACTATGTGATACTATGTAGTACGCTTTTCACCACTATCCGTGTGTTCACCCTTGCTGTTCTTTCTAGTCAACTCCCCACTGCCACCTATGTCTTCGTTCTTGCTGTGGTTTCCCGGCAAGTCCTGCATGTCCAATCTTGCTATTGCTTTCTCTATAATCCTGTCCGGTTGCTATAGATTTTCTTCATCCAAGTTTAGTAGATCATCTTCATCCAAGTGTTGATCGTCTTCAATGTCTCCACTTAGATTGTCTACAAAGAAATAAAGTTAGATCAGAAATGCATTTGAGGTGCTGTACACAGAAGACTGTAAATGTGCATCTTAAAACAGGAACTTATAAAAATAAATATCCTCTTTTGGCCACATAGGAAAAAAAAACAGTCCTACCTCTCTCCTCTATAACTTTTAGGTCCCCCTGTGCCACTGCCTGCTGCTTTTTTACTTTGTCCAACATTTCATCCTCGTCATATTCCTGATCCCCAACATCCTCCAAGGAGTTGTCATCTTCCAGCCGACTTCCATCGAATAGTTGTTCATTGTCTTCTTTTCCACATGAGGCATGCCTCTCTACCTATTGTTCTTTCTTGGTGTCTATGAACACATTTGAAATGTTAGGAGTTTTGCATTTCTCATTTTCAACAGCTTCAGCTTGCTTTGTACCAGTCTTCAACTTTTTTGGACATGGAATTTCGGTGTCTTTACCTGTTTGTGTAAGGAAAAGAACAATTATTTGAAACTAATTTCAAAAGGCAAATAGATTATTTAAAGATAGAAAATAATTTAAAAAATAGTAGTATTTAAACTTGAAGGAAATATGGCCCTTGAGGGGTCCCCTTTAGGGGCAAGTGACATATTCCAACACAACCCTTGCCCCTAAAGGAGACCCCTCAAGGGCGATATTTCCATTGGTTGTGTTGGAGTCCAGATGTGATTTGGTACTAAATAGTACTATGTGCTAAGTGCTACTAATAGTGTTAAATACTACTATTGCTACATAGTACTAAATACTACTAATACTACTAAGTACTAAACAATACTAATGCTAATCCTAATACTGCTACATAATACTAAGTGCTAACTAAGGTACTAAATACTACTAATACTAAATAGTATTAAGTGCTAACTAGTGCTAAATACTACTAAATACTATTGATACTAAATAGTACTAAATAGTGCTAAATACTACTGATACTAAATAGTACTAAGTGCTAACTAGTGCTAAATACTACTAAATACTACTAATACTACTAAATAGTACTAAATGCTACATATTAAATAGTACTAACACAGCCGAGCACAGATTCACGTCTCTATGTTGGGCAAAGTCATCCCAATCCACATCTACTCCATGAGTAGATGCAGCGAATGCCTGTGCCACCAACACTGTACCAACTTCATTGTTCGTGACTATTTTCGAATTGTAAATCCTATAGTAAATCTTCATAAAATCATTCAGCAATGATTTCTTCAGCTGACCTATATGAAAGTGACGTCGGCTCTCTTTGTCGTTGTTTCCCCATATTTCTCGCATCCAAGTGTCCAACTCCAGATATGAGTCTACCCTCAGTCTACCTTCGCTCTCAGGAAAAATCTCCATCCAAGACTGGCTCTAGTCGGAATTGCTATTGGTTTGCTGTCCTTAGTCTTTAGCTTCTTTGGTTGGAGTCGGAATAGAAGCCGCTTTGCTGTCCGTAGACTTTGCCTTCTCTTTAGTTGCAGACTTCCTGGATGGAGTGTTTCTTCTTAGAGAAAGGACATCGAGCTTCTTGGAGGTGGGAGATGTGATGCCTTTGAGCTTCCTTGGAGACATGGTGGTCTTCAGCTATTGCAAAGAGAGTAACATTTTAGTACTAGGACTCACACTAAGATGAAAAGGAGTAAAATAACAAAGAGAGAGAGAGAGAGAGAGAGAGAGAGAGAGAGTAATAACAAAAGCAAAAAGTTTGCATGTTGACAGAAGGAATGGCAGGGCTAGCATGGGCATTGATGCGATGGGGTCATGACTGACGCAGGAGCTCGAGGGGACAATGCTTGCACGGGTGGCCAAGTGAAGGATCAGAGTCGAGACCGATGTCAGAGCTCGAGGGCGTAGCATCATCAGGGATGTATCGGGTTTCAGGAATGATGCCAAATTATGACATAGGTTAGGGACGATGCAGGTGCTCAAGGGGTCGAGGCTACAACCGAGGTCAAGACCGATGTGAGAGCTTAGGGGGCCAATGCTATTATGGGCACGTCAGGGGTCTGAGAGCAACGTGAGTGCATGGGGGGTCGAGGCATTATTGTACAGTGATAATGCTTGTATCTAGTACAGAATGATGTGTTAGGGACATAATTTTCTCTAATTTGCACTTAGTGATATCCTGATCTTAAGTCAATTTTAGTAAAATAGTTATCCCCTTGCAATTGATCAAATAGCTCATCAATGCAAGGCATAGGATGCTTATTTTTTATTGTAATTTTATTTAAACCTCAATGATCTATGCATAAGCACATAATACCATATTTTTTCTTTATCAATAAAAATTTTGAAGACAGGGTGAGTTACTAGGTTGAATTTGTCCCTTTCTAAGATATTCAATCAATTTTCTTTCCACCTCACATTCTCCCATTTGACTAAGTCTATAGATTGGTTAATAATCAAGGGTAGATCTAGAAATTATGTCTATTTTATGATCTAGATCTCTCTCGAGAAGTAAACCATCAGGCAAATCACACCAAAAAACATCTTTAAATTCAACCATTAAATCCTTAAAAGAACATTCATACTTTTTAACAACATCAAGAGGAATTTTATTTTTTAAAATATAGCAAAAATAAAATCACCAATAAAAGTAAGTTCACAGAGATATACCTCGCATTTTTGTTGTGTAGAAGTTGTTCCAATTCCATTGAACAAATAAGGAGAGAGTTGGGTATACCATGTTCTCCCTGAATCTAGAAGACTCTACCATCTTTTTCAATATAATGGAGTTATTTAAATAACTCATGTGCAAGCTATGCCCAAGACTATATAACCATTCTTAACCAAGAACAACATTTGTTCTGTCAAGATCCATAATTTGGAAATCCAAGGCATTCTGATGGCCTTGAATTTCCATCTCTACACCATGAATCGTGGTGTCCCAAACCTTTCTATCACTTCCCTTTGCCAGAAGGGACGAGAAAAGATGAGGGTGTAGGCAGAAACAAAGCTAAATGGCTCAATGCAGTAAAACTTATTCTCTCTTCGAAGCCTCTTTGCATTCTACTTAGTACCAATGCTTCCAAAAATGCTTTGTTGTGAATTTTTTTGGGCTGAAATAGAGAAATGTTGATTGGGATTTGAGGTTGCCTTTAATTTTAAGGGAAATATTATACATGTTTTAAAAAATACAATCCCCGTTAAGCTTTAGGATTTCCCTTAATACAAGAGTTTATATATATAATCACTATCGCTTATCAGTTGCACGAGGGCTGACATGGCTAGCCTCAATTGGATGGCTACTACCATCATGGTGGTGGGCGTGGCTAAAGGCAACCATCGTTAACATGGGCCACTGTAATTTCAACCATCGACATATGCCACTTCCTTCACCACAACATGTGCAATGCCATGTATTCCATCAGTACTAGTTGATGTGTCCATCCGACATCCTTGACACCTACTAGTTAATGTGGCCATCACAGTGGTAGACTTGGGTCACTACAATTGCATTCCAAGCCCTGTGGTGGTTAGTGTGACTAGCCATGTTCATAGTTGCATCATGTTCATTGATGAATACAATGCCATGTACTTAGTATTAGGAACTAGTATGGTAGTTGTAGTAGCAGATTACCTACATATAGCCTCCAAGTTCATGTAGCAAATTAACTATGTATAGCCTCCAAGTCCATGTGGCATGCTACCATGGCACGATAGATCTAGTAGTACTAGTGTAGTTAGGGAGCGTGCAACTTAGATGGTGCCAACTAAATTGGGGCCCTCCTATATGATAATGATCACACCCATGAAAAAATCTCGGTGAGCGCATAGGCTATTCCAAGTCATCATGAGCCACCACAGATTTTTCTGTAATCCCACCCACTAGCCCACATCGCAGTGCACCCCAAAAGTAGTTTCGTGATTGACTACACCCAATCATGCTTCGGCCTTCCATTTGGAAGTGACTTAGGAAGCATCAAAGTCATTTCTCCTGTATCTAGATCAATCTCTTCATTCCAATATGAATCTTGGGCTTTGGGTACTTTTGCTAGTTTCCTAAGCTACACAAAAGATTCATCATTGGGATCTAGGACCTAATGAATCTCTTGTAATTTTTAAATTTCATGTTTGGTTTCCTTCCATCCTTCTTCTATAATTTTACCTTCTTGCTTTAGGAAGGAGCATCTTCAAAAAAGTTCTTTCCAAATATAGAATCTCCCCGAATGCTTTTTTGGTGCCATTGCTTGAAAACACTTGAACAAAACCACAAGTTTTAGAATACAATGCAAAGAGAAAAATGTTTACATAATGCTTTAATAGACTTTTTATTGAATCATTTCAAAATTTCAAACATAGAGGCCCAATATATTTAACTAGCAAAGCTACAATTTATGACATATATAACAATATAAAATTTTATAAAATAGATGCTTCCATATATAATAATATGAATAAAATATAATTTTAGACACACAATCCAGTAAATAAAGGTCGAGATAAATAAATTGACTATTCATAAAATTTTATTTAATTACCATCAAAATTCTACATAAAAGGATAAAAAAGCTAACAAAATATTGAAATTTTCATTTGGAACAAATGCTTAAAAGTTAATGGTAAAATGTTTAGTGCCATATATTAAAATCTCTAATTTCCTAAGAATGAAGTCTCTAAATTTGTCCATTTTCAAGCATTTATAGAGAAAAGAACTATTTTAATGCAAATTTCATGTAGAATGCCCAACTACAATAGTGAGAAGATAATTCCAATAGGTGACTACCATGAAACTACAAGAGAGATACTAACATGTGATTCTAACATAGCCAACCAATTGACTATACTAACATGTCAAAAGTACCAACATGCTACAAAGTACTAACAAGATATTAACATGCTATATGACCATGCTACAAACTACTAATTGCCTAACCCGACAATGCAAAAGCTTGATGGATGACATCATCAACCAAGCAAGTGCTCAATTGAGGATATCATTGACCAAGCTTATGTTTTGTTGAATAGTGAAACTAATAACTTGCAGATACAAGTATAACTAAAGGCAAGCCTGCGGACCGAACGATGAAGTAGACAGATAAGATGACACTTTTGTGGAGGAAAAAGGGAGCCAACGATAGTTGAAGGATAGATAAAGAAGGAAGTAGTACAAATCGATTGATCTGCATTGTGCATCGGATGCCTAGTCCACATATTTCCATTCATTAAGGTCACCAAAACTGTGCACATCAAGATGTAGGTGAAGAAGGAGTGGTGCTACATGATGAAGGGTGTATGGCTAGCATAGACACCAAGAAACACATCATTACACCAATTGACAATGAATTCAATCAAATGGATGGACACCATTGTATGTGGAGTGCACCTTAAATCTATTTGTAAAGTAAGCCATTTGGTAAGTAATAGAAATGCTTCTTGAAGTGCATTGCTTCCATCTCTCTTTAAGCATTAGCTTCATTTAGAGTTGTACGTTCCTCCTTTCCCTCATGATGTGCATATGTTTACTGATTTGCATTTGCTTGATGCTCCACTATCTATTTGGAAAAAGTGACTATTGCACAAACTCTAACAAATGAAGAGCCATACCAATAGCCACAACATGCATTTGCTTGATGCTCCACTATCTATTTGGAAAAAGTGACTGTCACACAAACTCAAATAAACAAAGGGCCATGTATGAAGAGCCAGACCAATAGCCACAACATGCAGTTAGTGTTGACATTTAGCAATCTTGCTGGGAAGTATGCAAGTTTGTGCGCTAGAGAAGCCAGTGGAGAGAAAGTGAAGGTGAATGATGCAGCCAGTAAATGCAAGAACAAGACATTGAATCAATACCACCAATAGAGAGAGGAGGGGCTCAAAGGAGTTGACTCCAAGACAAGAAGGCTCAAAATGATCAAAGAAGAAGAAAGATCCTTGGACGAGGGCAATTAGCAAGCTGACTCTATGAACATTAACACCAAATGAAGAGAGGTAGAGGGCATGACCAAGGGAGTCAAGAAAACCACCTCTAGTGATTTTGGGTGAGTTTTGGCAAGGACAAGGGAGCCAATTCTCATCCACATCACAAGAAAGAAGACATGAGCCCAACATCTACAATGAAGAGCCCATAGATAAAGAAGCTGAGGAGCGAGAAGCTACATTGGCCCTGGAAGCACGCTCCAGCGACCTCCTGAACCCCATTCTACTTCTCAAATTCCATCCACCTCCGGCACCACCTCTATTGACCCCACAACAGTGATATGATTTCTTGCTCCCCTTCTTGTCGATGGAGAACAATATCTCTTTCTCCATGACATCGAGGTTATGTTTGGTCTCCGGAAGGATGAAGCTCTTGGTGTATTGTGTGGATACAAGATGGACACAACTATGCAAGAACTTGGGTTTTTGGGAGCAGATGATTCAATAAAAGAGGTTCTTGCTTTAACACTGGCCAAAATCAAAGGTGCAGAGACATCAATCTACTCCAACCTATCTGATGTTCTAGAAGAAGCCTCCACATCTCACTCCAGACACACAGTAGGAGGCCTCTGGATCCATCCTCATTGACAAAGAGGAAGGGATTGAGCATGAAGACTCCATAGTGGTAAGAAACTATGAGCTTTGAATTTCTTCTCTCTAGTATAATTTTGCTTTAATGGGATTCTAATGTAATGTTGGACTGTTGCAGGAGGCATTTGAGGTCGACCTATTCTCATCTTGGCAATGCTTTGTTCGCAGTAGCTTCGGCCGAGATCACTCACTGGCACATTACCTTGCCAAGCAAAAGGGCACTTTGTGGTTATCCACAAAAAGTTTTCTCCACATGGCACTGATGACCTCTTGAAGTGTAAGGCCTTGTCATGAGTGATTGGTCATGCTGACATCAATCGCAATGTTGACAAGGTCATTTTGGTGAACTGCATGGCTACCCTCAATGCTTTTGGAACCAATTTTCAAGGTATGGCATTGATGGCAACAGCCATGTCCCTGGCTAACAATGACAATAGCGGTGACTCTCTATCAAAACTAGGTTTAGAGCTAGGAGTGTATTCGGCAATTCAAAGCCCGATGTTCTCAGTGTTTTAGAGGAGAGAGAAAGGCTCTGAAACCTTATTGTATAGGATTTTTATTTTATATGAATACAGATATACTTTTTATATAGTGCCCCATTTTGTGTTCTTTTACAAAATTTATTTTATCTTGTCATTGTATTTTGTAACTTTAATTGTTGTTGGTGTGAGAGAGGAGAGCACACACAAAGGAATAAGGAGACACCAAAAGTGGTGGAGCAAAAGCTACTCCAACTTATTCCTCTATCATATATATATGAGTATACATGGGCACTGACAAGTGGGTGGGCACACTGCCCTTTACCCCAACAACCTCCCACTTAAAGGCAGTGTGCCTTTAAGGGAGTATAGTACACATATAATACAATCAGGCATAGGCTGAAAAAGAAGATGACCACACCGTCATCCTATGCCCATCGGCACTTTACAATGTGCAAAGTGCATAGAGGATAAGCTGCTAGCAGACATCAGGTTTGCAGGATAGAAAATGACAAGCTGTAGATGCCTGTCAACCAAGATCTCATGCCAGATCTCATTGGGAGAGTGAACTCTCACCACCATGTGCTCTTGTGCTAAGTCCATAGCACCCGAACTGTCACTGTGCAAAGAAAATGTCTCTGTACCACCTGTGACTATAAGCACATGCCCTACAATAGACCTCTGCTGGTCTACCCAACCTGCATCACCTGCATGCTGCTCCTCGAAGCATAAGGACCTGATGTCCACAACCGCTTCCCTACTGCCAAAATTTGCCATAATCATGCTACCAACTCCCACTGCAACGGAAGCAAGTACCGGAAGTGTAGCCCTAATGGCAAACATGTGAGAACCAAGTCTCAACACAGTCATGGATGCATGAAGTACTATGGCTGCCATATCAACCATAACTTGCTGCTCAACTGATCTGTGATCGTCAAACCTGCTGTGTTTCAAGTATGGAGCCAATACAAGCAATGGAGTACTCAATAACTTCCCCCTCTCCATACTGAAACAACCGAGTATCTGACAAACATCATCAAGACCATGCAGCTCCCACTGCAAAGCATCCCTGTCCATAAGGAACCATATGGCAAGTAACTTCAGAAGGATAGCAACCTCCTGAATACTGAGACCATAACCTGTCTCACTACGCATCACATCCTGAGCTCTCATAACGGTATCAAATCTATGAAGCCAAGCTCGAGGGGATTGCTTCTGGCCATGAAGGCACTTACGAAGCAAACACATCAATGATTTCTGCCCATGCGCAATATGACCCGAGTCAATAACTGCAGAAACCACATCTGTCCTGGCATAACCAGCCAATGGATCATACCGGGCATCATTAGCCAAGGTATCCTCCTCACCATGCATAGCCTCATCCTCATCTGCAAGAGGCACTCCGCATCCTGGGAGTAAACTGTAACTGTCCATAGAAGATGCATCAACAATCTCCATAGGAGTATAAACCTGTGGAATACTCGAGACATCTAACCGTCTCTGACCAAAATCAGGAAGTAATCGTGGCTGTCCCAACTTTATAACCTGTTCACCGTGGGAAAAACCTCCCACTCCAAGGGATATGGGCTACCCCTGCATAGAATTCGGAGGTATCAGTGCACTTACACCCTCTTGGAACACCACTCTCCTGCTATCCATAGTCCTGGGCTGTCCAAACATAGCATCCTCTCTAAAATAGACATTATGGCTGCATATCAACTCTCTAGTTGAAGAATCCCATAACCTGTAGTCCCTACTAGACTCACTGTATCCAAGGAAGATACACCTCCTCGATTGGGAACCATGAGCATAAGCCTCACAGCCAAACACACGTAAATGCTCATAACATGGTGCCCTGCCTGTCAAGAAGTCAAATGGCACTCTATCATTTAGAGATCTCCTGGGTGACCTATTAAGCAAGTATGCAGCTGTCTTACATGCCTCAGCCCAATAGCATTCGGTAAGACCTGCATATCATAGCATGCTACCAATCTTGTCCAATAGAATCCGATTTATGCCTTCTGCCAAGCCATCGTGAGCAGAAAGATGAGGAGTGGTCAACACCCTCCTGATACCAAGTGTATCACATAGATGTTGAAATCTAGAAGAGGTAAACTCTGCATCACCATCAGTCATCAAGCTCAATAGCTTCTTTCTTGACTGATTTTTAGCATTACCCAAGAAGCGCTGAAATGTATCATATACATCATGCTTTTGATGAATCGGATATACCCATATGTACTTTGTAGTAGCATCAATAAATGTCACAAAGTAAGAGGCGCCACCCAGTGAAACAGTAGGCCTGGCCCATAAACTGCACTATGAACCAACTGCAATGGCTCAACATACCTCTCACTGACTGTCTTCCTTACAAAAGAGGATCCTGATTGCTGATCATCATCACAATCATGACATAAAATTTGAGAGACATCCATAACAGGAATGTATCTCAATGTTATAAGGGCTTCGATACCTACAGTAGACATATGTCCAAGTCTGGCATACCATAAACTAACTGATGGCTGCTTACTAATCATAAGCATCTTATCCTGGACACCTGATACATGCAATGCATAAGAGAATCCAACCCGTGATCCCCTAGCCATAACTAGATTGCCTTTAGCAATCTTCCATGTATGATCACCCAAAGAGACATGATAACCTGCCTCAACCACCTGTCTAGTACTAATCTTGCTCATAGCAAGTCCTGGTATATGTCTAACCCTCTGTAGAACAAGAATAGAGCCACTAGGCATAACAAGGTGGATATTCCCATAACCATAGACATCCATAGAATGATCAATGCCCGTCAAACCACTCTCCACAATGCATTCCTGATATGCACTGAACCATGACCTATGAGGGGTCATATGACATGAAGCACATGGATCTAACATCCAATCACCGAGAATGGGTACATCAGTGGCCAAGAAGGAGGTGTCAGACATAGACAAAAGAATGCCTTCATCACTACTACTATCAGTGGAAACCCTGGCATCCACGCCTTGAAGCTCAACATGCTTCTTCTCCTTCTTCCTGTCATTCTTAACCTTGCTCTTCTTCTTGTATTTTCTCAGCCATTTCCAGCAATACTTTTTCATGTGGCCATACTTTCCACAATAGAAACATCTAACACAAGTCCGAGAGCTAGACTTGCTCTTGGAATTCCCCCTTGAACATGACCTGTTTCTACCAATTGATCGACCTTTGGAGTGCATATCAAGGCTGTATTTCAGCCCATCATGCTGTAACATAACACTATCATGGTCATACATCCGGCATATACGAGTGTAGAACTCATATGCATGGTAGTCTACACCCTGTACACCATCCTGTACCTGCAAGTAGACTAACTTCGAGAGTGATGACTGAATGATAGAGCATGCTTGCTCATCCATGTCATCCCAATCACTCTGTTTAATGATATTAGGCTTGACACCTTTGCATTGAATGGGCTTATGCTGCCTCTTCTGCACTAACACATCATAAATCTGCTCTTTCCAATACTGAAAGTTTGATCCATCCAACCTCTCAATATCAAAGAGGGCACTACCGGCTGTAGATGCCATATCTGTGGCACAATAACTTACAACCAAAGAGCAGTATAGTGCAATAGGCAACCCAAATGACCAAAAAATTATAGTGTTGTCCAGACCAATCAGGTCTCCAAATAAACTAGCTGATCCAATGCTCAAAGGCACTCAGCCATAAAGAGGCATAAACAAGAATATATGCAGCCCAGTAACCTGCCAATACCTGGCAATCCAAGTAAGAAATGCACTAAACCAAATGAGCAATGCCTGCTCAACCAATGGCAATAGGAGCCCAGCTCAACTATCCATAAACATCAGTGTAGCATCCACCAATGCAAATCCATAACGCATCGAAATGGTGTTTACTGCATCACCAATGCATCACCTCAAGCGCGCAATTGTTTGGCAACAAAATCAAGCATTCACCACTTGCCAAATGTGCCAAAGTGACTTGCCAAAATGCCAATAATGCCCTTGGACTGAAGTGAGATTCCAATCACTTTCTGTAATTTACTATGAGTTCCCAATTCACTGTTGTGCAAGAGAAATTCCTACAACAATACCTCACAGCCACTTTGGGCAAAATAACACGCTGTCCCTATTTTTGAACAGCGATATCTTTTCACTGAAAGACCAGATGCCAAAGCTGTAAACAGCAAAGTTGTAGCTGGTAGAAAGATCTACAACTTATCAGTTGACGTCAAGAGCCAAATCCTTGTAGATTCTCAGATATTCTCACCTGAAAAACAGCTTCCTGCACATTGGTCACAAATAGACAGTAGACTGCAACTTTTTGAGGTTTTGCAGAGACTGTAACTCCTGCAGCTTATACCGGATCAACTTGCTCCCAAAAGAAAAGTTGTAGTATGTTCTGTGAACTACAACTTTTCAGTTTGGCACAAAGTGCAATTCCACACCAGGAAAGAGATATTCAGTCCTGAAAATGACTGTTTTGTCATAAAAACCAGCAACAGCAGCAATTGTAATGTCCTGACCAATGGCAAACACAATGCCATAAAATCAGCCCTGAAAACAGCTCCAAACAATGATCATTTGACTGGATCTCTATACATCACTGTACCACCGTATGTATCCAACATAGGCAAATAACCATGCATCCAACAAACTGTCAATGCATCTCAACCAGGCATGTACCACTGTCAAAGCATGTGTCACTGCCACTACCAAAGTGATGTATCTGCAAAAAGGATATGCAACCCACTGACTAACTGTAACGGAATGTTCACAAGGACTAAGATGCACCAAAGTATGTCCGTACAAGGACCCAAATGCACGGGAAAACACGAGCTAACAAAGCTCAACTGCAACCAAAAGAAGCTGCATAGTGCACAAGCACATATCCCACACAATGTCCACAAGGCGTACTTCCGCAAAATGTCCCGCAAAGAGACCAAAATCAGCCAATGCTTAGCTCCAAACCTCAAATGCAACACTAGCTATCTCCCAGGCATACAACTGCATCAAACATGCAATCCAGAGGCTCCCCAATAGCTCCCAGATGAGCTAGAGACAATGGCAAAGAACTATGCTAAGACTAGAACCTACAAGTGCCAAGAATGGCTATGGCGCCAAAATAAGACCCAAATCTGCAGGGAGGAAATTTCAATGTGAGGTTATAGGTAGCACAATTGCAAATTTTTAGGAAGCCTGGCGTCGACAGAATCGCAATCGGAGGACTGTGCGAACTCCACCACAAGTTGCATATGCAGCTCTCCAGCGCTCCTTCACGGTCTCCTACGCCAAAGAAGTTGCTCACCAACCGACTCCTGGCTCACAGAATAGCAGCAACAATTGCTCTTGATGCCTATCTACTAGCTGCCCATGATAACCAACGCCTCCAACAAGCGCACAACGGCCAGCCACTTGCTGCAAAGGATGCATCAACAGCCAACGATAGGCTTTCACGAGACAACGTCAAGACCAACGGACAGCGGTCTCCTTCCAATGCTAGGTTGCTAGAGTACTGGAGCGCTAGAAGATAACCCAAAGTGATTCTTGCAGCTGCATTGTAGAGCAAACAGATTTGGATGATGTCTACCCAAAATCTCTCCGTGAATGAGAGAATCAAGCTCTCCAAAGCTCCTGGTCTGAAGCAGTGCCCGTTCTCCTCTCACCGAGCTCCTCGTAGATCTAACGCCATGGGCTCTGATACGAGTTGTGAGAGAGGAGAGCACACACAAAGGAATGAGGAGACACCAAAAGTGGTGGAGCAAAAGCTACTCCAGCCTATTCCTCTATCATATATATATGAGTATACATGGGCACTGTACAAGTGGGTGGGCACACTGCCCTTTACCCCAACAGTTGGCATTAATATTTTCATTCACTATTCTGTTCAAAAGCATGCTATCATATAAATTTTTGCACTATAATGGTCATTTCTGAGCAATCTAATAAGAATCTCACCATGGCGCAGGAGGCAAATGTGCTCAGCATCATGCAGGGAGCTCAAAAATGTCAAAACCTGTTATGGCGCATATGGAGCCTGTTTGACTTGGGGGTTTTGACATTTCTAAGCTCCCCGCATGATGCCGAACACATTTGCCTTCTGCGCCATGACAAAAAAACATAATTTGACCACTTAAATTCACATAACATGTATAATAACATTCGAACAGTAATAGAACATAAAAATATCTTTTATTCATTGGGTCTCAAAGAGCAAAGATTTACAAAATGATTCAGATTACACCAAATGAACCTAAACAACATCTAGGGCCTAAGGGAGGGATTGGAGCGAATGCGCTTGGCGAGTGCAAGGTCCTTGTCCATCACTATTACTCTTTTAGCATGGATAGCACATAAGTTTGCATCTTCAAAAAGACCTACTGTCATCTGCTCCATTGCCTCCTGAATTGCTCCCATAGCGCCTGAAGTGAAATGCACATCATCCTTGTAATGCTGTGCTATTTCACGTACAACACACTAGAAAGGTGCATGGGGAATGAGATTGTCCACAGTGGTTTGGAACTTGCGGATCTCTTGAAGTGCCTTCACGCCTGATTTTTTACACCTCTTAATCTTTGGGGAACCCTGCACTGGCCTCTGGACATGGCCCCATGGCCGCTTGTCCGCTTTGAACTTCTTTCGCCTCTCCTCCCTTGCAACGGCCTCTTCAAACTCCTCTTCCTATGTCTGGTGAGTCCTTCGAGGTAGCTTGTCGTGCCTAGGGGTCTTCTTTGTCCTTGGTCCCTTTTGCTTTTGATGAGGCTATGAGACAGCAGGCTGAGGCTCTTGCTCAACTCGTACTAGAGTCTCCTCATATGAGAGAATCTCGAGGGATGCTCTTCTGTGCAGTCTGCTTGGTTGGAGGATTGGGGCCACTTTCTTGCTCCCCTTGTTGGTCTAGACACTCCATGCTTAGTTGTGTGAGAGGACCCCTGATCGTGCTAGGATTCCTCATGGTGCTGAGATCCCTGGGATCCCCCATGAGAGTCGGATGGTAGGGACTCGCATTGCTAGGACTCCTGATGATGAGAACTGCCTTCAGATCCTTTCTAATCATTGCCCTCTTGGCCACTGGGGCTTGCAGTGTGTTCGGAGGACATGGAGTTGTGAGGAGGAGAGCGGGGAGCATCTAAACGGCATCCAATGGGTCTAGCAATTTGTTTAACTTGGGCCATAGAAATTAGGGATTTTAGGGTTTTGAAGTGCTTTATATAGTCTTTTTTAAAGCACTTTAGGGTTTTTCTTTTAAATTAGGGTTTTTTGAGTGCACCCCCTCCCTCCCAGTCTTTTGTTCGCCAGTTCGGTAATACTTAATCTTCACTACCCTCCCTTCCAACCCACTCACCCCTCCACCCTGCCATGTCGCACATGCAATTTTGCAATTTCCAAACAAATTTGGGAATTTTGGAATCTATAATTGACTCAAAATAGTGTTAACTTTATTCATTTAACATTTTACATTTGGGGTTCTCTTAGGACCCAACGCCTCCCCTGTCTGACTCTACGTTGCAACCAAAGCGCAACCCCTTGGCTCCCTATTGAGGACTTCCAAGCAGCACATCTCCTTGTCTTCTTGACATGTTGAACCACTTTTGTGAGACTTGAGACATCTACCTTATCGCGCTTGAGAGTCCTGACCTCTAGACATCTATAAAACTAGTCGAACATTTCGTGTAGTGTATTGCTTTGCGCGATACCGCCCCCATGCCTTGTATTCTTGAAGTATGTTGCCTTTGCTCTATAGTGCGATTTCTTCATTCCTTGAGTATTCCAAATGGACAGAGGGCCCCATTGATCCACAAACCATGGTACTTGTGCATAAAGAATATGTTGTAAAGAAATACATCGTATTAGAAACCGTATTAGAAACATAAACTGACTCAAGTTTACAGCACAAAATTTCAACCTAAGGAGGATTACCATGTAATGTGTAATATGTGGCTCCCCCCATGCTTCTACCATCAATGATATGAATTCTCCCATTGCTGCCGTGAATCTCTCATAATAAAGCTCATCTATTTGACCTTGTCTAAGCAACTTTATAAATGCATCAAGCTTTGCCCACAGTTTTGCCCTCAAAGTAGCAATTCATGGATGTGAAGCTTGATTTGTAGTGCTCTCACACAAAGCTTTCCAGTACTCCCAACCTAGGGTGCTTTGAGCCAATGTATGTTTTTCTTTATCAGCATTGGGGTTAGACAAGAACCTCCTTGCCTTTCCTCTACCCATGGACACTTTAGCAGGAAGATTTTGTGTCTTTCCTAATTGTTTCTTGTCCTGCTTAAGCTTCACATTGCCTCGTGAAGTCCCATTAGTGAGAGTAGTTCTTCAGATTTTGCAATGCATTGTGCAGATACTTGCTGTGGCCTCAAATTCCAAGCATAAAAACTAGATGGAGATGAGTAACTTATCAAGTATACGTAGTTCAGCATGCAAAGTACACACGTGTACCCGCTCTAATGGAATTGGTGGAATGGGATCTCACTTAGGATCCTTTTTGTGACGATCAGGGGCTGCACTTTGGTTGCAAGAAAGGATGCCATTTTCCCACTGTAGGCTTCCCTTTTGCATCTTCTAAGAGTGGGTGCAATACAAGCATGTCCATTTTGCATCTACATCTATATCACAACCATACAAGCACTTGAGGGTCTTCAAATCACCAGCTAGATGCCATTCAACTTGAAATGTTCCATACCCATCCACTATTAATGTTTGCCTTGCCTCTTGTCTTTGAATAATCGACGGGATGCCGGTTCTCTCCAAGACTCACTTCAATGTCTCGTGGCACTCCTTTGGGGTCTCAAAGGCTACAAGACACCATATGTCCTTCTCAGATTGGACTAAGAAACCCTGCTCAACTTCCTCATCCCCTTGAGCAAAATGCAAGGCGTTGTTCATAATACAAATGCTCACCCTCTCTAGCTTGCGCTCTTTTACCAACTAAGCTTCATCCATTTTTATAACAAATACTAGCTTGCCATCTATATAATGAAAGAGAAATATAGTACGGATATAGAAATGAGAAGAAATAAAGTTGAATGCGAAGAGGGAATTTCTCTTACCTTCTTCTCTCATCCCATAGAATTTGACCATGGCTCTCTGCAAATTCTCTACATTGACGTAAACATTATTAAAAGCATTCATCTCAAACGTTTGGATGCCAGATTTCTTTTTACTCTTCCAAGTCATTGTGCCACATACACAATGGTATCCTCCAAGCTTTTCTCTAGCACATTGGTTTGTTTCTTGATGTGCAAGCCTTACAGACCACAGTGTTGGCAATGGCATTATAGATATCTTATACTTTTCCTCCATAGCAGAATTGAAAATTTTAAAAACAGAATTGTAAGCTTCATGACTTACACCAGCAGCATCACAAGCTCCAAGCATCTCCTTTGCTTGCGTGAGGCCCTTGAAGTCCTTCATTACCTCTCTAGCAACTTATTCACATAGCCCTTTTTGTCTAGGGTCCTTCAACACTTCAATGACATCACTTGGCTTTATTAAACTTCTTAGAACATATGAAGGATCACTATCATCCATTTCCATTGTTCCCATCACATCCTTCCTGAAGTTCCTAAAGTAGAGTACAAATCAGTCTTAATGAAAACAATGCAACACCACGAATATTTTGGAGTAAGAAATTTCATTGAAAATTTGGGGAACTAACCTTGTAGCCCGTATTCTCCTCTTTCGAGCACCATTATTGGTTGACAATACATCCATGGATTGCAATTGTCTTTTCCTCCCCTTTAGTCTCCCAAAGGTATTCTCTTCAACTTTTGTACTCGTTCTATCAACTTCTCTCGTTCCTTCTCCACAGCACATTGAACTTGGCCATAGATAAACCTTTCCAAATCTTGTTTGCATTTAGCGAGCTTTTGGATTGATTCTTCCAATTCCTGTCGCTCCAAGTCCAGTGCACGTGCTTTGTCACTGAGTTCTTTGTTTTGCAATTGGAGATCCTGCATACTATTATGCATTGTCACAATAGTAATATTTCCCAAATGTGCAAGTCCTTCTGCTTGGGCTCTCTGCACCTTGCTTATTTGCATAGCCAATGTCTGAGAATGGTTCAATCGATTGCAATAACTGAGCAATCCAGCATGTCCATTGCTAATAAACTGAAAACATCATGCACTGTATGAAAAGGAGAACTCTTTTGGGTGGCAGGTTCTAAAGGATACAAGTTTCCATCCATCCAAAGGTCAAGATGCTTCTTCCCTTGCAATCGAAGACTGTGGAGCACACATTGTTGGATATGTCCTTGAATGGTGCCATGAGTACTCAAAGAGAGGTATCAGTGATGCATGCTAAAATGTAGGGGAGAGCTGGCAAAGATGGAGGAGTGAGAGGGAGAGAGTAGCAAGGAAGAGGGAGGAGGAGAAGTAATTCAAGGCAAGAGGAAGAGGAGGAGGAGAGTAGGGCGACAAGTGTAGAAGGGAGGGAAGGAGCTACTGCAGAAGGGAGGAGAAGGGGAGAGATACTACAGGAGGGGAGAGATTCTGCAGGAGGGAGGAGCAGAGGAGAGGGAGCGTGGGCGGCTGGAGAAGGAGGGGAGAGGAAGGAGGGAGGAGGAGCCAGAAGGAGGAGGAGGAGGGGAGAAGGAGGAGGGAGGAGGAGGAGCAAGACGGAGGAGGGGAGAGGAGGGGGGAGGGGGAGGGAGGGAGAGGGGGAGGGAGGAGGAGGGAGGGAGGTGGAGGGAGGGAGCGAGGGAGGAGGGAGGGAGGAGGGGGAGGGAGAGAGAGGGAGGGAGGGAGCGAGGGAGATTCGAAATTTGAAAAAATTTCAAAAAGTGGCCCCCTCCCCTCATTGATGGGGGGAGAGGTGGGCTCAAATGTGGGCTTAACCCACCTATGTTGGGCTAGTTAGGCCTCTTTGGGACCCTCCAAGCCCCTTGCATTAGCCCACTAAGCATTCCCTAATCCATTCCTTATGAGGCCCTTTTGAAACCCCAATTCTCCCCTAATGGAGGATGTACTATTGAAGCTCAACCACCTCAACGAAAGGAAGGGAAAAATGGTGTACGACTTTGCAACATGAATGAGAGTGCTGACCAACTAGCTCACCAATACAAAAGGCAAAAGGCATTGTGGTCCTAGTTGATCAGTGTGATAGGATACCCAAAGAGGATGTATGATGAATTGCTCCAATGAGCAATTCCATTAGAAAAGGGGACCACAGAGCCCTAAAAGAAAAATAAGTCACTCGTCCAAAAAGCACAAAGAGACAACAAAAGAAGAAGAAGAAGAAGAAACAATACCCAAAAAGGACACCAAAATAGAAAAGGAAGAGCTCAAGAACCCTCTTGAAGGAGATGGGCATTGAAGGGAACCCACTAAAGGAAGAGACCTTGTGCGAAAATGCAAAACCTAGGGTCATATGGTGAATGAGTATCAGTCGAGCAGATGGTGCAAAACTTGCAAATGCCCAAGCCATAGGGTCGAACATTGTTGGTACAACAAGGAAAAGCAAATGACCAATGTCCACAAAGTGGACCAAGAGCCGAAAAATATTATCGAGGTGAAAGATTGAAGAGCACCAGCACAGCATGTTTCTACTTGGAAAGGAAGTGCACCAAAAAAGCAATTGCCGATTGTGGTAGAAATGCTCTAGAAAGCACGTGACCAAGAAGTTCGTGCACTCCAAGCAAGCATGGTGATGATCAAAGTGGACTCAACGGGAATCACCAAATCACAAGGGCCAACTCAGATAGAACCAAAGAAGCTGAAACAACAACAATTTTGCTAGGAGGAGGAGAAGAAGATAGCAATAAAGATCAGGTAGAGCTGAAGAAGAGAGAACCACTCGTTAAAGTGGGCACTATCTACTATTAGGCAGACCCCCTATATTCTATGTGGATCATCAGGCATTGCTTTACTTGAACAACAAGCCAATCATGAAGCCTTGCCTAATTTGGTGGATGCTACTACGATGCTACTACTATAGGAGTTCAACATCAAGATCATCAACAAGCTTGGTTTATCTCTTTGTGAGCCAATTGTTTGTCTTACACCAAAGGACCAAAATCAAGAAAATACAGCAGTTTCCCTGACGCCAACTTGTTTGCAATGTCCATGAAAACCAACACGAGATGATCAAGTATCTCTCAACGAGAGGATATTACTCAAAGCGATAAGCAAATTGAATGGGATGAATCACCCTGAAGTCATGGAAGTACTCACTCATAGATGGCTACTTGTACCAAAAAGGAGAGGACATGATCCTTTGATGAGGTCTCTTTCCGCCCAAAAGAGCATTTGTCATGGAAGAAGCCCATCAAGGATTTGTCCCGGTAGGGTGTCACTCCTAAACATATAACATAGCATGTTAGTGCACGGAGGATTAGTTTTCTAATAGGACTTACATGCCAATCACATCATGCATGAGGGGATTTATTAAATAGCAACTTAATGTAGTTGAAATGTGTAGGTTAGGAGGGGTGTTTACATTTTAAGATTGAAAATTGTATAGATGAAAGAGGGGTTTAATCAATTACATGAGAAAATGTAAAACTAAAAGAATGTGTATTCCTAATATATACTTGCTCACAGATAGTATACAGGGTTTATGAAGAGAGAACCCCCCCTCTAGGGACTTGTCAAAGGCACGTTGAGGAAAGTCTTGAGTGGGGATTATGGTGGAGCACAATGTTTGTCGATGTGGTGAACACTACAAGAATTGTAATGCATCTTAATGAATTGGAAGGCCAAGGTTCCAACATCAGATGATGTTATTGCAATGAATCTACCCAGGGGATTCATTCCATAAGTGGGGATTAGACTTCATCACTCTGTTTAGTGTGGTGACACATCTAGGAAGGAACAACTACATCGTGATGGCAACTGACTATGTCACCAAAAAGGCCAAAGCGAAATCCCTCAAGGGCAGCATAGGTTGCAACACAACATGGTTCTTGTATGAGAACGTCATCTACTGATTTCATGGGTGTCCCATCCAAATCGTGTCCAACCAAGGAGCTACTTCATGAATTCGCTCATTGAGGTGATAACAAAGGAGTTCTTGATTTCACACGAGTCAACAACATACTATTTGCATGCAAATGGTCATGCCCAAGCAACGAATAAGCTCCTAAAGACAATTCTCTACAAGATGATGAATGAAGACCAAAACGACTGGGACCACAAGCTTTAGACGGCAAACTAAGCCTACCTCGCAACATTTAAGGTCACAACGATGCACACCCTATCTAGCTGGCATTCACGCTCAAAGCAATTGTACCAATGGAATTCCTTATGCCAAGTCTTTGAATGGATGTGCAACACACACAGGGCAAAGAAGAGGCCATAGCAAAGCATCCGGACAGATTGTTCAAGAGCAACGAAGTCAAGCTCAAGGCAACCTAGACGCAAGTCATAACACAATGAAGGAGAAAATGATTGTCACCTCGAAAAAAGAGCACATATGTACCACTAAACTGTTAGATCAATCTAACTATAGTTACTTAAGTTGACTAAAGTAACTCTTACTTAAGTTGACTAAAGTAACTCTCTGTACGATTAAAACCGCTATAGTCAACCCAATGTACCACAACTAGCTAGGCTAACCACATTAAGGTATGTTCACACCTAGCCTTAAAGCTCAAAAACCCTAAAGGTTAAGGTATGTTCACACCAAACCTTAAAGGTCAAAGACCCCTCAAAAGCCTATTTTTCATCTTAAGTTTGATTAGCCATGACTTCCTCGATTAAATCCCAAACTGGACCCCATCAAAGCCCCAAAACCAAGAGACATGTTGCCTCCTTCACAACAACCACAACCATATGTGTAACTTGCCATGCCAATGCAAAAGATGAGAAACCTTGGACCCCTTTTGACCTATGTGCTTACTAAGCTTGAGTCATTAAGTCAAATCAACACCGAGCCCTCCTCAACCTCATTGCCCACTTCATCCCTTCAAAGCAACCAAGTCTCTCTCACCTCAAGATACCTTCCTCAAGTACCCACCAAGTTTTGGACTGCAGGACACAATTCCACTAAAACCTCAAGGAAGCCAAGTGGCATCAACATGAGCCACCTGAAAGAGGAGAATGCAAAGGACACCCCTCATGCCATGTAGGTTGCCTATGAAGGAATCTTGTTTTGACGACCTTGTATCCCCTAAGCCGTTCCTTACATCCGCACCACTATGGGAGATTCCACTTTGTACGTTATGAGATATTGAGCTCCTTTTCACCATGAAGTCTCTTTAAGACTAGTTTTGTAAACACGCTCTTTCGAAGAAGATGATGGATGCTTTCTTTGACACATGACCTCGACATTATGTTGTATGTGTTCACATTGTTACATGACAACAAGATGTAGTGTGAGTATGTCATTTAAGCTATATTAATGAAATGTTGCACTTGCCTGGATAACCAAATGCAAGTTACAAGTTAAGCATCCTCCAAGCCAGCAAAGTTGTTCGGCTGGTTCACACCACCAAGTGCAAAGTACTCATTAGTCACCTCAATCAAATGCAAGTTTACTAGGTAAGGGTCCTCAAAGCAAGGCAAATGAGTACTTCACCGAGTTCACCCTACCCTTACAAAATACTTGTTAGCTAGCACTGTAAACAATTGCTTCTTGAACTTAGGACAATTGTGGTATAAACAAGCAACAAATTTGTGCACCACTGGGCAGAATACTCATTAACAGCTTTGTAAACTGTACTTCTCAAATAAGGACGAGAATTGTGTAACATAGGATCTTGAAAGTAAACACCCTCACAACGATTCCGGGTGCTTTCATGAATTAATGTGTTGAGCTCTACTTGACACCAACCCCCCCAAGAAGAGGTAGTAATCAGTGCAGTCTCAAGCGTCCTGGTGGTGAGCAAGAAAGGATCGTCAACAACATTGAGTAAGAAAATTTAAACAAGAACCTTAAATAAAGATCAGCACCTTGGGAAAATGAGCCAGAATATCCTCAAAGAAAAAAAAGTTCACAAATTTTTAAAACTCAACCCTGAACTCAATGCAATGCTTGGCATGCTCAAAAAAAATCAACCTTTAGCCAGCAGCTAAGAAAACATTGGGAAAGCATAAACTTTGTGTTGCTTGAACAGAGGTGACAATTTACAAGGCAAAACAATTTTTAAAAAATTAAAAAGATGTAGGCAGATCCTCATAAGATACGAATCTGTCTGGTGTAAGAGAGAACCGATGAGTACTTTGAAGCTGCAAAAAAAGAACAGATGAGTACTTTGAAGCTGCAAAAAAAGAAACCTTCAATTCAAAAGATGTAGACAAATCCTTGTAAGATACTAATTGTCAATTGTAAGAGAAAACAGGTAAGTACTTTGAAACTCGAAATTGAAGAAACCTAAAAAGACTTTCTGTAGGGAAGTCATGATATGTATCTGAAAACAGTAGACCAGAAGAGCCTCTCTTTAAGGTACATGGCATTTTTCAAAAAAACAGCTCATCTTAAGTTTAACACGATACACTATGCCTACAACAAACACACAACTCACTCCATTGAAATGCTATTTTTAACACGTTATTCAGGAATATGCCATTCTGTAAACATGACCTGTCAATACAAGGAAAACCTGAAACCTAATCCCCACATATATATATATCATCACCTAATGAACACGTCAAAACATTTACAAATCTTCGAAGAAAACCACTGCTGACATCAATATAAAATTCCAAAAACTGCACACTCAAGGTCTTTAAGAACTAAATTCAGAGCAGTGCATAATTATGCAAGCCAAGTTCAAGGTAGCTTCCAATCATAGCTTAAAAAGAAATTGACAAGATCAACTAGAACAGATTTATCTGCATAGAAATTGAACTGTCTACATTGATCCAATGCAGGGAAATCTTTCTATTGGAATTCAGGAAACTATGGCTTCATCAAAATGATTTCATACAATGCGTTCTAGTTCCCTTGCATAACCTAAAGTTTGATTAATCAATTGTAATGAAGGAATCTCTTTGCAAACTGTTTCCTTCATCTTCTGGAAGTAGACACAACCATTCCGAATTTCCCACTCTGGATGGTCCTGCATGCCATTCTCAACAACGCTCCAATTAAATAACAACCATGCGAGAGAATTTTGGCTTTAAAATATCATCAAATCTTTCCATGTCACATATATGACACCCACCCATCCCGCACACCCCCTTCCCTCCCTTTTACACAAACCTCGCCTACGAAGGCACCAACCACCATGTGCACACACCATAGTTACCAGGTTTTGGGAACGTGGGGGGTCGGAACGAGAACATATCGGGAAGAGGGAACGGGGGAACGGGAAGGCCACATCATATGACACGTCATCAAATCACATGGAAACATACCAAAATATGCTAAGAATAACCAGATGTAGCAGTTCTAAGATTTCCATTTCATCTTTAGACTTTAACAGACACACAATCCTTAGAAAACTGAAATATACATCAACGCAAGTTGCAATGTGCATTGTGCAATGGGCAATGTGCATTAACTTTAAAGCTTTAAGCCAGAGAATTGCAGATTATTATAGATCATAGAGGCTAGAGCATATAATATGCAAAATACAAGAAAAGGAGGCTATGACTCAATACACAATAGGACTCCAGACTCTCAAGTCAAGGACATGGTATATGTAAAAAAAGAGTGTCAGGCCTGCCACCTAATGGCCTGAAGGTGGCATAGTATCAGAGGCCTCTCCCTCGTCATGCTGAGCCTCATCATCCTGGCTGAGAGGAGACGAAGGGGCTGAGCCTTGAGGCCCAAGAGCTTGCTGAGAGGGGGCTGAGTGGATGAGAGCTTAGAGAGGGGGCTGAGTGGGCTGAGTGCTTGAGAGGGGGCTGAGAGGCTGAGTCCCTGAGTGGAAGGGGGTGGAGAGTGGTTGGACAGGGATTAAAGCCCCCCATCGGCATCAAAACGGCGCTCCCGCACAGCCCTACACCCAGAACACCAGAGAGCCAACCCGGAACACATTCCGGCCACATTCCCGGAACGTTTGGGAACATTTCCCAGGCGTCCCCACTTCTGGGAATGTTCATGTACTGCCATCCACCTGGGAACGACGTTCCCACGTTCCAGGAAGACGGAATGCCGTTCCCTGGTAATTATGACACACTCGCATTCCTTCATGGTAAAGAGAGGGGGGGGGAATCCTAAACAGATTCACAATACAATACTAGAATCTTCTAGATATATACAAGACTGGAGTCTTCTAGATATAACTATAATTTGCCAAAAGCAAATTTGAAACCTGCAGCAAAAAAGGTTGGCTATATGCATGCAATTTGAGATTTCCCCCTATACAAACGTGAAAATCAAGGATCACTTCATCTACTAAGGTAGTTATGAGCTAAGGCTCCTGAATTGGGCTAAGACCTTGATACAGGTCACCTCCCCCATCTGTGAGCCCCCAAATGAGGAGTGCATTGGGGGTAGACCATAGAGAAAAAGAAAGGAATTTGTGGCTGCCACATGGGCAGCAAACAGGCTGCCATGTGGGCAGCAAAGAGAGGAGAGTACCTGGCAGAACAAAGCCACCATGGAGGGCAGATCTGGCAGAGACATGTCCAGAGGCTCTCCACGGATGGAAGGGGCAGAAGTTAGAACTGCGCAGGGTTTCCAGCAAGAAACAGAGGTTATGCCATGGTGATGATGTCAGCACCTGTACGAGCAGGTACAGACTGTTTTGGAGGAGGTCCGGGGCCTGGAGAAGACCTGGAAGGGTGTGGATCTGCAGCAGCATGGAGGAAGAATCACGACAATCGTGGGCCGGC
Source organism: Dipteris shenzhenensis (assembly GCF_047967505.1). Taxonomy (NCBI): domain Eukaryota; kingdom Viridiplantae; phylum Streptophyta; class Polypodiopsida; order Gleicheniales; family Dipteridaceae; genus Dipteris; species Dipteris shenzhenensis. The sequence continues at coordinate 6,377,323 of NC_141615.1, forward strand.
TTTGGGCCTGCTATATGACCAGGAGAAGGTCTGTTTTAGGACAAGCCTGCCTGGGCCAGTAGCAGCCTACCAGGTCTGGCAGGTAGGGCCAGCAAATGCATGAATATAAGGTCCAATCAGGTCGGCCAGTAGGGCCTGCCTGGGTTGGCTGGAGCAGGGCGGTTGGATTGTCCATATGGCCCCTACCCAGTCGGCTATATAAGGAGGTCCATTGGGCCTCATTTTGGCATCATCTGGAGCAGCCAACCACCAGCAGATAGGAGCAGCAGAGCAGCCTCTTTTGGGCCTACATCCAGGAGGAGAAAAGAGAGTTTGAGACAGACTAAGCTTGGAAGGGCTGCCCACCTAGGCTGACTGAGAGGGAAAGAGTGAGGGAGAAGAACAACGGAGAGAGAGTGAGAGAGAGGGGAGACACAAAAGATGTGGGTGTGAAGTGTTGAGCCACACCACAAACTCATAGGTTTTATTAGGATTAGGTTTTTCACCCTATGACTGTCTTAAGACAGTCATAGGTGTCATATCTTTAATAAAAGGGTGGCAATGTGCCTTTACCCCAACAACCTCCCACCTAAAGGCCAATGTGCCTAGAGGGGAGAAAAGAATAAAGATTACAGCAATATACAGTTACTGTATACAAGACCATAAAATAAGAATGGTCTCATCCTAATCCCATGATGTGGCAGCAATGTGCAAACCGCTCTGTAGGCAAGCTCTTAGTGAGCAAATCTGCAAGATTATCATCAGTATGCACCTTCACAAGCTCAAGTCGCTTGTCTTCCAGTACCTCCCTGATGAAATGGTATTTCACATCTATGTGCTTGGTCTTTTGATGAAAGACCGGATTCTTTGCCAACATGATAGCACTCTGACTATCACAATGCAAAACTGGCATATCTCCTGTAATGCCCAAATCTCCCACCAGCCGAGTAAGCCATATTGCTTCCTTGCAAGCCTCAGTGGCTGCAACATATTCAGCTTCAGTGGTTGACAGTGCAACGCATTTCTGCAACCGAGACACCCATGATATAGCACCTCCTGCAAATGTGAAAATATAACCGGTAGTAGATTTTCGGTTATCTGCATTCCCTGCATAGTCTGAATCTGTAAAACCATGCACCAATGCATCCTGCCTACCATAGCATATGCACAAGTCTTTGGTACCCTTGAGATACCTCAAGACACCTTTCACTACTTCCCAGTGCCGCTTGCCTGGATTTGCCATATACCTGCTGATGACTCCCACCGCAAAAGCAATATCCGGACGAGTGGCAACCATGGCATACATCAAAGAACCTACTGCAGATGCATACGGAACCTTGGCCATTTCAGCCTTATCATCATCTGATCTGGGGCTGTCCTTACTGCTGAGTTTTAAATGAGGAGGCAACGGGGTACTAATAGACTTCCCCCCCTCCATTTTAAACCTCTGCAGTACTTTGTCAATGTACTCCTTCTGTGACAGTAACAAAAGTCCCTTGGACCTGTCACGAGTAATCCGCATGCCAAGAATATGGTTTGCATCACCCAAGTCTTTCATGTCAAAAGACTTATGCAGTTGCTTCTTCAAAGCACTAATCTCCTGCTGAGATTTACTGGCAATTAGCATGTCATCCACATATAGAATGAGTAGCATCAAACTGCCATCCTTTGCCCGTTTGGTGTACAAGCAATGATCTGTCTCACACCTATGATACCCTTGGGACTGCATGAAGGCATCAAACTTCTTGTACCATTCTCTTGGCGCCTGCTTGAGTCCATACAAGCTCCTCTTGAGCTTACACACAAGCTGCTCTTTCCCTTTAACAGCATATCCCTCTGGCTGACTCATATAGATCTCATCATGGAGATCTCCGTGAAGAAAAGCAGTCTTCACATCCATCTGACATAAATCCATGTCCTCGTGAGCAACAAGAGCTAACACTGCTCGCAAAGTAGTCATCTTGACTACAGGGGAAAAAATCTCATCAAAGTCAATGCCCTTCTCCTGCTTAAATCCCTTGGCAACCAATCTGGCCTTAAACCTCGGTAAAGCATTTGAATCCACTTTGACTTTGTAAACCCACTTGCATGGCAAAACCTTTCTGCCTGCAGGTAGATGCACCAAGTCCCATGTATCATTTTGAAGTAGGGAGTCCATTTCTGACTGCATGGCTTTCTCCCACTTCCTTTTCTCTGTTCTTCCCATAGCTTCCTTGAAATTGGAAGGCTCACCACAATCTGTCAGCATAATAAAATCAGCCACATTATTGGCTCCTGGAACAAACCTGTCAGGAGGCCGTTGTACATGGGTGCTCCTCCTAACAAAATGTTCCGGATTAGGCTGCTGTCTAGCCTATTCGTCATCCATGACGGGTGGCTGTACCACCATATTTGGTTGTTCTACAGCCCCATTTGCTGGCATATCCAGTGGTGCATCATTGGCAAAATTATCTGACCGATTTTCAGCCTGTATACCCTCTTGAACAGGGTTATCTGCAGCAGCCTGCTGCTGCATATAAATGGGCATTCTTTGCTGTCCGACATCATCATAAATAACCCTCCCGTATTCCACAGGTTGCACGGGTTCTTTGTGTACACTATCCTCTTTAAAGATGACATCATTGCTGCGTATAATCTTCCGTTTAATGGGATCCCATAACCTGTACCCCATTTCACCTTCGTCACCATAATCCATAAAGATGCATCTGGAAGACTTTGGCTCCAGTTTGGTGCGCAGTTCTTTGCGTATATGAGCAAAGCACTCGCAGCCAAACACACGTAAGTGCTTATATGAAGGTGGCTTGCCAGACCACACCTCCTCTGGCACTTTCAACTCCAAAGCCTTGTTCGGCGACCTGTTAATTATGTGAACTGCTGTTTGCACGGCTTCTGCCCAAAAGCCATGGGGCAATGCAGCATAAGACAACATACATCGAACCTTCTCCTGAATAGTTCGATTCATCCGCTCACTCACACCATTTTGAGATGCATTATGAGGGGCTGTGAGTTCCTGTTTAATGCCCTTAACTTCGCAAAACTGTACAAAAGCATGTGACACATACTCACCCCCATTATCGGATCTGAGGCATTTCAGCCTGCAACCTGTCCGATTCTCAACCTAAGCGACAAACTTCTTGAAAGCATCTAAGGCATCGCTCTTATGCTTCAAGAAATAGACCCACACTTTGCGTGTGGCATCATCAATAAAAGTAATGAAATACTTTGCACCCCCTAGTGATAGCTGTGGCATCTCACACAAATCAGTGTGCACTAGATCAAGCGGTGCTCTATTCTGGGGAGTTCTCCTCTTATGAGGAGTCATAGAATGCTTTCCAAAAATGCAATGATCACAAGTAGGCAAATCTGAAAATGAAAGAGACGGCAGATAACCCAAACGTGACAGTTCTTGCATTCCTTTAACGGACATGTGTCCCAACCGGCTATGAAACAATGAAACCTTTGGCAGCTCTAGGCAATCGCCATAGACGTTAAGGCACTTCATGCGCACATAGATGAGAAGGAGGTAGATCGGTTATGGCAACAACATGATTACCTACACTGGAAACATAAAGAGGGTACAAGGTATCACTCTTATAACCCTCAGCCACTACAACCTGGCCATCAGTAATCACCCATTTGGAATCCCCAAATGTGGTGTGGTAACCACTGTCATCCAACAAGCCAGTGCTAATCAGATTTTTCTTGATTTATGGCACATGGCGAACACCACCAAGCATAAATATGCGTCCATCAGGGAATACTATATGTATACTGCCAATCCCTGCAATCTGACATACATAGTTGTTCCCAAGGTGAACAACTCCATGAGTACCTGTGTAGGAAGTAAACCACTCCCTATGAGGAGTAACATGAAAAGAAGCACCTGAATCCAAGAGCCAAGTGTGCATGTCATGACCATCAATAACCAATGTATGTGCAATCACAGCAGAAGAGCATAAAACATCATGTCTGTCACTTTCACTGTCTTCTGCTGCAACATTCACTGCATCCAAGTCATCTGCCTTTGCCTTTGCTTCCACTGCCTGCATCCTTTGCCTCAGCCTTCTTGGCTTTCTGATCCCATATAAACTTGAAGCACTTAGACTTTACATGTCCCTTCTTGCCACAATAAAAGCATTCAATATCCTTTTTGCCACGGGACTGACTGCGGGATTTGGACTTACTAGCAGATCTCCCCGTCTGCTGAGTCTTGCCTCTTTCCTGTACCTGCAAAGCATTTGAAGACTTGCTGCCCGCATTATTCTTCCTGCTCATCTCCTCCATAAGGAGAGAGCTCTCTACATCAGCATACATAAGAGTAACATTTGAATTAGACAGGGTGGTCTTGAAAGTGTCCCAACTCTCAGGGAGGGTACACAACAAGAAAGTAGCCTTGAACTCCTCATCAAAGTTCAACCCCTGTGCAATCAGCTGTGTAAAGATGGCATTGAACTCACTCAAGTGTGAGGTCATAGCTGTACCTTCCTTCATGCAAAGATCAACCAGCTTCTTCAACCAATAAACTTTACTGGCTGAACTCTTTTGGGCATACAACTCTGCTAGCCTCTGCCATAGGCCATAAGAGGTCTTTTCAGCCTGAACATTGAACACAAGAGAATCACTGAGAGTAAGCATGATAGCAGCCCTAGCGGACAAATCTAGCTCCTCCCACTCATCATCTGACATCCCAGATGGCTTGACACCCTTCACCCTTATGGGCTTAGAAATCTTCTTTAGCAGAAGTACATTCAAACACTTTTCTGCCCATAATGCATAATTGTGTGCCCCTTCCAATTTCTTTATGTTCAGAATTGATGATTCACTTCCCCCTGATGCCATATCAGATAAGGAAAGTACCTGACTCCCTGTAAGTCAAAAAATGACTGAATAAAATTCTGATTTCTCAGAAAAACCTGCTCTATCAAGAGCCAGGAGCACTCACAATAGTGCTGTTTTTACTGTCAAAAAATCTGCAGCAAAACAGAAAATTTCCCTCTAGTTACTGTACCTTCTGACACACTGTACCGTGCTCAAATAGGCATAAAACAGTAATTTCAGAATGCTGCAGCTGTTCCACAAGTGCTTTATCAGTGCATCATCAGCTGACGAAGCACAAAACACTGCTGTCCTGGACACTTCTCCCACCTCAGATGAGGTATTGCACTGATTTTATATGCATAAACCACTTGTCATACACTGTTTTGTTCACTGAAAAGAGGATCCAGACACTTCAGCCTGTCACAAACCTGCAACAGAGAATGGGACAAATCCCAAGCAATCACCCTTCTGCCAAGGGGATAAAAGGCATCTGAAGGTCTCAAACAGTAACTCAAGTGCTCTCAAGCAAAATCTGGGCAAAAGCCCCTTGATTTGACACCTGTGCCAAGTGAAAAAACACCTCAACACTGAGGTAGCATACAAAATACAGCGCTCTCCTGGCACTTTCACCTGACAATGCAATGCATAAACGGCCCCGTGTACACAATAACAACACAGATCCCAACGTACAAACACTGAAGAGAAGATCTTTTGAGCACTGTCAACGATGGACAGTTAGGGACCGAGTAAACTCGATGCGCCCTGGCCAAGCGTGGCTCAACTGAGATTTTTCAAGGTGTCGTACACAAAATGTGACCTGCAGAAATGTCACTGAATACACTGTGGAAACAAGACCAATGTGGGCACCCTGGATCCACACTGCCTCACGGCATACACTGCATAAACTTCCAGGCAAAAGCCCTTTGAAAATGTCACCCAAAAGCTGAGATTTGCACTCAGCAAAAGCATAAAAGCCCTCTGCAAAATCAAGGCATTTGACCTTCCCGAAACAAGATAACTGTGCAACCACCACACACTGTGGTACTAGTCACCTCAAGCACGAGGGACACAAGGGTACTTGCTGTACCTTCAACACACAGTTTTGAGAACTGAACAACCGGGAATGTGAAGAGCAGAGTGCTCTCTCTTTTTCTTCTTCCACCAAAAAAAAAACTGCTGTACCTGCTGTACTTGCTGTACCTGCTGTACAGGCTGTACTTGCTGTACCTGCTGTACAGGCTGTACTTGCTGTACCTCCTGTACCTGTGCAGGGTACAAATCCCAAAAAAGAGATTCGAAATGCACCTTCCCTGACGCAGCGGCCTCCCTGACGCAGTTCTCCCTGACGCAGTCCGTACGGCGACGTCCGTACAGTACGGCCGCCTGTACGGTGTCCGTACGGCGGTACGGGCGGCCATACGTGACCGTACAAATCGTGCGGTGCGCAGCTAGCAGCAGCTAGCTGCTGCTGCGTATGCGAGCGCCCCGCGCTGCCCCGCGTTGCCTGCGCGCTGATCGCGCGCGTCGCCTACGCGATGCCCTGCTGCTGCCCGTGCGCGCTGCCTGCGCATTTCCCTGCTGCTGCCTGCACGGTGCCTGCGCGCTGCCCTGCTCAATGCCGAGCTCGCTGCTGAGGCTGCTGAGGGCACGAGGCCCGAGGGGAGAGGGAGGGGTAGAGAGAAGAGGGAGAGGTGAAGGCTCTGATACCAGTTGAGAGGGAAAGAGTGAGGGAGAAGAACAACGGAGAGAGAGTGAGAGAGAGGGGAGACACAAAAGATGTGGGTGTGAAGTGTTGAGCCACACCACAAACTCATAGGTTTTATTAGGATTAGGTTTTTCACCCTATGACTGTCTTAAGACAGTCATAGGTGTCATATCTTTAATAAAAGGGTGGCAATGTGCCTTTACCCCAACACTAACTACCTGGACAGTAAGGTGGAGAGATCACGGACGGAAAGTCTACATAAGCTCAGAAAGTCTACATAAGCTTGTTAGAAATGATCCAACAGAGGGTACGCACAGTGAAAGACTGATGGTAATGCCCAGGAGCTCACATAGTGTGGTGTGGGGTGTGGAATCACAGACTTCTTAAGCCAGTAAATAGACAATGCTCAGAAACAGATATAGAAGCAACTCTTTATATTTCCGTCCATCCACAAAGTAGGACAGGATACAATACCAAAAGGTTCTCCTACTAGATGTCAAGCACTTCGAGATGTGTGAGCCCGCGTGCTCCACCTCGAGCAAATGTAGACACTCTGTCTAGAGTGATCCTCTCCACCTTGCTGTCTGGAAACCAGCCTAGTTGGGCAGCCCTCTGAGTGAGCTAAGTCTGCAGGTCTCCAGCCAAGTTCACCTCCAGGATGAGGCCCAACTGCTGCTGGTGGTGCTGCTCCTTTCTGCTCCTCAAAAGCTGCTCCAAATGATATGAAATGAGGCCAAGGGACCTCTCCTTTTATAGGGCACAAGGCCTGCCCCAAAAACCGACCAGCAGCCTCAATCTGGCCGACCCAAACAGGCCAACCAGGCTGCCCTAAAAGGGCTCTCATAACCACGGCCCCTGGCCCACAAAACTAGGGCTTTGGCCCTCACTTCAAGGCAGGGTCCCAGCCCCTATGCAGCCCTGCCTGGCTGTCCCTTGCAGCCCTATTTGCTGCTGCTCCTGCCCTCCTGGGTGCCCATTCTCCAGCCCTAACCAGGGCCTCCAAACAGGACCAAAACCTGCTCCACATCTGCCCCTGCACATCCCGCCATAACTGCGCCTCTGCCAGGCCCTTTTCCTGCGCCGTATAGAGCCGTACACCCTGCAGATGTCAGTGCCATGTGATCGCCTCTTATTCCGGGTTCCTTGTGCTGGCTACTGCTTCACCTTTTGCTGCTGCAGATCCATCCTAGTTCCGGGTACCCTCCATCTCTTTGATTCTTGCCCACATGGCAGCCATGCTGCTGCTCATGTGACAGTCTCTCAAACCCTAGGTTCACCCCCCCCCCCATGCTCTCCTCATATGGAGGCTTACAGATGGGGAGGTGACCTTTCCAACAAGCTTGGAAGGGCTGCCCACCTAGGCTGACTACCTGGACAGTAAGGTGGAGAGATCACAGACGGAAAGTCTACATAAGCTCAGAAAGGAGCACACAAGCTCAGGAGGAGAGCTTATGGTAAGATCAGAGGACCATGGTTTCGTGGGCCTCTGCATCTCTTTTGTATTGAATCCGATTTTAGATGGAAATATACCCTTTGTGGATTCTATATGTCTCTTGTGATTCACATTCTATTTACTGGCTTGCACACTCATGGTTGTGAAGTACACATAAGTAAAGAAGTATTTGATTCTGTAGTTAAACACTTCCGTGAGCATTCCTAGGATGCTCTATCAGTCTTCCACCACGGGTACCCTATGTAGGGTTCATTTCTAACATGGTATCAGAGCCCTGACAGAAGTTCACACAAAGGGAAGCTTGAAGGCAAGAAGGACGACCTTGATTCATTGCTCGGGGGAATCTACTTCGACATATGAAGGATTGTACTCAGGCGGAAGGCTCAGGTTCAGACAAGTACCTAAAGGATTGTACCCAGGCGGGAGGCACAGGTTCAGGCAGGTATATGACACTCTAGCTTTTCAATTCATTATCATGGCCAACAAATATCAGATCCCTAATTCTGGTGACACGAGAAAGCTTGATTGGACCAATTACCCATTGTGGAAGAAGATGGTTCGGAGCCATTTAGTGTTTGAGGGAGTCGTGGGAGATTGTGAATGGGAGAGAGCTGATGCCTTAACCCACTGCGACTACTCCACTCCATAGCTACTGCAACAGTGGTGACGACACACAAGGACCGGTTGTCAGTGACAACCTGGCAGATCCATGATGCAGAGGCCTTGGCTATCATTGTGGGCACCACGGCAAATGCGATGCTTCCTCACATACAAATGGTGACCGCTTCCTTCGAGGCGTGGACCACGTTGAGGGACATGTATGAGCTCAACAACGAAGCAAGGATCTTGGACCTCGAGGCAGAGCTATATGGCATGAGCATGGATGAGGGGGATTCAGTTCGGGATCACATCACCAAGGTGAAGGTGGTGCGGGATCAGTTGGTCAAAGGAGAAGCTCAACTAGGATGGCAAGGCTATTGTTGGGAATGCTCGCTCGGAGCTATAGTAGTTTTGTGACTACGATGATTGGAGGGCACAGGGCGACGCCAGTGACGTTCGAGGAGCTACTTCCATTGTTTATACAACAAGAAGCTCGGGAAAAAAGGTATGATGGAATGGATGGTAAAGCCCTAATAGCTCAAGACAAGAGCAAAGGCAAGGGTAAGGGTAAGCCTAGCAAAGGCAAGCCCAAGAATGACAAATCTGACGAAGGAGCAGACTCTTCAGACAAAGAAAACAAGAAGAGAAAGAATGAAAAGAAATGATTCTATTGTGATGAGCCAGGGCATTTTGCGAAGGACAACAGAAAGAAGAAGGCTGATCAGAAGAAGGGTGCCAGCTCAGAGTCAGAGGGTCAAGTGCCAATGTGGTCGTCAGAGAGGAACTTTTCTAGGTGGCATCTCTTGGTGTTACTAAGATCAAGTATGTATACCCCGGTGTTACAGTCAAGATGTCCGACATTGAGAGATGGTCGAAAGAGGAGTCAGAATCTGTGTGAAGGTGATGGACAGTGATCTGGAGCCATATGGATGCTTGGCTGGTATTGCCAACATAGAAGAGGGGATTCTTCGAGAGGACCTGAGGACTTAGAGTCAAATTGAGGCTGTGACTTGGGGGGGCTAACACAAGACCACACATGGAGACTTACGGTCCAGGTATGCTTGGAATATATGTCTCGAGTATGCTCTTTGGTTCCAAACCTTGCCAAAAGGGAACGGGTTGACACAGACCCTGAGAGTGTAGAGAAGGAGGCAGGGACTGATTGGAGGAAGGGGGTAGAATTGGTAGGAGGGGGAGAGAGGAAAGGGGAGAAGGAGTGAGAAGTGAGGAAAGGGGGTAGAGGCAGAGGGAGAGGGAGAGAAAGAGAAGGGTGAGGAGAAGAGAAAAGAAAGAAAGAAAGATGTATTAACGTCTGCGGGAGGCCTCGCAGGCCTATGAGACAAAGTACAAAACCAACTCATACAAGCCGCTATGGGCTGAAGCAAAGGGCTCACTGAGGCCCTTGCTGAAAGCTTAAGTATTAAACTAGTGAGCAAAATAGAAAAATAGTACGAGGTGCCGGAGGGTGTGATCCCCTCGATCTCTATATCCGATGGGCTATGTCAAAGGTGACGCCTCGCCTCTCGGGGTCTCCTCTAAGGACGGCTCTCCTCAATCTCTGTACTCGATCTACGCCAACGGTGACGCCTCATCCCTGGCGGTCTCCTCAGAGGGGGGCCGGACCTCGATCGTGCGTGCTCTAGTCACTCTCCGTGCCGCATGTGGAGTGTGCGCCTCTCGTCTGGCAGCATCGTGGCGGTGACTCTCACTGCTAATCCATGATGCTCTCATCTCATCAAGCTCCTCTCCCTCAGCCTCCCTCATAGCTGACTCAGATGCATAGAGAGATGTAGAGAGATTGGGGGAGAGAGAGAGAGAGAGAGAGTGTAGGCAGCACGTAGGAGGAAGGAGGAGGGAGTAGATAGGATTAGATGTCACATCAAAACTGTACAATGAGCGGTGGATGGAGACTTATATAGTCCCTCCACATTTCCCACCTAAAAGGCCTCTAAAATAGCCCCCTTCCCATAGAATTTTTCCCTCAAAATTTTACATTCTGGCTGTCTAAAAGGTGCAGCAAACAGCAACTACTAGTCAGTCCGATAGGAGATAGGGTTTGTCCTGGACAATGCTTTCTGGCTGCCATGAATTCTCATCCTCAAGGACTCCCTGCCACTTGATAAGATACTGTATGTAGACCTTGTTTCGGAGCACATGGTCTCTGAAACCCATGATGCGCTTCGGGACAAAGAGGATGTGACCCTCCTCATCCATAGGTGGTAGCTCAGGAAGAACTTGGACATGCTGTCCTATATGCGGCTTCAGCAAGGACACATGCAAAACATTAAAAATCTTGCCTGGGTGGAGAGCGTTCGCTTCTGGCTGACCTGATGGTGCATATATTGTTGTACGCTGATGGCATAGTCCCCATATCTTCCTCAGCAAAGGGACTGCAGAAACATCTAGAGGCTCTGGAGATGTTCTGGAGAGAGAGAAATTTGACCGTTAACCTTGGGAAAACCTAGGTTATGATCTTCAACACCTCGCGAACAGTGTCCCATCAACATAGCTTCACATACCATGACGAGCCTGTGGAGATATCTCGAGGACAGGAGAGTCTAACATGCACTAAGGGTCGCCATCGGTCAATTGCGAGTCTCATCATGTCAGTTGCGGATTGAGGCAGGGAGAGCTGCAAGCATACCCAGAGAGTAGAGGACTTGCACACTATGCCAGATGGAGAAGATCGAGATGGAGGAGCATTTTCTATGTGTCAGCCCAGTCTATTATGAGATGCAAGGACACTACCATTGCCTCTTTCAGGAGGGGCATGGCTTTGGTCCATAAATAGCTCATCCATTTTCACGATCAGGTCTGTGTTGGGCTCTACTTGATTGAGATGCGTTGTCAAAGAGACACATTAATGCGACAAATCAGAGAGTACCAGAGACTGATGCCACACGTCACCGATATCGACAGGTAATAGACTTTTGTTACAGACTTCTAATCATCTGAGTCAGCTGCCGGTGAGGCTGAGGGAGAGAAGCTTGAGGAGATGAAAGCATCATGGATTAGCAATAGGAGAATCCACCATGATGCTGCTAGACGAGGGGGACACACTCCACGTGTGACATGGATAGGGACCAAAGCACGCACGATCGGGGGTCTATCTCAACCCTTCTTAGAGGCGACCGCCAAAGGCGAGGCATCACCATTGACATAACCCACCGGATCCAGAGATCGAGGAGACCACGCCCTCCCCCACGTCGCAAGACAACTCGACAGACACAGATACGAGAGCTCCTCACATCTCATCATAGAGCCACTAGGTTACCTGGATATATGGAACCTGAGCATGTACTAGGAGTGCTACCTCTCAGCACCTGATCCTTCTCTGTTATTTGGCTTTCGCTCCTCTAGCATTATTCCTAGGATGAAAAAACGATGTCCTCTATATTACCACTTCACCAAAGGAACTTTGGAAGGTAGAAAGCCCTACATACATATATGCTATGAATGAAGTTATCTCAACGCTTGATTCCTTAGTTTAGCACTGAAGCTTTTTAGCTTTTAGCAAGGGTCTTAGTGAACCCTTTGCTTCACCCCTCAGTGGCTAGTATGAGTTACTTTTTAACATGTACTTTGTCTCATAGGCCCGCGAGGACGTTAACACATCTCTCTCTCTCTCTCTCTCTCTCTCTCTCTCTCTCTCACACACACACACACATAAACACCCCTGAGCATCCATTAATATAGAGGCCTTCATACTGAGTTTTTGTCAGCACTACGCAGGGGAAGGGAAGGCAGTGACAAAGGCTAGTACTGACTTCTTCAATTACAATGAATGCAGACGGAGGGAAGCTCAAGGTACAATAATAAGTGAATGTATGCATGACAAGAGCTCAAGTTACGACACAAGTGAGTGTACACATGACAAAAGCTCAAGGTATGATATAATAAAATGTACACATGACAAAAGCTCAAGGTGAATATTAGCTGGCTTGATAGAACTGTACAATTGACGCTATAAAAAATGAGCATAAACTAGCTGGCTGCAACAAAGAGCCTTGCATGTCTGTGAATAGCACAAAAGGAAATTCACAAACAAGCTCCCCTTATCCCAAATCTCCCATGCTAATACAGAAATCACATAAGCTCCTTGATTTATTAAAAGGAGAGGTCATGTACCTCTACAGCATATGTCAACAGCTCTTGATCTGAAGAAAACATCAACATTTTCTTTGCATCAGCAATAGAAAAATAATCATATGCCTTCTCACTACAGCCTGCAATCTCATCCCTGCAGCACCACAACAACAATCTTTATGATCTAATAATTCAGAAATACCAATGCAGATGTAAATGACTAAACATTTCCAAATATGTTGCTTCAAAAAGCATAAAAGAAAAGTACCGAACAGTTTTTGCTAGGAGGTCCATGAAATAAGCATATGTCTCATGGGGCACAGCTTGTCGTGCACTTAACACTCGGTTATATGCACCCTCCATAAATGACTGTTCCAATTCAACAGCATATTTCATACAAGGATTATCCAATGCTTGAGGAGAAAGCAACTCTAGTTCAGTATGGAACTCCGCAATCCGGTTTTGCACCAGCAATCTTAACAAATTCAGCCCAAGGATGGGATACTCCTCAGGTGATGATGGAATGAGATGCCTACATCCACAGTACCCAAAAAAGGGAATGGATGAGAAAAGCAAGCATGCAAGCACAAGGAGCAATGTTTAGGGAAATATACGTAGTTGATATCATCATAATCCTAGAAAACTATCAGAAATTCACTTATCACCCATATTGCAAGCACTACCCATGTCATCACAGTTCTTCAGAGAACATTTGGCACAGCAATGTTTCACAATTCAGGGAAATATACGTAGTTGATATCATCATAATCCTAGAAAACTATCAGAAATTCACTTATCACCCATATTGCAAGCACTACCCATGTCATCACACTTCTTCAGACCGGACCTAGAGCTCATCGTCAAGCTTGCCTCTCTCCTCCCGGACCTAGAGCCCATCGCCTACTCCATACCGGAATCCATAACTCAGCCTCGACCTGCTCGTCCGTACAACAGTATGGAGCCTTGACCTGCTCCTCTGTACAATAGTACGGACAGCCGTACTGTTCGCCATTCGAACACTGCCATTGCACATTTCGTCCACACAGGTCTCATGCTCCTCGTCCGTACAGGCCCCATTCCGCTCGTCCGTACTGACGCCGTACACATGTACAGCCCTGCCCCAAAAGAAGGTAATGGAATATGTACTAATCTGGTGCCCTAGTAGTAGCTGTAATAACAGTCCTGACTATCATAGGTGGAACAACCGTAATAACCTTAGTACTAACTGTTTTATTCAAACCCCCTCCATGGTATGGCTGACGTAAACTTGAACCATTTCGGATGTACCTAGGAGATATACCATCATTGCACATCACTGCACATGTTCATCCATAAAGGACATAGCAACCTATGGAAGTACAAGGATGGCAATATATGTGACAAAGGGAATCAAGTGTAAAGGTTGTCAAAAAGCTTCAAAATTTGGTCATGGTAATGCTTTAGTGAAGGTATTGTCTTGTCTCGGAACATAAGATAAACGAATATCTCCTACTAACAATCTTTATTTGACATAATGATAATGAACTTAGTCCGAGCATCAGACACTAGACTTCATGCAATTGCTCATGCCATAATTGAGTGTCTACAATGACTGAATGATCCACTGCAAGTGCCTCTGTGATAGTCTCCCTCCATAGGCTTATATAAAGTCTATAAACACCTCTGTTCAATGTTCTAATGATGGAAATGGTGTTCCCGTTACTGAAGTCATACAGCACACCAGTAACCATCAAAAAGAACACGATACACAAAAGTAGCAGTAACAAAAATAGGGATAAGGTTCTTTTTTATGCTTGGAACATACAAACATCGTGGAGAGTGACTGGATCACCACATACTGAAGTGATTTCAACTTCACCAGTACCTTTCATTGGATAAGAAGCATTATTGGCACAAGTAACTATGCCCCCCTTTAGTGCATTACTCAGACAGAAACAACTTCTTGCATGAAGTGATGTGCTTAGAAGTACCATTATCAAAATAAGAAGTACTGAATGCAGACAACCCTGCATGAATCATGAATCAAAGGATTATGCTCTCATGTGACAATAAAAGCCCAATCATGATGAGCAATATCTTGCTGATTCATCCTTCTCACCTGTGGAGGAAACATCTATATAACTGCAAGACTTGATTGTTTCTTCTTCTTTTAAGATTCAAAGCACTTCTTGCATTCAGAGATGTCATGTTTAGGTTTTCTGTAGTAATTCAACCTTTTCTTTTTCTTTTCAAGATTTTTATTGACATCAAATGTGCTGCCAGCATTGTTTTTTAGTTTTCCATATGTCTTTGCTGTTTTTCCTTAGCCCTTGTGATTGGTAGCAAACGCTTGATCAGCATTCCTATTTGCACCACCTTGCTCCTCTTGTAACATCAAAGTGACCAGCTGGTCAAAAGTGTAGTGGTTGGGATTGCCCATAGCCACCAACCTCAATGTAGTTGCAAACCCTTGGTAAGAATCAAGAAGCTCATTGAACACGATCTGACTGTCTGGCACAAGTTCAATGTTAACCAACTTTCTTTTAAGTCTTTGACCTTAGTCAAGTATGCATCCATACTTTCTCATCCATCTATCTTCCAGGCATCCAAATCCTTTCTTAAAAATGCAATTTTTTCTTCATTGCGAATCTGATACAAGGAGGCTAATGTATCCCAAGCATCTTTAGATGTTCTACATGACCTGATATGAGCAATTATGCCTCTTTTCACAGACAAAGGAATTAATGCATGAGCATGTGAATCCGTGTCATCCCATCTAGCCTAATCTAGTATGGACGGCGAAGGAGCAAAAGTGCTGGAAGATGAAGGAATAGAAACATTGCTACCCCTGAAGTGACTACAGGGACAGCAGATGGGGGTCTACTGTCAACACCTGTAACAATGACATTTGTGGCCAGCAATACGTGACACATCACGTAATGCCAACATGGGGTACTTAGTACCATCAAGTGCAAGCATTCCAAATAGATCACTGCTTGCAATCTTAAACTAAATAAACACCAAACACCAAATCTCTAACTGAATCAAGTGATTGCACAAGAATTGAGTGCAAATGTCTGATTCCACCACTGTTTGCACCTTTAAAAAAACCCCAACGTAGAAAGGCATAAAGCAGCAACTGAATGGAGCAAAAGCCCCAAATTTTAGAGGGCAAAATACCAATTCAAGGCAAAAATAGGGCACAAAGACAAAGTTACTGAAACGTTATTCAAGTGCGACTTATTAAGGAAGTACAATGGAATATGTACTAATCTAGTACCCTAGTACTAGTTGTACTAACAATCCTACTAACTGTCATATGTGGAACAAATATACTAACCCTAACACTAAGTGGTTTATTGGGCCTACAAGGCCATACGGTGGTACACCCATTGTATACAAAAGCATCACGCTCAATGATGAAGATGGAGACTATTAATACTAAATGTGTTAATTGTACCCCAGGGTCACTTAAACCTCGCTAGCTTGCGGCCAATGCCTAGTCTCCTAGTTTCCTAACCTGCGAAAATGTCACAAGTGGCATTCGATTCTAAACCATCTTTCCACTTTACTAAATATTCTTGAATAACGTATGATGCCTAAACCTTTCTTTAACATCTAGATTTCTTTTCGGCGTTGAAGGTTCAATCAAGTCTACGAGAACCTCCTCTCCCTAATATATCTTCTTTAAGAAATATTGTCTACACTCTACATCTTCTAGAAAGGCTATTTGTAAGCAAGCTCACTGATCCTTTGAAGTATTGTGAATGGTCACAATACATCAGGGACAACTTCACACATTCACCAATCTTAGAGTACTCAAGTAGTTTGTCATGATTAATTCATCTTGTAATGTGTGACTACTTTCACAAACTTTTGGAACTTGTTCTTTCATCTTGGAAATTATTACTACTTTCACCAACTCCTAGTACTTATTTTTTTATGTCAACCACCAACTTCAAAGCTATATGATTATCATCAATAAATGCAGCCACCATAGGATCCCTTTCGTTAACGATTTTCAAAACTTCTGAGTAAAGATGATCATGTTCATATTTAACATTCAAGAGGAAATTATGAAATTGAGTAAAGCTAAGTTCACTAACCGTACGTATCAACTTAATGCGTCGGCCAACCACATTATACTTTCCTTTACAATATATCAACTGGATAGTGAACTCTTGCATCAATTACCATCAAAGGGTAATATCCATTCAAAACTGCCAAAAGGCGATTACAACAAAGGTGGGAGAGTAATCTCCATCCCACAAACTCCACAAAGAAACCAGACAACAGGCATAGGCAAGGAGAAACAACCAATCCCCAGCCTATCAAGAACAACAAAAGCCCCTACAACCTGTTGTCGAAGAAGCTGGAGCATGCCCCGAACACCTAGAAATAAAGAACCTACTATCCCTTTCCAATGTGTTTGCGGGAGTGGTGGAAGTCGCAGCCAAGGACAATTGAAAAAAGGGGGAAGAGAACACTTTATGCTCTTCCCAAAGAGTGGTGACAAGCAAGGGAAGAAGGGGGGCAACACAATAGCGTAAGTAGAGGGATCTACTACCCCCAAACCTGAAACAAAACACCCCAACAGACCATCTCAGCCACGTCTAGATATGGATGAAGCAGGTCAACCTGCTCAAAGAGTGATGACGACCAAGAGGACCAAGAGCAATGCCCAACTATGAAGATGAAGCAGGTCGACCAACGCAAAAGGGTAGCCACCAAGAGGACCAAGGGCTCGTTTGGTCAAACCTAGCACCATGCAAATGGTATATCAATAAAGCATAGAGTTCTTTCCCACATGTTGAATAATTTTTTTGAGATGGGTCTAGTTTCTACTTTCAAAGGCAGCTAGTCATCCACCTTGGGTCATTACAACTTCCAGAATTCTATCGCTCACATCAATCTCAGGTACAAAAGGTCCATTAGGATCATCCACTTTTCATATTGGACAGTTGCTATCAACTATTGAATAAACTGTAAACTTCTTTAATCTTTTTCAATCCGCATAAAGGTACTTTCCTTTCCCTTCAGCTGATCCATCATGGCCACTCCAACCTAAGCATAATCCTTGCCAAATCTCTAGAGAAAACACAACTTCAATAAAAATTTGCAACTCTTGTAGAGTCGTCTATACTAGGCCACTTTAGAATAGCTTTTGGCATACAATTGAGCTTTTCAGAGACTAACTATGCATGTTTCTGTATTAAAACACTTAAACACATGCCCCTAAAGTCCACACTCCGACAACACGCTCAATTACATGTATCCCTTGGAAAAACAAAGACGATGGAGGTTCGAGCGGCCGTCTATGACAAGGTAGAAGCCTACAAAACAGTGATAAAGGGATCAGACCCTAGCACAAATTATGGAAGTTCAGCCAGACCAAGGGAGCGGGAAGCATTGTCCAATGCCCTAGGAGCCTTTGCTAGTCTTTCGCCCAGAAGGCATCTCACCCCGAGCACGAGAGGGGCTAGGATTCGATTTGGGAATTGAGCTATATTCTTTTTACTCCCAGTAAAGGCTTTCAAAGATAAACAATAGAAGACTCCTTCAAGAGAATGGCACCACTTTGTTTCAGAAACGCCCTAGCCAGCCTAAGCTGCTCCAAGGACTTTCCAATGAAAGTCAAATCTTTTTTTCAGTATATTAGACCTTTCTAGAATGCATCACGTAGGATTTTGTTACAGGAATATATTACTCATGCGTCTAATTCTATAATGATTCATACATGCATCATAGTTGCCACATTATGTAGACATGTCACACATTGTGGACCTGCCAATGTAGCTTCTTGCCCTATTTTTCCTCGCAGTTTTCCTGTCTGAGAAGTCCAAATGTTGACAGAGGATCTTTCATAATGTAGTTTATCTAAAAGTATTAACAAGGAACTCCTCCATCTTAATGCTTTTCTCTTCAAAGAACATATGTATTAACAATCTGAGTGCGTGAAAATAAATCCAGTGAAAAGTAGGCACAGCATACATGAACAAGTTAAGACTGAACTAGACATTCATCCCTATATTGGTTCTTTTTTACTATTCAAATAAAGAAAGCACTTTATCATAACAATTAACATTGCAGAATGCTTCATATCGGACCTGGTGTCACTATAGTATGGTTTCAGCTGCAAAAAGTGCCTCTCAAAAGCTTCTTGATCTTCTGTCATGATACTCAGAACAACTGCATGCTCAAAGATAGTTCCTGAAAACAGAGACACAAGTAGCAATCAACCTGCATTGAAATCAGAGGACCACCATCTTTGGTCATTTAATTGAGCACCTGAGGAGGGAGGGGAGGACTCGCAAAGACATAGACCATGTCAATGACACCCAGCCTAAAGAAAACTCTCCATTTTCATTTGGATACCTTGTCGTGACAGATTACCACAAGAAAAGCAGGCATAATAATAAAATGGCCCATTCTTAAACTCAAATCTACTCACACGAACCAATTGCTTCTTCCAATACCGAGCTTCTTGCCTTTTTCCCTACTGAATCAATTTCAGAACAGAAATGAGTAGAGAAGAAACATCTTATACTTGCAAGTAGGAGTTCTTGCACTGCCGTTGGTGTTTGCCGAAACATTGGTGGAAGACTTCGAAATTCTGTGAGCTTAACCTAACAGAAAATAAACAGAACTCTCATGTCTCCTTCATGTCAATTGCCAAAACCAACGGAAACAACACATCAGAAAACATCATGAGCAAGCAGCATGTTGATAATATAGAAGAAACTGTAAATAGTAGAAAATTATCCCATAATTTCCTTTGTGTTTCTTCTTAAGGTGCAGCAACTGCCAACTCTCATAAGAACCAAGAGCATATCAAGACCATCCTCCCTCTTGCATGTTCACAATAAATCAGGGAGAAAGAGGTCAATATTTTGGGAATGTATCAAAGGATATGAAGCCAGCATGCACAGGCAGTGGTGGTAACTAAAATCAAAGATAGTCCCAAGAGCCGCCAAGGAACAGTTAGGACATCTAGTATACTTCAGCCATACCTCCTACAAAGTGTCTTATCTGATACAAAACACTCCAATATTTTATTTTATTTTACACTTCAGTAATTGACACCTATGTCATGAAATCACCAAAGCCGCTAGGGAAGGGAAACTGGAGTGTCTTGCCCTTCTGTCAAGCATTCTCAGAAGAGAGGAAACAAGGTTCAAGGACAGACAATAAGTATCAAAGGGTGGATGATAATGACCTCATTGCTCTCTTTAGATTATCAATTTTCAATATGATAACAGGAAACTGAAAAAAGTTTGAAATCCCAGCTTTCAAATGAAGAAAGGAGGTTCAAACTTTAAAAATACAGCCTGCCATTTGGTCATAAGACTTACCAGCATAAGTTGAGAATTGATGCAAAGACAGCATTATGCAGATGGTGTAAAGGATCTTGTAGTATTTTGGTATGGTTGATATAAGCACATGACATGTAGGAAGTGGAATCCCACATGCCATTTTGGTAAAGAAGGCTTGTATTTAACACCTTGGCAATGAAAAAAGACATTCTTGTACATCTAAAGATGTAGCAATCACACAATGGGATGGGTTAAGAATTACTCAAACCCCCCCCCCTCCCCCGCGGCCGACTTTCCAGTCTCCCAGATGTTATAGTTTCTTGTTTCTTAGTTCTTCCACAAGCGCCACTCTATCGGAATAAATGAAGTTCCTCACTCAAAGTCAATACTACTCTCAAAAGCTCAAGGAGATGGAGATAATCAAAAATGCCAAAAAAGAGGGCAAAAAAGGCATACATAAAGGATGAAAGATAGTCCTTACAAAAAAGGGACAAGGAGGGTGTAACATTAGGATCAAAGTATGGAATGTCGGTGGCTGGTCACTAGACAAAGCGCTAGCGATGGAAGAAGAGATATCAGAGACCAACATGTTCATAACATTGGAAACATGGGAGCGCAAGGGCATTGAGGTCCCAAAAATGCAAGGTTTCTAAAAAAGTTATATACCTAGATGAGTCCAGGAACATGCCCAAACTCATCCTCTAAAAACATAACGTCGTGCAGTTTCAATCTCATGATAGTCATTCATAAGGTTAATATATAATTGCAACAAGGTAGGGCACAAGCATAGTACCGATCTTCCAGGGCACGCAACTCGCTCCTGCGAGCTTCCCCTCCCCCCCCCGCCATTAGCTCTACCTCCCCCCTAGCCCCTCCCCTCGCCGCAACCACCCCCGCCCCCTTCCCCCTCCGCCCTCGCCCCCCACCCCCCCTCCCCCTCACCCGCCGCCCACCTCGCTGCGCCCTCGCCTCGCTCTCGCCTCGCTGCGCCCTCGCCTCGCTCTCGCCTCGCTGCGCCCTCGCTGCTCTCTCGCCATCCGCTCTGTTACGCTCTAGCCGAGGTAGCATGACCTCGGAAGAATCAGTCGACATTTCCCTTATAGGATCTATTTTTGTAATATATGTGTTTGCGCTTTATGTAAATGATCGGGAGGGATTAATGTCAAGGTCCTAGGTGAGGGCTGATAGCACCAGACTAGATAGATCTGAGACCAAGGGCCTAGTGCAAAGAATGTGCCTAGGGGCAAGGAATTAAATGCATCCCAAGAGAGGGGTGAAATGTTGCATTAGAAAGGCCCTATATGGATGACATGTGGCATCTAGATCTATCTAGGGAATTGGGGTCTGTCAAGGCTAGTGAGAGAAGTGGAGATTTGAAGGATTTACGTGATTAAGAGATTGCTCTCTCTCTCTCTTGCTGGGAAGCCTTGGTAGAATTGGCTGGGTGGATAATCGTGGTGCTACTCCCGTGATCAGTAAGTAGAGGTGAAGAGGAGAAATCAGGTTACATTTGGTATCAGAGCCTGTGGAGAGATTAAGGAAAGGGACGTGCGGATCGTTGGCGGTGACAAAGGCCGTACGTGACGGGTTTCTTCGATGGATGTTCTGCTGCGACAGTTGGCGTAGGCGACGCACTGGTCGCAAAGAGCCTCCGCAACGAAGGGTTGATGTGGTCCGTGTTGGATGGCGCTCCCGTAAGAGAGGGGTGTTGACTACTCGTGGCTGGAGTTGGGGGTACCGTAGGGCAGCGACGACAGCAGGGCACGCAGTCGATGTGCCTAGGTTGGAGCGGAAGATTCCTGCATGGTCTGTCGACACCGGTAATTGGTGGCTGACCAGATTGATAGGAAGCCCAAGGAAAGGCGTTGACGGACGATTGACCTACGCACCGTGGGCGCTGGATTAATTTAACGAAGGTCCCATACGTGCATACGATTGACGACGGACAGGGGGAAATCGCCACGGTCCTAGAAGTGACGCAGTGATGCTGGCTAGCCGTGGTCTGCTTCGTTGGCACACGTGTGTGCAGCAATCTGCGACACCAGCAATCTGCTCGTAGCTAGTGACGATCCAGCAAACCTTGGGAACCCAGATTGAGTGTAAGGCTAATCAAGGTAGATGATAGGTTGACAGACAACCTATTGGTTTCGTCAAAGATCACGCAGGCCTCTCTCAGGCTGCGACACATTCCAAACAGAAGTGAAAAAAAAGGTTGTATCAGTGCAAGCAGATCACACGTGGAGGCTACAGTCTTCGGGACTCGGATTGCGTGGAGCTTCCAGGGAGCATCGAACTTTCCTTCACTATAAAATTTCAGTTTGGTTATACAGTTTGTTGTTTTAGTATAGAGGAGTTTACGGTTACTATACTTGTGTGTATGCATGTGTGCTCCGATCAGAGTCAGTTTGCAGAAAATTCCCTAGTATAGGGAAAAGCGCTATTTGGGTTATGCATGTATCAAATGCCTAGTCAGTGTGCATAAGGGATTGCAGGAATTCCCTAGTATAGGGAATTGTGTTCAGAGTGTCAGTACCCTGAATTGTGTCAGCTTGTAAATACAGTTTTCTAGTGGTGGTTTTAATATTTTTTTTTTTTTTTTTAAAGCCCCAAACCAAAACACCTACTGAACTAAATGGAAGCGCAAGAAGGGGCTTCCAGGAGGGACCCTGGTGAATCAGGAGTCCGGCCGACCCAGCAGGGATCGCGCCCAGTAGCTCATACGTTATCTGGCAGGATTGCATTGTTGGAGGATGCCTTGCAACAGTTGTTAGCGCAGCAATTACAAGCCAATGCAGGGCAGTCCGAGCTTAGGAGAGCGATACATAGTATGTCTGCCAGACCTTCTCGAGAGGAGAAGGGAAAGGCTCCAATGGAACCGGAGTCTAGTGTCCATACGGTCGAGCCTAGGAAGGCTAAAGTGCCAATTATTGCCAATTACAGACCGGAAAAGTATTCTGGTCGGATGAACGACCGTAGCTCTGATGTCATTGAGACCTGGCTACACAAATGGGACGAGGCGTTCGCCATTTGTGAGATCAGAAATGACATCAAAAAGATCCGCGAGGCCACCCACATGTTTAGTGAGGCAGCGGATCGGTGGTGGATTAAACAACAAAAGGATGGCATAGCATCCACTACCTGGGAGGGGTTTAAAAGAGAGTTCAGGAAACACTTCTTACCTCCTGACGAGGCATCCCGAGCTTGGGATCAATATAGGAACCTTCGTCAGAGAAATTTATCAGTGGCAGAATACACTGATAAGTTTCGAGAGAGTGTAATGAAGGTTGACGAACCCCTGCCTCAATCAATCCAAGTGAAAGATTTCATATTTGGATTGAATGATCGAATAAAAATGGAAGTTCGGGCTAAGTACGCGAACACGCTAGATGATGCAATAGCTATAGCCCTGAACTACGAGGATGCCAAGGGCAGCAAGCCAAGTGGGTTTGCACAGGTTGGAACCCAGTATGGGTATCCAAAGAAATCTGGGTTTAAGAAGAAGTGGACTAGTAGAGGGAGTGGTTCGCAGCCGAGTGGTCAAGCCAAGCAGGCGAGACCAGCTGAAACTCCTAAACCAAGTACCACCATTGGAGTGAAGAGAAAAGTAACTCCAATGGCAGCCCGGGCTTGGTCTAAGTCTCCCTTGAACCCGGAACAAAGGGAAAAAGCGAGGAGAGAAGGCTTATGCTTTGGTTGCCTTCAACCTCATCAGTGGAAGGATTGTCCACGTAACAAAGATCGTCGGATGGCTGAGATGGTGATCTCAGAGTGCGACGTGGAGATGCAGGGAAGTCCCAGAGCGGAAGAGATGCAGATTCAGCTAGCGGGATCTTCTCAGAGGTTAGTACCTTGTTTGTTATGTGTGTCTGTTACTAAGTTAGTGACGAGTGCACCTGATAACATCCTATCTAAGCCCGCAGCAACGGGGTATACGGCCTTCAATGATACGGAGTTAATCAAGATGAAAGGGCAAGTGGCCAGTCATGATGTCATTGTGTTGTTTGACTCAGCGTCAACTCACAATGTGATTAACTCCAAGCTCGTGAAGAGGCTGAAATTAAAGACAAGTCCATCTGACTATGCGTATACAGTCAGAATGGCAGATGGAAGTTCAACTGAAGTATGGGACCAGAGGGTTACCCAGTTGGAGCTTCGGATTCAGGACTATGCTGAGAAGCTTGATTTTGAAATGACCAAGCTTGCTCATGCAGATATAGCCCTGGGAATGGCGTGGCATTCTAGGAAGAATCCAGCCATTGATTGGAAAAAGCACGTATATCAATTCAAGATGAATGATGTGCTTTATGTCTTGCGAGGTGAAAAAGATATACCTCAGGGACCGTTGGTTTCCGTGATGGAAATCAGAAAGGCTCAAGTAGAGTTTTTATACCTTTGCACAGCATCGGTAGAGTCAGTGGATGAGTCTTCGGCTAGCACTGATGTTACGCAAAGTGGTGAGATGGCCAAGCTGGCTAATCTTATAACAGAGGAGTTCTCTGAGTGTTTTAGGGATGAACTACCTTATGGGTTACCTCCAGAGCGGAAAGTTCAGCATAAGATTGAACTGATCCCGGGGGCAGAACCTGTAAATAGACCTCCCTATAGAATGAGTTTTACGGAAGAAGCGGAGGTGCGTAGACAACTGGAAGAATACCTCAAGTTGGGGCAGATTCAACCAAGTTTCTCACCCTTTGCTTCACCAGTGATATTAAAGAGGAAAAAGGATGATACGTTTCGCCTCTGTATAGATTACAGAGCATTAAATAATATCACTGTTAAGCACAGGTATCCGATGGCTCGGATTGATGATTTGCTAGATGCATTACATGGAGCCGTGATTTTTAGCAAGATAGATCTTAAGTGCGGCTATCATCAGATCCGGATTAGAGCCGAGGATGTGCATAAAACCGCTTTTAGAAGCAGGTTTGGTCATTATGAGTTTTTGGTAATGCCCTTCGGACTTACCAATGCTCCAGCGACCTTCGTCATGCTTATGAACGATTTACTACGTCCGTATATCGGAAAGTTTGTAGTACATTTTATTGACGATATCCTGATATTCAGTAAAAGTGTTACTGAGCATTGTGAACACTTAAGAGTAGTGTTCAGTACTTTGAGGAAAGCCAGTCTTTATGTAAATAAAAAGAAAACTATACTGTGTATGGTTAGGCTTGAGTATTTAGGGTTCATAATTACTCCACAGGGGGTAGAAATGGATCCGAAGAAAGTGGCTGCGATACTAACTTGGCCAATCCCTCAGAGTCTGACCGCGTTGCGATCATTCTTGGGATTTGTCCAGTTTTATAGAAGGCATATCAAAGGATATTCCAGAATAGTATCGCCCTTGACTGATCTGACCTCAGATAAAGTACCTTTTATTTGGGGACAGAATCAACAAGAAAGTTTTAACACCATAAAACAAGCTGTGGTCACAGGACCGGTGTTAAAAATAGTTGATCCCCAGAAACCGTTGTTCCTAGAAACCGATGCAAGTGGCATTGCGGTAGGAGCAGTCCTCCTTCAAGAGGGAAGGCCAGTAGCCTTTGAAAGCAAGAAGCTTTCTCCCTCTCAAAGGAATTGGCCAACTCATGAATTGGAGTTGTATGCTGTTATCCATGCTTTAAAAACATGGAGGCATTATCTGTATGGTTCAGAGTTTTATGTGGATGTGGATCATGATACTCTGAAACATTTCTGTAAACAGCCTGACTTGAGGGGCCGCCAAGCTAGGTGGGCAGAGCTCATGCAGGAGTTTAATCTAACGATTCGGTACCGAAGAGGAAAAGACAATAAGGTAGCTGATGCGTTGTCTCGCATTATGCACAACCTGAGTTTCACGGTATTAGAGAGTGCTCTAATGACCGAGATCAGAGGAACTCAAAAGGTGGACGAGTTTGTCCAGAGCTTGTGGCCTAAAGCTCATGTGTTAAAACCCGGGGAAAGTGAAAAGGATGACCTGGCATCCAGAAAAGGCCAAACTTATGCAAGATATACCATAAGGGATGGTATGCTAGTTAGAAATGGCAAGGTTGTAGTACCTGGTCAGAATGATCTCAGGCAGAGAGTCATTCGACAATGCCATGATAGCCCGTGTGCGGGACATCCAGGAGTCGAGAAGACATATGATCTCGTGAAGCGAGATTTCTTTTGGCCAAAGATGAAAAAGCACATTCATGAATATGTGACACGGTGTTTCTCGTGTCAGGTAAGTAAGGCCGAGCGGGTGAAGCCACCCGGACTTTTACAACCCTTGGAAATACCACTAAGTAAGTGGGAGAGCATTTCCATGGATTTTATTGTAGGGCTACCTGCAACACAAGGAGGGTATAATTCTATCCTTGTGGTGGTTGATCGTCTAACCAAGATGGCTCACTTCATTCCGACTAGAGAGTCTGTTAGTGCCCCGCAAGTAGCGGATTTGTTTATTAGACATATATTTCGTCTGCATGGATTGCCTAGATCCATAGTGTCAGACAGAGATGTTAGATTTACCGGTCATTTTTGGACAGCGGTATTTGAGACACTAAGGACTGAGTTGGGAATGAGTAGTGGGGATCATCCCGAGACGGATGGTCAGACGGAGAGAGTCAACCAGACTTTAGAGGATATGCTGAGGGCATATGTGTCATTGAGGCAACATACATGGGACAAGTGGTTGCCATTGTTGGAGTTTGCCTACAATGATAGGAAACATTCATCTACTGGGTTCAGTCCGTTTGAACTGAACTATGGTTATAGACCAGCCAATCCGACTATAGTTGGAGTACCTCAGAAAGTGCCTAGTGCCGCGAACTTTGTAGTTCAGATGCGGGAGATGCTAGCACTTGCGAGAGCTAACATCCGCCAGGCTATGGATAGAGCCAAGGTGTATGCGGATGAAAATCGGTCTATAAGAGTATTTGAAGAAGGAGAAAAAGTTTTTCTCAGAATTCCTTCGCACTCGAAGTCGTTGACTTCAGGAGAGTGTGCTAAGTTATCACCTCGATACTGTGGGCCGTGGTTAATTCTAAAGAGAATAGGCAGTGTAGCCTATAAATTAGAATTGCCACAGGGGTGTAAGGTGCACCCGGTTTTTCATGTTTCATGTTTAAAGAAATTTTTACATACTGGTGACTCACTAATCGAAGGTGTGGTTTTGTTTCAGGAGATACAGGATATTGCAAGGCGCAAACCAACAAGAATCCTGGACCGAGGAACAATGCAAATACGAAATCGGAAGATACCCACGGTGTTGGTTGCATGGCATGGTCAGCCTCTATCCGAAGCTACCTGGGAATCCGTATATCAGTTGCGGAGAGTGTTCCCAGACTTTATCATCGAGGACGCTGATATCTGAAGAGGGAAGGAATGTTACGCTCTAGCCGAGGTAGCATGACCTCGGAAGAATCAGTCGACATTTCCCTTATAGGATCTATTTTTGTAATATATGTGTTTGCGCTTTATGTAAATGATCGGGAGGGATTAATGTCAAGGTCCTAGGTGAGGGCTGATAGCACCAGACTAGATAGATCTGAGACCAAGGGCCTAGTGCAAAGAATGTGCCTAGGGGCAAGGAATTAAATGCATCCCAAGAGAGGGGTGAAATGTTGCATTAGAAAGGCCCTATATGGATGACATGTGGCATCTAGATCTATCTAGGGAATTGGGGTCTGTCAAGGCTAGTGAGAGAAGTGGAGATTTGAAGGATTTACGTGATTTAGAGATTGCTCTCTCTCTCTCTTGCTGGGAAGCCTTGGTAGAATTGGCTGGGTGGATAATCGTGGTGCTACTCCCGTGATCAGTAAGTAGAGGTGAAGAGGAGAAATCAGGTTACACGCTCCCCTCCAACCCGCCCCCTCGCTGCTCTCTCGCTCTCGCCCCGCCCCTCCGCTCCATCTCACCTCACCATCGCCGCCCCCCCTCGCCTCCACTCCCCCCCCCCCCTTTTCCCTCGTCTCAGCCGCCCTCACCCCCCCTCCGCTCTCTTCCACCCCGCCCCCTCCGCCTCACCTCGCTTCACCCAACCCCCCCCTCTCGCTTCACCTCACCCCCCCCTCTCGCCGCTCCGCCTCACCCGCCGACCCCCCTCGCTTCACCCGCCCCCCGCCTCCATTCCGCTCTCCCCGCCCCCCGCTTCACCTCTCCGCCCCCGCCACTCCAACCCCGCCCCCCCCGCCCTTCCGCGCCCCCCCGTATTCCCCGCACCCCGCACCCTTCACCCCGCCCTCCGTTCCGACCCCCCCGCCCCCTCACTTCGCCTCGCCCGCCTCACACCCAGGCTCCACCTCCCGCTTCGTCCCCCCTTTTTGGGTGGCAGCCTGTTCCTCATCGGAAGCGTACAGTTAGTCTTGGCGGTATGGCGGCCCCCCGCCCGGATCCGGAGGCCCAGTCGGACCCTCCCTCTCCAGATGCCTACCGCGTTATCCTGACAGAGCAACAATCATCTCGTGTTCAGGAGGTTGCCATTGACTTTGCTCGTACCTCTGTTTACGGTAGAGTCATTGGACACTCCCCCTCCAGGTCAGCCATCAGGGACTGGCTCCAGTCCACCCTCCTGCTAGAGGATGGCCATATTGAGGAGGTGGCCCTTATGGGAAGGGGCATCTTCTGGCTCAAACTCTCCAATGAGAAAGCTGCGAGCAACCTGATTGCCGGTTCCCCCACATCGGTGGATGGGAAGATTATCATGATAGTCCCGTGGTACCGTGGATTCAGCGCAGCGGATTTCGATGTTCGGTTCCGTATACCTCGCCACCCATTGACACTAGTTTTTCCAGGGCTTGCTGCTGAGTTGCGGCCGATTGTCAGGGACTTGGGCTCCCATTTTGCCTGGGTTATGCACGACACCTTTGCCGACGCGGTGACCACGGCAGGAACCCCCCGAGTCCGTGTGGCTGTGGCGGATCCTGCGACTCTCCTTGCAGTGATCGAGATTGTGACAGGTGCCGGCAGCATCACCCAGAGCATGATAGTCACTGGACAGCCAGGTCAGTGCCTGCGGTGCCACGGCTTTGGGCACTTGGCGGCTGCTTGTCCACGCTTCGCCAGCTCGTCTCGACCCCCCCCGCCCCCGCCCCCGCCCCCGCCGCCTCTGCCCCCGCCGCCCCTCCCGGACAGCCACGTGAGGAGGAGCCGAGGCAGCCGGAGTCTGGTCCAGAGGTAGTGGGCGGTTGGACCAAGGTTAGAAGGAAAAGAGGAAAGAACAAGAAGATTTCAGATAAAGGCAAGGAGGCAGAGGTTACCCTTCCTGCAGCAGCACCCCAGAGACCTGACAGGCAGCCGCCCCAGGGACCTGGGAGAGCTTCTTCTTCGACGGCAGCCCGCCCTCCACAGCCTCAGATCCCCCTCTCTCCCGCTCCCCCGCCCCTTTCCTCTCCGTCCCAGCCCCCTCCCCAGTTTCCCCCCCCTTCGCCCGACCTGCAGCTTCAGCCCCCGCCTCCTCTTCCTCAGTCTCCTCCTCCTCCCTCTCAGCCCCAGATCCAGATGCATCCCCATCCCCCCCCGTCCCCCTCGCCTCTCCTACAGAGTTAGCTGCACCGTCGGCTTCCCAGCCGAGTGCAGCCCCCGCTCCACCTCCTCCACCTTCTCCGCCAGTCGCCTCCGTGGAGTCCGAGTCGCCTATCCCTCAGCCTCCTCCCCCTCCCCCCCCCGCTGGCAGGACACCCGGAGTCTACACCACCACTGGAGCAAGCTTCCCTTCCCGCTAGCCCCTCAGTGGCAGATTCAGATGGGTCTCAGCTCCAGGAGAGAGAGCTTCCTCGAGACTTTTACAGATCTGGCCCCTGGGACTACCTGGATGTGGCCGACCTTGGGACCTTCCCGGCTTGTCTCGACATCAGTATCTTCCTGCTCCGCAAAGGGGCGGATGGGAAGATTGCTGCCTTGGCTCCCAGGGATGGCCCTAGCTTCGCTTTCACGTTCCTCAGCGATGGCACCGAGACCTAGACAGACGACTCGGTTTGGGAGGCTCTCAGAGAGCAGACACACGCCCAGGTTTGCTCCTGGATAGGCCGGTCCGGTGGGCAGCTTCTCGAGACTCAGTGGTCCGAGGGCGATGTGCGCCTGCGGTGGCGTTGCGCCGCCAAACGCTTCCGACTGATTGTGATCCTTAGACCTCCCCTGTCGTGGCCTCTCCCCCAGGATGTCAGAGCTTGGTCCCATCAGAAACTCCGAACCTTCTACGGGATGACCACTTCAGAGATCTCGAGCTGGCTCGAGAAAGCATTTGCTCATGGCACCAAAGGCCTCTCGCCATTGCTGAAGGTGTTGAAGAACGGGCAGGACAACCCCGTCTCCCCCTCCAAACCTTCTCATAAGCGGCAGCGCCTCCATTCCGATATGTCTGATTCTTCTTCGACTTCGACCGCGAGCAGACAGTTGTTCGCAGCCCCGCATCCCTCTCCATGAGCCTACACCTCGTATCCTGGAATGTGAACGGGTTTCACTCTTCTGGCACCCGTGGTCCCAGGAAGCTCATTTTGCGACAGGAACTTCAGCCTGCAGTGATTGGTCGTTTGGATGTACTTCTGCTCCAGGAGCACAAGCTTTCTGCGGCTCATTCCCGTAGCTGCGGGAAGGTTCTCCCTGGACGTTCCTACACTTATTGGGAGCCCTCGATCGGCGCACAGGGGAGGAGTGGGGGTGTCTGTACCTCCGTGTGCGAGCAGTTAGCCCAGGGAGTTTTCGGTCACGGCACGTTGATCCCAGGCCGAGCCCTTTGGGTAGGCCTAGATTTGGAGGGATCCAAAATAGGAATCCTCAACATTTATGCTCCCACAGACCTCCGATGCAGAGCCACCTTCTGGAGGACACTTACAGGGATTCTTCCAGACATGGATTCCTGGATTGTTGGAGGAGACTTCAACAACCTGGAGACCTTGGAGGACCAGCAGGGCAGAGGTCCGGAGTTCACAGGTATGGCTCAGGCAGAGCAGTCAGCTTGGAACTCTTTCATCTTCGCGACAGGAGGGAGGGACAGTTGGAGAGACCCGTCCTTCCGGCGTTGGCACGGGAGCCTGGACTTCTCTTGGGGCTTCCGCAGGGAAGGAGGCAGACTCCTGGAGAGGCTTGATAGATTTTATGTCAGTGATTAGGCCATCAGCAGAGGCGGCCAGGCGGGTATAGTTCCAGGGACGACACTCTCTGACCATGCGCCTGTGCTCCTATCTTTAGATTCGGCAGCCCAGACCCTCCCCCCCCGATCATGCAGGATTCCCGACTCCATCTTCTCGAGGGTGGACGTGCGCAGCAGCATTTGCAGTCTTTGGGACAGAGACTGGGGGGAGGGCGGGGATCTGGTAGACTCGGTCGCGCAGGCTCTGCAGGAGTCCAGCCAGATCTGCCAGCTCGCAGCCCTACAGGTTCGACAGGATTGGTGGGGCAGAGAGAGAGCTCTTCGGAGGGACCTCGCCTCCATTCAGCGACTCCAGCAGGCTTCCCCGGGCTCGGAGGAGCTTCGGATCCAGGCCCTTCGAGCCAGAGCCCTCCTGGAGGAGACACTCCAACGTCGCTCCGAGTTTTCCTATCATGCCTCTCTCTCCTTCTGGGCTCGGAAGGGTGACCGGATCTGCAGGGAGTTCTTCAGGACGCATGGCCAGAGAGCTGCAGGTGATCAGCTTCGGAGTCTCAGGACAGCGGATGGTCACATCGTTACGGATCCGAGGGAGGTCCTGGGGTTGGCCACTGACTTCTACAGGACCCTCTTCCAGCAAGAGCCGCTTGCCCCTCGTGCTAGTCGTGCCCGTGAGGAGGTGTGGAGGCACATTCCATCCCTGGTCCAGCCTAGCATGCAGGCGACGTTGTTGGCGCCGTTCACCTCAGATGAGATGTTGGAGGCCTTGATGGCTATCGACGGACAGAAATGCCCAGGTGAGGATGGGCTATCCCGAGCATTCTTCACCTCCTTCTGGGACCAGATCCATCAGCCCCTCCTTGCAGCTCTGCAGGAGATTTTCAGCAGCGGTCAGATGCCAGAGAGCCTTTCCTCGGGACTGATTTGCCTCATCCCGAAGGGAGGAGATAGACAGGAGATTCGCCAGTGGCGTCCGATCACTCTCCTTACCACTGCCTACAAAATCCTCGCCAAGATGATCAGTGCCAGAGTTCGGCCTCTACTCCCAGACCTCGTCCATGACACTCAGACAGGCTTTGTCCAGGATCGCAGTATCCTGGATAATGTCTTCACCTTTTCAGAGGCGGCGGAGTGGGCTCAGCACAGCGGATCACACCTTGCCATTCTACTTCTCGACTTCGAGAAGGCCTACGATCGCGTGGACTGGTCCTTTTTGGAGGGGACTCTGGAGCGGCTAGGTTTCCCGGCAGGTTGGATTCAGGGTATCTCAGCTTTGTACAGGACAGCGTCTAGCAGAGTCATCATTGGAGGCAGGATGGGTGAGCGCTTTAGCTTGGAGAGATCAGTACGTCAGGGCTGCCCCCTGGCTCCTTACCTGTTTCTCTTCTTCGCCGAGGCCATGACTTACTACCTTCGGGCGAGGTCCACGGGGCTCAGGGGTGTTCGCCTTCCACTCCGGGAGGACACGGAGCTTTTGGACTCGGAGTACGCAGATGATACAGCCCTTTATGTCCAGGACGATGAGAGGATGCTAGAGAGGGTGCGGATGGCCCTGGAGGTTTTCTGCTCGGCCGCTGGTGCGAAAATCAACTGGAACAAATCAGTTGGTTTTCTCACAGACCCTGGGGCGTGTTCTCAGTGGGGGCGATTTCTAGGTTTCAGATGGATTCCACGTGGACAGACAGCTAGATACCTTGGCTTCCAGGTTGGCCTAGACATCACGCCAGCTCAGCAGTTTCTCCCGCTGCTAGACTCCATCCGACGGAAGCTGGCTTTCTGGAGCATTGCTAAGCTCTCTTGCAGGTCGTGCCTTGGTAGTTAACCAGGTCCTCCTAGCCACGGCTTGGTATGTGGCTTCCTGCTGGTGCTTCTCGAGATCCAGCGCAGCACAGCTCAGGAGGTTGGTTCGGAACTTCCTTTGGTCTGGGGAGGATGGTCATAGAGATACCAGAGCCAGGGTTGCTTGGCAGACAGTCATTCTTCCGCAGGCTGAGGGTGGCCTGGGGGTCATTGATCCAGAGCTTCAGAGTCAGGCCTTGTTAGGCAAGCTTGTCATTCGCGGTTTGACCCCAGGGGGGCAGACGTGGAAGATGTTACTTCAGCAGGGAGTCGGCTCTTGTGTCCCGCGCCGAGGTGGAGAGTGGCTACCGTCCCTCAGGTGGATCTTCACCTCCGTCCCGCTCACTCAGCCCCGCTCCCCATTCGTTCGTAGCCTCCTCATGGTTTGGAGGCGGCTCCGCCTCAGTCTCATTCAATCCCCTCCCAGCTGTCAGGAGGAGATCGATCGCCAGCCGCTTATCTGGAACGGTCAGGTCAGAGATGCCGAGGGCCTTCAGTTGGGGGAGAGATCACATATCAGGTAGGACGGCTGGATGAGGGGGCCAGCCCGATCCCTTCGTGTTTGGAGGGATACGTACAGACATCTGGAGATGACTGATCTTGCAGACGCAGCTGGAGGTGCACGTGGAGCCCAGGCGAGACGCACGGAGATCGACGGTGCGATCCCAGCTGCTTGGTTGGTTCCACCTGAGCCTCAGATCCTCATGCCTGGTGACACCCGCTGGCTGGGACAATTCACCCCCCGTGGCATTCCATTGGTGATCGCAGGACGTATGGATGATTGAGGCCTCTATCTCCTTCTTCGCGGTTTCTGGGGATGGACGACTCAGGAGAGAGGGTGCGCTCATCGACCCCCTACTCCCGTGGCAGAGGGTTCGGGTCATAGGCCTCTTGGGGAAGGTCTGGCGTACCGACCCTAGCATCGAGCAGGACCAGGTGCAGCTTTGGCGTCTTTGGCTCTGGGAGGGGCGGGCCTTGTCAGAGCTTGATTGGGACCCAGGAGAGTGGTGGTGGCCAG
Organism: Dipteris shenzhenensis; assembly: GCF_047967505.1. Taxonomy (NCBI): domain Eukaryota; kingdom Viridiplantae; phylum Streptophyta; class Polypodiopsida; order Gleicheniales; family Dipteridaceae; genus Dipteris; species Dipteris shenzhenensis. The sequence continues at coordinate 6,411,163 of NC_141615.1, forward strand.
AGATTGTGACAGGACAAGGGCCGACCTCCTTCTTCGCCTACAGTACGACTCTGGGCAGGCGAGTTCTCGGGAGGATGCAGAGCCGCCCCCCCACCCAGCGACCCAGCTGGTACGCACAGGGTATTTCCAGGTTCTTTTTGCAGGCATTCTGGAAGGCCTTGTGGGAGAGCTGGCGGCCGCGGAAGAGATCTCATACTTCCTGTGGCTTCTTGCCCACAAAGGTCTTCCAGTGGGGAGCTGGTTGAGGCAGATAGGCCAGGACGGATGTTGCCAGATTTGCCATGCGGATGAGGAGACACCAAAACACTGCCTGTGGAGCTGCACTCGCGCCCAGGATGTGTGGAGGTGGACTTTTGGGATTCTTACTCGCGCAGCACCAGAGCTAGGATTGATCACTTGGGGCGCGTTCTGTTGGTGCAGCACCGCACCTGGTCTTCATCACTTATTCGAGGCATGCCAGCAGGACCCCACTTTCCTTATTACACAGGGGACGTGGGGACCGCTCGAGGGTATCCCACAGCACCTAGCAGAGGCTGATACAGGAGTTCGGGAGAGGCAGCCAGTCTGGGAGATTATTAGCAGCATTACAGGGTGGCACATCTGGACCTCGCGCTGCGCGCAGATCCTCGGTAGCACCTCCTTATCGACTGCCCAGATCATGGCGGAGATTTGGAGTGAGATTATTCATACCCTCAGAGGCCAGTGGGACCAGATTCAGGGAGACTCCCGGGCCGGTCAGGAGAAGCGGAGACGCTTCCTCCGGGCTTGGGACACACAGGGCCTCTTCTTCGAGCAGACTACGCAGGGCCTTCGGTGGCACTACTCACCACCCCGATGGCTGTTCATTCATACTCGTCTTATCCCTCCGTGAGAGGATGGTTTATTTTGCTACCTTTTAGGGCTGTGTCCGATTTGTGAACGCAGCCCGTCAACTATAGCTGACCTCTTGTATCTTGTTCTCGAAGTAATATAATTAGCACTGTTTTTTCGAAAAAAAAATAAGGTTAATATAGAACAAAAGAAAAGTTAAATATGGAACACACAAAAATACATAGCAGGATGAGGTTTTGGGGGGATAGCACACTACAATAGTGAAGATGGAAGAAATCAATTAACCCACACAGATAATATATCTGGCTAGAATCCACAACATGGCAGTTTGCTATTTTACACCCCACAATCTCCCATATGCAAAAACAACAATAACATATCATAAAATGATCCCTTCATGCATCTATAACAGGATATGACCAGGTACTCAAAAGAGATATACCTTTGTAAGACTAGAATAAATCCAATCATACAAATTTAGATTTTTTGTTGTTCTAAAGTCCAAAAATCTACACAGAAAATAAAAGGGAAAATGAAAGAGAAGAATAAAGAGATAAACAAAAACTTTTCTGAAAAACAAAAGGAAGATATACTTAGCAAGCAAAGCAACACTTATGTCGTCATCAGTGCCCAAGCATAAGCAGCTATACTCGGTTTCTAAAGACCTGCGGAGTCTCTTGGGCAAACCCGGTGCTTACTAAAATACGTCAAATAAACAAAAGAGAAAGAAAACAAGAAATAAAGAAGAAAGGAAGAAGGTGACTATGCAAAAATAAACAAGCAAGTCAAGAAACAAAAAACAAAATCTTCCAAAAAACTGGAATTAACTCTCTCTCTCTCTCTCTCTCTCTCTCATTTAAAACATAAAATGCTAAATGGACCCTTTACACTTATGTATCACTTCCTACAAAGAGGCAAAAATACAATCCTAACTTAGAAAGCACAAGCATACTCAATCAAACTCTCTTTTGAAACTAAAAGAAAAACGGGCTATTCAGCTCCCCACTTTTTGTTTTCAGCTTATGTTCAATCATTCTAAACATACCTAAGGCCGTTACACCATAGATAAAAGACTTCACATCTAAGATCGTGCATTACTTTTTTCGTTATTTTCCTTGGATTATACCTCTTGTGTAATAGTAAAGTGATAAAATTACTACATTGAGTGATAAAAGACTCCTTAGTTGTACAAAGGCGAGAAAATCTATGGAATTGGAAAGAAATGACTCCATATTTTGCCAAATCAGAAATGTTTGAGTCAATGTGAGGGATTTTTATAATGTGTAAACTACTATACTCACGTACTCAAAAGAGATCATGCAATTGTCCTAGCAACGAATTTTAATGTACGAACAGGGTCAAGGCAGGCCATTACAACAGTAGAAGTTGTGGATGGAAGAAATGGAAGGGACAGTGAAGAAAGAAGAGGTTGGAAACGATATCAAAACATGCAAAAGAAACCACTGTCAAGGGAAATCAGTCACTCATCCTGTGTAGGTGCCACGAGAACGTGAATTTATGGGAATTTTGATTTGCGACTCCCGTAATTTGTGTGTGACTGCCTTGAGCTTCTGGGGCACGGAAACTTAGCCACATGTGCGGGACTTGGGGAATTAAGATTCCTAGCGGGCCCTTGGAAATTGTGAATGTGCATGCCAATTACTAGGCATGTGCAAAAGAGGGGCAAAAGAGTGGTGCAATCAAAATTTACTATTTTTAGCACGGAACTCCAAAAACTGCAGAGGACACTTGTTTGGCATGCAAGAGGTTAAATTCAGGCCAGAAAGAGAGAGAAAGTGAATCGCAATTTTGCCAAGGGAGTGTCTGAGGGCGACTAGTTTCTGGCTGGGTTTCTGGTCTATTGCTGCTGTTGGTGACCTCCAGGAGGCAAGGCGACCTGTTTGGAGGCTGTTGCTGCTGCCGGTGCTAGAAGCTGAGCAAGAAGTGACGCGAGTTCTCTTCAGGCTGGTTTTGCTGATTTTTGGGCTCTAGGACGGCTGTGAACTCTTCTACAAGCTGATTTCACTTATTTCCGGGCTCCAAGAGAAGAAACGACCCATCTTGCTACTTCCCAGGTTGCAAACAGGCAAACAGGCACTAGAAAGTGGGGCGAACTGTTTTCTAGCTGATTTCTGTCAGTTGTTGCTGATTTCGAGGCCTTTTCCAGGTGGGGCGACCTGTTTGGAGCTGCCTTTGGGCTGCGCCAGGGCTGAATCATCTATTCTTTGCTGGATTCAGGTTTTTCTAGTTCAAACAACCTGATTCCTGTGGATTCTCGATAGAGGAAAGCTAGTTTTGCCTATTTGATTTGTGACTCCCGTAATTTGTGTGCGACTGCCTTGGGCTTCTAGGGCACGAAAGTCTGGCCACAAGTGCGAGACCTGGGGAATTAAATTTCCTAGCGGGCCCTTGGAAATTGTTGAATGTGCGGGCCAATTACTAGGCAATTAATTCCTAGGACCAATGTGTGCAACAGAGGGGCAAAAGAGTGGTGCAATCAAAATTTACTATGTTTAGCATAGGGCTCCAAAAACGGAAAAGGACACCTGTTTGGCATGCAGGAGGCCAAATTCAAGCCAGAAAGAGAGAGAAAGTGAATCGTAATTTTGCCAAGGGAGTGTCTAGGGTAGGGCGACTAGTTTCTGGCCTTTTGCTGCTGTTGGTGACATAGTTACTAGGGAACGTGCATATACCTAGATGAATTCAGGAACATTCCCAAACTCATCCTCAAAAAAACACAACATAGTGCAATTTCAATCTCACAATAGTCACTCATAAGATTGAAAACCATAAACTCCATCACGCATAGCAAGGACTAGCTACTATGACATCCCAATTGACGTCATCAACGCCCAACAGTGGGTGTAGACCATAGTATAAAAGTATGCTCTCACAAATACAAATCCACACACCCACACATACTTGAGCATCCATTTATACTAAGTCTTCGTACTGAGTTTCTGTCAGCACTCCAGAGGTAAAGGGCAAACTCAACCATGACGAAGGCTAGCACTAAAGGAAAAGGGAACGTGCATGTCAACAGAAACGCCAACCCCCTAGGGAAAGGGAACGCCAAAATCCTAGGGGACGGGAACGGGAAGGGAATAACACATCACCATACTCATAAAAAACACACTATCTACACAATTGCTTTTGGACGAAATTTGGAGTCAGGATGTCAGAACATAAACAAAGTCCTGATGATAGATGAATCGAGACTCCAAATTTGGAGTTAGGAACTTAGGACATAAACAAAATCCTAATGATAGACAAGACTTAGGTTGGGGAATGGCATAGGGAACGTTCCCTAGACGTTCCATAGGTGTTCTCCAATGTTCCGTAGCCGTTCTAGAAGTCTGGCGTTTCATAGGTGTTCCACAGCTACGGAACAGGGTTCCTTGGCAACTAAGGTTGGTGACCTCCAGGAGGCAGGGCGACCTGTTTGGAGGTCGTTGCTATTGCTGGTGCCGGAAGCTGAGCAAGAAGTTCAGCGAGTTCTCTTCAAGCTGGTTTTGCTGTATTCTGGGCTCCATGAGAGCTGTGAAATCTTCTACAGGCTGATTTCACCGATTCCCGGGCTTCAAGAGAAGAGGCGACCATCTTGCTGCTTCCCGGATTGTAGACAAGCACCAAAAAGTGGGTTGCACTGTTTTCTGGCTGATTTCTGTCAGCTATTGCTGATTTCGAGGCCTTTTCCAGGTGGGGCAACTTGTTTGGAGCTGCCTTTGGGCTGCACCAAGGCTGAATCATCTATTCTTTGCTTGAAGGGTTTTCTAGTTCAAATGACCTGATTCCTATGGATTGTGGGTAGAGGAAGGCTAGTTTTGCCTACTTTTTGCCATTCCCGGACTGGTTGTTGGCTGGTTATTGCATTTGGTATTGTTTCCATGTAGAGGAAGGCTGATTCATGCTGTTAGACAGTGGCCAAGGTGACTACAGATAGGGGCGACCTGTTTTGGAGGGTTTTTCCCGGTTCGATGTGCCAAACTTTTGGCTGTCTTTGGCTTTTCTCCAACTTTTTGGCAGTGTTTGGCTGGTTGTGCACTTGGTTTTGCAGGTGCAGTAAGCAGACAGATAGTTTATGCCTTTGGGTTCTGTTGCACGCTTGGTCGGAAGGAAGAGTGCGTGACTGCCTAGTGATTGGATGCATATTCGCCATATAAAGTTGAGCAGGAATTGCAGGGTGTGCAAGATATTGGAAGTCTGCGGGCAGCGGTTTGCCTGTGGTGCAGCTTTCAAGAGACCTTGTAATCACCCTATTGGCTTTATATGAAGATTGAAGAAATACCGCAAGGGACGCAAGTGTTTGGGGCCAATAGGTGTCTTTGTTTCTAACTAGGTGACACCGGCCTTCAATAAAGCAAAGGGCAGTAAAACTAACAAGTTGTCACCACAATGTAAATATCCTAAGTCAAAGTACAGTTGACCATTTATTTAATCATAACTAAAGAGTTTTCATATGTGTTAATTATGGTCAAAGAGTTCTTTTAATGGTCAAAGAATTGACTACGGTCAAAGATACTTGACTCTAGTCAAGAAAACCTGACTTCGGTTGGGGAGACTTGGTTTATTACCAAGAGGGTAACTGTGGTTAACCACAGAACCACAGAGCTAACTACGGTCAGAGAGTGTTGACTTCGGTCAATGAGACTTGGCATGCACCAAGAGGATTAACTACGGTTAACCAAGATGTGCCAACTTCGGTTGGAGAGACTTGATTATAATTAAGGCGCCTCGACCCTTGGTCAAAGCCCCTTAATTATGATCAAGAGCGTTGACTTTGGTCAACCAGAGAATAAATATTTTTTTTTTTGGGTTATGTGTGCACATGTGTTCAGTGGGGACGCCCACCGTGACTAGAATTAGTCCACAGTGCGTTATTTGCATGCAAAGCGCTAACAATCAATGGGTGCCATGGTGGTGTGCTTTAATTAATTGTTGCAGGTACTAGGAAGAGTTATTTTCCTAAGCGCTACGGGAGCCTAACAAGCATCTAGGAGGCGGTTTGCGTGACCAAGTGCTTCGAAGACCCCAGAGTCGCCCTTAGTGGCATATAATAGGACTTAGTCTAGATTTTAGACAAGTGGCATGATGCCAATTTGAAATGAGCTTGAAGCTCTTGTAATATGGATTCACGTTGGATTTTTGTGGAAAAAACAGCTCTATGTTGAACTTTTGTAACAGCTTTCTCTCTTCATGAATAAAAACCTTGGAGGGGGTCCAACCCGACGTTTTGTCCTGGGCCCTAGTGCATCTGTAGAGAGAGGGAGTGAGAGAGAGCATAAGAGAGAATATTTGCAGTGATTATCTGAGTGAGGTTTATTGATATCAGAGCATGGTTTCACAGCTTCCTCAAACTGTGACGATCCAAGAGGATTTGTGGACGTGAAGTCCCTGGGTAATTGGTGATTAGAAGATCATGGCACCTGTCGAAGTTTTAATTTGGCTGCCTTCAAGAAGCGCCAATAGTAAGGGCTAGCGGGAATTCTGAAGCCAGTTGATTAGAGCGAGGTCATGAGACAAAGAGTCCAACGGCCTTGGTCTTCAAACGCCCCTCTTTGCTTGATGCACATAGAGTATTGCTATTAGCTGTGGGAAAAAGAACCGACGCTTCCACACTATTGTGATACGAAGAGCCAACGGGGTTCTTGTGATCACGCAAGATGCCAAGGGTGTCTGAAGGACTATCCGCGCAGGTTATGCTCATGGAAGCGTAGTCTGTCAACCAATGGAGATTCGGTGGTAGAGCGGCGTACGGAGAAGACCAATGACCTCGACAGAGATCTCTACGCAGAGCACGCTGAGAGAAGCCATCATGCAAGAATACGGCGTAGTTCTGTACGCTCGAAGATGGTCGGATTGGCGACGCTGAGCGCTAACAGAAGTCTCGCAACGGAGGTCTCTAGAAGGCGCAGACGCGACGTGCGACGCAAATCAGCAAGCCAAGGTCTCTGACCTTAGGCTGATGTGGTAGCCAACCTGACGTGGCAGAGGTAGTCTTGGTCAGCAGACCCGTGGCAGAGGGGTCTTAACAGGTGGCTGACGTGGCACAAAAGACATGTGGCAGTGCACAGAATATGCTAATGTGTCGTTTTAACACATGGCAGACAGGTGGCTAACCCGTGGCTAGTGTAACTCTGGTTAGCTAGACTCTGGTCAGAGGTCCAATTAGTTGGCCTAACTAAACTAGACTGGTTAGTGGAATCAGGTCTGACCAACTAACTCTGGTTCTAGCTGACCAGACCATAGCTGGTTAACTAGACTACAGTGGGTTGAGTTCAGTTGGGAGCCAACCAAACCAGACCAGAACTAGTATGGTTAGTGTAACCAGCCGGTTACCCATCCAGTTACTGTCCAAAAAAAAAAAAGACAGTTCTGGCCATCAATTTTCATCTATCTGTCAGACTTTTACTGTCAGAAAAGCAGCAGAAAAAGCAGAGAAATCAGAGATTTGCAGAAAAGAGAAAATGTATGCCTTTGTGCACTGGAAAGATGAATCAAATGCATTCTGAGTGCTTTGTGCAGCAGCTAGAAAAGGGGCAATACAGTTGTCGATGCTTTGGCAACTCTGTGGGTTTATGCTTTGAGTGGACAGCCCATTATTAGCACAAGTTGTGAATGCAAGACACCTCTTGTTGAGGTACTTTCTTTCTGAAAAGCAAAGGCTCAGTGCATCAGTTGCTTACACAGTGTGTGTGAGAGAGTTGCAGATCTCAGACAAGTTGCAGAGATGGCTTCACAGCAGCATGCCCAATCATCCCATGAGGGAATGGCAGAGTCTAACCAGGTACAGCAGACTGAAGCTTTACAAATAAACAAAGAGAATGCCTACAGAGAGTTGATTCCTCAGTTGGGAGATCCCTTGTTTCGCAGGATGGTACAACCTCTTTTTGAGGGAAAGCCAGAGAAGCCTCCCTTTGGAGCAGATCAGGAAGAAGTGGTGGTGAGCAAAAAGAGGAAAAGTGTAGGTCCTCTTCCCAAGAAGAAGAAGGTGAAGCATCATCACAATTCATCTAGTTCGTCTTCATCTTCTAGCTCTACCTCTTCATCCTCGACATCACCTCCTTCTTCGCGATCTTCATAGTCAAAGAAGAAAAAGGAAAAGAAGAAGAAGAAGAAGTCCAATAGGAAGGTAGAGACTAAAGAAATCAAGGACAGTGGGAAGTCAGTAAGATTTACCACTTACAATGGCCAGTATGGCCAAGCTGAAAAGGCTATGCAGTTCATAAGGCAGTTTGATGCTGCCTTTAGCCTAGAAAACTTCAGTGAGTCCTCAAAGCATCGTATGGTTGGTTTACACTTGACTAGTACAGCAGTGCATGGTGGATAGCTAAAACAGCCAACCATGCAGCCCCCAGGAAATGGAAGGACTTCAAGAAAGCTTTCTATAAACAGTTTATTCCCAAACAGTTTCGGGATCATGTCCTTCTGGGTTGGGAGAGCATTCATATGGAAGCACAAGCTACAGTTGAGTCTTACAATCAGAAATTTTGGGACGCATACTTGCAGGTTTCGCCTTTCAAGAATATTTCTGATAAGACTCAACTCAGGAAGTACAGGGCCGGACTCACTCCAAAGATACAAGCCCAAGTGAACACCAAAGATATTAAAGAAATATCAGATCTCATGCATTCAGCCAATGTGGCTAGTCTCATGTACATGCAGGATCCTACTGGTGTGCTTTCACTACAGGCAGGGTTACCGAGGGAAAAAAAGCCAGCAACCCCCAAGTTTGAAACAAGAGAGTTTCCCAAGGCTAAGAAGAGGGGATTTAAGCCTCAGAAGCCGAGGGGAAACCAGGTGTAAAAGCCCTATAAGGGAAGAGCACAGTTTACCCCTGAACAGATTAAAACTTTCAAGAAAGAGGGTAAATGCTTCAAGTGCGGCAAAGAGGGGCATGTGGCTGCCCAGTGCCCAGAAAAGCCTTCAACTTTGAAGGCAAAAGAGGCAGCGAAGCCACGGGGACCACAAAAGCCAATGGCAGTAGGAATTCCTGACATACTGGGTCACGTTTCAAACCCAAAAGAATGAGAATTCCTGCTATCATGGGGCAAAGTCAGAGACCAGCAAGCGCTGATTTTATATAATCCAGAGGCTACTGATAACTTCATATTAGAGGACCTAGCCCTGAGGCTGGCAATAAAGACGAAGGAGTTAGACAGGGCTTTGGATGCCGATCAGATGTTCTATGGGAACCCTGTGCCAGTCACTCCCTTGATAGGGAAGCTCTGTCTTCATGTACAGAGTTATGTGGATTAGGAAGACTTCTTCATTTCTCCACTGAAACATCATGATGTAGTCTTGGGTATGCCTTGGTTTCATCGCAAGGCAGTGAAGTTGACTCTTCCTGAAAGAGTGCTGGAGTTTGTACATAGGGACAAAGTATATCGTGTGGCTGCTAGGAATAGAGGGGAAACTATTCCCATTGTATCAAATAGTTCTGTTGGAAAAGAAATAAAGTCTGCAGTTTCAGCTTACATGATTTTTGTAAAAGAGAAAGATGTGGAAATGCATGCTGAAATAAGTGAGGCAAATCAGAATAAATTTCAGTTTCTTGAAAATTTTAAAGATTGCTTTTCTGACGCTTTGCCAGGGGAGCTACCCCCCGAGAGACCTAAGAATCATGGCATAGAACTCATTCCTGGCAACAAGCCACTCAATAGGCCCCCATACAGAGTTAGTGCAACTCAGCGAGAAGATATTATGACTCAGGTGCAGGACTTGTTGTCCAAGGGGCTGATTCAGCCCAGTTTTTCTCCTTTTTGTTCCCTTGTACTGCTAGAACAGAAGAAAGATGGCTCATTCCGTATGTTGGTCGATTACCGCGCACTGAACAAAATGACCATCAAGAATAGATTCCCTATTCCGCACATTGATGATGTGCTGGATCAGTTAAAGGAAGCTTCAGTTTTCAGCACGATAGACTTAAAGAGTGGCTATCACCAAGTGAGGATACAGCCTCAGGATGTGCACAAGACAGCATTCCGCACTACTTTTGGGTTGTATGAATATCTGGTGATGCCTTTCGGATTGACAAATGCCCCAGCTACTTTCAATAGGATGATGGATCGTGTCTTCCAACCTTACAGACAATTCACTGGTACCTTCTTCGATAACATAATTGTCTTTTCTAAGTCCAAAAAAGAGCATAAGGAACATCTTGCTATAGTGTTTCAAGAGCTGAGAAATCATCAGCTCTATGTAAACAGCAAGAAAAGTGAATTCTTCCTGGAAGAAATCCATTACTTGGGGCATATAATATCCAAAGATGGGATACGGATGAATCCAACAAAGATCCGTGCCATTCATGAATGGCCAGAGCTGAAAACTGTACATGAACTTTGAAGTTTCCTAGGCCTCTCTTCTTACTACAAAAGATTTATCATGCATTTTGCGGATATAGCCGCTCCACTCCACGATCTTACTAAGAAAAATGCAACTTTCAAATGGGGAATTCCTCAAAAGACAGCATTCATCACACTCAAAGAGAGGCTGACCATAAAGCCAATCTTAATAGTTCCAGATTTGTATCAGCCATTTGATGTGGATTGTGATGCTTGTGGGGAATGTGTTGGGGCTGCATTGCATCAGAATGGTCATGTAGTGGCCTATGAGAACAAGAGACTCTGGGATGCAGAGAGATATCTGGGAATCTATGAGAAGGAGTTATTGGCTGTAATTCATGCAATCCATACATGGAAGCATTATCTTTTGGGTGCAGATTTTACAGTTAAGACAGATCACCAAGTTCTGAGATACTTTTTGATTCAGACAAAGCTTTCCGAGAAGCATATGAAATGGGCAAATATGATGTCAATGTATCATTTTCAGATTGTCCATACTCCAGGAGTTTGGAACAGAGTAGCAGATGCTTTGTCTCGAATTTGTCTCAAAGACCCCAGGTCAACGTAAAGTGGCAAATTCTACAGCCTTGGATATGCTGAAATGCTACGTGGTTGACCAAGGTTCAGACTGGGAAAAGTACCCACCATTGGTAGAGTTTGCTTAGAATAATACAGTACACAGCTCTACAGGGAAAGCCCCCTTTGAGGTCATTTATGGGAAGGTGATTCTGCCACCTATCCTGAGGACCAAGGATGAAATATTTGCAACTGATCAGTTTGTGACAGACCTCCAGACAGCTTACAACCAAGTCCAGACAGCAATTGAAAAGTCTCAAGAGAAGCATAAAAGAGCTGCAGATAAGCATAGGAGACAGTTAAATCTCAATGAAGGGGATTGGGTACTTTTGAAGTTCGAGAAAGCTAGGCTCCGCAAGTTTAAAGGCAAACAGAAAGTGTATGCAAAGTTATCTTCCAGGTATTATGGCCCTTTCAGGGTTACAGAAAGAATGAATGAAGTTGCATACAGGTTGGCATTGCCAGAGCATTGGAGGATTCACAATGCATTCCATGTGAGTCTTCTAAAGAAATTCCAAGGGCCAGAGCCTACAGAGCCAGTATCAAAGGATCCACCAGAAGTGGATGAGCTGGAGGAGGTCCTTCAGCCAGAGCAAATTGTGTACCATACTGTACGCAAAGGTCCTCAAGGCAAGGAGTTTTACATGTATCTTGTAAAATTCAAGAATTATACGGCATTGGATGCCAAGTGGATGGATGAAGACATGTTATCCGATCATCCACAGCTTTTGGATGTTTACAAGGAAGTTTCTCAATTGAGGTCAACTGAATAGAAGCCGAGGGGATGTCACCATAATGTAAATATCCTAAGTCAAAGTACAGTTGACCATTTATTTGATCATAATTAAAGAGTTTTCATATGTGTTAATTATGGTCAAAGAATTGACTACGGTCAAAGATACTTGACTCTGGTCAAGTAAACCTGACTTCGGTCAAGGAGACTTGGTTTATTACCAAGAGAGTTAATTTCAGTTAACCAGAGAACCACAGACGTGACTACGGTCAGAGAGTGTTGACTTCGGTCAACGAGACTTGGCATGCGCCAAGAGGATTAACTACGGTTAACCAAGATGCGCTAACTTCGGTTGGAGAGACTTAATTATAATTAAGGCGCCTCCACCCTTGGTTAAAGCCTCTTAATTATGATCAAGACCGTTGACTTCGGTCAACCAGAGAATATATATATATATATATATATATATATTTGGTGGGGATTATGTGTGCACATGTGTTCAGTAGGGACGCCCACCGTGACTAGAATTAGTCCACAATGTGTTATTTGCATGCAAAGCGCTAACAATTAATGGGTGCCATGGTGGTGCACTTTAGTTAATTGTTGCAGGTAGAAAGAGTTATTTTCCTAAGCGCTACGGGAGCCTAACAAGCATCTAGGAGGCGGTTTGCGTGACCAAGTGCTTCGAAGACTCCAAAGTTGCCCTTAGTGGCATGTAATAGGACTTAGTCTAGATTTTAGATAAGTGGCATGTTGCCAATTTGAAATGAGCTTGAAGCTCTTGTAATATGCATTCACATTGGATTTTTGTATAAAAAACAGCTCTACACTGAGCTTTTGTAACAGCTTTCTCTCTTCATGAATAAAAACCTTCGGGAGGGTCCAGCCCGACGTTTTGTCCTGGGCCCTAGTGCATCTGTAGAGTGAGGGAGTGAGAGAAAGCATAAGAGAGAATATTTGCAGCAATTATCTGAGCGAGGTTTCACAAGTAATCAGTCAACACTATTACATTAACAATTCAGCAAAAGTATTTCCAACAGATTGGGAGCTAGAGTGCCGTTTGCACCAACACAAAGACACAGATTGGCCCAAAACCTTGGCGCCCCTTTCGGTATTTCTTTAATTAAGTGAGAGGCCCTGCATAAAGGATACACTCCTTCTTACAACTCGGGCATTCCATATCCCAGTGAGCAACCACATACCTTGCATAGCCCTTACCGTTCACCGCTCTCACTACTCCTAGTAGTAGGTCTCCATCCGTAGTCCAAGAAGTTTGCACACAGCCCAGAATTGTCACTAGTGACCACACTTGGCCACACAATTCCCCATAGCTGTCACTAGTGCTTAAATTAGCCATCCATCTGCTCAAAGCTGAAAAGGAAAGCACACAAAAGCTTTCTCCACTGTCCAGGACTGTCATGACCAATAGTCTCTCACCCTACAGGTCGCACATATCCTAGTACATCAACTTGATTTCCAAAAGAGAACTAGCATCACAATCAAAGCAAATACGATGGCAATCACACCTGTACCATCCCTCTCGAGGTTCCAGGGATACTTCCCATTCCAAGCATGGATTCCCAACCCCTGCCTACTCAGCAATGAGGCTGTACCAAAGATGTGCCATCTGCCTAGCAACCACTGCCTGCAAGTGATCCATCGCCTAGAGAAACCAAAAACATATTCCCACACGGAACATGTTACTTGCCAAAGCCAGCAAATAGGATACACAATAAGTACCAACTCACATGCATTCAATGCTCTTCCCTCACTCAAAGGCATCAGTTAACAACACATTAGCCCTGCAGGGCTCTGCAATCACACTCATGTGACCATAGGCATCCATTCTCAGTGCAAACACCTGCATTTAACCCAAGAGCGTTTACTAGCAGCCCACACAAGGTCACACGCTCCCCAGACAAATCACAAGTGAAATACCCAAACAATGGGTGAAAGCATAACTGAACAGCCCCTGGTGCTTGGAAACACGAACAACCACTTCAAGCATTCATTGTGACCATTCTGCCAAGCAAGTCTCTTTAAAAACCAACTCAATGCTCACGAACAAACACAATATGGGATGGGTGCATCCTTCTCCTATAGCTCCCACTTGAGCCCAAGCATATAATCAATGGTCACCTGTAGAGGGGCCAATTCAGCCTATAAATATCTCTTACAAGCAGCCCATGGACTGTTCGTGACCAGCCAAGAAGCATCTGTACTGTCCGCACGTCGCCCGTACAAGCTGTACATCTTCCATTCCTTCGGGTTCCTGCAACCGTACTAAGGCCATATGGAGACCGTACGCACAGCCATTTGAGTGACAACCTGCACGTGTGGCAGCCTGTATCTGACAGCCCGCACAACGGCCGTACCATTGTCCGCACATATGTACGTCAGACCGTACACACAAGCACTAGCAGCTCTGCTCTAGTAATCGTGATTGTCTCGTACACTCAGCCCACTACAACAGTCCGTACACACAAGCCGTACCTAAGTGTCATACTTGCAGTCCGTAACACCCTGTACGAGGCTGAACACCTGTACAGCCTGCTGCAGCACTTCATACGGACAGCCAGGACCGGAATCCCAGGTCCGAGAATCCGAGCTGACTCATCAGCTCGGCTCAGCCAGCTTACCTTCTCCATCGACCAGCTTTTCCTTCTTCCATCGCCTCCTTCCTGGCCAACTTTCACTTCGTTTCTATCTCCTAACTCCGAGGCCACCTACTTGCTTCTCTTCTCTAGCCTATCTTCTTTTCAGATCAGATTTCAGTCATGGCTGATTCCGAAGACCCCGAGCTTGCGATGGGAGATCAGAATATGAAGTACCATGCGAAGGATGACCAGGGTCTTTACGATGATTTGATTACGAAGACAGCCTTCAATGAATTCACCACTGCTCTTGATGAAAAGTTTGAGCAGGTTAACACGAATCAAACGGGGTTGACACAAAAACTCCAAGGGATTCAGACTACACTCACACTTTTGACTAGCATTGTTCAGGCACTCACGCATGTGGATGCCATGGCCTCAGTGTTAGGTCCAAACATCACTCCAAACCCTTTTCTCGGAGATTAGAAGTCTTGTACCAAGGAGGTTGTTGACACTTGGTTGCACAAGTGGCAAGTACACTTCTAGTTTTACCCTTACCCAGATGACAAGAAAATACAGCTTGCAGCAGGGTTTATGTTAGGAAAGACTTTATTGTGGTGGAAGGAACTCCGACCCAAGCCTGCAACATGAAATAGAATTCAAAAGGGTCTTCAGGAAAGAGTTTTTGAAGAAGGAGGAAGAAGATTATGATATCGTAGGCAAGCTTAGAGCCCTCGATATGTCCAAACTGAATCTTACTTTTGAGGTTTATCTTTAAAGGTTTCGGGATTTGCTGACCAAATGGATCCAGTGACCTTGTTAGGTTTCTTTGTGGATGGTTTGCCTGACTCGTACAAGCTACAGATCAAGAATAACAAGTGTACCACTTTGCAAGAGGCCATGAATTACGCGCACATCTATGATGATACCATGGCCAGCGCAAAGGAAACCATAATTCCCGACACGGGTGGGAAGAACAAGAGGAAGTTCTTCCAATCTACCACTGGTACCGGGGAGTCGAAGTCTATAGACAATGCCTCCAAGAAACATTCAACTCAGACGAAGAATGGTCGTGCCCGTTTCCTTCGTACATTGAAGCTTAAGAAAGAAGGACGTTGCTTTATATGCGAGGAGCGGGACCACACTAGGAATGATTGTCCTAAGCGCAAGAACCGGATGCAAGCGTCGGGACCGAAGCTCCATGCGGGTCCAGGTACCAAAGCTAAGGGAGCTAATCAAGTTTCGATGACAGGTATTTCTGTAAATGTCATTACCTACCATCTTGTAATTGCACTTTTAATAATTCGTTATTTGGTTCCCATGATCTTTTCCGAGTTTATGGAGAAGTTAGGAACCAAAGAGTTCACATTCCCTTTGACCCGGGCAGCTCTCACAACTTTGTTAATTACAAACTTGTGCAGAAGATGGCACTGTCCACAATACCTAGCGATCACACCTACGAGATGCAGCTTCCAGCTGAGAAGCAATTTGGGGATCGCAAGATTGAAGCACTTTCTATCCGGATTCAAGACTACACAGCTACTCTTACATGCTATGTCATGCACTTGGAACATGTGGACTTGTTGATCGGAATAGAGTGGTTTAAAACCCACGATATTCGGATTGGATGGAAAGAGCATAATTTTGTATTCAGTGTGATAATATTCCCTCTTCTCAGGGACCTATTGTATCTGTGGTGCGGCTTCGGAACATAATAAACACTTCTCATCATGATGTGTATCAGTGTGTTTTGATTCCGCTTTCTTTATTTGTTGTCTCTGTTAATAACAAGAATGATTTAAGCATGTTAGAACACCATGAACTGAGAACGTTGTTGGATGATTTCATGGATGTATTCCCTGCTCAACTGCCGAAAGGTTTACCTCCAGAACGGGCAGTAGACCATTGCATAGATTTAGTACCTGGGGCTCAACCTATTAGTGTTACACCTTATAGAATGAGCCAGCTTGAGAAGGATGAGTTAGCTTCACAGCTACAAGTTTATATAAATATGGACTATATCCGCCCAAGTAAATCACATTGGGGAGCACCTGTCCTCTTAAGAAAGAAGAAAGATAATTCCTAGAGAATGTGTATAGATTAAGAACGATTGAATAAAGTGAATTAAGAATCGATACCCTCTTCCTCCTTCCGATGATTTGATAGACCATTTGGCCGGGGTGAAGTATTTCACTAAGATTGATTTGCGTACGGGTTATCACCAAATCCGTATCTATGCTAAACACATAGATAGAACCGCATTCCGAACTAGGTATAGCCACTACGAGTTTCTCGTATTACCTTTTGGTTTGACCAATGCTCCTGCCACCTTCCAGCAAATGATGAACAATTTGTTCCGAGATTTTCTAGGCAAATTCGTTGTCGTGTTCTTAGATGACATCTTGGTATATAGCCGAACGCTAGAGGATCACATTGAACACCTCCGAATTGTCTTAGTTATTCTAAGACAGCACAAGCTTTATGCCAAGATGAGTAAATGTGACTTCTTTATGAAAGAAATCATTTACTTAAGACACAAGATTTCTTCTGAAGATATTAGCATTGATCTGGATTGTATCCAGAAGGTTCTAGAATGGCCTATCCCTCAGACTGTGAAACAACTTCATTCTTTCCTAAGATTCACGGTTTTTCTACGGAAGTCTGTGCGTGATTATTCACACATCACGGCACCCCTGACAAACATATTGAAAGGTCGTGGACACAGGTCTACCCAGCCGATCTCTTGGAATATTGCATTGAACAAGGCTTTTGAAACCTTGAAGTTAACTATCAAGGAAGCACCCGTTACCCGATCCTACCCGGCCTTATGTTTTAGAGACCGACACGAGTGATTTTGCGATTGGGACAGCTTTACTCCAAGAGGACAGACCCGTAGCTTTTGAGAGTAAGAAGCTAGACGACACCCAATATCATTAGCCCACACTAGAAAAAGAACTCTATGCAGTTGTGTATGCTCTGAAGGTTTGGAGACACTACTTGTATGGTTCGAAGTTTCTTGTATAGACCGATCACCAATCAATCAAGTATGTGTGTGATGCGTCTGAATTGAGGGAACGGAAGGCTAAATGAACAGAGTTAATGCAAGATTTTGATTTTGAAATACCTTATCAAAAGGGTTCGCTGAATCGTGTGGCGGATGCCTTAAGTCAAGTCAAGTTTATAAATGCGCAAGGATCATGACTCCATTTGGGTCATTGTGGACCGTCTAACAAAAATGGCTAGATTCTTACCTACTAGAACCACCATCTCAGCTGTTCAGCAGGCTCATGAGTTTGTGGACCACTTGTTTAAGCTGTAAGGTTTGCCCTCTGACATAGTCAACGACAGGGACTCAAAGTCTACAAGCTGGACACTTGTTTTTAAGAAGTTTGAAACTACTCTAAGTCTGAATTCCTCAGATCATGCACAATCTGATGGCAGTACAGAGGTCAACCAATTGGTTGAAGATATGCTTCGGGCATATGTTTCTAAGAGACAGTCTTCATGGGAAGATTATCTACCTATGATAGAATTTGCTTATAACAGTGCAAAGCATTCGAGTACTGGTTACAGTCCTTTTATGCTTATGTACGGGTTTCAACCTAAGTCGCTAGTTATAGTTGGATTAAAGGGAATCCAAAATGATGCTGCAAAGACATTCTTGCAAGACATGTAAGAAATGCTGCAGTTTACCAAGGAGTCTATTAGAAGTGCCAAAGATCGGGACAAATTTTATGCTAATAGACATCGTTCACCTAGAGAGTTCTCTAAAGGAACGATGGTATGTTTGCGTATTCCCAAGGAATCCAAGAGCCTAAGTACTGGTTTGGTTCCGAAGTTGTCCCCCAGATATTGTGGTCCGTTCAAGGTTATTAAAAGAATTGGACCAGTTGCATATCGACTAGAATTGCCTCCTGATGTTAAAGTACATCCAGTATTTCATGTCAACAGACTGAAAGAGTTACTGAGTGTGGATGATCAACTTGTTTCTCCTCAAGAAATAATAGAAGTTACATATTTGACTTTTATTCCACACGAACTTGAGAGTATTCTTGAATTTCGTGAAAGACAGATTCGTAATAGAACTATCACGGAATACAAGATTAAGTGGAAGGATCGTGTTGAGGAGGATGCAACATGGGAGACATTACAGAACCTCCAGAGCACATTCTCGGGTTTTTTAGCGAACTCGGGAGTGAGTTCTTAGAGGAGGGGACATATGTCATATGCATGGATTGGTATCTGACATGTACTAGGTACACAAGACTAGCTCGGGTAGCCTGGGGAGGCTTAGAGCTAGGCAGGCTAGAGTTTCGGGTTGAGTGGCAAGGGTACGAACCAGTTAGAGGTCTTCGCTATTTTTGGCGCTTGGGGCCTGAGTCTATATAATGGGACCACTCTCGTTCCCAGGTGCTAGGTCTGATCCTAGATTGAGTCGCGGACGCGCACCTACATCATAGCATAGCCCAAGTCCCAGCAGCAGATCCTAGGCTTCACAGCGCCACCTAGTAGTATGGGACACCGAGCTTGTTAGGATCTAGTTGGGAGTTCGTGCCAGTAGCTCAGCTAATGGCTTGGAGGGGACATCTCCTGATTCGGGATCACATCCCATAGATGTCATGGTTGAGCCAATGGGAGCAAGTTTCGTTCCCAGGTGCTAGGTCTGATCCAAAATTGAGTCGCGGACGCGCGCCTGCATCATAGCGTAGCCCAAGGCCTAACAGTGGATCCCAAGCTTCACAGCGCCACCTGGTGGTATGGGACACCAAGCTGGTTAGGATCTAGTTGGGAGTTCGTGCCAGTAGCTCAGCTCGTGGCTCAGAGGGGACATCTCCTGATTCGAGATCACATCCCGTAGATATGGTTGGGTGGTGAGCAGCCTGCTCAGTTTCCTCACATTGGTGTGTTCTTGTGTTTGCTTACAGATCAGAGGTTTCAGGAGTGCTGGGGACGTGTCATTTGGTATCAGAGCCAACTCCTGAGGTAGGAACTTCTGTTGCGAGAATTTTGGACGATTTTTTCTCCAGGTATGCCCAAATTTCGAAATTCATGTTCAGTACCCTCCAAGTGCTTGTTTGGTTCATCGGTTTTGGGAAGCGGTTAAGATTAGGGAAAGAAGGTAGGAGAAAGTAGAGGGTGAGTGAATTCGAAGTTGAACTGAGGCGTTAGGTAAGAGAGAGAACAAGGTGTAACTTGGAGGGCCAGAGAACGATTGCAAGGGAGAGAGATTGTAGGTGAGAAGCGCTCGTAGAAGTGAAGATATGGGCTGATCGTTGGTAAGCGATGGGCTGAGGCGGAGCTTCAATTGCACCTAGGTATGGTCGGACTGAGCACACACCCGGAGAGCGCCATAGGCTGGAGCAGTTCGTTAGAGCAGCTCGCAGCCAAGGGGTGAGTCGTGGGGTGCGCCATGGGTGGGAGCGGATCGCAGGCAAGGCTGTGCTAATCTGGATGCTAAAAAAAGCACCAGCCCTCCAACTTAGGAGGGTGGGCTTTTTTGCTAAAAACAGCACCACCCCTCCAACTTAGGAGGGTGGGCTTTTTTGCTTAAAAATGCACCACCCCTCCAACTTAGGAGGGTGAGTTTTTTTTGACAGCTGAACTCTCTAAGAGTTGCGCCCACCTCTTCTAGAGCATAGCGCAGCAGCAGCTCCTCCCCTTATCATGACCCATGCGCAAGTCTCTACCCCTCTACGCCCCTCTTGATGATTCCACTCTCAGGTACCGCCTGCTGCAGATTTCCGTGCAGGCCAGCAAGGAGCTCGGCTCCTAGATTGCCAGCCTCCGCCAGCCCCTTCTTCTTTCGGCCAGCCAGCCTCTTTCTCTCATCCCCCTCTGTTTCGTCAGATTTTCTCTCTGTTCCAGTCTCCTAGTTTCGAGCCCACATGTCCCTTCTCTTCTCTCAGCCTATTTTCTTCATCAGATACGATTCAGTTATGGCTGATTCTGTAGACCCTGAGCTTGCTATGGGAGACCAGGATATCAACTACCATGCGGAGGATGACCAGGGTCTCTACAATGATCTGATTACGAAAAAAGCCTTCAGTGAATTCACCACTGAAACACTCCAATCTGATTTCTTCCTGCTTATCGTTGAATCACGGGCACAGGCACTTAGTTTATCCTCCCAGCCAACCTCGTTAGTATGCTAGCCTAGTGCCATGTCACCCACACCAAGGACCTTGACCTTTATTCCTTCTTTGATCATTTACATGAAGCCCAAACAAATATAATACAAATATTGATCCTTTAAAGGAAAATGCCGACTGACCCTTCCGAGGTCATGTTACCTCGACTTGAGCGTAACATTCCTTCCCTCTTCAGACATCAGCGTCCTCGATGATAAAGTCTGGGAACACTCTCCGTAACTGGTATACGGATTCCCAGGTAGCTTCGGATAGAGGTAGACTATGCCATGCAACCAACACCGTGGGTATCTTCCAATTGTGCACTTGCATTGTTCCTCGGTCCAGGATTCCTGTTGGTTTGCGTCTTGCATTATCCTCTATCTCCTGAAACAACACAACACCCTCGATTAGTGAGTCACCTGTATGCAAAAATTTCTTTAAACGAGAAACATGAAACACTGGGTGCACCTTACAACCCTGTGGCAATTCTAATTTATAGGCTACCTTGCCTATTCTTTTCAGAATTAACCATGGCCCACAATATCGAGGTGATAATTTAGCACACTCTCCTGTAGTCAAAGACTTAGAGTGCGAAGGAACTCGGAGAAAAACTTTTTCTCCTTCCTTAAATTCTCTAGCGGATCGGTTTTCATCCGCATACGCCTTAGCTCTATCCATAGCTTGGCCGATGTTTGCTCTCGCAAGTGCTAGCATCTCCCGCATCTGAACCACAAAGTTCGCGGCACTAGGCACTTTCTGAGGTACTCCAACTATAGTTGGGTTCACAGGCCTATAACCATAGTTCAGCTCAAACGGACTCAACCCTGTAGAGGAATGTTTTCTATCATTGTAGGCAAACTCTAACAATGGCAACTACTTATCCCACGTATGTTGCCTCAATGACACATATGCTCTAAGCATATCCTCTAAAATTTGGTTGATTCTTCATGTTTGACCATCCGTTTCTAGATGATCCCCACTACTCATTCCGAACTCAGTCCTTAGTGTCTAAAATACCGCAGTCCAGAAATGACCGGTAAATTTGACATCTCTGTCTGACACTATGGATTTTGGTAATCCATGCAGACGAAATATATGTCTAATAAACAAATCCGCCACTTGCGGGGCACTAACAGACTCTCTAGTTGGAATGAAATGAGCCATCTTGGTAAGACGATCAACCACCACAAGGATAGAATCATACCCACCTTGTGTCGTAAGCAAACCTACAATAAAGTCCATGGAAATGCTCTCCCACTTACTTAGTGGTATCTCCAGGGGCTGTAAAAGTCCGGGTGGCTTCACCCGTTCTGCCTTACTTACCTGATACGAAAAACAACGTGTCACATATTCATGAATATGCTTTTTCATCTTTGGCCAAAAGAAATCTCACTTCACGAGATCATATGTCTTCTCGACTCCTGGATGTCCCGCACATGGGCTATCATGGCATTGTTGAATGACTCTCTGCCTGAGATCATTCTGATTAGGTACTACTATCTTGCCATTTCTTTTCAGCATACCATCCCTTATGGCATATCTTGCATAATGCTCAGTAATACTCTTACTGAATATCAGAATATCGTCAATAAAGTGTACTACAAACTTTTCGATATATGAACGTAGTAAATCATTCATAAGCATGACGAATGTAGCTGGAGCATTGGTAAGTCCAAAGGGCATTACCAAAAACTCATAATGTCCAAACCTGCTTCTAAAAGCGGTTTTATGCACATCCTCGGCTCTAATACGGATCTGATGGTAGCCATATTTAAGATCTATCTTACTGAAAATTACGGCCCCATGTAATGCATCTAGCAAATCATCGATCCGAGCCATCGGATACCTGTGCTTAATAGTGATATTATTAAATGCTCTGTAATCTATACAGAGACGAAAAGTATCATCTTTCTTCTTCTTTAATATCACTGGCGAAGCAAAAGGTGAAAAACTTGGTTGAATCTGCCCCAACTTGAGGTATTCTTCCAGTTGTCTTCGCACCTCCGTCTCTTCAGTAAAACTCAACCTATAGGGAGGTCTATTTACAGGTTCTGGCCCCAGGATTAGTTCAATCTTATGCTGAACATTCCGCTCTGGAGGTAACTCATCCCTAAAACAATCAGAGAACTCCTCTGTTATTTGATCAGCCAGCTTGGCCATCTCTCCATTTTGAGCAACATCAGTGCTAGCCGAAGAATCATCAACCGGCTCTACCGATGCTGTACAAAGAAACAAAAACTCTTCTTGAGCTTTTCGGATTTCCATTACGGAAACCAACGGTCCTTGAGGTATATCCCTCTCACCTCGTAAGACATACAGCACATCATTCATCTTGAATTGATAAATGTGCTTTTTCCAATCTATGGCTGGATTCTTCCTAGAATGCCAAGCCTTACCCAGGGCTATGTCTACATGAGCAAGCTTAGTCATTTCAAAATCAAGCTTCTCAGCATAGTCCTGAATTCGAAGCTCCAACTGGGTAACCCTTTGGTCCCATACTTCAGTTGAACTTCCGTCTGCCATCCTGACTGTATATGCATAGTCAGATGGGCTAGTCTGTAGTTCCAGCCTCTTTACGAGCTTGGAGTTAATTACATTGTGCGTTGACGCTAAGTCGAACAACACAATGACCTAATGATTAGCTACTTGCCCTTTCATCTTAATTAACTCCATATCATTGAAGGCTGTATACCCCGTTGCTGCGGGTTTTGACAGGATATTATCAGGTGCACTAGTTACTAACTTAGCAACAGACACACATAACAAAAAAGGTACTGACCTTTGAGAAGATCCCGCTAGCTGAATCTGCATCTGTTCTGCTCTGGGACTTCCCTCCATTTCCACGTCGCATTCTGAGACCATCATCTCAGCCATCCGACGATCTTTGTTCCGTGGATAATCTTTCCACTGATGAGACTGAAGGCAACCAAAACACAAGCCTTCTCTCCTCGCTTTTTCCCTTTGCTCTGGGTTTAAAGACGACTTCGACCAAGTCCGGGCTGCCATTGGTATTACTTTTCTTTTCATTCCAATGGTGGTACTTGATTTAGGAGTCTCAACTGGTTTCGTCTGCTTGGCTTGACCACTAGACTGTGAGGCACCTCCTTTGCTAATCCACTTCTTCTTAAGCCCAGTTTTCTTCGAGTACCCATACTGAGTCCCAACCTGCACAAACCCACTTGGTCTGTTCCCTTTTGCATCGCAATTGCTTCATCTAGCGCGTTCGCATACTTAGCCCGAACTTCCCTCTTTATCCGATCATTCAATCCAAAGATAAAATCTTTTACTTGGATTGACTGAGGTAGGGGTTCATCAACCTTCATTACACTTTCTCTAAACTTATCAGTGTATTCTGCCACTGATAAATTTCTCTGACGAAGGTTTCGATACTGATCCCAAGCTCGGGATGCTTCGTCAGGAGGTAGGAAGTGTTTTTTAAATTCCTTTTTAAACCCCTCCTAGGTAGTGGATGCTACTCCATCTTTCTACTATTTTATTCACCACCTATCCGCTGCCTCATTAAACATAGGGGTGGCCTCGCGGATTTTCTTCATATCATTCCTGATTTCACAAATGGCGAATGCCTCGTCCCATTTGTGTAACCAGGTGTCAATGATATCAGAACTACGGTCAGACATCCGACCAGAATACTTTTCTGGCCTATGATTGGCAATATTAGGCACCTTAGCCCTCCTAGGCTCGACCGTACGAACACCGGACTCCGGTTCCATCAGAGATTTACCTTTCTCCTCACGAGATGGTCTGGCAGACATACTATGCACCATTTTCCTGAGCTCAGAGTGCCCTATATTTGTTTGTAACTGCTGCACTAAAATCTGTTGCAAGGCATCCTCTAACATTGCAATTCTACCAGACAATGT
Source organism: Dipteris shenzhenensis (assembly GCF_047967505.1). NCBI lineage: Eukaryota > Viridiplantae > Streptophyta > Polypodiopsida > Gleicheniales > Dipteridaceae > Dipteris > Dipteris shenzhenensis. Next base: position 6,435,250 of record NC_141615.1, read on the forward strand.
ATGACCTGCTGGGCGCGACACCTGCGGGGTCGGCCGGACTCCCGACCCTACGGGATCCATCCTGGAAGCTTCTTCTTCTACTTCCATTTAGGTCAATGGGGTTGTGTGTGGGTTTTTTTTTTTTTTTTTAAACACCACTTGCAACTGTAATTACAAATTGAAAGTCCAACCTCCAATTTTACAGTTGACTAAGCATATATCACACTGTAACTAAACCACTTTTCCCTATACTAGGGAAACTCCTGCAATCTGAAATAACTCAAACACAGAGGCAAATACACGAGTATATACTCCAACAAAACTTAGAAGGCATAGAGAGCTTCCTGGTTATATTCTTGCTCCATGAAGAGATCAGCTAGTCCCTGTAAACCACTCCAACACGCATTGATGACCAGCCTTGTGATCACGAACATGCTGTACTGTCATAACGCTCGAACCTTGCACAGTAACTGAACCACAACCTCTGTTACGCTCCAACCTTTGGTGTTAGCAACGTACGTAACTCTCATGGATACCATGACTTGCAAAATCCAAAGTACTACGGGTTTTTTTCTACACCCAGCATCAGTAACGTTGAAGGACCTCCACGTAACGCAGATATCCACATTAATCTCCCTCGTCCTAAGCTAGCTGCAGGTTGACGAACAGAATCACGATATAATTAATTACAAACTAGTCCATGCTCACTAGCCCTTGTAATCCTGTCTTGGACGCCTTCAAATCAACGACACGATACACGACACCACAAGATTACGACAGCTAGTCCCTTCCCGCGATGTCATGGAGTCCTGAAGGTAGCCACCCGTAATCCTTTGCATGATAACAAATTATAAGCCTGCGGCTGTACGCGATCCTGCTCTCCTGCAACAGTGATGACGTCCGCAAACCTATGACTTCTGCTAGCGCAAGGTCGCCTTTATACTTCTTGAGATAATTCCCACGGAATTTATGACATTGCGGTTGATTACAGTGGCAGATAATATCCAAGACACTTTTCTTGTTACAGCCAATACCTTCAAAGGCGATACGCAAGGCGATCAATTGATACCTGCTCGAATGGCACGACCTACGTCTTATCTTTGGTGCATCCTGAATTACAGACTCCTAGCAATTCCGCTTGTTACCCCTTCGTACGCAACCCGTATGCCAAACGTATAAATCCCATTATCCAGCCTGAGCACTCTAATACCAAATGAAACACTCCAATCTGATTTCTTCCTGCTTATCGTTGAATCACGGGCACAGGCACTTAGTTTATCCCCCCAGCCAACCTCGTTAGTTGCAAGCTTCTCTGCTGAAATCCAAAAAGATTTATTTCGTGAAATCTTTCTGCTTGCTTAATTCCAACGAGCCCCAAACGCCCTAGATGGATCTAGTATGCCACATGTCCTCAATTTAGGGTCCTTCCTTAATGCATTATTTACCCCTCTCTTGGGATATCTTTGAATTCATCTGCCCCTAGGCACATTTAATGCATTAAGGTCCCTTAACCTTAGATCCACCGAGTCTAGTGCCATGTCACCCACACCAAGGACCTTGACCTTTATTCCTTTTTTGATCATTTACATGAAGCCCAAACAAATATAATACAAATATTGATCCTTTAAAGGAAAATGCCGACTGACCCTTCCGAGGTCATGTTACCTCGACTTGAGCGTAACAACCACTGCTCTTGATGGAAAGTTTGAGAAAGTTAACACGAATCAAACGGGGTTGACACAGCAACTCCAAGGGATTCAGACTACACTCACACTTTGGACTAGCACTATTCAGGCGCTCACGCATGTGGATGCCATGGCTTCAGAGTTAGGTCCGAACATCACTCCAGATCCTTTTTCCGGAGATCAGAAGTCTCGTACCAAGGAGGTTGTTGACACTTGGTTGCACAAGTGGCAAGTACACTTCCAGTTTCACCCTTATCCCGATGAAAAGAAAATACAGCTTGCAGCCGGAATTATGTCAGGAAAGGCTTTATTGTGGTGGAAGGAACTCCAACCCAAGCCTGCAACATGGATAGAATTCGAAGGGGTCTTCAGAAAAGAGTTTCTGAAGAAGCAGGAAGATTACGATATCGTAGGCAAGCTCAAAGCCCTCGATATGTCCAAGCTGAATTTGACTTTTAACGTTTATCTTCAGAGGTTTCGGGATTTGCAGACCAGAGCTACAAAGATGGATCCAGTGACCTTGTTAGGTTTCTTTGTGGATGGTTTGCCTAACTCCTACTAGTTACATATCAAGAACAACAAGTGTACCACGTTGCAAGAGGCCATGAATTACACGCGTATTTATGATGATACCATGGCCAGTGCAAAGGAAACCACACTTGCCGACACGGGTGGGAAGAATAAGCGGAAGTTCTTCCAGTCTACCACTGGTACCGGGGAGTCGAAGTCTATAGACAACGTGTCACCACAATGTAAATATCCTAAGTCAAAGTACAGTTGACCATTTATTTGATCTTAATTAAAGAATGTTATATGTGTTAATTACGGTCAAAGAGTCATTTTAATGGTCAAAGGATTGACTACGGTCAAAGATACTTGACTCCAGTCAAGTAAACCTGACTACGGTCAGAGAATGTTGACTTTGGTCAACAAGACTTGGCCTGCGCCAAGAGGGTTAACCCCGGTTAACCAAGATGTGCCAACCTCGGTTGGAGAGACTTGGCTATAATTAAAGCGCCTTGACCTTTGGTCGAAGCTCTTTAATTATAATCAAGAGTGTTGACCTCGGTCAACCAGAGAAAATATATATATTTATTTATTTATATATATATTTGTTTAGATGTGCACATGTGTTCAGTGGGGACGCCCACCGTGACTAGGATTAGTCCACAGTGTGTTATTTGCATGCAAAGCGCTAACAATTAATGGGTACCATGGTGGTGCGCTTTAATTAATTGTTGCAGGTACTAGAAGGATTATTTTTCCTAAGCGAAATGGGAGCCTGACAAGCACCTAGGAAGCGGTTCGTGTGACCGAGAGCTTTGAAGACTCCAGAATGGCCCTAAGTGGCTTGTAATAAGAGTTAGTCTAGATTGTAGACAAGTGGCATGTTGCCAATTTGAATGGGGTTTGAAGCCCTTGTAAAGAAAGATTTCTTTTCACGGTTGTATGGAGAGAGACTTACGAGACAGCTTCCTGCTGAACTTTTGTAACAGTTTTTCTGAAAGTAATAAAGACCTTCGGGGGGGTCCAGCCCGACAATTTGTCTTGGGCCCTAGTGTTTGTCCAGAGAGAGGGAGAGAGAGGGAGAGCTTTGGAGAAGGGAGAGCTGTGGACAGTTTTAATTCAGTCGTTGACGTGAATCCATAGCTATTTATTTCCCACTCTCAGTTTCGGTTGTATTGGTATCAGAGCGTACGATTTCATTTTCTTCCTAGAAAGTGACGATCCAGGACTGAAGAGTGCAGTCTTTGGCCTAGAACATCTGACGGAAAGTAAGCCTGAAGGGAAGGTCATCATCGACGAACGCAATGAGTGACGTAGTTTGCCTGGGTATCGCGTGAACGTGCGAGGCGATACTTGACTTCTTGTGTCACAATTGCATACTGCGTGAAGGTTTTGCATCGTCGATCGATACTCAAGGCTATGCTTGATAGGCGCCTGCGCTGAATTGCAGTTTCGCAATCTATTCCGTTGAGCAGCCCTCGTCAAAGTTCCGAGCCATAGTCATATTTACGCGAGTCGTCAACGCTGTACGCCGACCTCGCCGTCGCCCGTCAAGGAGATCCCGTTTCCTAAAGTTGCAGAAAGATGACGTGGCAGATCTGACACGTGGCGCTGACGCGATGCTGACGTGGCAGCCAGCAGGTACACAGTGCACCAGATGACGTGGCAGTGACACGTGGCGCTGACGTGGCGCAGTACAGGTGGCAGACAGCTCAGATGCTGACATGGCACTGACACGTGGCAGCCAGCCTGGCAGACCAGTGGTTAAGTTAATCCTGGTAAAGTTAAACCCTGGTTGGTTGACCCGTGGTTAGTGAAACCCTGGTTAAGTCAACCGCAGTCAGTTAACTCTGGTTAGTTGAACCAGTATCCAGTTAATTCAACTTTGGTTCAGTTAAGCTGGCCTAACCAGACCAGTTTGGTTGGTGTAACCAGTCCAATTAGTCTAGTTGCAGACTAACCAGACCAGAACCAGACAGTCGGTTAGAGTAACCAGTAGTTACTTATCTGGTTACTGTTTTCAACAAAAAAAAAAAAAAAAAGAGAGACAGTTGCAGAGACAGTTTTGGTTATTAATTTTCACCTGCCTGTCAGACTTTTACTGTCAGAAAAGTAGCAGAAAACCAGAGAAAAGCAGAGAAAACAGAGATTTGCAGAAAAAGGAGAATGCATGCCTTTGAACAGTAAAAAGAGGGAAAAACAGATGCCTTTTGAAGCCATCTGCAGCAGCCAGAAAAGGGCAACATAGTTGATGATGCTTTGGCAACTGTGTGGGTACATGCCTTGAACTGACAGCCAGTACTGGCATAGATTGTGAATGCAAAACACCTCTTGTTGAGGTACCCTTTTCTGTTGGAAAAGCAAAGGTAGTGTGCATTAGTTACTTGCACTGTGTGAGAAAATCTGCAGATCTCAGAATATGGATCAATCACCTATCCAGTGGGATTCTCAAGATAGGGATGTGCATCCAAGACAGAGGAATGTGCCACAAACTCAACAAGAATTTGAACAAATGGTACGCACTCGTATACAAGAGCTGGAAAATCTTAAAAGGGATCCCAGGGCTCAGCATTTGTTTCCAGCAGAGGCTATGCCTAATCCAGTATATGACGTGCCAATGCCAGAGGCACACTCCCGTGTACAGTCTGAGAGAGAGAGATCTCATAGATCTCATAGGAGACGGTCCCATAGTAAAAAGAGATCGAGGCATCGTCACCGATCTCCTAGTCCATCACCGTCTACCTCGAGTTCGACTTCTGTGTCTTCTTCTTCCTTATCAGATAAACCATTCAGGAAAAGAAGGAAACACGAGAAGTCTGGGAAGAGAAAGTCTTCCAAAGCGACCAGGGAATTTAAAGAGGGAGGAAAATCTGTCAAGTTTATGACCTACAATGGACAGTATGGTCATACAGACAAAGCATTGCAGTTTATCAGACAGTTTGATGCTGCATTTGGTACAGAGAAATTTTCAGAATCCTCCAAATTAAGAATGGTCAGCCTACACTTAACAGCAACGGCTAGTGCATGGTGGAGTGCACTGACTACAGATGGGTCAGCCCCAAGAAAGTGGAAGGGCTTCAAGAAAGCCTTCTACCAGCAGTTCATGCCTAAACAGTTCAGAGACCATGTTCTTCAAGACTGGGACAGCTTGCACATGGATGCAGGAGATACAGTGGATGGGTACAACCAAAAGTTCTGGGATGCTTATTTGCAGGTTGCACCGTTCAAAAAGATCTCCAAAGGTACCCAGATGAGAAAGTACAGAGCAGGTCTCACTCCAAGAATTCAGGCAGTAGTGAATGCTTTGGGGGCAAAGAATATTCAAGATCTTATGCATTCAGCCTCAGTAGCGAGTCTTGTACCGCTACAAGATCCATCTACAGTGCCATCCTTGCATGCAGGACGTGCTGATAAAAAGAAATCTGATTTCATAAAATCAGAAAAGAAAGAGTCCCCTAAGGCTGAAAAGAAAGGGTTTCAGCCTCAGAAGCCGAGGGGTACTCAGTTCTCAAAGACCTATAAAGGCAAATCTATTTTTACCCCTGAACAGATAGCGGAATTCCGTAGAGATGGGAAATGCTTCAGGTGCGGTAAAGAGGGGCATGTGGCTGCCCAGTGCCCAGAAAAGCCTTCATCATCGAAGGGAAAAGAGGCAGAGAAGCCACGAGGACCGCAAAAGCCAATGGCGGGGGGTATTCCTGATATACTGGGTCATGCTTTGAACCCAGAAGAACGAGAATTGCTGCTATCATGGGGCAAAGTTAGAGACCAGCAAGCGCTAATTTTATTTGATCCAGGGGCTACTGATAATTTCATATCAGAGGATCTAGCCCTGAGGCTGGGAATAAAGACGGAAGAGTTAGGCAGGGCTTTGGATGCCGATCAAATGTTTTGTGGGAATCCTGTGCCAGTTACTCCCTTGATAGGGAAGCTCCGTCTACATGTTCAGAGTTATGTGGATCAGGAAGACTTCTTCATTTCTCCACTGAAACATTATGATGTCGTTTTGGGGATGCCTTGGTTTCACCGCAAGGCAGTGAAGTTGACTCTTCCTGAAAGAGTGCTGGAATTTGTACATAGGGGAAAAAATCAGCGTGTAATTGCCAGGAATAAAGGGGACACTATCCCCATTGTATCTGATGTTTCATGCGGTAAAGCAATAAAGTCTGCAATTTCTGCGTACATGGTTTTTGTAAAAGAAAAAGAGACTGATATGCATGCTGAAATGAATGATGCAGACAAAGATAAGTTTCAGTTTTTGGTAAACTTTAAAGATTGCTTTTCCGATGTTTTGCCAGGGGAGTTACCCCCAGAGAGACCAGAAGATCATCAGATAGAGTTAATGCCTGGTAGTGAGCCACCAAATAGACCCCCTTATAGAGTCAGTGCGACTCAGAGAGAGGAGATTATGGCTCAAGTACAGGACTTGCTGTCCAAAGGCTTGATTCAGCCCAGTTCGTCTCCTTTTTGTTCCCCTGTACTGTTAGTACAGAAGAAAGATGGTTCATTCCGTATGTGCGTTGATTATCGCGCACTGAACAAAATGACCATCAAGAATAGATTCCCTATTCCGCGTATTGATGATGTCTTGGATCAGTTAAATGGAGCTTCAGTTTTCAGCAGGATAGACTTAAAGAGTGGCTACCACCAAGTGAGGATACAGCCTCAGGATGTGCACAAGACAGCATTCCGCACTACATTTGGGTTGTATGAATACTTAGTGATGCCTTTTGGATTGACAAATGCTCCAGCCACATTCAATAGAATGATGGATCGCATCTTCCGGAAGTACAGGCATTTTACTGGTACTTTCTTTGATGATATCTTAGTTTTTTCTAAGACAGAGGAAGAGCACAGAGAACATCTTGCTATAGTGTTTCATGAGCTGAGAAATCATCAGCTCTATGCAAACAGCAAGAAAAGTGAATTCTTCTTGGAAGAAATCCACTATCTGGGGCATATAATATCCAAGAATGGGATACAAATGGATCCAGCGAAGATCCGTGCCATTCAAGAATGGCCAGAGCTGAAAACTGTGCATGAAGTTCGAAGCTTTTTAGGCTTGTGTTCTTACTACAGAAGATTTATCAGACATTTTGCTGATATCGCAGCTCCATTACATGACCTCACTAAGAAAAACGCAGCCTTCACCTGGGGATTATCACAGAAGAAAGCATTCAATACACTCAAGGAAAAGTTGACTATAGAGCCTATTCTGGTAGTTCCGGATCTGTATCAGTCTTTTGATGTGGATTGCGATGCTTGTGGAGAATGTGTTGGGGCTGCATTGCATCAGAATGGTCATGTAGTAGCTTATGAAAGCAGGCGACTTCGGGATGCGGAAAGATATTTAGGAATCTATGAGAAAGAGTTATTGGCTGTAATTCATGCCATCCATACATGGAAACACTATCTTTTGGGTGCAGATTTTACTGTCAAAACAGATCACCAAAGTCTGAAATACTTTTTGACTCAGACCAAACTTTCAGAGAAGCATATGAAATGGGCAAACATGCTGTCAATGTATCATTTTCAGATTGTCCATACTCCAGGAATTCGGAACAGAGTGGCAGATGCCTTGTCCCGAAGACCCCAGGTCAATAATGTAACTATTGCTTATCATCAGGACCTGGAAGGCATGAGGAAACAATATGCTCATGATTCTGATTTTGGTGAAATTTTACAGCAGATGCAAGAAGGGCAATCCACCCGTCACTATTCCCTGAAAGATGGGTATTTAATGAAAGATGATTGCCTATGCATCACCCAGGAGATGAGGAAAAAGATTTTGGGGGAATGCCATGCACCTCCCTACGCTGGACATAGAGGAATTACAGCAACAACTCTAGCACTAGAGAGGTATTTCTTTTGGCCAGGAATGCGCAAAGATATACATCAGTTTGTTACTGAATGCCTTACGTGTCAGAAAATGAAGTATGATAGACAGAAGGCACCTGGCCTACTTATGCCTCTTCCCGTGCCTCAGGCACCATGGGAAAATATTACAATGGACTTTATTTTTGATTTGCCGAGATCAAAGTCAGGGAATGATGGGATTTGGACTATCATTGATAGATTCAGCAAGCAAGCTCATTTCCTTCCGGTTCGCAAAACCATAAAGGCAGATCATATGGCTAAGCTATTCATGGCACAGATCTTTAAACATCATGGTATGCCTAAGTCCATTGTTAGTGATCGAGACCCCAGAATGACCAGTCTATTCTGGAGAGCTTTATTTGATAACATGGGGACGAATCTGAATTTTTCTTCTTCTTTCCATCCCCAGACAGATGGTCAAAGTGAAGTAGCAAATTCTACCATTTTGGATATGCTGAAATGCTACGTGGGTGACCAAAGTTCAGACTGGGAAAAGTACCTACCGTTAGTAGAGTTTGCTTACAATAATACAGTACATAGCTCTACAGGGAAAGCCCCTTTTGAAGTCATATATGGGAAGGTGATTTTGCCACCTATATTAAGGACTAAAGATGAAATATTTGCAGCTGATCAGTTTGTGAGGGACCTCCAGACAGCTTACAGCCAAGTCCGGACAGCAATTGAAAGGTCTCAAGAGAAACATAAAAGAGCTGCAGATAAACATAGGAGACAGTTGGATCTCAAGGAAGGGGACTGGGTACTTTTAAAGTTTGAAAAAAGCTAGGCTCCGCAAGTTTAAAGGCAAACACAAAGTGTATGCAAAGTTATCTCCCAGATACTATGGCCCTTTCAGGATTACAGAAAGAATAAATGAGGTTGCATACAGATTAGCATTGCCAGAGCATTGGAGGATTCACAATGCATTCCATGTGAGTCTTCTAAAGAAATTTCAAGGACCAGAGCCTACAGAACCAGTATCAGAGGATCCACCAGAAGTGGATGAGCTGGAGGAAGTCCTTCAGCCAGAGCAAATTGTGTACCATACTGTACGTAAAGGCCCTCAGGGTAAGGAATTTTGCAGGTATCTTGTAAAATTCAAGAATTATACGACATTAGATGCCAAGTGGATGGACGAAGACATGTTATCCGATCATCCACAGCTTTTGGATGTTTACAAGGAAGCTTTTCAGTTGAGGTCAACTGAATAGAAGCCGAGGGGATGTCACCACAATGTAAATATCCTAAGTCAAAGTACAGTTGACCATTTATTTGATCTTAATTAAAGAATGTTATATGTGTTAATTACGGTCAAAGAGTCATTTTAATGGTCAAAGGATTGACTACGGTCAAAGATACTTGACTCCAGTCAAGTAAACCTGACTACGGTCAGAGAATGTTGACTTTGGTCAACAAGACTTGGCCTGCGCCAAGAGGGTTAACCCCGGTTAACCAAGATGTGCCAACCTCGGTTGGAGAGACTTGGCTATAATTAAAGCGCCTTGACCTTTGGTCGAAGCTCTTTAATTATAATCAAGAGTGTTGACCTCGGTCAACCAGAGAAAATATATATATTTATTTATTTATATATATATTTGTTTAGATGTGCACATGTGTTCAGTGGGGACGCCCACCGTGACTAGGATTAGTCCACAGTGTGTTGTTATTTGCATGCAAAGCGCTAACAATTAATGGGTACCATGGTGGTGCGCTTTAATTAATTGTTGCAGGTACTAGAAGGATTATTTTTCCTAAGCGAAATGGGAGCCTGACAAGCACCTAGGAAGCGGTTCGTGTGACCGAGAGCTTTGAAGACTCCAGAATGGCCCTAAGTGGCTTGTAATAAGAGTTAGTCTAGATTGTAGACAAGTGGCATGTTGCCAATTTGAATGGGGTTTGAAGCCCTTGTAAAGAAAGATTTCTTTTCACGGTTGTATGGAGAGAGACTTACGAGACAGCTTCCTGCTGAACTTTTGTAACAGTTTTTCTGAAAGTAATAAAGACCTTCGGGGGGGGTCCAGCCCGACAATTTGTCCTGGGCCCTAGTGTTTGTCCAGAGAGAGGGAGAGAGAGGGAGAGCTTTGGAGAAGGGAGAGCTGTGGACAGTTTTAATTCAGTCGTTGACGTGAATCCATAGCTGTTTATTTCCCACTCTCAGTTTCGGTTGTACAACGCCTCCAAGAAACATTTGACTCAGGCGAACAATGGTCGTGCCCATTTCCTTCGTACCTTGAAGCTAAAGAAAGGACATTGCTTCTTCTGTGAGGAGCGGGGCCACACTAAGAATGATTGTCCTAAGCGCAAGAACCAGAAGCAAGCGCCGAGACCGAAGCTCCAGGCGGTCCGAGTACCACAGCTAAGGGAGCTAATCAAGTTTCGATGACAAGTATTTCTGTAAATGTCATTACCTGCCCACTTTCTTGTAATTGCACTTTTAATACTTTGTTATTTGGTTTCCATGATCTTTTCCGAGTTTATGGAGAAGTTAGGGACCAAAGAGTTCACATTCTCTTTGACCCAAGCAGCTCTCACAACTTTGTTAATTACAAACTTGTGCAAAAGATGGGGCTGTCCACGATACCTAGCGATCACACCTATGAGGTGCAACTTCCAGCTGGGAAGCAGTTTTGGGATCGCAAGATTGAAGCGCTTTCTATCCGGATTCAAGAATACACAGCAGCTCTTACGTGCTATGTCATGCACTTGGAGCATGTGGACTTGTTAATCGGAATAGAGTGGTTTAAAACCCATGATAGTCCACGATACCTAGCGATCACATCTATGAGGTGCAGCTTCTAGCTGCGAAGCAGTTTTGGGATCGCAAGATTGAAGCGCTTTCTATCCGGATTCAAGAATACACAGCGGCTCTTACGTGCTATGTCTTGCACTTGGAGCATGTGGACTTGTTAATCGGAATAGAGTGGTTTAAAACCCATGATAGTCCACGATACCTAGCGATCACATCTATGAGGTGCAGCTTCTAGCTGCGAAGCAATTTTGGGATCGCAAGATTGAAGCGCTTTCTATCCGGATTCAAGAATACACAGCGGCTCTTACGTGCTATGTCTTGCACTTGGAGCATGTGGACTTGTTAATCGGAATAGAGTGGTTTAAAACCCATGATATTCGAATTGGATGGAAGAAACATACTCTTTCTTTTTTGGATAAGGACACCCAATTTTGTATTCAGTGTGATAATATTCCCTCTTCTCAAGGACCTATCGTATCTACGATGCAGCTTCGGAATATAATAAACACTTCTGATTATGATGTCTATCAGTGTGTTTTAATTCCGCTTTCTTCATTTGTTGTCTCTATTAATAACAAGAATGATTTAAGTTTGTTTGAACACCGTGAATTGAGAACGTTGTTAGATGATTTCATACTGCCGGAAGATTTACCTCCAGAACGGGCAGTAGATCATCGCATAGACTTAGTACCTGGGGCTCAACCTATTAGTGTTCCACCTTATAGGATGAGCCAGCTTGAGAAGGATGAGTTAGCTTTACAGCTACAAGATTATTTGAATATGGGCTATATTCGCCCGAGCAAATCACCTTGGGGAGCCCCTGTCCTCTTAAGAAAGAAGAAAGATTCTACATGGAGAATGTGTATAGATTATAAACGATTGAATAAAGTGATAATTAAGAATCGATACCCTCTACCTCCTCCCGATGATCAAATAGACCATTTGGCCGGAGCGAAGTATTTCACTAAGATTGATTTGCGAACGAGTTATCACCAAATCCGTATCTATGCTAAACACATAGAGAGAACCGCATTCCAAACTAGGTATGGCCACTACGAGTTTCTTGTATTACCTTTTGGTTTGACCAATGCTCCTGCCACCTTCGAGTAAATGATGAACGATTTGTTCCGAGATTTTCTGGGCAAATTCATTGTAGTGTTCTTAGATGACATCTTGGTATATAGCCGAGCGTTAGAGGATCACATAGGACACCTCCGGATTGTCTTAGTTATTCTAAGACAGCATAAGCTCTATGCCAAGATGAGTAAATGTGACTTCTTTATAAAGGAGATCATTTATTTAGGACACAAGATTTCTTCTGAAGATATTAGCATTGATCTGGATCGCAAAAGGTCCCCCTACTTTGTCTAGAGACCCAAAAGGTCCCCCCCAAAAGTGGAGGGACTCCTATTCAAAAGGTAGTAGGTTTTAGAATGGCCTATCCCTCAGACTGTGAAACAACTTCGTTCTTTCCTAGGATTTACGGTATTTCTAGGGAAGTCTGTGCGTGATTATTCACACATCATGGCACCCCTGACAAACATATTGAAAGGTCGTGAACGCAGGTCTACCGGGCCGATCTCTTGGAATGATGCATTGAACAAGGCTTTTGAAACCTTGAAGTTTGCTATCAAGGAAGCACCCGTTCTTGCATTACCCGATCCTACCCGGCCTTATGTTTTAGAGGCCGATGCGAGTGATTTTGCGATCGGGGCCGCTTTATTCCAAGAGGGCAGACCTGTAGCTTTTAAGAGTAAGAAGCTAGACGACACCCGATATCGTTGGCCCATACTAGAAAAAGAACTCTATGCAGTCGTGTATGCACTGAAGGTTTGGAGACACTACTTGTATGGTTCGAAGTTTCTTGTATTGACCGATCATCAGTCAATCAAGTATGTGTGTGATGGGTCTGAATTGAGGGGACGGAAAGCTAGATGGGCAGAATTAATGCAAGATTTTGATTTTGAAATACGTTATTGCAAGGGTTCATTGAATAGTGTAGCGGATGCCTTAATTCGAGTCAAGTTTGTAAATGCTTTGTCATTTACAGAAATATCCTCAGACCTATTTCAATCTTGAGAGGGCTTTGCGCAACTGATAGTCATTTCACTTCTTATTGGCAGAAAGTCCAGAATGGGAGCTCCATGGTTGACCAAGACTCGAGGATTATGCCCCCTACGGTACATGCGGCGGGAGGTCAGTGGATGATTAGGAACGGCTTGCTGTTCTGGAATGGAAATATTTGTGTGCCAGATGTTATGGAAATTCGATCCAAGATTCTCTGGGAGTGTCATGATGCTCCTAGTGCTGGACATCCGGGTATACATCGGACTCTGTCTCTTGTGAAGCATACCTTTAATTGGCCTAAGATGCGTGCATTTATTGAAAACTGTGGTAGGTTGCCGGGTTTGTCAGGTTACTAAGGCAGAACGCCTTAGCAGCGCGGGTTTATTACAGCCATTGCAAATTCCAGGTAATAAATGGAAAAGTATTTCCATGGATTTTATTACTGGTTTGCCTCGAACGCGCAAGGGTCATGACTCCATTTGGGTCATAGTCGACCGTTTGACAAAAATGGCTCGATTCTTACCTACTAGAACAACTATTTCAGCTGTTCAGCTGGCTCACGAGTTTGTGGACCACTTGTTTAAGCTGTATGGTTTGCCCTCTGACATAGTCAGTGACAGGGACTCAAAGTTTACAAGTAACTTTTGGACACTTGTTTTTGAGAAGTTAGAAACTACTCTAAGTATGAGTTCCTCAGATCATGCACAATCCGATGGCAGTACAGAGAAGGTCAACCAATTGGTTGAAGATATGCTTCGGGCATATGTTTCTAAGAGACAGTCTTCATGGGAAGATTATCTACCTATGATAGAATTTGCTTATAACAGTGCAAAGCATTCGAGTACTGGTTACAGTCCTTTTATGCTTATGTACGGGTTTCAACCTAAGTCACGAGTTATGGTTGGGTTAAAAGGAATCCAAAATGATGCTGCAAAGACCTTCTTGCTAGACATGCAAGAAATGTTGCAGTTTGCCAAGGAGTCTATTAGAAGTGCCCAAGATCGGGACAGATTTTATGCTAATAAACATCGTTCACCTAGAGAGTTCTCTGAAGAAACGATGGTATATTTGCGAATTCCCAAGGAATCCAAGAGCCTAAGTACTGGTTTAGTTCCGAAGTTATCCCCCAGATACTGTGGTCCGTTCAAGGTCATTAAAAGAATTAGACCAGTTGCATATCAACTAGAATTGCCTCCTGATGTTAAAGTACATCCAGTAGTTCATGTCAGTAGACTGAAAGAAGTATTGGGTACGGATGATCAACTTGTTTCTCCTCAAGAAATAATAGAAGTTACAGATTTGACTTTTATTCCACACGAACCGGAGTGTATTCTTGAATTTCGTGAAAGACAGATTCATAATAGAACTATCACGGAATACAAGATCAAGTGGAAGGATCGTGTTGAGGAGGATGCAACATGGGAGACATTACAGAACCTCCAGCGGACATTCTCGAGTTTTTTAGCGAACTCAAGAGTGAGTTCTTAGAGGAGGGGAAGTATGTCATGTGCACGGATTGGTATCCGGCATGTACTCGGTACACAAGACTAGCTCAGGTAGCCTGGGGAGGCTTAGAGCTAGGCAAGCTTGATTCTCGGGTTGAGTGGCAAGGGTACGAACCAGTTAGAGGTCTTCGCTATTTTTGGCGCTTGGGGCCCGAGTCTATATAAGGGGCCCAGAGGTTCAGTTCTCAGAGAGCCAATGGGAGCAAGTTTCGTTCCCAGGTGCTAGGTCTGATCCTGGATTGAGTCGCAGACGCGCGCCTGCATCATAGCGTAGCCCAAGGCCCAGCAGCGGATCCCAGGCTTCACAGCGCCACCTGGTGGTATGGGACACCAGGCTGGTTAGGATCTGGTTGGGAGTTCGTGCCAGTAGCTCAGCTCGTGGCTCGGAGGGGAAATCTCTTGATTCGAGATCACATCCCGTAGATGTCATGGTTGGGTGGTGAGCAGCCTGCTCAGTTTCCTCACATTGGTGTGTTCTTGTGTTTGCTTGCAGATCAGAGGTTTCAAGAGTGCTGGGGACGTGTCAATATCAAGGTGAACTACACCAAAAACCCGATATATTTGACCATACTAGAAAGATTTAGCAAGTTCTACATGGACTGTTCAGCCCTAAGTGAGGGGTCCAATGAAATCTAAGAAGAATTATCATGTACTGCCCATGTGGCAGCTCGTGCTGCCCACATCGCAGCCTCTCTTTCCCTCTTCATTCCTACAATTGTCACTCCCCATCGCACACCTCATTTGGCCACTTACATTCGCGGAGTTGAGACCCTACTATCTCAACATGCAGAGGAAGTGCAGAGGCACAACAAAGGGCCTCTCTGTTATTACTGCCATAAGCAAGGGTCCGATAGCAACATTGGTCCTTCTACATCCAACAGCTAGTGCAGTCATAACAGTCTCCCTTTCATTACTACCTTGTGCAGCTCTAGGCATTGTCTTCCATAGTCATGATAGCAGCAAAAATCCAAAAGAAAGTAGACAAACCGATTGGAGAACTTCTGGCCAAAGTAAGGTTCCTATTCTCTTTGATGGTGGCGATTCCTCAATGACAATCTAATTGCCAAACTCAATCTCACCACACAATAGTCAACCAAAGTGCTTAAGCTTCACAGCGTGTTTAGACAGATTCAACAACCCGTGAGTATCACAATAATGAGAAGCAGCCTTAATTGTCACCAAATTAGGCCCCACTAATGTCTAAGGAGGACCATGGCTGGCAAACCACAAAGAAATAGAGACCTAGCAAGACCGTAACAATCAAAGACATAAACCGAACATCTTGAGCACCCCACATGCTATCCCAACTTACCCGTATGAAGTAGCTGCTCTATCAATGACCGAGCGAACGGTGCTATCTTAGGAATACACACCATGCAGGGGAGGTCAATGGAGGGGACTAGCATCACTGGAGCAAAGCAAGGGTATCCTTTATTTCCCACCCTCTCTCGACTTTACATAATGAGTTGGCCTGGCCACTAACGGAAGACGTGATTGACCACTAGGAAAGGCACTCATTCCAATCATGGGTCGATCTCAAGTATAGGAAAGGGATTGCGGAGATACTTGTTAGCATGACAAGCATTATGACAGCCAGGATATGAAAATCAACCTTGGTAAGACCAATGTCATAATCTATATATACCCATGACTCCACCTTCTACATGAGTAATTTACTTAAATTGAATCTCTTTGCCAGCACTACCCAAAGGTGCCTCAACTGACTTGGGAGAGTGCCATCTACCTACAATTTGACTACTTCTTACTGCTTACACCCTACATGGGTACCTACTAACAGCAAGCGTGCGTGCGTGCGCGCACGCACACACACACACACACATATCAATATATCATCCAAGTTTTATATCAAAAGTGATCTAAGCTGCAAAGAGCCTATTTAGGATCCTAGCGGCAAAAGTTGCTACCTCTTAGATATGTTTGACATTTGCCACTGTTGTCCCCTACTACACACACACACACACACACATTTATTTATATGTAGATATAGGTATAGTTTCATCTGCTCTCGTTTTTTTGCTTACACTACATATGTAGAGGCCTACTAGAAGCCTCGACATATTGATAGTTAAAGAGAGACTTTGTAACCTGCCTTTGATCACAAAGGGCAGTGTAACTGTCTCTACTATCTCACAAAACTGAAAATACAGCCAACTCAAAAGATTGCCTTTGTCCACAAACAAAACTCAAAGCATAAACTTCACTGCATAGCATCATGGAGCCATTCAAGACAAGGGAGGCTAGAATGCCCCTACTCAGAAACATAGAGAGTGACACCTGTTGGCCCCAACACTTGGCGCCCCTTGCAATATTTATTTAATCTGGTTAGCTCAAAATACAAAGGGACTCCCTTCAAGAGCTCACCCGCAGGTGCAACCCAGTACAACGCCAACCCGTGGTTGTGCTAGTGACCAACTCCCACTGCTATTACTTTGGTTCCTTTCAGTAGACATGCATATTCACAAGTAGACCAGTCTAACAGCATGCCAAGCAATGCATTACCCATTTTCGAGCCCAAGGCCAACCACTGCACCCCCAGGAAGAGAGTATCACAACCAGTGTCCCAATCCTCTCCTGGGCCAACGGCAGGGCATCCAACCTAGCAGGAACTCAGTAGGAATGGTTGTAGCAAATAGTAGAAAGGGAAGATGAGAATTCAGCCAACAGAAAGAGCCTGTTTCAGCCCGAAACAGCTCCAGAAGTAGGATGAAAAGCGGACAGCAAACTCTGGTAGGAAGGAGCTGCCTATGAGTGTCTTCCAGCACCAAAAAATATCAGAAAAGAGAGATGCATCCACCAGAATAGAGTTTTCAGCCCATAAACACCTTCGTTTTCAGTGCGCCTTGCACCAGGCAGGAGCAAGAAGAGAGCATAGTTGCCGCGTTCCGGGAACGTCGGATGCTAGAACGGGAGCGAGAATGGGAACGGGAGCGGGTCGAACGTCGGGGAACGCCACGTCATATGACATGTCGGCATATGACATAAAATGACAAAACATTTAAAATATCCAAGATTAAACTTTAAAGTCTTAAACATTAAAAATTTAAAGACTCCAGAGTCCAGACTCCAAATTGAAACTGAAAAGAAAGTACATTGCATGAGGATATATAATAGCTGAAAATACAAAAAGCTGGCTGCTGAGTACAATGTACATATGACAAAAGTATCAAGTATGACAAGTACAAAACTAGCCTCAAGGGCCAAGGTAACTGGTGAGTCAAAGACTAGTCATCAGCAAGTGAGATCTCATCCTCCTGTCCAAGCTGTCCCTCAATCTGCTCATCCTCATGCTGCTCCACATCATCCTCTCCCTCTGGCTGATCCTCACCATCATTGTCATCAAGATCAAGGGAAAATCCAATAAATGGCTCTGGAGTACACTCAGCCCTGAACTTGTTAAGCAAACGCAAGTTCGCATTAACAAATACAAGGTCATTTGCCTTCTAGACACCAAGCCTGCTCCTCTTCTTGCTTGCAATGTTCCCAAAACTGCTCCATAAGCGCTCACAGGGCGAGGAGCGAGCACCTTGGCTAAGCACTCGAATGGCCAATCTTTGCAGCAATGGTGTATCTGCCCCATAATCCTCCCACCACCGTGCACTAGATATCTTGAACCTATCATTTTGTGCATCCTGCAAACCGAAGAGGCCTCTCTTTTGTCGATAGAAGGAAAGGTCTTCACGAACCCTCCTCCTATCATCTCCACTGGGTACAAGCCTCCTCAAGATATCCTCCCAACCCTGCACAACCTCTGCATCTGTCTCTTGTCCTTTACCTTGAAATTCTGGATCCACCACAAATGCAGCACTAATGCAGAGTGTTACTCTGTCCACCTGCCTGTCGCAAGACGAGATAGCTCCTGTCTCCTACCCCCATCCAAAGTCTGTAGAGACTCTAGAGATAGGATTCTCTCAATCATCCTGTCTATCGCCTCGTACACCTTGCCGATGCAAGGCTCATCTCCATCAAGAAGCCTCAACATAAGAATGATTGGCCGCACAACCTGCAACAATGCCTCAACAGTGTCCCAAAAAGTGTCATCAAGAACTATGGACCTGCATCGAATACCTGCCACTGAGGTGCGCTCTCGCCATGCATCCCACTCCTCACAAACTACAAGCTGCCTCAAATGATTCTTCACTTCAAAAAGACGCTTTAGCATAATGAAATTATATGCAAAGCGTGTTTCTAGATACTTTAAGAGATCCTTTGGGGATCTCTATCGAAATACAGCCAAAATGTAGTGGTGGCGAGTGATAAATGAAACAATGTGATTGCCCATTTCAATAAAAGGCTCCACCCACTGCATCTTACTAATATCTTTGAGGAGATTGTTGAGCCCACGTGACATGCAAGGAGTGAAGCAAATATGTGGGTACCTATCCTCAATGATCCTCCCTGCTGCCCTGTTTGAGTAATCTCCATCAGAAACAAATTGGATGACATTATTGGGACCCACATAATCAATGGCTTCACTCCAAATATTTGCCAATCTCTCTGTAGTTTTGCCCGCCTCTGAATTGTCAATAGCTTTAATAAAAAAGCTACATCCTCTGGAGTATGCAAGGATACCCTGAATGGAGCGGCTCCTACTGTCACTCCAACCATCACCCATGATAGTGACGCCACATCTACGCCATACATCCTGAATGGGTCCCAAGGCATCCTCTATAGCCATCCTCTCTGAGGCTAGAAGTGTAGTGCGCAATGCCTCGAATGAGGGTGGAGCATGGCCAGGTCCGAAAGAAGCAATCTCCTTCACCATATCTGCAAAGTATGGGTTGCGGGCCTTTACCAAAGGAACATCTGCAGCATAAAAAAACCATGCCACTGCTGCATCTACTTGTGCCCTCCTCCTAGGGTGTCATGATGCCACAAGACTAACCTGCACTGGACCTCGTGAAGCCTGGGTCTGGGAAGCATTTGTTCCATGCGCGGATGGCTGTGGAGCAGCCCCAAATAATGGGGTAGATGCACTCGCTAAAGATGTCGCGCCTGTAGGTGCAGCTGATGATGATGTACCTCGAGGATCAAGAACAGAGGGCCGACTCCCTGCTGCATCAAGTCTATCTGCAAGTGCCTGCAATCGTATGATATATGCTCCTGACACTGTAGGGCAAACAGAAATGCCTTTGCCTCTAACCCCCAACAAATGGGCTCGCACACGATCCGTGCCTCCACTCTTAATGGAACCACAAAAGTGGCACTTCCACTTGCGTGACCCTCCTCCTCTTGCACTATCATATCTGGACACAAGATCCACCTCATTCCACCAAGGGGATCTATTTTCTGCATCTATGCCACGAGGAGGTGCCATTGAAATTGATAAATGGCTGAAAATTAAAAAAACAATCAAAATGCCCTTGCATGAGACATAAGTAAAGTGTCCACTAGGTGGAAAAAAACGCAGCAAACTAGAATATCCAAATTCCAATGTTCATTGCGTCAAATTTTAAATTTTACCTGCTCAAGAATCAAGTGCCAACCAAGCAAGAGTAGGGGGCAGCCAAGGGGCAGCCAAGGTAGGGAGAGTGTGGGGCAGCCAAGAGGACTTAGGCAGCAGGGACAGCAGGGACAGCAAAGGAGGAAGGGAGCCGGCTCAGCAAACGAGCCAAAAAACAGTCGCAGCAGCTTATCTAACCGCCGCCGCCCCTGTTGCGCAGGATCACACAGGCCGGAACGCCCAGAACGGGCGTTCCAGCACGTTCCGGAACGTTCCACCTGATAGACACGTTCCGCTCCCGTTTCGCCCGTTCTAGGCACACCTGCAGCTCCAAACCAGCGTTCCGACGTTCCAGGAAGGCGGAACGCCGTTCCGCGGTAACTATGGAAGAGAGGCACCCATGAATATGGCTTTAGATCCAGGAAAGAACTTCCGTCGTGAAGAAAGCAAAAAATGGCCCAGAATGAAGGCGTCCAGGTCCCGGAAGCATGCTAGCAACAAAGGGCACCAAGGGGAGGAGAACTGTCGCGAAGAAAGCTTGAAATTCCACTTCAGCCAGCAAGAGGAGAGCTGCAGAAATCCATCATCTAGAGGATGAAGCTGCCCCTGGTAGGGGAGAAGTCTCAAATCAGCATGAAAAGGCAAGGAAAGGCTCCGGGGCCTTCTAGGGGTTTCTAGGGGTGACACCTAGGTGCCACAAGCCAATGACCTTAGAAATTGAAACCACTCTAATAGCACCAGAGTTTCTATCAACACTCCAAAGGTGAAGGCCGCTCACAGAGGCTACTCTTAAAGGAGAAGACTAATCAGAAAATAGACAACCTTTTCCTCATCCAAGATGTAAAACAACTCCATTTCATTGTAGACTCTCCAATACAAACATTATAGCCTCACCTCACCTCGTTTGGACCCAAACAAGGTGACGTGAGGTGACGTGAGGTTAGTCAGAACTCATCCTATAGAACCAATTGGCTGGTACAATCTTGCGCATTTGAGACGCATGGTGCAAGTATGAAAGGACCCAATGAGGTCAATATGGAAGGACCCTAGAGAAGGGATCCATCTCATTGGGGTTAGGGGATGAAGAACCCTTACAACATGGAAGAAGAGCTTCGCACTAGGTAACCTAATAGGTAGGCCCTACCTTGTTGCTGGCTAATCAATTTGGAACCCAAGATGTGCTAAATTCGACTCCTTACTAAATATGAAGTCTTGACCGTAGCTTCATCATTGGGTATTCTTGTCTAAAAGGTTCTTTAAGAGACGATCTTTGGGAGATTACGTTCATTATGCCGTCAGACACAACTGCCCTAGTTGACACCCCTCGAGACAAAAAACGTGCAATTGGCAAACCAACGCTTACTCAATTGAGGTCCTTGGCAGTAGTCACCCAAGTAAAGGTGCTCAGCTAAGTACAGAAGGCTTTTTTATTATTGTTTATGCCTCGACTGTTTGGAAACGTTATTAATTGTGAGCAAATTTTTGTTATGCGACTACTACCAAAAACACACAACTTTTTAAATTGGCCACCAAAAAGTGCGCACATTTTATTGTTCAAGTTAAACATACGCAAATAGTCTACTGTCCATAGCTAGAGGCCAAAGAGCATTAAGCCACAGGTCACAAGAACCAAACTAACAAGCCTGATGCACTGCAAAGTGACATTGTCCTCCCTTGATAGACCATGGTGGCATGGCTTCTATCTTGCACAGTATTGAGCGACTCTTGCCGATACAAGTCAAGATGACAAGAAATGCAAATTCAAAGAATAACTTCCCAAGGAACCTCGCTGGTCATTGGAGAGTTTATACGATTCTAAATGGCCGAGTTCCACACTTATAATTCGAAAATCATTACCTTTAACTGAGACAGCAGCGTGCAACTCGTCTCGAAGTCCTTTTTCGAGAAGGAAGTTTTGAACTTCTCGAACGTACTCTGAGTTTGCACAAGCTTGGTCTCCATGACGATCGTCGAGCTTCCACTACAGTTAAGACGAAGCCCCGAAAGCTACGCACCAGGATATAAACCTAAAGCAGCAGGAGACGAAAACGTTGGATTCTCTCTTTACTTGCAAGGGACGACTTTCATGTTTCCTTTTTAGCCCTGGTTAGATCTGTACGGCATGCGGTAACCCTACCCTGGTTGAGGGTGGTCTAAGAGGGTTTGACCATTACGATAATGCTATACAAGTCCCTCGTGCTTGCTTCCAAAGTGCTCTATATGGGTGACTTTTATGACCTTCGATGCATCATGCTTTAAGTGATGTAAGCCTTGCAAATTTTAAACATTAGACCTCAAGAGACAACCCTAATTTTGGTTTCAGTATGTCCCATAACATTGATGTGTGTGTGTGTGTGTGTGTGTGGAAGACTTGACAACATCCCTTTGCATAGTGAAATGACTAGAGATTGAAGCTAGAGACTGAAAAAGAAAGCGAAACTTATTGCATTAAAGAAAAAGTTTGAACAATTAGGTGACCCCCTAAAAGTTACCAAGCGGTGGGCAATTTTGTAAAAACGATTTTGCACAAATTGCATAAAAGTAGAGCTTGGACAAGTCCTAGCAAGCATCACATTTATTGAAGAGGGGAGTCTGCATACCTGCCACCATCCAACAAGAAAAACATGGTAAGAACTAGCTTAAAACTTAGTTGGGATGGCAGGTGTCATAAACACCCCTTCCTTGTTATCGGGGTCATAATAAAAATAATAACTTAACCATAAACTTATCAAGCTGGATGACACCTATGAGTGTAAGATTGAAAAGGGTAATAATGATGGACAACTTGGGAATAGAAGAGGGGTAAAAAATATTAGGTAAAGGAAATGAAAAAAAGGGGAGAAGTCTTCAAAAGGATAGGGGTGGAAGAATTAATCTTATTAATCAAAATAAAAGAGAGACTAATCATAACAAAAAGAAAAAATTTTGACATGTAGAGTAATGAAGAATCTTATCAATTAAAATAAAAGAGAGACTAATATAATGAAAAGAAAAAATAATATCTACGACATGTACAGCAATGAGGCAAAAGCATTCAGATTGAAAACAAGAAATTCTGAATGGACCAGCATTTGAAAATATTTATATTATAATATATAATATATAATTATTATAACCACACATAGTGTGGGTGGGGAGGCAGCATGCTTCCTTCCCCAACGAGTTATAATCCGAGGAAAAGAGCCCTTCCTTAGGTGCTGAGATAACACCGAGAATATTAGCGCCGAGGATAGGTCTCACGAATGGACAAGAAACTAACATATTACCTGAATGTCAATAGTCGCAATTGTAGCCGAACGTCGAGAGACAATATCCGAAAAACTTGCCAATGTGACCCTAACAAACAACCATTGGGCTGGTTTAGGCACCCAGTGACCTGCATTGTATCTAGCATGTGTATGATGTGCTCCTCAAACACCTTGCATCCCATCCGTTTCTTACAAATGTCATTTTTATGTGGAGAAACTCTCGTATTTTCATGCCAAAACGTCGTCATCGTAGCAATAACTTCCACACTTAGATTGTCTCTCCTTTTCTGGTGTTTTGTTGAAGCCCACAGACTTCTCGAATCGATTGTGCATTGCTTATGCTCTACGTTCAATTGTTGGAGCCACGTTGGTTCTTCTGATTGACAACATCTTCGACATTGTGTGCCCAAGCCGTTTCTCCTTTGTTTCAAGGGACACCAATGTAGCTAATGTCACACTTAGATTGTCTCTCCTTTTCTTGTGTTCTGTTGAAGCCCACAGACTTCTCGAATGGGGATGATCGTGCATTGCTTATGCTCTACGTTCAACCGTTGGAGCCATGTTGGTCCTTCTAATTGACAACATCTTCGACATTGTGTGCCCAAGCCGTTTCTCCTTTGTTTCAAGGGACACCAACATAGCTAATGTCACCCTCTTTACAGCTACTTGGTCTAAGCTGTGCACCCCTTTCACTTTTCTCTAGGTCATTTCTCAGGTTAGAGAGCATCGCCTCTTGGGTGTGCATCTCCCAAGGTGTTGGTAGGATATGAACTTTAGGGTGCAGGCTAAAGCTTGTGAAGACTCAAGACTGGTAATCACCTGAATGGCATGATGTTGCTACCTCAAATGCTCACGTGACACCACAGCTCGTGTTATTTGCTCCGATGGTAATGATCAAATGCATGCATCTGCAACCGCTTCTTGTTGCTGCTCTGTAAGGAGTCTTCTTTTTTCTCATTGTTTCTCCCTTCACAGATGTTGCAAAAGTGTCTTCTGTTGCCGATTTGATACCGTGCTAGCACTTTCCTCAACCCGCACTCTGTTCCTTGTACCTTGACTTGGCTTTTCGTCTTTCCTATCTCTTCGCTCTGTCTGCTTCTCTTGCAAGCCATGGCGAGCTGCATCTTGCCATTAATGCCATTGCCACGATCAGTCCAGAATAGACCAAGAGAAGCTAGCTAGTGGGGCAAGTAAAGAATAGAAGACAACTTACCCGAAAGAAGACAATGGTAAACCAAAGTCTGCGCAAGGTCACGTTGAGGTGTGTGCACGTTGCATGGCGTTTATAGGATGGGGACAAGTTGCATGTACTTAATTTTTCAAGATTTGATGGGCGGGAGGTGTAAAAAATTAAAATTCGTGGGAGTAGCGAAATTTTAACTATAGGTTTTTCCTCCTCTGACGATACACTCAGCAGACTTGAATATCCCAAACAAGTGCAATGTGACCTAAAATGCTTCAAAATACAAATAGGCCAAAGGGCAAGCTATCAGGTTTTGATCCTTTGTATTATTAAATGCAATGACCTTTGGCATGCTTATGAGCCATATAGCGGGTAAGTGCATGGAAAAAGAAACAATTTAAAATTGTAAATAGTATTGGATTTATTAAAAGATCTTTGTACATGCATAAATTGCACTTTTTCAACTTCTTCCATTTTAGGGTGAATCTAGATACTAATAGCAACAATTATCAATATTTTAAGATCACCACGCACTAGTTCCAATAGTTTGGATTCCAAATTTTCAATCCGTTTTGGTTTTCAATAAATTAAGAAAAAATTATGAAGCATGCCCTCAAATGGGTATGCATCAATTTAGCACAACATTGGAGACCCGTTAACCCATGCATCAATTTAGATACTAATAGCAACAACTATCAATGTTTTAAGACCACCACACACTAATCCTAATAGTTTGGATTCCAAATTTTCAATCCATCTTGGTTTTTAACAAATCAAGAAAAAGTTATGAAGCATGCCCTCAACTGGATATGCATCAATTTAACACAACATTGGAGACCCGTTTTGGTTTTCAACAAATAAAAACAAAGTTATGAAGGATGCTTTCAAATGGGTATGCATCAATTTAGCACAACATTGGAGACCCGTTAACCCATGCATCAATTTAGATACTAATAGCAACAACTATCAATGTTTTAAGACCACCACGCACTAGTCCCAAGAGTTTGGATTTCCAATTTTCAATCCGTTTTGGTGTTCAACAAATCAAGAAAAAGTTATAAAGCATGCTCTCAAATGGGTATGCATTAATTTAGCACAACATTGGAGACCTGTTAACCCATGCATCAATTTAGATACTAATAGCAACAATTATCAATGTTTTAAGACCACCACGCACTAGTCCTAATAGTTTGGATTCCAAATTTTCAATCCGTTTTGGTTTTCAACAAATCAAAAAAAAGTTATGAAGCATGCCCTCAAATAGGTATGCATCAATTTAGTACAACATTGGAGACCTGTTAACCCATGCATAATGATCTCATTTAGGTGTATCCTTGGGTTGACGAGAAGCTCACATAGTGTACTTTTGAATGATTACTTGGTTGCATGTATATGTAGAATAAAATTTTGATGTTTTTGAATCAATTGCTATATCTTATAGTCTTCAGGATGCATGCTTCACATGCGACATAGCACTTGTAATGCTTTAACAGTCTCGTTCCAGATCCTTATTCCATAATTTTTGGTCTCATGTTCAAGTTTGGAATGTGTACTAAAACTTAAAGACAAAGTTTGTCGAATTTCGTTCAACAATGCATAAGTTATGGGTCATGCAAGATACCTATATACAAAAAAGTCCCTAAACCTCACCAAAAATGGCTACACCCAAGCAAATAATGACCTGCTATGCACAAAGATGTCTTATAAAGTACATCCATTCTTGAACTTAATTGTCAGGAAGATGGCTTATAAGGAACATGAATTATAAAACTTGATTGTCAGGAAATGGTGTGTATGGTTGTGTGTGTGTGCACGTGCATGTGGGGGAGGAGAGAGAGAGATAGAGAATACATTTTATATATGTTATATTATATTCATAGATATATATATACACACACACACATGAGAGAGAAAGAGAGAGAGACAGAGAAAACGCGCAAAAGATATATATATTATATATGTAAAGTAGGTGTAAAGTATAATATATATTTTATATAATATGATATATTAATATGTGAAAATATGCTTATCTACAAGAGAGAGAGAGAGAGAGAGAGAGAGAGAGAGAGAGAGAGAATATATAATAGTATCTCTCTCTCTCACACACACACACACACATAATATATACCCTTAGAGAGAGAGAGAGATTTTATATATGTTATATTCTACACACACACACATACACGAGAGAGAGAGAGAGAGAGAGAGAGAGAGAGAGAGAGTTCATGTTGATATTTACTATATTTTAATATTTGATATTTGTGTGTGTGTGTGTGTGTATGTGAAGGGGGAGGGGAGAGAGAGAGAGAGAGAGATTAGAGGAGAGGAGAGGAGAGGAGAGAGAGAGAGAGAGAGAGAGAGAGAGGCGGGGAGGGGAGGGATTTAGGAGGATGTATAGGAATAGAGAGAGGGGCCCATGGCATGCAAAGATAGAAAGCCCTCCTATTTAAAATTGGAAATTGACAGTCTATATACGTCACCTATAATGAGATTAGTAAATGAAGTTATCAAACAAGGTAAGCACACATTCCTGTATAAAACAACATAAGCCATGTAAGAAAGCTAAGAGGTCCAATGGATATGCTATTTGTGAGAAACAAAAAAGGATTTAGAAAATTTGTTGAGCTCAAAGTCCCTCCAAGGGGGACCCTTATACTCCTAGAGATGTGATTCTCGAAATATGTAGGAACTATAAGAAAATTTATTGCAACACAATATACAAATGATGAAGGCACCTACAGTTCGGAATGTGCTATTCGTGTAGGAGATGGGCATACAAGTCTTTCCAACTGCATACTTTCTGACTGTGACACACTAATGGATCTAGATGTACTCATTAAGTGGGCAAAATTTTACCCCTTAACCATAGGCATAACAAGCCTTCTCTCTATCAACTTTTTGGGCTTTACCCATTGTGATTGTTTTTTGCCTCATTGTGGCTTTTTTCAAAGTTGGTCATTTGATTTGAAATTCTGTTTCTTAAAATTAAAGACTCTTTAAGATCCCACCTTGAGACCCATGGAGCGGTTCTCTAACCAATCGTGGACGAGTCATGCTACTCGTCATTGCAATAGAGCTATACATGCTCATAGCCTAGAGAGACTCTCCATCATAGCCTTGAGCAACCACACATCATTGCAATAAAGCCAATGCAGTACATAGAGCTTCCATCATAAATAAAAAGATTCCCGTGTTTACTTGGCCAACGCTAGAGAGTTTTATGAAATTCTAAAATCATGGGAAGCCATGTGATACATTAGAAGCCGTTAAATCAACTGAACTATTATTAGCTATTTACAATTGCGCATATAGTTAGAAATGGCCAAGCATCCTTATTTAGACTCTCCATCGCTTTTGGTTTATCAAGTTTCCCATGTTCTCCCATGTGGCATCTCACATGAAGCAGCTTCAACTTTTGGCTCAGGCCGACGAATCCTTACTCGTACTTCTTTTATTCGTGAAGATTTTCACGTGAATATATATATATACTCCGTTCAGAGAACGTCTGAAGAAGACGTCTGAAGAAGAGAGCATCTTCACGTCTTTTCAGGTGGAGGACGTTGCTCTGAGAAATGTTAACGTGAATGTTTCTTAAGTTTGAACGATTCGCGCCAACAGATTTCTGCTGGGAGAAGGGTAACCTGATTCATGACTTTGGTAGAGCACAAGCGGTATGAAAGCTTTGGAGCCTTGGAAGATCACCGTCGAGACAAACAGAGAGACACACAGACAAACTGTTCGCGATTCCCATGCACAGGTGCAGGCATGCTCAATGCTCACTTTTCCGTGTGGCCAACCATTGGCACATACACAATAATTATCTTCTGACGCCCCTGCTTGATGCTCCTGCGCTGCCATTCCAGAAAATGATGCTCCGCTGAGAGTCCCCTCCCTTGTCCATGTGATCCGTACCAGCTTTGCCAGGCCAGCTGCAAGCTTGCGGTTGCAGATTCGCAACCGAAGCAATTTCTTGTAAAAGTGGCTGGTACATGGGGAAACAACGAGTGCACGGAGACAAATCTGGCCAGAAGATTCCGAGAGACTCGACAGTAGGAGCTCTGGATTGGCAACGTCATGTCTGTGTGAGAGAGAGACAGAGAGCGCTTTAGCCTGCGAGGCAGTGCGAACGAGGGAGAAGTCGGAACTTTGCTTGAGAATCCAGATCAATCGCCGGCCTGACCCTACGGAAGAAGATCATCGTCCCTTCATCTCCGCTTACTGCTTCCGAAGAGGATGGCAGCTCTGCTGCAATTCAAAAAATCCATGTTGCCGCTGCTACTCGTAGTTGCACTGAATCCTTGGTGCAGCGAAGCGACCGTGCATTCGCAGACTGAAGGCAGCGCGATAGTATCTGGAAGGATATTTTGCGATCGCTGCTCGGAGGGCAGGTACACAGAGAAGAGCGTTCCACTTGCAGGTACGATGGACAAGGTTTCTTTTTCTGAATCAAAGCCTTTTTTGGTCTCAAATTATCTCTGACAGTTTGCCCCGTTTGTAAATGAACAGGTGCAGTAGTGATGCTGGATTGCATCGATTCCACATCCGGGAGATTGCGTTGGCGCGAATGGGTAGCAACAGACAGCAAGGGGAAGTTCCATTTCCAGGTAGAGCAGCAATCAGTATGCAGCGTGAAGATGGTGAGAAGCACAGATGCACAATGCGCCATAGCCACGAATCTTAACCAAGGCTTATCGGGAGCTGTAATTGCAGCAGGAAGAGGAGGCCGAATCTCAACAGGGCCCTTCGCGTTCAAGCCTGAGCAGCCATGGCCGGATTGCCCATCATCATCTTCATCTTCATTCTTTGCTTATAGCAATGCTGTTGTGGATCATCCAAGCTTTGACGAGCCCTTCAAAGGCCACAAGCCAAGCCATCCCCGTCCCACGCCCACTCCCTCAGATCCTCCTTCTCCCATGGCCTCTCCGCCTTCCGTTTACTAAGAAGCGAAACGACGTCTCGTGCAAACTTTTGATGCGTAGGCCTTCTTGCCGTTGCCCAGTGCATTGCTTGGTCGTAGCTGCTGCCATGACGAGGTAGCGTTTTTGGTTGTGCGATGTCGAAGTGGCCTGCTTCTTCTCAGAAGAATAGCTCCAAGTTATCGTGACAATCTTGTAAGACGAGAACTTGGGGCAATGTTAAGGAGAATCTTCGACTCTCTCTCTCTCTCTCTCGCCCCAGCCCCTCGCCCTTCGAGAAAATCATTAGTCGAACGTCTCCCTACTCAACAAACAAACATGAGTACTGTGAGTTGACAGAACCAGTCTCCATGATGACGATTCTCAAGATACCGACTTCCAAAGTATGTGTGTGTGTGTGTTACGTCGCCTCTAAGGTTGCAGGTCGCCTCACCACAGTTCCGTTAGAAAATATGTAGGAAATCTGCATGAACGAATCCCTCCAATTACATGAGATTTTTTTCAAGCCAATATCATTATTTTGCATTACATATGCATTAAGGTTTTAACAGTTACACAAAAGATCTAATTCTTTAAGCCTAAATGTATGTGCGTGTGAGTGTGCGCGTGTGTGTGAGAGTGTGTGTCTCTCTCCCCCTCTAATACATATATTATGGATCCTGCAATAATAAAATTTGCACAACAAGTTTGCAATAATAAAATTTGCACAACAAGTTTATGTTTACAGTGATGGTATATTTACTTTCTTTTTGCACATCCCATGCCTCCACACCCACTCCCTTCTCATGTAAAATACAAAGAGGAAAAAAAGCACCTTAACTCAAAAGACATACACATATAGGTTATATATGCCATGTTATGCTTGTACAAAATAAAAATTCAATTGACGTGATGCTTGTTAGTTTAAAAAATGGCTTTTGTATTGACATTCAACATTTTGGCCAAGGGCATATTTAAAAACACACAAAATATATATGCATCTATAGTATGTACTAAATAAGAGTGTACATTGGGGACTCGATTCTAAAACAATGGTAAGCAGGTTCTTTGGGATGCAAAAAAGAAAGCAAGTGATTTTTAAAAGGATGTTGGGGTATCTAAACATGGCTTTTGTATTGACATTCAACATTTTAGCCAAGGGCATATTTAAAAACACACAAAATATATATGGGGGACTTGATTCTAACACAATGGTAAGCAGGTTCGCAAGTGATTTTTAAAAGGGTGTTGGGGTATCTTTTGTAGGATAAATGGCAAGTAAAACACAACTTAATTAATTACACATGGAAATTTACAAAAGAGTTTCAATGCTCCACTATAGCACTATCCCCTAGAAGTAGGCAGTAGTCCAAAATTTTTGAATAGTGTGTTCATCTAGGAAAAAAACCAAAAGTAGGCAATAATAGAGGATTGAAAACACCTACCTTTTAGGGGAGTATTTTGGAGAAAAGCTATGTCTTCTTTTAGGAGGGGTTTTCGATTTAGATGTAGAGGAGAGGGAGAGAATGGGGAGAGCTAGAGAGGGTCCATGAAGGTTGAGAAATTAGGAAGGGAGAAGTCATCAGAAGGTGAGAGGGATTTAGCTGTTTCAAGAAGCAAGATTTTGAAGTAGTAGAAGGTGATGAGGGAGAAAATGACATCTTTGGGCAATTTGGACATCCAATTAAGGAAAGAAAAAATCTTGGCATCCAATTAAGGGAGTATTTGTCATCTTTGTTTAAGGTGTCAGGGTCATTTCGACTGGCACCTTTTGAATGGAAGAAGATTTCTTTGGTGAGGTTGCACTTGGAGTGGTCGATGGATTTTAAGAAAAAGTGGACGTTGAGACCATAACAGGCATCTTGCTTGCATTGCTCAACCTCTTTAGAAGAAAGGTTGCAAATGAAAGTAAGAGATTGCATACAGAAAGGTACTAAAAGCTGAGGTTGTCTAGGCACCAAATTTTGGGACCAATAGAGTTAAATTTAGTTTCAATATGAAGAGGCACACAAGAAGAAAAGGTTTTCAATCCTCTGATGTCTAAGAGTTAAGGAGGTTGTGTGAGAAATTGGGAAAGGGCTTCAAAAGAGGCTTTGTCATCAAGGGACAGAAGATCAAGGTTGATAAAGCTCTAAAAGTTGCTATTGGAGGAGCAAGACCAATAGGGATAAGGAGAGGAAAGCACTATTGAGAATGAGGATGACATTGGCAAGACTAGATATGATATAATGATACTCATTTAGCGTATTAATATCATTAAGGTCGATGGTAGCAAGATTGGAGGCAACTCTTCAAGCCTAGAAGGGCTAGGAGTTTGATCCATTCATTGAAAGAAAGTGTTTTGATAAGTAGAGGGGCACTTTTAGCCAGCTCTTTGAGATCATGAGTTCTAATAAATACAAGGAACTCTGATTGTTAAAAGCAGGTAAGTATAGCTTAGGAGATAGGAGATGGAGCCAAATAGGTTGTTGACAGATTTTGACAGGAGCGAGATGCTCGAAGAATGTTTTTGAAAAGAGAGGAAAGAAAGGTTAGGAACAATAATAAAAAGTTAGTAAAAGGAGTCAAGAAGCCCAAAGAGGCCTTGATGACTTGAGTGTACTATGTTCAACCGTCCAAAGTTGCAGGGGAAAGAGTATGTGTGTGGAAGACTTTACAAAACCCCTTTCCATTGTGAATGAAAACAATGTGGAAATAGACCATGATTCAAGAGACAATTGGAGTTTTAATGGTCCGATTTTCATTAAACTTATATCACTACGAGGATATCTTCAAGCCGCATCTTAATAAGTGTTTAGTTTTCATATTAAACTTCAAAACTATGAGTTATACGTCTTTGTGTGTGAAAGTTTTATGTTATGATAGTTTTTACCCCCTTTAGTAAACTGTCCCCATAACTCTTCAACCGGTCACTTCTTTATTTTCTACGAAACTTATATCAACCTGAGGCCCATTTAAAAGCACACATATATAAGGGATTGATTCACTAATTTGATATTTTGGGTGAAAGATATAGATCTCCATGTCTAATGATAGTTTGCAGAATGGTTTTGGACTGTGTCAAGACACTTCTTTGAAGAAGAGGCAATGTTTCCCCAGAATTTACCCATTTATCCAAATCAACCCCTTCATGCCCCTTGATACATATCAATTCATTTCATATTGAGCCACAAGATCATTCTTTCAGTAGAGCATTTCCCTTCTCTTTGGTGCAGATCGGCTTGGTGAGACCATGGCCTCCTCTAATTCTTTTCTTCTCCTTATCTTAGACTATCATGTCACTTGGGATGTTAGCATATCTAAGGGAAGCAAGGAAAGAAGATACACATTTTATTTTCATAAAAGTTTTTGTTTCATTCCTCTGTTAAGTGATGAAGATCTCTGTCAATGAGTTTGGAAGAAGCAAGAAGCCAAGAGGTGCATGAACTTTCATTAACCCTTACTTCGTGTCATAATAGTCAACCACCTAACAATTAGAAACCTATGTATGGTGTCTAGGGGACCAAATCCATTGGTGCGCTGAGGATAGAAGAGATGATATTGGCAGACAATGGCTTTAGTGCTGATGAGGGCTAGCACCATACAAGAAGGAAATCAATAATAGAGTGTTGCTAGTGCTCAGCTTAATCGATATGTCTGGGTCCCTCTTTCCTACCTCTGTGGTCTTCAGGAGGTATCTCATCATTTGGTGAGCACCACCGTCACTCCAATAGTCTATCTCTCCAAGTCAAATAGTAAAGAGGAGATATTTGCAATCCTTGTGTGAGTTAACTGGAGGGCAAGTCTATTGTGTCATGTGCTCTAGGTCAAGCATTGATGCTAGAGTCTGGCAAGTGCGGAATATCCTCGATCATGAACTTTCTTGTGATCACATGATTATTGTGAAGCCCTTGGTCCTCCATGGGCATCTCTCTTGCACTAAATTTTTATCAATGACCACGTAGTCTTAAAGGACCTAAATAGAGGGATCCATAAGACTTTTAGCAACCATGTGGTTACTATGAGGCTTATGGAACTCTCTAACCACATCTAAGAACCACATGGTCAATAAAGGAGGATCCATGTAGGAAATTTGGTCACTCATAAAAAGAATTTTGAAAAAGAAATATCAATTCTAGTTTTAGTGTAGTGGGTGATATCTTAAATACAATCTTTACATATCAAAACCTAGAATAATTTGAAGTCAATTCACACCAAAATGCATAGGATTATATTTCAAAAATCAAAATGATACACATAATATAAATTTGGATTGACACTATTTTTCTTAACTAAAAAATGATTGTGATTGTTCCCTTGAAGGACAATATTCTTTACCTTAAAGCAATTCTTGATTCTAGTCCAAACTAAAATTATCTACAAATCACAAGTATTAACAATAAAAATCTTAGCATCCTTTCCAAAAGGAGTACACACACATGGTCTTTCTAAAAGAATTATCTCAAATATGCATATATGTGCATACATAACAATATTGATCATAAAAGCAATTGATAATGTATACCTCTTAGAACTACCATCCCATAGTGGCTTTTGTGATTAATATAGATGAGCATGATGAAACAAAATGACTTCAACATATTTCTAGAAACTCATAGCTTTAACTAACCAATCAAATCCTTTGCTATAATTACAATCTTTGAATACAAGAGTACTCCTAATAAATGGATTAAATCTCAGGGGGGTCAATCATACATATGTGAGCACATCATGTGAGTTCAACAGAAGAAGTTTTTTAAATCCCCTTTTTATATATTTTTTACATACAGAAGGCTATCATATAAAGGAGGTATTCATAGATTGAATAGAAAAGGGGTGTGTATTATTCCTGATAAATTTACAGATAAGGGTTTTTTCAAATGGACCTTGAACGCACATGATATATAGGGTTTATGGATAGTGACCCCCCCCCCCCCCGATGAGGATTAAATATAGAGTTGATCATAGAGGGATTAAAGACCTCATATCATTGACATTGTGTGCCTATAAGAAACCAATGCAAAAAATTAACCTCAACCTTTTGTAAATAGAAAGATGGCAAAAACTCAACATGTAAACCATGTAGATTTAGAGTTTTCTCCTCCTCTGTACACCGTAAAGCTTCACCTAGCCCTTCACAAACAATGGAATCTAAAAGTCTATTGCCCTGAAGATGGTCCTACATTTGCCCTACATGCTCATCTATGACTCGATCAATGCATTCCTCGAGCACTTTCAAAATTGTTGAGAGGTGTAGCACCCCCTTTAAGCCATCTTTAACTAGTTTTAGCCTTGCTGGCTTCACCTTTTTACAATTTAGCTTAATGCAAAGTTGCTTCTATTTCACAACAAATTAGTAATATTTTCCATCACCTGAAATCTCTTGCATGTAACAAACTAGATTCTCCCTAGCATATTGTAATATCCAAGTCCAACCATTTCTTTTCTAGGCCCTATCCCTACCATATAGCTTGATAAAATCCATATAGCTTGATAATATTCATTTCACATTGCAATATTCAAGTCCAACCATTTATTTTTGTAGGCCCTATCCCCACCCTATAGATTGATACAATTCATATCTAATGTGATGATCTCTTTTATACTCCAATCATTAACTTCCATTTTCTTCACTCCCTTCACATACTTTACCTCCTTGAGAAAGGAATTGTCAAACTGGAATGTAAACATTCTTTGGCCTTTTAAATTGCATGGAAAGAGAAACGGTTCATCAAATTGGGGTAGGAATTAGAATAGATAATCCCATCACTATGCTCTTTTGAAAGTCTCTTAAAGCCACTAGCCTCTCCTGGACAGATAAAGTATTTATAATCTAGAGGCATAAAAGTTTTTAAACTAGGATAATTATTCCAACTAAGAGCTTCTTTTTTTCAAAAGACAACCTATATTAGGAGATGATTGCAAATGGGACAAGGTCAAGCACAAGATCACAAGAGTGTAGACAAGTAAGGCAAGATATTTTAGAATTGGAAAAAATATGGATTTTTATTTGTGGGCGTATCATACAGCCTTTAAGGTAGCCACCAAATTGACACCTTTTTTTACCATGTATAGGCTGAAAGAAATTTTGTCGATGCAAAATTTGGTACCTAGTCTACAGGTATGTGTGTTCCCTAAGTTGTCCTCAAAGGCTTCTATCCCACACTTGTTGATTCAAGTATTATGGTTGGAAGAGCAATAGTTTCAAAGTTAGTGGGGTCGATAGAGATTCTACAAACTCCACAAAAGCATGGGTTGATTGATCACAATACTAGATTTGAATTTTTTAATGTGGGAGGTCCAATTTTATTATTCAATTCTCAAAGGGGGCCTCATCTAGGCAAGTTGAAGCTTCAAGGGGCTGGCCCATATTGGATCACTGCAAACTTGGGTATATGCCACATATTCCTTAGACATTTTCTTTTCTGCCTTGATTGGAATGATGTGATGTAGAATTGCACCTTTCTGGATGAGAATGGTGGTTTTTCAATGAAGAGAAAACAACAGCTTTCACCCTTAGAGGAGGACTTCAATCAAATTTTCATGTATCATTACAATATCTTATTTCACTATTATGAGTCTCATATACTAAGCTCCATAGGAAATCTTATCATCCTCTTCCATATGTTTCAGAGAGAATTTTTTACCCATTGTTATGTCCCAATTGAGAGGGGATAGTGCACTCAAGATTTTAATTTGTATCTATACCATTAATTTGGTCTTACATTTAAGATGGTCTTCTCTCTTATGGGATTCAACAAGTTCTTGGCATAATGTTAGGGTGCTAGCAATAGTTCTTATACAAGCTATTGTGAGTCTTCACTATTTTGATTTTGCAATTGGAGTTCAAGTTTTGAGAGGATTGTCATTTGACATTGTTTTTGTTCCATATATTTCTCTTTGTTGTATGTGGAAAAATGTAAGCAAGTTTGGGTCTTGGACTATTGAGCTACTTTGATCTATGCCAAGAGATGATAATCTGATCTTGGTGGCTACATTAATACCTAGGATTGAGCATCTACCTCTTGCATCACTTTTCTTACTCTTGCTTTTGATCTGCCTATGGAACCCCTTTGTCCTACTACCCCTTGACTAAGATGGGTTTTTGTTAGAGATGGCAGGCTTTTAGATTCAATTTTGGTAGATTAGGAGGCTCCTTCTCTGGATCTTGGCCCACAGTCATATCCTAAATAACCCTGCTCTTGTTTAGCATAGCAGGCCTTCACTCTTGATCAATAAACTAAGATGGCCCTCCCCATTTCCATATTAAAGAGAGACTTTACGAACTCTGGATCGATTTCAATTTGTTCAAAGTAATATTTTTTCACCCTTGAATGATTGTGGAGACTTGGCAAAGTTTGTGCCTTCCACTTCTGTCAACACCACTCCTATTGTGCAATCTTGTTCCCAAGTCCTAAACTTGTAGGTTGCCATTCTTAAGGCTCATTTGCAACTCTTTAATTTTATCTTGTCTTGTATCAATTCCTTCCTCCTTTTATTTTTATCTTGTCTTACATCAATTTCTTCCTCCTTTTGTAAGAAAATTTAATAGAATTGTAGAAGTTTATTTTTGACATATTCATAGGCATCTGCCCAAATGTTGGTCACCAATAGCTTGCGAGGAGGACTTTTCTGCCATCGCTTCCCCTTGGAAGTGTCCTCCTACAATGCCTTCATGGATTTCGCTGAGGATTGGCATGATCTCATTGGGCATTACACATCTCCTTAAAACCTAGTCCTTGCCCATCTTGTATAGTAGTCCTGCAATGAGTTGATATGGTGCAGCTTTTAATATTAGTTTTTTGGCATCCACTACTTTCATTTTAGGTCACACCAATCTAGAATAGTGTGGCATCTGGCAAGTCATCTTCTACTCCAGTGGCTTCTTCTCCCGGCTTGACATGGAACATGTGGTTGGCAATGTAGTGTTTGGGCTTGGGGCACCAACTCAATATGTATTATGTTACTAC
Organism: Dipteris shenzhenensis; assembly: GCF_047967505.1. Taxonomy (NCBI): domain Eukaryota; kingdom Viridiplantae; phylum Streptophyta; class Polypodiopsida; order Gleicheniales; family Dipteridaceae; genus Dipteris; species Dipteris shenzhenensis. The sequence goes on from NC_141615.1 coordinate 6,472,352, forward strand.
CCTTGTCCAAAATTCAGGGTATGGGGGGACAAGGTCCATATAGAATATGCATGGATTTCCTTTAAAAATTTCAAATATACAAGTGAAAAATATGAAAATCTCATATCCCCCCTCCCACAAAATATAAGGCATATACCTTGAAAACTATGCAAGCTTTTAAGATTTGTACATATTTTTCATAATATATGAGGCCCAAGGGGGGGGTCTTTTGGATGAGGGGGGGGAAAACAAAAAGTACACTAAAATATGAAAACCCATCTTTTTTCAAATTAATGTAGTTTTTTCATTTGTTACCTAAATTTCAAGGTGTAAAGACATTTGAAGCTCTTTTAGTGTAGAACACAACCATGTTAATTTGACTAATTTCTACTCATGGCATATTTTTAAATTCATCTCATACTCAAGATTTTGATAGGTTTTTGTTTCTAAAGGGAGTTGGCGCCCCAGGTGTTTGGGCACCTTTGCAGATCACTATCTTGAAATTGAATTCTTGAAGCAAGAGGAGCCATCTGGTTACTCTCCCTATTATACACGAACTGTTCACAAGATAAAGCAATGCTTGATGGTTGGTGTAGAAGAAAAAATCATTTGTCAATAAATAGTGTCAAAATTTCTTAGCACTATACACCATTGCTAGGGCTTCTCTTTTTGTGGTGGTATAGTTAATCTCTGCATCATTGAGTTGTCAGCTGGCAAAGTAGAATGGGTAGTCTTTCTTATCTTCACCAGGTTGGCAAAGCACACTCCCAATTGCATACTTGGAGCCCATTATAATTTCTCCAACAATTTGTAACGTGGTCTGGCTAGCATTGCATACTGCAAGATAAATCTTTTATAGTAGCTGGCATGTCCCATAAGGACCTATACACCTTTGGAATTCGTGAGAGGAGGAAATTCCATGATGATTTTGACTTTGTCCATATTAGTTTTGCAATCCCATATTGAGAAACAATGTCCCAAAACAACTCCATTGGTGAACATGAACTTGCATTTTGTTGGATTTAGGGAGATGCCATACTCCCTGCATGTGATTAGAACTTCTTCAAGATATCTTAAGTGGTCTTTCTTGTTTGAGTGGATGCACAAATCATCCAAGAACACTTGTAGGAACTTATTCTAAAATGACTTGAAAGCAATGAACATGACTCTCTGGAATGTGGCCGGGGCATTACAAAGGCCGAATGGCATGACTCTATGGGCAAATATCCCCTATTCTGTAGCAAATGCTATTTTAATTTGGTTGACAGAGGCAATTTGCACTTGGTTATAGCGATTAAATCCATCCAAGAAGCTATATATTTACTAATTATGTTAAGGGTAGGGGATAGTGATCCCAAATTGTGGCGACATTCACATTCTTTAAGTTATCACATATCCTTAGCTTCTTTTTGCGTTTAGGCACAAGGATGATGGATGAAACCCAATCAATGTGCTCTATCTCATAGATGAATCTTGCATCTAAGAGTTTTTCTAGTTCGTCATAGACCATGGTGCCATATTTTAGATTTGTTCTATAAGTTCTTCTCTTAGCTTCATGGTCATGGCCTCTAGGCAATCTTCATCGGATGTTACTGCATTTCTTCATGTCTTTGTGGATTTTCTTTCTTAAGCCTGCAATGAACCAGGCTGTGAGGTACTTATCATTGGGGCGTGGGTCACATTTGGCAATTAAGCATTGCATCTTGCCAAGGTACGTGCGTACATCTTCCCACCGACCTTGTTCGAGCTTGCTCAATTGGAGAGCGAGACCATCTTATAGTCTCTCTGTTTGGAAATGCCTCTTGAATTTGATTTGCAGTAGGTCCCATGTGGCTTGTTCTTCCACCAAGAGGTTGAGATACCATTCGGAGGCTTCCATCAATTAAGGGCATGGGGAACCATGCGACCTTGGTTTCATTTGATTGATCTCCTCTAGCTCGGCATGCGGCATCAAAATGCTAGAGGAATCTTGTTGGATCACCCCGACCATTGTATTTGGGAAGTTTGAGTTTGCCCAAGGGTCGCCTGCCTTGATTGTTATTATTGCGGCCAAAATTGTTGCCAGGGTTAAAGAAATTATCCCCATCCACTTCTAGTTCAAGGTCACCATCATCGCGATGGCAGCGATCTACCATGTTGTGACTGGGGGGAGTCAAATGGACTGGATGGATTGTAAGGGGGGAATTTGGGGCTTAGGTTGGTTAGAGATGTTGGTCGGAGTGTAGTTGCATGCATAATTGTCAAGAGGTGGATTGGGTACCTCCTCCCTAAGTCCGAATGTTGATGTACGTGTGTTACGAGGGTTAGAGATGTGTTAATGTAGTAGGGACCATTATATTAAGAATGTGCCTAGGATTGTCTCCCTTGAGCATGGAAATGTGTTGGTGTAGATAGCTCATTAATCGAAGCTCACGATGGAAATTTTTGAGTGAATTAGTGTGAAAAGGAGCCCACATGGGGGTGCAAGTTAACTAGTTCTAGGGATGCCCAAATGGCGTGGTGTTTTTGTGTGTGAAATTGTGGCTCAAATTTGGGTCCCAGATGAGTGAGTTATGGACTCGAATAGTTGTGGTGAAAATTAAGTTTTGTGGGGGGGTCTTTAGCGTGTAGGTGAGAATGGACCCTTGGCTTTAAGATTAGGTGGGAAGTGCCCCTTAGTTAGAAGAGAACTAGCCTAACTTAATTAGACTAAGCGCTAGTAAGTTCAGTTACACTAACTACTTTACTCAATTAACCTAACTAATTGGACCTAACTAATGGCAGTTAGTTGAACTAACAATTAGTCTACTAACTCAACTGTAGTTAGTGTACTAACTGAAACTAACCTAGGGTGCAACTGACCTAACGTGGGTCGACTAACCTAACTTGAACTTAATACTAAACTAAGTTAATCTAACCTAACCTAACTATAGCTAGCACAAGGTTAAATTAGGATTACATTAGTTTTAAAAAAAAGAAGCTGCGGCTCCCACAAGCGGCTGGGCGGGTGGAGGTGAGGGGGGAAGGGCGATCAAGGATGTGGAGGGGGCAACAGTGAGCTGTAGAGGGGGAGGCTGTGGGTGGGAGTTGGAATGCGCACGAGCGGAGGCTAGAGGAGCATGGTGGCAGGAGGCATCGATACAGATGGGGCGGAGTCGTCGTGCGACGGGTAGGGCAGGGTGGGCGTCGCCATGTGCCGATCGCCGTGCCACTGAGGCAGAGGTGGCTGGCAGGCAGAGCGCTAGTGGTGGGGGCATAGGGTAGGAGGGCGCTAGGCGAGGAGGCCGCTACTGTGATTGGCTTGCATCGCCGTTGGCTGCAGGCTTGGCTTGGAATCTATAAGGCCTTTAGAGAGGGAGTAAGGGGGGGGTTGGAGGGGTAAGGGGGGGGAAGGGGAGTGGGTGGTGGTGATGAAGGGGGGGGTGAAAACTTAACGGACGAAAATCTTAACGGATATTCAAAGGGAGGTGGAGATGATCACCTTCAATGCTCTTCGAATTCTTTCTCAATGTAACATGATTGTTGAGGGGGAATGGACGATGGGTGGATGGCTAGGTCATCGCTACAAGAAGGTCTCAAAGTAACTTGATGTTGCAGACCTTGGGTCGTATTCCAGTAAGAGACATAGACTTAAGTGTGGTAAGCAAACATCACGCATGTTTGTATGAAAGGAACATGCATCATCATGGCTAGGCTAATAAGGATTTCACCTCTATTAGGGTTTAAAAGGTTTAGAAATAGTTTAAGAGGTTCAAGGTCCAAAACAAGTTTAGGGTTCAGAAGGAGTTTCAGGGTTCAAAAGGAGTTTCAAGGTTCAAAGAGCTTACAGGGTTCAAAAGGACTTTAAGGGTTGGAGAACTCGTCTCCCTCGTAGATCATGGAGGTCAAGGGTTGAGGGACTAATCTAAGGGAGAAGAGTTTAGGAGGAGCATAGGAGTGAGAGAGGAAGAAGCTGTAAGTGCATGGGGGAGGAGAAGGGAGGAGGAGGGAGGAGGAGAGGGAGGAGAAGGTTAGAGAGGGAGAGCAAGGTTGGAGGAGAGGGGAGTAGGAGGCAAGGTTAGGACATGCTTTTGGACATGGAGTGAAAGGAAAGACAATTGCTTAGAATACCAAAGTAGAGCTCAACACAATGCCCTAAAGAGTGTGGGCTTCATTCCATTATGGGGTATTTATACAAGTTGGAGAGCTTCTCTCTCTGCATGTAGGCATCGTAAGACATTCTCTCTCTACATGTAGAAGTTGCATATAGAAGTTACATGTAGGAGTTGCTAGTTGCATGTAGGAACTACATGTAGGACTTGCATGTAGAACATGCATGTAAAAGTTGCATGTCAGATTTGCATGTAGAGCTTGCATGTAGAACATGCATATAGAAGCTGCTCGTAGGAGTTGCATGTAGGACATGCACATAGGAGTTGCATGTAGGACTTGCATGTTAAACATGCACATAGGAGTTGCATGTAGGATTTGCATGTAGAACATGCATGTAGGAATCGTATGTAGAACTTGCATGTAGAACTTGCAAGTTGGATTCCTAAAAGGGATTATTCCTAGCCTTATGCAAGTACAAGCGGGGCTTTGCTACTACTACTCTACACACACCTACTTAAGTCCATGTTGACACAGGGTTAACAACTTACCCTAAGCATTAAAATCTCCCCCTCTATACTTGCTATAACTTTTATTGAAGAAATGGGGTTTCCCTTCTAATGCAATATTAGTTTTGACTCAGTTTTGACATTTTGTTTCCCTTTGTTTCCCTTCTAATGCAATACTAGTTTTGACATTTTGTGCCAAGAATCGCACTGCTACTATTATGAATCCTATCGTGGATCATGTTATGCTTCATTCCATTATTTTGGGAACAATGAATGCTAGATTTCTAAAAGTCTTGCATTTAGGGACATTAAGGGATGCACTTGTTCTGGCCTAGAGATCAAAATCGGTGCTAGATTTCTAAAAATCTTGCATTTGGGGACATTAAGGGATGCGCTTGTTTTGGCCTAGACATCAAAATATTTTAAGAGACAATGGAAGCAACATGTACAAGGGATTCAACTGGGAATATTGCTCTAGTAGTTCACTTTCTCTAATTCTTTAAGGTGGCTTCAAAATAGTTATATAAGTAGATATAATACCTCTCATCATGTTATGCTTTATTCCATTATCTTGTGCTAGGTGGAAAAAATTATTGCTAGATTTCTAAAAATTTTGCACCCTAGGGGCATTAGGATACTCTTGTTCTAGCCTACAGTAGGAAATACTTTTAGAGACACTAGTAGCATCATGTACAAGAAATTCCACCCACAATATTGCACTAATAGTCCTCTTCTGTATTGCTTTAAGGTGGCTTCAAATAGCTATATAGGTAGATATAATATCTGTAAGCAAGCAAAGAGGACAAATGGAATAAACTAAACTACTATAATGAGAAAAAGGGAAATGTGGAACAACATATTCAACACTAAAGAATCAAATTTTTATTAAGTAAAATGGCCTCACATAGAATACAAGACGCAATATATTTTTATGGTCATTAGCCATTTGTCCATCACCACCATCACGTGGTATCTACCCCATACATTATTATTTAGATCACAAAAATTCCAACAACCATGATTTGCATTTGGTCCTAATGATAGTTCACTCAACTCAGCCACAACCGTGAGTTTGACAACATCATCTATATCTGCCGACATCCCCCTTCCTCTTGGTTGCTTGCCAACCCTTTTTTTGATCCTCATTGCATATTTTCTCATGCTTCAAGCACCTTGAGCTAGCTTGAGGATAGTTCAGGAATCTTTCTCCATCATCCCAATCTCTTGCATTCTATCCTTTATAGCCTCTTCAAAGTCCAAGTAGAGCTTTATGTTTGATCATAAACCCAATCTCTTGCATTCTATCTTTTATAGCCTCTTTAAAGTCCAAGGAGAGCTTTATGTTTGATCATAATCTATCAATCATTGAGGGTGTTTTTAGAGACTCCAAGTTCTTATTTGTTTTCCTTTTTTGTCAATTCCCTTGGCTTATGGAGAGTGTTGATCATCTATAGGTTGGAAGTCTTTCTTTGAATGCTTATCAATACCCCTGAGCTCTCATATGCTCATTTTTTATTAATTGAGCTCTTTGATAGCTATTAGCAACCTCAGTGCGGAATTAAAGGCCTTTATTCTTCTAAACTTAAAATTGTTGATAGTGCATAGAGGCTTCCATGGTCTACCAATTTTTCTCAGTGTTCCACTTTGGACACGGATTATAGCTTCAGAGAATGCTTCATTTGAAGCAAGTGACTTGGAAACATGGATACCTTATGATTCTGTGATGGAAAGTCTGTCATGTACTTCAACCCAAGAATTCAAATTTACAAGGGTATTCCGTTGAGGGATTTTTTGAATACCAAGTAACTCAAGAATTAGGGTTGATAGAAATTGCAACCCAAAAATTGCCCTTGAGGGGCTTAATTGAGGCCCAAGGGAAGGGGTCTTTTGGATGGGGGGGGGGTAAAACAAAATATACACTAAAATATCAAAACCCATCTCCTTTCAAATTATTGTAACTTTTTCATGTGTTGCCCAAATTTCAAGATGTAAAGACATATTTGAAGCTCTTCTAGTGTAGAACATAACCATGGAATAATTTCAACTCATGGCATATTGTTGAATTCATCTCATACTCAAGATTTTGATAGGTTTTCTTACTAAAGGGAGTTGGCATCCCTGGAATCATTTACCTTCAGGTACGGATTTTACCATGCTTGTGTACGGCTATGTTAACGGAACTAACTCTATGGATTCAAGAGTTACTTGATTTCTCGAGGAGTACTCCACGATACGTAACCTTGTTTAGATTGAGAGATTTACTTTCCTTGGGTTGGCTATCAAAGATTGTGGCTTTGGCCTTAGACTCTCTTTGATTTGAATCTCATGGGAAGTATACCACACTCAAATTGATAGTTAGAGTATAGTTATTGGCATTGACTCATCTTCACATAGAGTTTTTGGGCTTTCTGGTGAACTCAGGAGTGAGTTCTTAGAGGAACGGGAGTATGTCATGTGCATGGTGTACCTAGGGTTGGATAGCAAGTAAACATGGGTTACGGGATAGCATAGGATTAGATGGCTATTTTTAGCCGAGATTGCTATAAATAGAGATTGATTCATATATAGTGCTCACTTTATATGGAGGGAGCTATTCATAGCATTGTGCTATCTATAGTGGGTTTCCTTTTATATAAAGGGAGGGCCAGTGCTATTCTGGAGTTCAGTGTTAAGCGCTCCTCAACTGATGCATGGGGCTTGGACCCAAGCCGGGACTCTGGCATCTACATGGCGGATCATAAGTGGTGTATCGAGGGTCCTCTGGATGGGCTCAAGTGCTATGGGACGCCTGGGTTAGATACGGGCCTATACACGAGTCAAGTTGTAGCCCACATGCTCGAGGGTGGTTGGGAGGATCGAGGCACCTGCACTATGATTCTAATTGAATTGAGGACAAGATTCTAGGTCAGTGATAGGGTCATATCTTGCGGCGTCGTGTCACCCACCAAGATCTAGTTCTATTGTTGCGAGCGGGACATTGACCACCCCATTGTGCTAGCTAAAACACGGCTAAATAAGGCTACATATAGGCTCTCAAAGGCAGAAAGATGAAGTGGCTAGATAAGTGGAAGAGTTACTGAGCAAAATTTTTATTACCCCCAATCAATCTCCTTTTGCTTCTCCCATGCTCTTAGTGAAGAAAAACTATCTCTTTACGGCAGGCAACCTAGGTAGGTAAGGTAAGGTAAGGTAAGGTGAATAGTGAGCATAAGCCTGGGAAATAATCGGTTGAGCATCAACGAGTGTGTGGCCTAATATAAGGAGCTTGTACTCCAAGAGAATCAAATGCTAGGATGTAGCTACACTTATTAGTTTTTTTCGAGAAGTTTATGTTTTTTGATCTCTGCTTGAGCCACTTGTCACAATCGTGGGCATTGATTTCAAGCAAATCTAGCGGTGTGAAAAGCATAGTTGCATAGTTAAGCGTTTTATCAAAAGGATGGGAGAAAAGCATAGAGTTGCTTTTGTCATAAATCTATATAATTCAGAACAAGCACATGATTGTTAGCAATGTCTGTGTCTTCAAGCAACAGTGGAGAGGTCTAGTTGTTTACAGTGTCTTCAACCAAGATTTTGACGTAAGATTCTCTCCCAGTCGATGGATGTGTATTTGGTATTTTTTGTTTATAGATTTGAGGTGGCGATACAATTAAATGATTTGATCTCTATGGGAATGATGCCGATCTATCTATCTATCTATCTATTACTCTGCGTGTCATGGTAGCTACAGCAGATACATTGCGGTGAGGTTGTTGGAAGCTTGCCAGCCTCTAGCATTTGGTGTTAAGCAGTGAAGATAGATTTGTGTTTAAGCAGGTGCTAGCACATAAGAGTAGCAAGAGCCTTGAAGAGATGGAGCTCAGCACGGCATAGCCTTGGCATGTGAGAGCCTTGCGATACCCTCGTGCTCTACTCTCACAATCCTAAAAGCTCGACTTACTACATTGTTCAAACTTCCATTTTCCAGGGGCATGTAACGCTAGCTAAGTGGAGAGTGAGAATGTTACGTGCTCTACTTTGGACTTTCTCTAATGATAGTTGTCTTTTTGTGTTATCTAGAGTCTATTGAACGATCTGAGAATGTTCGAATCATCCTGCTCAATGACACACGCAGATCGTCTCATGCTCACTTCGGTAAGTTTTCAGGATATTGTGTCTCAACGCTCGACTACGATTATGACTATTGATATTGACTAATATGCTAGTTTCTTATCCATTTGTGCAACTTGTCCTCGACGCTAATATTCTCGACATTATCTCGACATCCAAGGAAGGGCCCGTTCCCTCGAATTATAACTCTTTGGGGAAAAAAGCGTGCCGCCTCCCCGCCCACACTGTGTGGTTATAATAATTATATATTATATATTATAATATAATTATTTTCAATTACTCATCCATTCAAATTTTCTTGTTTTCAATCTGAATTCTTACAACATTCCTCTAGTTTAATGCATGATATCGATGTGAGGGAGCAAGGATATCCAAGATGGATACAAGATTGAAGAATGACTACACTTTTATTCATATGGTTGTAGTCCATGTGACAATATTGTATAAATGCAACAAGGATCAGTTATTGTATCGCCTTATTTATGTATTTGTTAAACTTTAACTTTCAAGATATGGACATCACTAAATCAATAATAAATCACCACACCTAATATTTGCAGGGAGGAAACAATTCATAAAATAGTAAGATTCAGCTTCAATTTTGAGTGAGTAGTTACGTGCTCCATGATGAAAAGACTGCCTGCCGCAAACCTAGTTTAGAATGTGTATTGAGAACAGGATTTGAATAACATCATTGTCGAGAACCATTACCCCATCCCTAGAATTGATGATCTCTTGGATGGATATGACTACATCATGTAAATTGTGTCCTAGTAGATAAGTAAACTAATAAGTGCATATTTCAAGTGCACATCTTTTAAAGAATAAGTGAGTTAACTCGTAAATTATAATAATTAGATTATAATAGATAGATAGATTAATAAACGGAAGGTTTTATATAAATATTCTCTTTGGTTCTCGAAACAAAGATATACAAATTGAAAAACATGTGGAACAAAATGGGCTTGGAAACAAAAAGACTCCCATTGTAGAGCTGAGAGGGGCTAGTTTCTTTACCAAAATTAATCTCAGATCAAGTTATCATCACATCAACTTTTGGCCTGACAAACGCTATGAATAGGATCAGCCTTTTCTCAATAAATCTGTCCGGGTGTTCTTTGATGATATAGCAAGTCCAAGGAAGAGCACTTACTACATGAACTCTCCCCCCACACAAATGTGTGGTTTTGTGCTAGATGCAAAGTACTATAAGCCAAATGGAAAGTGCAATGTGCCAAAATCAAATTCCTATTGCAAAATTAAGATTGCTTTGTGCTAAATGCAAGCCATACAAATGTGTGGTTAAATGCAAAATACTATGTGCATAATGCAAAGTGCTTCTTGCTTTTGGAGTCCTTTCTTCAATGGTCACCATGGAATTTGTGGCTCTAAGTAAGCAAGGAAAATGCGCTCAAGCTCTAAGTAACGAAGGAAGTCTTTATGTTTTGGTATGAACTATATCCTTAACCATCCAAGCTATCATGAGCCATACAAAATGGATGATTTCCTTCATTTTGAATGGCTCATGATAGCCTTGATTTTAATGTTAAGAATGTGAAGGTGGTGTTTTTGCAGGATGGAAGAGGAATTAATGTTGAATGGCCCTCCTTTCTTGAATGGTTGCCATGGACTCTGTTGCTCCAGATAACAGAGAAATCTTGCATTGTGCATTTTGGTATGAAGCATATCCATCCAAGATGAAGCTTTGATGGAAGTTTAAGAATATACTTTATCCCAAAATGCATAGTGCAAATTTCCTTCGAAAGAGAATATGACATTTTTGCATACCTACCCACAAAGTTGAGAAGCCATTTGCAATTCATCCATAATTCCTCTTCCATCTTGCTCTCATGGTAGTGGACCATGAATCGTGATGATGTTGTTTATCGAAAGCACATCTCCATTATGTCCATGCATTTGTGTTGTTTAAGAGATCGTTGCACGCTACAATTCGATCCATTTTACTAATTTGAAGCACTTCTAGTCTTCAAGTCTTCGAAGAAACTCACCCTCTCCTACCCTGCAAGCTTCTTGTTCCACATATGCAAATCTCGATCTTTTTGGGATAAACTAAGATGCCTTGTGAGGCAATGACATGTCCCTTGTTTGTATACAATATAGTAATCACATTGGGAATTCCAAATGACTCGTGAAAATACTTATCTTTCCAATTATGATGAAAGGTCTTAGTATGACCTCGATGCCACATATATGATGCCCTTGAATTTTTACGCTATAAAAGATGTATGAAGTAATTTCTTGATTCAAAGAAAAGGCACATTCTTCTCATTTGTGCAACTATTTGACTCTTTAGGGCTACCCAAAAAATATTAACTCAGTGACCAATCCCTATTCGTTCACACCAACACTCTCCATATAATGTACCGCTAGTTCTCTCTTTTTCTATTTCTAAGAACCCAAAATCGTACAAAAACCAAGAAACACTAGGGAAGGTGCTATTCTCATCTTTTAGAGATTTGAGTGCACTACCTCTCTCACAATACCATAAACCTTAATATTGATGATGTTAGTAATGTGAAGGAGAATATGCAAGTGCTTTTGATGGGAAATCAACTTTTTCCCATGCACATTTTTGTTTCTATGTCACATAACAAAAAGATTTTATTGTTATCTAGGATGCAACACACTAGAAATTATATTTTAAAAAAGAAAAGAAAAGAAAGGTCAATGTTTCAACTTCAACAAAATAGTAAGTAAATTTCCCTCTAATAATTCGTTTCATTTGCTTGGATCTCGTATCCTTTTTTATAAAATAAACATAAAGTACAACCATTACCATCGTCTATGAATCTTTGCATCATGCTTTAGAAATAATATATTTGAATATTGAGTTAGTTTTTCAATTCTACATATGCTTTGAAATAAAAGTATTTTGGAGGTCGTAGCTCTGTTATGCTATCACGTGATAGTGTGTGTGGGGATTTATATTTCCTTTTGTTATTGCAGACTTTACAAGCTTATAGTTCATTTACAAGGCGATGATTTAGGACAGATTAATGCTACTACATAAATAATGCAGTATACAAACTATGCAAGGGTAGAAACCCACGAGTGAGCTTGTCATGCAATGCATCTTGTCTCATGTGTGACTGATCCATGGCATGCATACAAAAATAACCTTTTAATTGAGTGTACAGTTGCTTTACAGCTTCTCAGAAAACTGCCTTCATCAAGTATGGGTTGGGTATAAGATGAATGTCAAAATAACAAGCCTCTTGCTCCACATGAAGGTAATCCTTTGTCCTCAGTACCTAAATATATGCAGAAAGATGAGTTAAGTACATGGCTCCCTAACTCAGTTTGCTTCATTTAATAGTCTGAAGAATGGATTCACTCACACACACATAGCCATGTATACTACTAAAAAATCAAAAACTTGGCAAGCAGCATACACATAAAAAATTAGTAGTAGAGAAATCACCAGAGTCTCAAAAAACATGCGTGCTGCTTCCCTTTTTGTTCTTCCTGTTAGTAACTTCCCCAAGCTTAATCTAGGTGATTGATCTGTGTCTGGCTTGCTGAACATCTCTGATGTCTCAAACTTCTCTTTTAGATACTGAGCAACTGCCCTGCAAAAGATGCTGAGTCCATGTCAGTCTGGTGTCACAATCTCTCCCTTTTCATGTTCATCCATCATCTTGCACCAATATCCAAAGAGATGTAGAAAAGCACAATATTTGCAGTGAGATTAGAAAACCTTGTCCGAGATGACCACCCAATATTCTTCTCAATGAGCTTTCCTGTTTGTTCATGGTCAATGTCAATCTCAATTGCAGCTTCAACTGTTCCAACCAAAGTGAACTCTGTGCATGTGTGTGTGTGTGTGTGTGTGTGTGTACATAACAATTTTTTGTTTGTTTTTCAGCAAGGTTTTGATCTCCTTTTTTACTGGGTCTCTATCGACCCTAATGGAAGGACTGCGACCATCAGGCCTTTGGTGATCCCACTCTTGCTAGATATCGGCTCTTCTGGGCATCTCTCCGGCAGTGCTCTATGATTTTCTAAGTGTGCAGGACTTAGATTATCCTGCCTTTTTGTCATATAATGATATCTTCTAATGCTTATAACTGGAGGTCCCTGCTTTTCGGACTCTTTCTTGTAATATAATATTCAATGGATTTCACCCCCAAAAAAAGAGTGCGCGCGCGTGTGTGTGTACACAAGGAGGATATTTGTGTACACCATGAAGAAAAGGTCTGAACTGCTTGCAAAGTTCAAAGAGTACAAGACTATAGCCCAGACTGGTTGTCGAATCAAATGCCTTAGAGCTAATATGGGAAAATATACCTCCAAAGAGTTTACTATGTTTTGCAAGAAATGGGGAATACGCGAAGTGTTTTCCTACAATCGAGTGGCGAAAAGGAAGAACCGCACAATTGTTGAGTGTGCAAGGAGCACATTGCAAACAAACGACATGCCTGACAACTTTTGAGAAGCAATTTGCACAATGGTTTATTTGTTAACTGGTCTCCTACAAATCCTTTACATGACATGACACCAGAGGAAACATGAAGTGGGCATGAGGCAAATGTCCATCATCTCAAAGTATTTGAATCAACGGACTATGCTCATGTGTTAAAGGATAGGAGAGGTAAGTTTGATGCCAAGAGTGAGAAATGCATTTTGGTTGGGCATGTAGAGGAACATAAAGCTTATAAGCTATAAGCTGTACAACCTCGTAGCATATAAAATGTTTGCTTCCTACAATGTGATGTTTGATGAGAAATTTATGTGAGTGTGTGTGCGTGCGCGCTTTTAAAAACAAATGCAATCAAGGAAAACCCGCAGATGGCACCTTAAATCTTCTTTATTCAGATGGAAGCCACGTGAATCTTCCTCTATGGAGTAGAGGTATGTGTGTATACATATATATATGTATGTATGGACATATATATATAGATATGTGTGTGTGTGTGTATATGGACATATATATATAGATATATGTGTGTGTGTGTGTGTGTGTGTGTGAGTGTGTGTGTGTACAAATATATACATATATGTAAACACACACACACACACACACACACACACACATATATATCTACATGTATGATACACACACCGTAACAGTGACAGTTTAGTGATATTATACGTTAGAGCGCACAGTTGCATGAAGTCATTTACAAAGTCACTCTGTACCGTGCTTGAGTGAAAAAGAATCAAAATGTTAAGATAGCAACACTGACCTGTGTACCGAGAATCCGCAAGAAAGCCTAGGACCTGTTTAAAAGAAAACATGTCAATATATATCGAAACAAGACTTCCATTTCATTTCGCCTCTAATAACCGAACTTGCAATCTATGAGGCTTACTTGAGGCTTAGTCATTTCAAGGAAAGATCTGGAGTCCTTTACAGCTGGCCCAACAACAATAGCATCTGGCTGAGGCACTACTGTAACATCTACATGTGCTGCAGCTCCATTATCCATTTCCCTCTCTTTAACAACTGTTGTGGCCTGCAGAGGTACTTCCATAACTGCAACTTCTTCAACCTGTTGTACATCTTGTTCCAATTCTCCCGCATCAATCATGGATGCCACATGATCAACAGGAAACCGAGTGGCTAAAGACGAGGGCTCTTCTGGCTGAGGTTCATCATCAAGGTCGGCCGCCTTTTCCCTTGAGGAATTGGCTGACTGACCTCCTTCAACTGTGGAAAGAGCATTAATTTCAGCATCAGGCTTGGCAACCTCCTTGTGTGCTTCTTCCAAATCAGGTTCAGCACTGTCAACTGGCCCTTCTGTGAAATTAGATATCTTATGATGAAATCTCAAATTCTTTGTGGAAAGCCTGATTTTTTTGCTGATGATGAAATCATAGGTAACTTTCAGATCAGCACAGAGACCTGCCCAAAAAGGTCAACCCCAGGTCAGCCAGTTTAAAAGGCAACTTACCACTACTAAACTTGGCCTGATGATCAGCATAAACAAGAACATGCATACCAGTGTCCCTTTGACCCCCTTTTCCTTCTTTCCGTCTATTCTCAATTAAATCACACCCAATTACAAGGGTAGCCAAAGGAACACAATTAGCAAATAAAAAGCTTGTGATCTTGTTGCAGCCCATAGCAGCACGTGATCTTGTAAGAGACACAATTACTGAAGCAAAGCTTGTGACATCATTAGATAGAGCCGATAGCGACCAAAGATCTGTTAGTATATGGCATCTCATGGTTAGATCTAGTTAGAGAGGGCTTTTTTGGTGGGTGTGCCCGTCCCCTTTCAGGTTAGGTTAGGGAGAGAGGTAAGGCCTGGGCCAGCCTAGCAGCCTTTTTATAGGGCTAGGGCTGGCCCTGGGTCAGCCGATTTTCCAGTTGGCTCCAGGGCTGGCTGGGGGTCAGTTGCTACTGGCTGGGGTTGGCTGGCCTGCTGCCCTATTTATAGTGCCAGCCTCTCCCCTCATTGTATCATCTCCTGTTAGCAGTTTCGCTCTCCTTTTTGGGTGCGCTCTCTCTCTCTCTCTCTCTCTCTCTCTCTCTCTCTCTCTCACACACACACACACACACACACAGTTCCTAAGGCCAGGATCAACGCTGATTTCAGGTGCTACACATCCAGTGCCAAGCAACTTCACTTGTCGACTTCCTCTTGTGGAAGGCAAGAAGTGCAGATTTAAATTCCAGATTTGTGAAAGGTGCATCAAGTGAGACTTTCATGTCCGGTTTCACCAATGTTGGACTACCCTTTTAAAAAAAATATCTGTCATCATCTCTAATGTGTCAGGATCTGCTGAAAGAAGGCATAAAAATCAGGAGCTCTATGTACTATGGCATCATGATAGATTTGAATAGATTCACCCTGTCATAGTCAATAAGCTAAGAAACACTTTCTCTACCATGTCTTGGGCCAAGGGTCATCAAGAAGTGTTTATTGACTCTTCCTTCCATCTGGATCCAAAATGGACTCCTACGCATGAAAGGCATCCTCTGCTCTCTAATCTAACAAAACCTGCTAATGAGCCCTTGTTGTAGCAAGGTGCTCCTGAATCCAAGCAGAATCTCACAATCATGGGTTTCCTCAAGAGTTTGTCAATGATAGAGACAAAAAATTTATCCTTCACTTTTAACAAACATTATGTACAACAATGGGCATCATCATAGTTGGATCCAAAATGCGTCTGCAGCAGTCGCCTTGAGGGCAACTGTAGGAGAGGAGCAAGGCAGGTTGAGCAGGTGCTTGTTCCCATCTCCCCGCCACTAAATTTTGGAGGAGCCTGGAGGAGGGTATCTATTATGCACCATGCATTGTGAAAATTGAGAAAATATGCGAGTCTTATAACAAGTTTCCTTTGTTGTCAAGCCTTACGTGCCACCCAAAAAAAGGGGGGGAGGGATTAGTAGGGGAGGTAGGTATTGATGTTGGTAAGTTGTATTTTCTAGTTATAAGAACACAGATCACAGCATTTCATACATTGCATAGTCGAGACTTTCAATCTTTCTAAACATGCACATTGCCCCTGCCATTGATATGCTTATCCTCTTATTCTCTCTAGCTGCTCTACTTCTCTCTCCATGGCATCTCCACCACTGCGAGGCTTCTCCATCGCTCAGGGCTGTCATCTCGGTCAAGTCCTCAATATATGTGATGAGTTATGAGTCGTATCATATGTAATATATCAGCTCTACTAGATGTACTGAGTGTTAAACTTCTCTGGCCTCAGTTCTCAAGGCTCAAGGCAATTTTAATTTCTATAATCCCTGCCAATCAGTGCTGGTTATGTTCCTATGAGTACATACATATGTCTTGTGAATTTGTCAAAGCCTCCTTCAGGTTCCACAATGTGTTTCATGTATCAATGCTGAAACCACGTGGGATGAGAGCACAGTACTTCGAAACAAGGTATACATTGAGTACCTCGTCAAATGGAAGGGATTAGTGGAGGATAACAGTCATGGCAGCCAGGGCAATTGTGCAAGGGTAGCCTCATCTTTTGCCAGGATGATCAGCATCACTTTGCTGTTCTGGCACCTCTGTATGACAATTTCAGCATGAAATTTGAGGATAAAATATGATGGCTATAATAAAGTGGAAAAGAAGCCCAGTAAAGGGTATCAAAAAGGGGAGTTTGAGAGGGCTAAAAAGAAGAAAGTGGGCGGCCTATATAAGTCCCATTTCCCCACTTCTGTATGCACACCACACCAATGTAACCAAGTTTTATTTCAGAATGAAGCTGCTACAATGTTTTGATAGGTGGAAGATCGGTTATCTCCCACAGGAAGCCAATGGCTTTGCAGATCAGCTACCCCAAGAAGCTTGGAATCATATACCTAGATGAATCCAGGAGCATTCCCAAACTCATCCTCTAAAAACAAAACATAGTACAGTTTCAATCTCACGATAGTCACTCATAAGATTGAAAACCATAAACTCCATCACACATAGCAAGGACTAGCTACTATGACATCCCAACTGACGTCATCTGCGCCCAACAGTGGGTGTAGACCATAGTATAAAAATATGCTCTCACACATACAAATCCACACACCCACACATACTTGAGCATCCATTTATACGAGTTTTTATCGGCACTCCGGAGGTCAAGGGTAGACTCAGCCATGACGAAGGCTAGCACTAAAGGAGAAGACTAACCAAAAAGTAGTCCAAAATCTCTTCATTCAAGCTACAACTGCTTGTGAAGTCTAAACGATTTCATTTTAGTCTCTCCCAAACGAGCATCTAAATCTAGCTGATAGGGCAACGCATCATTTAAAATAGAAAGAATTATTGCAATACTAGCAGGCTAGAACTTGGACGAAAACTTCACAAGGTGAAATTTGCATGTCCGCTAATACGGCAGAAGCATATACCTAGATGAACATTCCCAAACTCATCCTCTAAAAACGCAAGATGGGAGGAGCTCAAAGCCGTGGAAGGTCATGTGAAGAGTGGAGAGTACCCAGCCAAGATCAAAAGCAATGTTACAATGATTAATTATATACTATACACGGTGCACTTCATGATGTGGTAATACAAATTTGATTATCTGCACATCTTAAGTGTAATGATTCCTCTTCTCAATGTCAACAAGTAGAAAGTTGCTTCATTCTCATTTTTACACCTTTCTACAAGTTCGCCACATATAAGTCTATTGCAACAAGAGCATGTAGGTGTGTATGATGTGGGCTTGCACATATGCATGTGTGTGTTAGAAGCGCGCGCAGGGGGGAGGAACGACATGTGCACGCGTGCATCTGGACAGGCCTCCATGTATAGGTGTGAGACGCCCATGCGCCATAGTTACCAAAAACGGTTGTTTGTGGCCTGGAAACGGAAACTGCGTTTCTTCTAGAAACGCCGTTTCGTAATCTCTGTTTTTTTCTTTTTCTTTTTCTTTTTTTGGTGGCCCTCTTTTGATTAAACTGTTTTTGTCTTCTTTTTATTAATAGAATTTTCGCCGATTCGTCGCCTCCTGTCGTTGTTTCCGTCGCCTCTCGTGTTGCTGCTCTCCATCCTGTTGCTTTCCGGTCTCTCCATCTTTGTCATTTGATTCTCGGGCCCTGGCACCTGCAGCTTGCTCTCCTCTCCATCCCTCCATCCTGCAGGCTGGTAGCTGCTCTCCATCCTCAGCTTACTCTCAGCTCTCCATCCCTTCTTACCTCTCCATCCTCCTTCTACCTCTCATCCTCCTTCGACTCCTACCTCTCCATCCTCTTTCACGACCCCGTCCTCCTTCTACCTCTCCATCCTCCCTCTCACGTCCATCCTCCCTCTCAATTTTCAGATTGTTGTAACTTCAAAGTTAGAAGTTAGAACTTAGAACTTAGAACTTAGTTCATGACACATGTTGATTGTTGAAGCATTATTCATGGATAATAGATTATACTAGATAGATAAATCATCATAGGAATTTAGAATCATAGAAGCATGCATGATGCTTCAAGTATAGATAATTGTATTATGTATAATTTGCACTCTATTGATAATTGTATTACATAAATTGTACTATATTGCCATTTCTGCGGGGGCCCGAAACTCCGTTTCCCTGGTTTTTCCTGTTTCCGTTTCTTCCGTTTCGGCTGGCAACTATGCCATGCACACAAACGACATATGCAAGGTGAGAGAGAGAGAGAACAAACAATTAGGCACGGCTAGCACTGATTTAATACTCTCTCTAGTTGTGAAGAAGCTTCTCTTGTATTCCTTGGTCTGGGACCTTCTCATAATATTGTCGCATTTGACAAGATAAATACATATGACTTCATTGGCATTTGCATCCAGTTCTCACACATTGAATTAGCTTTTGATTCTCTTTCCCTTACCAGGAATCGATGGCTCTTGAAATTTCTGCTCAGCATAATTATCGTTTTGTACAGCATAATTATCCTTTTGTGCCATCCAGATTTCATACTCAGTAGAAGGAGCTTTTCTACGGACCCGGCACAGATCACTTGTACTCCTCAGTCGCTTTTTCATGGTGCTAACAAATCACAACAATAATGTAAATGTAAATCAATCCATCCAAGCCAAGGACAAAAAGGATCAACACCACAACTATAACAGATAGAAGAATCCAAGAAGGAAATAATTGCCAGAGATGCGCAAAGAACTTACAAGCTTGACAAAGCCATTATATCATCAAAAATTTGTTTCCTTTTTTTCCTATCCTGTCTGGCTGTGACCGGAGTAGGCATGACTTCCAGATTAGGAGTCCTTCTGCCTGGCAAAAGACAACTATGGATGAAAAACTAGGCACAACAGAATTGATGTGAGACAAAGGCACACTGGTCCAAAGTAACTTCTGGTATAACCAAAAGAACTTCCAAATCATACCTAGGATGCTTCCTAGGATGTCATCTTCAGAGGCAATCCCTGGACTCCTCATTGGTGAAGACCTTTGAGGTCCCCAGAACATGGTCTCTGCCCTCAAAATAGGTGTTTCCTCTCTGATCTCAGTATGTCCTCCAGCCTCGGTCTGGTTTGCATTTCTTTGTCGATTGTCATCTATATCCATTGTTATAGTAGCACCTTTGTGCACATCAGAGTCCCCAAGTTCAACTAGATGTTCCAATTCAAAAACCTCAGGTGCAGCCCGCGGTTTCTCAACATCGGGAAGCCACGTGGTTTTGACTCCATCTGGGGTATCAAATGCTATATCCTCTGATGATGATCCTTCTCCCAATGCTTTTGCTTCCTGCTCCAACTCCTTGTTCAGAGCAGGCACTGTTGAAACAGCTACATCCATAACCTGGCTTCCTTCAAAAGAAACTACAGAAGTAGTTTTGTCATTGTCGGCATCTATCACTTCCAGATCCATGTCCTCTTCCATTGGCAGTGGAGGAAGTACACTGCGCCAATAAACAAGACCCTCTGTTAGGCAGCTTTTGACCATCTGCAAAATCCCATCGAACCAACAGATTTTGACATTACTCACTCTTCTTCTATAGTCAGGCGAGCTCCCTTGTCCAGATGTTGCGCCAAGGATACTGGACTTGGAATACCAGACTTTTCAGGTGTGAGTTCCTGCAACATGATTAGCAAGCCGATGAACAAACTTGTACCTCAAAAACCGTGAGACAAGGGCTTTCTTTCTGAAAAAAAAGTTTTGCCCACAAACTTTGAAAATAAAACTATATTCATCTATTACCAATAATTCAATAATAGTTCCTAATCCAAAGAGGACATAAGAGTCAGCAAATAGGAATGGTTCAAAAGACGAGCAAACCTCATTTGACAAATCCAACAACACATATGGATTGCCGCCTTCTGATATCATTTCTGTGAAGTACAAAGAGGCAGCTCTTCAAACTCCAGCTGGGATGAAATCTTGGGTGCTGGGGGAATAGTTCTACACTAATTATGACGTAAACACCACCTTGACTCAAATCTAATGAAAAGAACACCATAATTCACAGAGTAAATCCTGCAAATATTAGGAATTGGACGAGGACTATCAAATGCTTCATGAAATCACTTTTACCCCCTATTAACAACACACACAAAAACATGAATCTGATGCTCATTAAATTATACCATCAAATATGAAAAAAGACCGAGAGTAACCACGCTCATTGGGATCATCATGCAGAGTAATAAGGTCCCTATCTGTAACATGGTGTTCAAACTCAGCTCTGCAAAAGGAATTAACATCAACAGTCAGTGTTGGGGAAGAAAAACAGGATTGAAAAGCAAACACTAATCTAACAGATGATGAATCCTGGTTGCGACAAACCCTTTGCAAAGCACACAGACTTTCCCCAAAAATAAAGCATCTTCTTTAAAAGGCTGGAAAGAGCTACTGAAAATTTAGGACAAGATTGGCAACAACTGAGATCCTAACTCGGTCTCCTGATACCATATCTTAGGGGAAATCGCAATTTCACGAGGCTAATCGCTACCCCATAGCATTATAATCCCCACCCCTTCAAAAAAAGGCGTCAAACTTTGTCCCTACACATGTTAAATTCCTGTTAATCGAACATTGAAAAATATCAAGTTCAGCTAGCCAAGCATTTTGGCAAGCATTGCTTGAAAAACAGCCTCGTGGCAAGATTAAAATGCTTCGCTGTAGAGCTACGTAAGGAAAAGGATGGCGATAAATCTTTTTAAAAACCTCAGTTCATCCAGATTATACATTCAATCCGCCATCAAATGAACAAAGCAAGGGGAAAATTCTGACCTAGTATCAATTCCAACGCAGTGGTTCACAAAGGAGAATAGTAATAGAGAAATAGTGAATTAACCGACCTACTGCCTGCTTGAGCCGCATTCTCTCGACTGAGATGACCTTCCAGGTCATCAAAGTCGAATGACACTGGAAGAGTGATCGAATCGTACGGCGCTACCACAGCCCCTGGAGGCAAATCGACCGCACTCGTTTGAAATGCTTGCCTTATCTTGATCAATGCCTCGCTGCAATCGTGGAACAGATAGTTGACCTTCCGCGAGTAGATCCTTACCACCCCCAGGAGAAGATGGCCCGAGAGCCTCAGAGCAATGGGCGCCTCCGGAAACAGTATCGAATCTTCAAGACCGATGGCAGCGATTAATACATGAAGAATGGTCCTAAAATACTTTCATGGACGATCGTACATTCGTTCAGCAGAGTGACAACGAATTGAAGGAGCAGACGTACCAACGGAATCACTTATATTAGTCTCCGTGATTTGATTTTTGCGAAGCTTACGTTCGAGATGGGCGGCGATCCAGATTGTACCGAGGGGGCCTTTTTTGGCCAAGATAAATTGAGAGTAGAACATGACGAAAGGCTAAAGACAAGCTGTCCTGCTGCTGCGTGATTGTCTCTCAATCTTTGCTTGGAAATGTATTGGATAGAGCCGTTTCCGGCCTCCTCGTGCTTGTGCTTACGATTTTGTTCTTGCCCTTGCGATCGCCCCTTTGTTCTCTCTCTCTGTGCTTGCGATACTGTCGTTGTGCTTGCAGACGTCCCCCTTTCTCTCTTTTGCGTTGGATGCTTGCAACGTTCCTTTTGCTTCTGCTTGCGTTCGTATGCTTGTTGCTCCTGCGATTGCACTCCCCGCTCTCGTGCCCTTGTGCTTGCTTCTGCTCTCTGCGCTTTCGACCCGGCTCTGGCTTGTCTTAAGCTTACACTCCGCTCGCGCGATCTTCAATGCGATTACGCTCGTGCTCAACCACTAGTGCTATTTCGCTCTCGAATGCATAACATCATCTCTATCTCGCGCGCGCGCTCTCTCACAGAAATTTCAAAAGTGCCAAAAACACTCGCGCTTTGCAATGTGGCTGCGATGGTTGGCGACTTCGCTTGCTAATAAGGGAGCGAGCAAAGTGTGACGGGGAAGCCTGCTGCTGTTTTAAGAATAGCAGCTGCCACGCTGGCTGCCCTCAGCACGGGCCACGTGTCATTTTCACTATTCTTTACCACGGCTAAAAGAAGATGAATTACCACAGCATGGATGTAGGGCCTGCCACTCGGGAGTCAAGATGATGACACTCTTGCATCTCCTACAATGGGATGCATGTTGTAAAAAAAACTAGAGTGCTTGGCCAGCTGGGCTCTTGATGAATACTTCTCTCTTTTGCTATCTTGTTGAGGTTCACATGAGTCACGTTGTCAGAAATGATGCAAAAGATTGATGTTCAATTGCATGCAACCTTTTCTAGAGATTTCGTTATCATCCAGTCCTGCTTGCACTTGATGTTGTTCATGTCGACAGTAAAACGTAGTTTTTCTTTTTTTCGGAGGAAGACTAATTCCTATTCTTTGCACTGTAAGCAAATCTATTGTCATTCCACTTCGAGCGAACGACGGGGAGATATATTTCAGAAATGTATAAATAATAAATCAAAACCAAATTGAGCCAGAAGCATGCAACTATGACAGGAATAATCCAAACCCAAAGCTGCATTGCATGTACGACAAAAGTTCCAGCACCATTTGCAACTTCATTGGATCCCTTTTTTCGAAGGCACAAATGTTTATTTTTTGGGTCAAATTATGTTCCTACGCTTTAGGAAATAGTACTTCCGCACTCTAGCCAGATGGCCCTCGAGCATGTTGTAACCTAATGGACCTACTGTGTTGTGGCTCCTTATATATTACTGCTCTAAAGTTTCTGCTTTGTCTACAGTGTCTGTTGTTTCCAAAACTTTGATTTCGAAATTTTCTTTGAAGGGCTTGTAACGCTACAAGTCCTCCTTCATTTTCGCCGGTGGTTTTTTATTGTGCTGTTTGATCCTCCGCGGCAGGTCCGTCGTGCTCCCTATGTATTTTCTATTGTTGGGCTTACACGTGATGCAGTAGACGACGAGGCTCGCGCGATTCCCTTGCGCGGGCGCTTCAGTGGAGGCTCCTCCTTCATCTCGAGGCTCGCATCTTTCAATGTCGTACCTGCGTAAACATTGACAATTACACTAGTCATCGAGGTTTTCGGTCTTTTTTTTTCTGTTTGAGGTCCATAATAGAATGCATTTATTTACTTGCCCTGGTTTTTCTCTGTTGGCGTGAAAGGATCGTTTCCAATACTGAAGCGCTCCTCGTATAAGTCCCTGTCGAAAATATACGTAAGCTTCTCCATTGTCGTCACCGGGTGCGTCGCGTCGTGCGTCCCTCCAAATTGTTCCATGAATTGTTCGAGTATAGCTGTTCTTTGATCGCGCGTCGTGTCCCTCAACAACTCCAAGGATACGTTGTACCCGTAGTGTAGCAGCTCGCACGCATACGTTATGATCCCTTTCGTCTTCGTGTCTAGTAGCTTCTGCCCCTCCAAACTTTCCATCATCCTATCGGTCTCATCGAACTCAATGTCAAGCTCGACAAGGATCTCTTTGAGGAGTCCTGCAGGAGAAGTGCAATCCATGATGAGTTTGTTGTTCTTGCAACTCGTTAATTATTTTTCTCAATTGTTGCGGTTTTTTTTAATTTTCGGAAGCATTACGCACCATTTGCGAATCTCAAGCCTCCCGGCTCTCTTTTAGCTGGCAAACGCCTATTGCAGTTGTCAATGAAGTCGCGTAGTTCTACATACGTGTTGAAGCCGTTGATGTAAGCTCCCGGACGTTCTCCTGCATTGTTTGCTAGCCGGAATTGCTTTGTGGTTAGGAAGAACCTCCTCTTTGCTGGTGGAGGTTTTGTTGCCTTCGCGTTGCTTTTGTATAGCTCAAATAGCTGCTTGCAGGCACGACTTATTACACCGTCTTTTCAAATGAGCCGTCATTTTAAATCTTCAAGAAAAAAAGATTCTTTCATGCTGGTGGAATTTACCTTGTCTGCGTCCATGTCTTATGCTGCAATGTCCCGAGCTTTCTGATTCTCTGCACCTGTTCTCGACAACAGACAAGATATTAAAACCATTTTCCTTGCACGCATGTTTGATGTAACATATTCATGACCTGTCTCTGCCTTGTTCAATCTCTGGTAGTGAATACCTTTATCCGCGTGGTTGTGTTGTCGGCTGTGAGAACTCTCGTGGAATTGGTCTGAATATGTCTGGATGTGGGCAATGTAGTATGCGCAGCCTCGTTCTCTCAGTCACTCTGGACAACATCACGTATGCTAGGCCAGGGGCAAACACTCCTCGGAATATGAGCAGCGCTTTGTTGGATATGGTTGCGCCTTGGGATTTGTGTCCCGTGATAGCGTATGCTAGGGTTAGTGAAAATGTGGACTTGTGGAACCATTTTCCATTTATTGCCTTTCGCTGATGCTTCGAGCGTCGTGATGTGAGCACGGCCGCTGTTGTGTCCACGACGACAGTGATACCGTTGATTTCTCCCCTGCTAGTTGCATTGATGCTCTTGATTTTGCACATTGCTCCATTTGCGGCACCTATTACAAGGTCGATGTTTTCCGTTATCATTGCCTTCGCCCCCACGTAAATTTTTCCTATCTCGTTGAAGCTTTTGTCCTCCAACCATTCTTTAAGAGCTGGTTCGCTCGCGGTGTTACTGTGTATTTGAACATGCACAATCATCTCGGGAGTGTTGAATTTCTCCACAAGCTCATCGTTGAAGGTAGCGACATCGACTCTGTGCGTGCAAATGATGGTTGTTTCGGCATCGATGAAGTGGCATGCACCTTCCTTGTCGACAATGCACTGCCCCAAACAGTCGTTAATCTCATCAGTTGTGGGCGTCCTGAGTCTTATGGTATGCAAGAATGCCAGGAACGGCATGTCTCGTGCATGTCGCACCGAGAATTGCATGTGGTACATTTTCGCTTGAGCCCAGTGCGCGGAGGACGTGATGTGGCACGGCTCGCAGAGATCCTCGCGGTGTTTGCAGACTGACGGTAATTGCGCCAGGTCACCAAAAATTATGAGCATTTTGTGTCTGAATGGCTCATGCAATGTGCCATTAGTCACATTGACGATTTGTCTTACCACGAGATCGAAAGTCATCCTTGTTAGCATGGACATCTCGTCAATGATGATCGCGTTGGCTTCCTTGATTGCGAGGTGTCGCTCATCCGTCTCATGGATGTTCAGTGGGTACTGACTGCTGCACACAGGGATCTTGAATTGGTAGTGTACAGTGGTTGCAATCCCGCTTAGCCGCGTCGCAGTTGAATAGCTCGACCTCTGGCTGCTTTGAGCGTTGACGAATGGTCATGTTCGAAGGAGTTTCGGTGGTCATTTCTACATTGTGACATGAATTGATGTCTTATGTTCGGGTTTAAACACCTATAGGGATTAATAATAAAAACCATCCGAAACTTTGCTACAATTTCACTCACGTGGTTTTGTCTAAACGCAACAGGAAAAACAAATGGACTGAACCTCTATCTTTAGAAGGTGAAAGAATTGATAAAATAACTTGAATCAACCAAATACATTTTGTTGTGCGTACCTTTAGGAGAAGACACTCGTTTGGAGGCTGCAAACATCTCGAAAACAGAAGTATTGCAGACATGATTAGTATGTTGGTCGAACTAAGCAAATGTAATGTTCCCTTGCGAAAACAGAATGTGCGAAGAAGTGTGCGTGCTGAAGATGAGGTGTTTAAAAAAAAAAACCATACGTAATGTATGGTGGAGAGCCGGCACATGTCTCTCCAAAAATTATATATCATAGGGGAACGTGCCATCCCCCCGTTTCGAATAGTCACCTCCAGTGTTGGAGGTGTAGCACATTAATGCGGACCAGAGCAACAGACGGTGCAGAAACATTTTAGAATTGAAATGACCGTACATTCTACTTACGTGGAGTATCCTTTGTGACGTCCACAGCTCGACGAGAAGTCGCCTATTTCTTTGCTGGAATGTTGGAATCTGAAAAACAATCATGATTAGTCAATATGCATTCCTCATGTTCTGCATGTTTGGATATGTTGGTTAGCATATGTGCAATTTCCTAAAGATGAAAAATTCAAGCAGAAAAGCTATACACAATCCAACGATCAAAGATGTTGAAACCATCAAGGTAATCATCTTCGCACATCTTCGAGCAGTTGTAGTTACAATTTTTGCCTTTGCAAGATTCCAAAAAATTACGACTATGGAAAAATAAAAGTGCGTTCTCAAATCCAAGAGAAGGTTTGCGATAGGTGGAGGCTCCTCTCGTGCCCATCCAACAATGAGCTCCTGTCGAACTTGTCGACCCTACCAAAGATAAAATGTTCAGATAGCTTGCTATGTGCTCTTGCCCAGCTCTCTGACCTTCCCTCCCCCTCTCACCATTCCCTTCTCCTCCCTCGTATCCTCCCCTTCCACCTCAAATTCTTCTCCTAATTCACAGGTAATTTACTCCTCTCAACCACGCTTTTCGTGGTCTTTCCATCGCTTGTGGATACCACTAGCTCTAACGTCTCACTCCTTTGGCTATGCCAGCTGACACTTTCGTGTTCTGGTTGGGTACTCAACCCACTCTCGTCGTTGGCAACCCTGAGTACGTCAAAACTCTCCTATCTGCCGATGTGAAGCACTTTCAGAAACCTGATTCCATCTCCAAGTCCTTTCAAAGGTTGCTCGGCCATGGCCTTCTTCAAGCCAATGGTGAAGATTGGCACAACCAACGCAACATCCTTCGTCCTGCGTTCTTTGCCGAAAAACTCAAGGTTAGCCTCTACATTGCCTACAGACGTCAATATTGAACAACCAAATCCCTGTCACGAAACCGAGACCAGTTTCTCTAGTTTCTAAGCACGACGTGTTACCCACAAGAAATGGTTGCGGACATGTCCTCCAGTTCACTAGAAATGGTTCGATCCTAGGAGAAGCAGATCGGCAAACATGGAGGGAACTCGGCTGAGATTGAAGTTGCACGTGACATCAAGAATGCCACGGCGGACATTCTTGCTCGCACATCCTTCGGCTCCAGCTATCAGAAAGGGAAAGCTGTATTTGAAAAACAAGTGCTGCTTCTTCATCTCTTGTCAAAACTTAATGTTTGGAACACGTTGATTCCAGGGTATCGGTATGTCTTTCCGCCACGACCTAGCTTAGCTTCAATCTCGTGAATCCATTACTTGCAGCTCTTTTTAGTCATGAAGAGCTAATTTATACGGATGCCCGGTTATGCGACAGGCTTCTCCCGATTGCAAGGAATCGCGAGTGCATGAAGCTGGAGAGAAGCATCAACAAAGATCTTCGTGATATAGTGGAGTCGCGCCGCAAGTCTCGGCAAACATGGAGGGAACTCGGCTGAGATTGAAGTTGCACGTGACATCAAGAATGCCACGGCGGACATTCTTGCTCGCACATCCTTCGGCTCCAGCTATCAGAAAGGGAAAGCTGTGTTTGAAAAACAAGTGCTGCTTCTTCATCTCTTGTCAAAACTTAATGTTTGGAACACGTTGATTCCAGGGTATCGGTATGTCTTTCCGCCACGACCTAGCTTAGCTTCAATCTCGTGAATCCATTACTTGCAGCTCTTTTTAGTCATGAAGAGCTAATTTATACGGATGCCCGGTTATGCGACAGGCTTCTCCCGATTGCAAGGAATCGCGAGTGCATGAAGCTGGAGAGAAGCATCAACGAAGATCTTCGTGATATAGTGGAGTCGCGCCGCAAGTCTGCCTTTGATGGCGGTGCGTTATCATATGGGAGCGATCTTTTGGGTTTGATATTAGCTGCACAGGATCAAGAGCTGAAGGACAACAGCAAGCACAAACAACGATTGATGATCTAATAAATGAGTTGAAGGCAAGTAAGGAAGTAGAAGCAAACCTGATGGTGATGATGAACAAACAGCAACACACTTGAAATTACAATGTTTTTTTATGTATTTACCCTATATTTAAAGGTTTTTCCTTGGCTTTTTACGCAGCTTTTCAAAAGCTTTCAAAGCTTTTGGGCTTTCAGAATTTAAAAAATCTAAGGGTGTACATTGTGCCATGTGGAAGCACAGGATTTCAGAATTTGAAAAAACGTCCTAGTGCTGGCCAAGTAAAGATGAATATTATTCATTAGCCTGTCCTGTAGGTAGTTGGAAATTGTGCTGTGGAATGGATCGTGGGAATAGTAGTGGATAGTAATGAGTGGTCGGACCAATAAATGAAGTTCATTT
Source organism: Dipteris shenzhenensis (assembly GCF_047967505.1). Taxonomy (NCBI): domain Eukaryota; kingdom Viridiplantae; phylum Streptophyta; class Polypodiopsida; order Gleicheniales; family Dipteridaceae; genus Dipteris; species Dipteris shenzhenensis. Next base: position 6,500,957 of record NC_141615.1, read on the forward strand.
TAGACTTGTTGTTTTTAGAGTCCAGATATGATCTATGGTCGGGCCATGGATTGTTGTGGGAAGAGTGATGATTTGGGTCAACTGCCTTTTCTCCATGAAATGTTGGAGAGCTCCCACTCCTATTGCTTTAATTAATGTTGAAGTCACCCACAATGTACGTTAAAGTATGGATTGGAGAAGGTCTCCCAATGCTCGTATAAGTGATGTTGTTCTGTGTTCTTGGTGGCTTGTAGACATTGATTGTTGACATGTCTACAAGTTGTTCGAATCTGAATGCGATGAGCAAGCATAGGTTGCCACTATGGAATGTTTTTTTGTGGTGAATGAGTTTTATTGTTTTTTGGAAGCATGTTGTTATGCTAGCACCTTCTTTAGCTGAAATGTGGTTAAAACTTGGCAGTGGGAAATCCTTTGTTAGGATCTCTTGCGTCTCCTGCGAGCAAAGGATTGATGCATGGAGGATGCTTTCACTTGCAAGCAAGTCATTGTAGTGTGCAAGCATTGACCTTGTGTCGAGGGTTTGTAAAGATAGAGGGTTTTGGTCGAAGAGATGCACTTGGATTTGGTCGAAGGTCCAACCGGACGCTTCTCTGAGTGGCCTTTGACATTGGATGGTTCAAAGGCTAGGTAATCTATAGAGAGCGATGTATTGTCCTTGCAGTTGTTGCAGGTTGTATTGGGGATTGCTTCCTGCAAATGCTGTTGAGGTGGTTTTTGCCTATTTGAAACTCTCTTGTGATTTGCAATATTGGAGTCCATGACATTGGCGTGTTGTTTTTGTAGAGGTGTTTGAAATGTGCGCATGTACGCACTCTTGTTCTCTTGTCGTTGAATTGTATCCAGACAATGGGTGGGCTGCTATGTATGTCCGCCCCTTGGAATATTCCATGCGCACCGTTAACAATACCATCGGCGATATCTAGATTGCCAGAGCAACTTTTGACAATCATTCCCTTCTTTAGGTGTAGTTCCTTTGTGCAACCCAGCAGTTTGCTTGGGGTGATCTGGGGTGGTGATGCTTTTACTGCATGTTTTGTGCTTGCAGTCATGTGCTTTTAAGATATGTGCGTCGGTCTCAAATGAGTTGAATACATATTCATTATGCCTATCTTTCAAAGCATTCATGTAGTATAGGTAGGCTATAAGTGTGCTTTTTAGACTACGAACATACTTTCCATTCAAAATCTCGAGGTCCGCACTTGTTTGATTCCCCATGTGGATCTTGTTTAGTGTTTGCAAGTATAGTTCATTGTCTTATCACATTGGTTTTTGTAGTTTGTAATGCACCTTCTAGAAAGAAGCTAGCATTGCTGTCGACGATGATTGCTCAAGGAAAACCCAGGAGTATTTTGTAGGGCTTCTTGACAAAGGTCACCGAATAATAGAACATCCATGCTGCCAAATTGGTCGACGAAGTTGTGCTTGATTTTGCACATGCGAATGTCTGTTGCAATGAAGGTGTTTATTCCAACGAGCGAGATTTCATTGCTCAACGCTCACTATGAGTTCAACATTCTTATAGAGTGTTGATAATGCTTGGAGTTTTCCTACAGAGAGGCTAACATAATTGCTTGTAACCAGAGCAAGATGCAAGACAGAGTAAATTGTTGTTCCTCCTTTATTGTGTGCTGCTTGCCAGTGTACACTAACAACAAAACTCTTGGCAGATGTGCTTAGATGCACAGTAATGCTGGACACGAGTCATTAGAGTGTATATTTTCCCCATTCCTGCATTCCCAAATAAGAAAAAGTGTATTGGTTTGTCTGGTTTGATTCTTTTTTTTAGCATGATGTCTTCTATGATAATGCGTTGCTCAAGGTTGAGGTGAAGCTGATGGGATTTCTTTGTGTGATTGATATCTTTTTGTATCAGATGAAAATGCCATGTAGATCATAGATAAGAGCACTCATGTGTAGGAGAAAGTAGCACTGATAGGCTCACATGTAGCTATCATGAACAGGCTAGAAGATAGTAGCTAGAAAATAGCATGACAATGGCCTCCTCTATTTTTTGAGATGATATTTTGTATCGAATATATATTTTGGAAATAACTATATGCTTGTATGGAGAACCCTGTTTGCAGGAAATGATGACAAAGACCTTGTCACCGATGAGACGATTGGATAGCCATTGAAGCTTGGATGTGGACCTTGGGAGCCTTGTCTCCGTTATGTGCAATGGATGAAGACCGCGAGGGGGAATACACTCAAGGACATTCCAGTAATGAAGAGAGGGGGAAAAGGCACAATGGGCCAGAAGGAAAGAAAAGAAGGGATGGTCCCTTTTGATGATGGGAAAAGCACCAGTCCACAACTAGACTTTTACATGGAAAAGCAAGGGAGGGTAAGTAAAGCAAGTAAAAATCAATTACCAGTTGGCCATCTATAGGAAGGGTAGCTAGCCTCAATTCAGGGCATCTTTGTGCTCATCTTAAGTTGAAGAGGGCAGTTGATCACGTTCTTCATGAGCCTTGTGCTCTTCTCAGTTCATAGTGGGAGTTGCCCACCTTGATTGTTAGTCTTGGCTTAGAGGTCATGAAAGTTGATCTGCTTCGTGTATAAATTTGTTTGGCTTTGTTTTGGTTTGGAAAGAGCAGTGAATTTCTCTAGCACTAGATTTTCGTTTGTCACCATCTACATCCAAGGTGGCCAATCGTCGCAGGGGGTTACACAATGGTTGACCATTCAGTTGTTGCAAAGTATCTTATTGTTGCCAAAGATTCAGTACTACCATTCACAACATTGATATTACTGTCGCTATTTTTGTATTGTCCAAGTATGAAAGATTAATCAAAAGTCTCTGAGTGCATCAATACTCATAGTATGTAGTGTGAAGAAGTCATCTAAAATTCTAACGAATAACGTTTACCTTTTATAACACACACATTTTACTTGATAACAAATATTGTTCAATAGTTGATTGAGAAATAAATAATACAATTTTTACATAGCAAAATAAAATATAAAATTATAAAGACATTACATGAAGAGTTTTCCAAGAAACATTGAAGCCTATGGTTTGACCCAATGTCTGAATCTCATACTTTTCTTTAAATATACAAGCATCCTTAATGATTGCATCATCAATACTCTCGATGGGTATGATACTTTGTATAGGCCTTAATGAAAGTAATGGAATTGTTCTTGCAAAAGTTTTACATGGATCATGTATCTTTTTCATGGCTAGGAATGTGTATTTCCACAATTCTTACCATGCAGCGTGGATGAGTGTTAAAAATATGCATTGATGTGCTTCTAGCATATGTGTGTGGGTTTGATGGATATGATACTTTATACAAAGTCTTAATGCCAATAATACCCTTATCCTTGTAAAATTTTGAGTTGATAAGATATCATTTGCATGGTTGGGCAGACGTATTTTCACAATTCTTAAACATGCATCATGCATGAGTGCTTCTAGCATATCTATGTGTGTTTGATAGGCATGATACTTTACATAGCTTCAATGAGATAAAAACCCTTGTGCTTTCAAAGTTTGATGGGGATCAGGCATTAAATTTCTTACCATGCATTGTGCATGAGTGCTAAAAATTATGCTACAAATCAAGCAATGAGTAAAAAGCAACAATGTCAAGCAACAAAGTAATCAAAACAAACAAGAGAAATGAAAGAATACAAACAAGACAACAAGATACCAAGAAAGAAACAAACTTAAGCAAACAACAAGATGCAATCATATCAAGCAAGCAAGTAATTGGAAAATTTTTGTAGCATCTCCCTTGGGCCGTAGAAAAATCTCATATTTGCCTTTCATGCAACCACAAAGACTTAAGAAACGTGTAAACATACAATGTAGATTCCAAAGATTATTCTAATGCAGATGAAAGGGTTGGGAAGCTTACCTAGAAGAAGAAATTTGAAGACAAACCACTCAAAATATCATCCACTTCTTTAGTTTCCAAAATAGAAATCTTCTTCTTCAAGCTTGGAGGAGGGGAGTGGGCCAACAGTGGTGTGGGTGGTGTAGGGATGGCAGGGGAGGGTAGGGAGATGGTGGAAAGGTCATGAGGAAGAGGCAAAAAGTTGGCAAGATCTCAAACAAGAGAGGTGTGGAAAAAAGGAGGCATTTGGGTTTGCTTTTTGAAAGTTTATCTAAGTCAGTATAGGCATCGGTATATATCGGCACCTATCCTAATGAAAACAGAGTTTTCCTTTGTTTTTGCATTTCCTAAAACTTTTAGTACTTCTCTCACTTCTGGTTTCTTATAGGTTTCTTACTAGGTTTAATAAATGATAGCTTGTATTAGATTACAAAATCTTGTAGCCTGGGAGGCCCTATTTTAGGGTGCATGTTGACTTTTTTCATCATATCTCGTGGACCTTGCACCTTTTAAAACATACATCATTGTACTTCTAGCCATGCATATGGTATTAGATATGCATGATATTTTTTAAAAGCCTCAAACCAAGTGATTTCAAGTCCTATGCAAAGAATCATGGCCATTCGATGTCATTTTCATGGATTGGATTGGATATTTCCTAGTTTCACACCATGCATCATGCATGGTCATTGAAAAACATGCTCCTGTCAACTTCTAGCCATGCAAATGACATTTGATAAGAATCATACTTTATGCAAGTAGTAAAATAAGTGAGTCAAGGCTTGTGCAAAGTATCATGGCCATTTGGTGTCATTTTCATGTGGAATGGATATTTCCTAGTTTTTCACCATGCATCATGAATCAGTATTCAAAAACATGCATAGGCGTGCTTGTAGCCCTGAAAATAGCATTTGATGGACAAAATACTTTGATCAAGCCTTAAACTCGGTAATTTTAATGCCTCGGCAAAGCATCATAGCCATCTAATGTCATTTTCATGGCTTAGAATGGATATTTCCTAGTTTTTCACCATGCATCATGCATGAGTGTTGAAAAACATGCATTGATGTACTTCTAGCCATGCATATTGTATTTCATGGACATCAAACTTTGTAAAAGCCTTGAAATAGGTGATTTCATGGCTTGTATAAAGTATCATGACCATCTCATGTCATTTTCATGGCTTGGAATGGATATTTCCTAGTTTTTCACCATGCATCATGCATGAGCGTTGAATAAGCTACATCATTGTGTTTCTAGCCATGAAAATGGTATTCAAAGGCCATTATACTTTGCAAAATTGTGTGAAAAGTATCATGTCCATTTGATTTCATTTGTATGGCTTGGAATGGATATTTCCAAGGTTTTCACCATGCATCATGCATGAGCGTTGTAAAACATGGATTGGTGTGTGTCTAGCCATGCAAATGACAGTGGCTGGGCATAATATGTTGCACAAGACTTAAACTACAAGATTTCAAGACTGTGCAAAGTATTATGGCCATCTAATGTCATTTTCATGCCTTCAAATGGATATTTCCTTGTTTTTCACCATGCACCATCCATGAGCGTTGAAAAAGTAGGATTCCTAGGTGGGGTTGAGAAAGTAGGATTCCTAGGTGGGGCTAAACTTTGTAGTTTTTCATCCAAAAGTTTAGTCGTCAAGTTTATTTAAGCAAAAAATAATAAAAGGTGTAAAAGGGGTGGGGGGAGGCAAGCATGGGGAATTTGAAATGTTTGGGGGAAAACCCACCTTGGGAAACAACTTTGTTGGCTACTACATAGCATGAAATATGAGACCAAGGCTAACTATGTACTAACGTAAAGAAGTTGAGCTAGATGAGATTGTTTGTTCTCATACAAGAGAGAAATTTCATATCAATAAAGATTTCAAGTTCAAATGATTACAAAACCATCGTCGATAGCAACAAAGACATCTAGGATGCTAGGTTTTCACACTGGCATAATTGGGATACTTTGGTACTCTAGTATCGGCAACAACTATAGAGTTGGGCTTTTTGCAAACCCTTCTTTCTCGGATCCATGATGACTAGTTGACTAGTTCTTTTATCTTCACATCCTTGGATCTTTGATTTGGGGTGACTATTTATGGTGCTAAGTCTACCCCTCATCTTGCACTCGTGGATTTCTCCAATGATGATTCTTTTGATTTGGCTTGAGCTCTTATGCTTCACATGATGGCATTCTCATATAGAGATTATGCTTATGGCATGCTTGGTCTTCTAGTTTCTCTACTTGTGGAGGATGATTTCAGTCAGATTTTGTTAAGTGGGGTGAGGATATGTCTCCTATTTGCCCTCTTTGTGAGTTTTCTTTAGAAACACACTTGCATTGGTTTCCTGGTTATGCTATCATAAGACTTGTATGGCACACACATGGTTTAGGATTGTGGGCATTTGTCTACTATAAATAGATGGAAGAATGCACTATCAGGTGATTGGGGGAAGATGACGAATTGTCAAAGATTTCGCACAATGGTTATTCATAGGATTTGGCTCGCTCGTAATTCTGTGGTTTTTAGACAGATTGCCTTTCCTGAGCATTTTTGTTGTCATGTGCTGGATGAATTGCTTTCAGTTCTGCATTACTGCAATAAAAATAAACTACTAGTAGATCTTAGAGTAGCTTAAGCTTCCCTTCCTAGGGTTTAATTGTATGTCTTTTCTTATTTTTTCTTAATATAAATCTCTTATTCACACGTAAAAAAAGAAAAGAAAGAATCAAGTTTGTAACCGGACTCTTGTAGTCTTGTCCCCAGATGGATCTTTCCTCCCGTTCCATCAGCTTTCATGTACACTCCATCTTCACCTTCTTGCACACAACTAATTACTCCATCCACCTACACTACGTCCAGTCCTACACGTAGTCAAAGCTTTCCATCGACTCCTGCAAATGTTCCAGCAAATACTACAAATTTCGTCCAGAAGTAGACGTCGTGCGCTACTTCGCTCAATGGACTAGTCTTATCTAGTAAAATTCATGTAGTGCGCTACTTCAATGTGGACAATGCTAGATTCACTCTTGATATGCTTGATGGATGAGTCTTGACATGCTCGATGGACTAGTCTTGTCTAGTAAAGATTTTAGTGTTAGGCCTTATGTCTTGGAAGAGGTCGTGTGTATGCATCACGTACTAAAAACAGCTTTGCCTAATGCGAGGTTATGTTTGAACACCCATAATTCTTTGATCCTTCCAGCATTTCTTTGGTTCTTTGTGATAAGTAGACATGATTTGATATCTCTTCTCCCTGATTTGGATGCTTGGCCTTGTAAACAGATTTACTTATTTGTGTTGGTGATTGAATCCCAATTGTGTAGGTCCTTGAATTACAGGGATTAAATGATGTCACATCATAGTCGCTTTGGACATTTTCACGACAAAATAGTTGAAAATCCGATAGCAAATTTACCTAAAATCCACTGCCAGAAGATTTCGTTGACCAGTTGAGCTAAGAAAACATTTGGGCAATCAATGCTTCTCCTCATCACTTGTTCGTAAGCAAGAATTTTTCCAACAATGTAGTTCATCAAGTGGGTTTTGGGGGGTTTTGTGTAGAGACATAAAATCAACAAGCAGTAGGTATGTTTCAAACGCAAATGAAAACTGATAGAATTATTTTTTAGGTGTAGATGAACAATCTGGTGCTAGCTTGGATACAAAAATACTCATAAGGGTCATGCTCATGATAGAAATACATACATTAAATCTACACATTCCCATCTCAGACACTATTGGTTGCCAATGTTTGAAGTCACAAGTTTGAGGCTTGTTCATTTAGAAATGATAGCTTGATAGGAGTAGTGCAAGGCATTGGGCTTAGGATTGGGCACATGTATGGTAGTTTAGTGAAGATATCCTTATCCTTCAATTGCTAGAGAAGACAAACTTGTCAAGTAAGGGTGTGGAATATCAAGGACATAAAAAAATACATTTCTTTCAAGTGTGAGCTTTTGTTCAATGTGTGTGAATTGATTAACAAATATTGTCTAAATATAATGGATAACAACCGATCTGACCAAATCCCAAACATTAAGCTGATAAGTTGTCATCCTTAGAGCCAAGCGGTGAGCCTATTTTCCTTATTCGTAACCCAACACCTTAAATCAAGCAAAATGAAGATGAGCAAGCAGATTACTGATGAAAGTTGTCTCCTGATGTGAGGCCAAAAACTTGCTTCTAGACCGCCACAAGAACACCATATGATTGGCTGAGAAGAATGAACCTTTAACACCCACTTGCAACAAAGGTGGTAGCACATCTGTAGAGCCCCAGCCCCCCATTGATGTGAGCATGAGACCTAACATGCTACACATACAAAGATGCGGGCCACTTGCATCAACCAATATGGAAATAGACTCCCAAAAAGAGATGAAAATGATCCTCAAGTGCGACCCTGCACATAGAGCAAGTTAGGGAGATGCGCTTCCACTTGCCTATGCGGTCCTTGGTAGAGAGCTTAGCGACCAACACCCACCATAGTAGAAAGTTCAAGCGGTTCGAAGGCATGGAGATCCATATGCGTGACAGCCGATGGGCCCAAATGTCCACTGAGTCAAAGGGAGCCCATTTCTTCCAAGCAGCTCTTGTAAGCAAAGGAGTAGATGACAATTGAGTATACATGAAGGGACGAGGCTGAAGCTTTGATAAAGGCTTCCCTAAAGCTGAAACCCAATCTGTGAAATCCGAACGTTGTAAGAGTAAAGGGTTGGTTGGCCAACATCCCTGAGCCTGGATAAAGTAAAGGAAATAAAATCCCATTCCCCAGCTGTCAAAGTGAACTCCCGAGCTACCTCCTCAGGTGGCTGCCAAGAATGGCTTTGCATACACCAAAGCTTACTCCCGAAAGTAATGGTGAGAGTATATGCTTCAAAACTGTAAACCGGCCCAATAAAGAGAGCTTTTTCTCTTGCCACTTATGGAATTTACCCTACACCTTTTGAAGAATCTAGTCAAGACATTGCTTCATAGTAATCCCGACTCCCATGGGATAGCCAAGATACCGAAAGACAGTGCCAAATGGAATGCAATGGAAATCATACAAAGCAAGCCAATCAGGTACATTATCCCAATGCAAATATAGAACTGTGGACTTGCTCGTAGTAATTTGAGAATCCGACACATGAGAAAACTCTGAACATAGACCTAGTAGGGCATCCAAATTCTCCCTTTCAGCCACCAAAATGTGTGTATTATCATGAGCAAAAAACTATGAAGAGAAACAAGTACTCTGCAGAAGAGGAAGTCCTTTGATAGATCCCTGTGATAGGTGATAATCTAGCATCCTAAGCAGGGGATCTGCTATAATTGCAAAAAGAAGGAGGGCAAAGGGACACGCTTGGCGAACATAGCATTTAAGAGGAAAGGAGTCATACAAATAACCATTGATAGAAACCGTAGCCAAAGTATTGGAGAAGAGGATTTCTGTTAACCTGTAAAAGCCGCCCCCAAACCCCATCCTTTGCATGACCTTGAGAATAAATGCCCAATTAACCTGATCATAGGCCTTTTCAAGATCCAAATTCAGCAACATGAATCTTTGATTGTGAGTGAAGGCAAAATCAATTGAACTATTGTCTTGTCCACCATTCCCAACAGGCACAGAAACTATTTCTGTGAGGCTTTATAGAGTGGGGTTTCTTTTGAATTGATATGCTTGATCAAATCCCTCTAGATACCTCTCGATACATCTTAATATTGGCTCTTTTAATTATTCCTAGAACGACGGGCTATGGCCTTTTTGTTGATACACACACACACATAGCTTTCACTTGTATGATTTTATTTTGAGTTTGGGAGTCCAATCTTGAGAGTCCATTTTGAATGACTCAAAGCCAAAGGTTGAATTCATAACTTGCTCCATCTATAGTCTAAAGCATATTTCTTTCAATAAAATTTTAAGAAAGTAAGAATCAATAGGTTTTTCTCTATGATAATCAATACAATAATGCAATGTCCATATATTGTATGCTTTCCCATAAAAATATATACTAATCTTTGAATTCTTAGCTCTACATTTCTAGTACATGTCAGCACTATCCTTTAGGTAGAATTTTCAATGTTCAAATTTCTCTCTTTAGGGGCAGGCCAAAAAACTAGAGGGTTTATGAGGCTGTTTGAGTCAGTTTTGGATATCTAGATGTTTTGGAGGAAATGGTTTTGTGGGGCAAAATTGACTCCCCCTGTCTTCCACATCTTGGATATTCTTGCTATTGCCCTGCCCTTGGATGAACTCTTGTGCAACTCAAGTTGGAAGATGGGGTGCCAAATGGGGCTAAATTGCAATTCCCCCCCGTCTTCCACAGAATCAATTGATATCTTTATGTGACAGAATCGGTGCCCCTCCATATCCCCTTTCTCCCCCTTAAGAATCGCATCGCGCTGGAGAGTTCTAGCGTATTTGCATGAAGAATGCGAGGAAAGGATTTTGCATCTGGACATAAAGCCCGAGAACATCCTATTGGACAATCAATTTCGAGCAAAGGTGTCAGATTTTGGGCTGTCACAAAGCATGGGAAGAGAACAGAGTCGGTTGGTGACAAACATGCGTGGAACACCTGGCTATCTAGCACTGGAATGGCTGCTGTTATCGGGAAAAGGCAAGAAATCCGATGTCACTCCTCAACTCCACTACGACTCACTGGTCTAGACGGTTAGTATGTTCTTAACAAAGCACTGATGTTCATACGATGAAATATAGGACAATTTGTATCTCCCTTGATAACTCAATGCAATTGCTAAGGGTGGACGGAATGCTAGTATCATGTTTCTGCTAGTATCCGTCACCATCATATAGGCAAATAATGGTATTTTGCATCCTGTAAGTTCTCCCTCTGTTTCATGGCATCTCACTATTGAGCGATGATATTGATTAACTTGAATACAACTTCTCATATTATGGTATTTAGAGTCTGTTCATGTTTTGTCTAGTAGCGCAATGACAACTAGCAAGTAAATTGTGGTAGGGTCTACAAATTTGACAATTACTCGTTTTGAGTCATCATTCACCAGAGTATATTTATCTTTTGCTAAAGAAGGGGTGGGATTAGTCGCTGGTAGTTTGTCTGAGTCAAACAAAATGGAAGCTTGTTGGTCAATCCTAGAAGCTAAGGAGAAATCGATGCAAAACTTGGGTACTTAGGAAATACAATTTGCACTCAATGATATGTGGAAATGGCAATACTATATGGCACTTTTGGTTGCCATTTCATACAAAAAAATGGCAAAATATATGGCACTTTTGGTTGCCATTTAAGACATAAAATGTCAAAAATATATGGCACTTTTGGTTGCCATTTTGCATGTGGAAATGGAAAAACTATATGGCACTTTTAATTGCCATTTAATGCGTAAAAATGGCAAAATATATGGCACTTTTGGTTGCCATTTTAGACACAAAAATGGTAGAAATATATGGCACTCTTGGTTGCCATTTTTTATGTGGAAATGGAAAAACTATATGGCAGTTTTAGTTGCCATTTCATATGTCAAAATGGCAAAATATATGGCACTTTTGGTTGCCATTATGGACATAGAAATGGCAAAAATATATGGCACTTTTGGTTGCCATTTCCAAAAAATGGCACATGTGGAAATGAAAGTGCCATTTAATAATGTAGAAATGTCACTTTTGGGCTACCATTTCACCTAGTTTTGTAGTAGTGTAGTTGTCACAGTGAGCCTTTATCTGTGTATGTTCCGAGGCTAGTTTGGCATAGAAAGTGTGTTGGCACTCTACTCACAAGATGCCAAGGAAGATCTTGTGTGGCTGCCAATATGAGCAGTGGGCTGAAATCAAAAGATAGCTTCTGGAAAGGACTAGCAGCACCTGGTGTTTGTATGATTTGAAGGCATGCATAAGAACTCAGAAAAGCTACATGCTAGTCACAACAAGCTTAGTCATAACGAGCTTATGGGATGGTTGTGACATTCTTGATGGCTCCACCTTTGGATTTGTGGAAGAACTTGAAAGAGTTACACAATCAAGTGTTGGTTGTGTGTGGATTGGAGGGCACTAGGTGAAAGGGCAGCTCCTTGGTGGTTAGCCATGCTCTCAGCAGCATATATTTGAAAGTTTCTTGTGATTAGCCAGGATTGGGACCTATATGGTGATGTGTTGGAAGCTGGCTTCTTGGCAAGTAGTAAAGGTGAACTTCTTGTAAGGGAGATTTTCTTTGGTTGTATCAAGAGTTCTAGAAAGCCATGATAAAAGTTGCACTACGGATAAAAGAGAGCAAGTTCTAAGGTTCCTTCTTGGCATGCAGGCTATCATATTGGCAGCAAAGTTCTTCTCTTTGGTCCTACAGGGGGTTTCTCTTATAAGTAGTATTGATTATGGTGGTGCTTCCATTGCTAGTTGTGATTGTGTTTAACAGTTGTTCGCTATGGTGTTTTTCGGTTGTGGTGTTTTGAGTTGATCTTGGGATTGTGTTTCTTCTCAGCCTAGTTGTGAACGTGATTGTTGTCCCAGTTATAAAGGCATTTGAGGTTAGCTCTGCCAATCTCATCACGTTTTTGGTGCCTCCATGCAGGAACGGGGCCTTCAGTTTACAAGACTGAGATCATTGGTGGTTAATGTGATTAGAAGTCATGGCTCAAGATTTGTGGAAGAACTTGAAAGAGATACACAGTCAAGTGTTGGCCGTGTGTGGATTGGAGGGAACTGGGTGAAAGGGCGGCTCCTTGGTGGTTAGCCATGCACTCAGTAGCATGTATTTGAAAGTTTCTTGTGATTAGCCACAGGATTGGGACCTATATGGTGATGTATTGAAAGCTGGCTTCTTGGCAAGTAGTAAAGGTGAACTTCTTGTAAGGGAGATTTTCTTTGGTTGTATCAAGAGTTGCAGCCATGATAAAAGTTGCACTGCAGATAAAAGAGAGCAAGGTCTAAGGTTCCTTCTTGGCATCCAGGTTGTCATATTGGTAGCAAAGTTCTTCTCTCTGGTCCTACAAGGGGTTTCTCTTATGAGTAGTATTGATTATAGTGGTGCTTCCACTGTAAGTTGTGATTGTGTTTGTTGTTCGCTATGGTGTTTTTCGGTTGTGGTGTTTTGAGTTGATCTTGGGATTGTGTTTCTTCTCAATCTAGTTGTGAACGTGACTATTGTCCCAGCTATAAAGGCATTTCAGGTTAGCTCTGCCAATCTCATCATGTTTTTGGTGCCTCCATGCAGGAACAGGACCTTCAGTTTACAAGACTAAGATCATTGGTGGTTAATAATTAGAAGTCATGGCTCAAGACTTCCTGTTGTTCCATGGAACGCCGAGCTAGGATGCTAAGAAATTCATGGAAGATCCGGATAAACTATGGCATGAAATACAAAACATCATGCAAAAAGGTCCCCTTGATGCATATATTCAGGTTTTCAGCCGCCTGTTGGATCGTTGGTGTGTGTCACTAGGGAATGAGCAACCACCTACCATGCTGAAAAAGGAGAAATTCATTGCTGGACTTAGAGGCCCTTTACGGATGAAGATGGAACTGAAAACTATAGCCAATTTTTAAGAAGTTGTTGATTTGGCAAAGGCAAAAGAGTGGAAGATGATTAGAATGGAGTAGTTGACCATGGGAGTTCAGCAAATGCCTAGGAGAGAGGAACAACCCTCTATGAACACTTTGGTTGCATAGCCAGAAACAAAGAATACCGATAATGACAGTTTACGTAAAGATATGCATGAGATGGTTGACATGTTCAAAAATCTCAATCTAAATCTTTTGGGTGGAGCAGGAAGAGGACAAGGAGGACCAAGGCCACCATATCAGAATCCAAGAAATAGTCCAAGAAATAGATAGGATCTAGGAGCAGGTAGAGGTGCAAATTAAGGGAGGTTTGAACCCTATCATTGTTATAATTGTGGGGATTGGGGCCATACTAGTCCAATTTGTGATAAACCTCCACGTAGAGGAGGAGATATGTTCCCTTTGCCAAGAAATTTAAATAATCGCTCAAATAAAGATAAAGGGAATGCTTGGAACAAGTGGTTTGACATCTAAGGAAAAAGGGAAGGGAAAGATAGATGAAAAGCACGCCGATGTTTCTCCAATGCATTTAGAAGATCCTGTGTCGAAGAGAGAGATCAAAGCTGAGGAAGGGAAACCAAGGAACAGATCAGCACCCAAACGGGGTAGGAACAACATCATTTGCAGCTTTCGACATGCAAAAGAAGTGAAAAAATGAAATAGTGGTGAGAGTGTTAGTGTCTTCCCACAAATGCATCTCACCCATCCCATTGTGCTTTTTGTTGACAATGACGAAAATGAGGTGATCACCTTCTTTGACGATGTTTCTCAAAGCCCACTGCAAGGAATACTTACTGCCAACAGAGAATGACAATTATTATTGACTCTTTGCTTTTTGGAATGACAATATAAATACTCTAAATGGGAAGCAAGAGCCACCATCTAGGGGGGTAAGATTGGACCCCATGTAGTGTCGCTCTCTCGTTCTCTTCTCTCCCCCACTTGTTTCCTTATTCTTGGTTTCTATGGTTTGGGTAAATCATGAACTTGTGATCATGTCTAATTTTAATTTTCGTAATAGGCTAGCTATTACTACTGCCTATGGCTAAAGCTGACACCTTGTAAGTAGAAGAAGCCATTCCAGAGCAACTACTACTGGTTGTGGTAGAGAAGAGAAGAAAAACAATTGGATAAGTAGGGAAAACTTTTGAAACCACAAACATCCAAGTACAAACTCGAGGAGGTCCTCCAGGGAGGCTATAAGAAGTAGACGATTGACACCACGTGTGTGCACTTCATAGGAGAAGCTGAAGGTCAAAGTGGCTCAAGATCGTGTATAAAATTACACTATAAATCACACCATCTCAAGTCCTCTCACTTCATTTTGCGTAAATTAAAAACATCAAATGAGAGTAAACATGACAACATGCCATGAATGACAAATGTGAATTTTAAAAACCCAATCTTAGAATTCATAAAAACATTCGGTTCAATCTATGGTCATGGAATTCAGAGTCTCATATGCGAATCCATTTCTCAGTCTATCTTTAATAAATTAAGCAATGAAACGATAGTAAACATGAGAAGATGCCATGAATAAGAAATGTAGTAACTTTAAAATCTCAATCTCAAAGTACATAAAAACATTGTCTTTAATTTGTGGTCTTAAAATCCAATTTCTCACATGAGTCCATTTCAAAAAAGCATGAAACACCAAATTTTCCTCTTCAAAAAAGAAGGCTACATTACAATGTCACTTGAAGTTGATGTTATCTGATTTTCTATTCCTCACATAAAGAAACTACCTATAGGACCTATTGACCTATTGACATTTTAGAAAATTGAAAGGATAGCCCTCCTACACCGCAATCTATCGACTCTCCTCAAAAGCAATCACGTGCTTGGAGCTGTTGATGGTGAAGTGACCAGATGGTCTACTTTCCATGAGGATGTTCTCAATAGCCACCACACTACGTGTGTAATGGTCCGCAAAGCAGTAATGCATACCCAATAACTAATTCAAATGGCCACCTCTGATCTGTATAGCCACTTGTGACCCATCACGTATTGTCAATGCTTTGATTAAGGAAGACAATGTTTGCCTCCGCTCAGCTACCATGAATGATAGCTATAAGCAAGATGAATGTGTGAGTTTCTTTCTAGAAGTGTTCATAGCAAATAAGAGAGTTTATATTCACAATTAATGTCGCTTGATGCTTAGGGTTTGGTCGATCTGCCACGATAATCTAATTTGATGTAGGGCTCTCAAGATCAACTTTATTGACAACAAACGCTATAGTCTCCATCACAAACTTGAAGCTTGCTCTCCTGGATTGCATTTGTGCCACAGCCCATGGGACATGATCACATATGGACTTCTCAGGGTGGAAGCACAATTCACCCTCAAATGGTTCTACCTTCATCACGTGGTTGCATCTATGCGTAAGGAAACATAGCATGTACCACCTTCACCTATGCTCTTCTTTGATATAGTTGACACTTCAATCCTATAAAAGTTATCTATCTGTATCACATCCTTCAACTGGAGGACATGCACGTGAGGGACTTGCAGTGTGATCGTCTCCCATAGTAGTCAATGTTGATGAAATCAACTCTCATGTAAATTGAGTGCGAGGGGTTAGGGGCTCTAAAGGTCCCATACTTGGCTAGAGCCTTTCCCTCAGAAGCAAAATGATAAGCAACAAATTCTAAGAGGTCCTTGATACGTAGCATAGGAAGGTTGTTTGTATTACAAAACCTATACTCTGCTGGAACTAATGCCCTTGACTCATTTACTACATTCTTGCCTCTATCATCATTTATTGCATTCACAAGACCCAATGCTAATGAGTCACTCTCTATGGGGTAAAAGCCGTTTACACAACCAATTCACCTTTAAGAATAGAAAAGTCAAATACACAAAATAAAGATTGGACAAGAGGTTCTAGCTCCACTAGGGGCACCACCAAGAGAGTAGAACTAGCAATCCAAAGTTAACCCATGCTGTAACATGATCCAACACCTATATTGCAGATGGCAGGAATACACAGGGTAGCACACATCGCAAAATAGCTATGCTAATGCCTTGGAGCCACTATTTTGCAATGAATACTCCCTCAAAGCGATCATTCAAAAGTCAGAGCAAAAAGTACAACTTGCAATCGGTATGCTGGGGCAAGCGTGTACCAAGTGGCCCACCATTAACATGATGCTTGTTCTCCAAAGGGCATTGACAAACAAAGTAGATTGGCTACCTAAGGCACAGACTCGCTACCTAAGGCACATGAAGCATCGAACTCAAGGTCATCAAGCATGCGTAACCATCTCAAATCGAAACACAAGGCAAAGCCCATGAGACAATGTAGAACCCTCAAAGGTATTCAGTCTGTGGGTGACAAAAAGGTTACGAAACCTCACGAAAGTGATAAAAGGCACAACATAAAAGAACGTGGCACCCCAATACCTTGCATCTTGCTAGTGTGAATATTCTATTCGTGAAACACAATGTCCACAGCATGGCCCACCATCGATAACCGATTCGGGTAACACATCATCCTCAATCTCATGCGAACAGCTGGGGGCCTCCTCCATTGCTTTCCATTGACTTGCGAGCAATGAACTCGCTACATAAGCATGCAAAAGCCGAACTAAACATAAGCAAGAAAAGATGAAGTAAGAAATATGAACCAGAGATAGCCTCATCACCACATGCATCTGTCTTTAGGCCCCATACTTTAAGAGTTTTGCTTCCACAGGCACGAGAGACGGGCATGAATAGAAAAGAAGCAAAAAAGATGAATAGAAGTGAAAATGAATGTCTACAAAGAAACGTGCTTGAAGACAGAAGAATCAATTGACACCTTTTTGGAAGGTTCCACGTTCAGAGTCCATAGAATCACCACAAGCTTCAAACTCAGCCATGACTGCAGATGGTATGTTACCAATGAGCTCAGGCAATACGAAAAGGTTTTGACATTTTGCGACTAAATTTTTTTGTGAGTTTGCGAGTTTTTCAAGTATTTTTATTTGTTAATTTTATAGCTAGTGGCTAGCTATAATTCTTGGATATCACCATGCAAGTATAAATAATAATAAAGCCAAAGAATATATTTCATAGCTAGATTAGCGGCAGGCAGTCTTTCCATTGTGGAGCAAGTAACTACTAACTCGAAATTGAAGCTGAATCCTTTTATTTTATCAATTGTTTAAGGAAAAAAGAGAATGAGTAAAATAGTGGACATGAGATGCAACACAAGGTTCGTTAGGACCCGATCCTTCCTGCAAATGTCAGGGGTGGTGATTTATTATTGATTTTGTGATGTCCATATTTTGGAAGCTGAAGTCCAACAAATACATGAATAAGGCGATACAATAATTGATCCTCGTTGCAGTTTTTACAATATTGTCACATGGACTATAATTGAGAGGAATGTTGTAAGAATTCAGATTAAAAACATGAAATTTTGAATGGAGCAGTAATTGAAAATATTTATATTATAATATATAGTATATAATTATTATAACCACACATAGTGTGGGCAGGGAGGCGACATGCTTCCTCCCCCCAAGAGTTATAATCCGAGGGAACGGGCCCTTCCCTAGGTACTGAGATAATGCCGAGAATATAAACGCCAAGAATATTAGCACCAACCTGAATGTCAATAGTCATAATCGTAGTCGAATGTTGAGAGACAATATCCAAAAAACTTGCCAATGTGACCTTGAGAGGATCTGCGTGTGTCCTTGAGTGGGATGATTCCAACATTCTCATATCGTTCAGTAGACTCTAGACAGCACAAAATGACAATTATCATAAGAGGAAGTTCGAAGTAGAGCACGTAACATTCTCACTCTCACTTAGCCAGCGTTACATGCCTCTCCAACCTTGGGAAAATGGGAGTTTGATCACTGTAGTAAGTCGAGGTTTTATGCTTATGAGAGTAGAGCATAAGCTCATCGTGAGGCTTTCCAAAGCTTCACATGCAAATAAGCCCAAACTTGCAAATCAAGTAGACCATCTCTTCAAATCGAATAGGGTTGAAACATTTATATAGTCTTGTTATTGTGAAAAGAACCTATATGCTTTAGGAGATTTAGTCCAAAGCTTAGCTTTTACATCAAATGAAATCAAGGGCATAAGATGAAGCCAGATCAAGGGCTTAGATTCATGACACGTGGCTCAAGGGGTTGTGAGAAAACCCAAACATCTCCTTAGGCTACCTACCGTAAACATAAGAAACACTTAATGGAAACCATGGAGCTAGTTCTATTAGAGAACAAGATCTCATTATAAATACCTTGGATCAATAGATCACCGTTAAGCTATAAAGACAAGCAAGCAGTAGCGAAGCATCATTGCATTTGTGGTTGAGCCAAGCACAAACAGCTTGAAATAATAGCTCACCGGCGAGCTATAAAGACAAGGTGCCAAAAACATTTTTCCTAGAGGCATTTTGGGATTTTATCTAAAGGTACCCATGTTTGCAGTCGTTGTCAAGGTTTTTGGGCCTTCTGAGCTCATTTCTAGTGTCAAAGAGGTCAAATTGTGCATGTATCAAAAGTTTTGTTTTTGTTTTTCCAAGGAATCTATATCTCTATGGCAACATAGTTCAAGTTTTGTTTTGTTCCAAGGAATTTGTACCAATGGAGGAGAGTAACGATGGTCATCCATAGGTCAAATATTTGAACATCTATAATTTCTAGTTTTGTGGGAGATGTGTTTGTTTATCTAGGGTCCTTTGCATGTAAGAATACAAGTTGTGCATATAACAATATTTTAAATTTCTCCCAATGCTAAATGCGTAGTTTTGCTTAAATTTTCCCATTAAAAAAAATCATTATGGTTTATCAATCCTTGTAGCTAGAGATCAAGGCGGTTGTAAGAGTTCTACACCATACGATCTTTAATGGCATGCCATGAGCTATAGAAAAAATTCAATAAAAACTTGCAAAACTCGCAAAAACTTACTTGTAAAATGCCAAGTCCCGTATGAAGGAAACGATGCAAATACCTACACACTTTGCTTTCAACTTTATAGGACAAATACCATGAAGAAATCCCCAAGACTCCAATGCCATCGAGGCCAACCAGCCATAGGCAATCAAACCCGAGATGTCTGTCCCAAGGATTTACACGCAGAGAAATCTGCAAGCCCTTATGCTACGTATCGTCTTCTCAATTGCACGCAAAGAAATCCGCAAGCCCACCTACTTGGGACAACCATAGGAAGCCCATGTCGATCCCAAGGCCTCTGCCCCAAACATCTACATACAGAGGAATCTACATAGCTAGATCGGAAAGGAGCCAATGAAAACCAAGCTACATTGTCATTGCCTTCAAGACAAAGGTGATCTTAAGGCAGGTAGACAGCATGCATGAACCAAGCATAAGTAAACACGCGTGAGGACAAGAGCATACGATATGACATGTTATTGAGTGAACCAACGAAAATAGCGGGAAGAGAAAAATTAGGCATGAGAATTTGTGCAATTTGGAATTTTAGCTTCTTTCCCATGGGGCATGCCAAAAAACACAAAGCTTCTCTTATGCCTTGCCCTTGACACCTCTTGCGTAAATCATGAGTGGAGCATTCTCCTGTGCCTAGTGTTCACAGAAAACCTGCAAACTATATACAATGAACCTGCAACATTTTGATTTTCACCCATAAAAAATATTTTCTCAATTTTGTAAAATTTGCAAAAATTTAGGCAATTTAGTTATATTTGAGCTAAAAAATCGGCAAATTCTTTGGAAAAGCCTTCAAAATTCATGTTTTATGATTTGTTGAGAATAATGTTTCTATGGAGACTGTTTTGCTGATGCTTGTATTCATTCATAAATTACGATCTCGTAAATGGAATTTTGAAAGAATATTTTGGTACAATATTCTAGGAAGAAAAAGTTATGTCTTACTTCCAACATACAACATCGGAACACTTGCTGCGGCTTTCGACTTGAAGTTTCGGCCCTCGAGACCATCACAAGCTGCGATGAAGATTTGGCCGATACCCTGCCTCGAAGACAACTATGCCTACCTGTGAGTCTTCTTCGCGTCGCCGCACGTACCCCTTCTAGAAATGTTGTCAAAGACCCCCTAAACCTAGAACAATACTGGGCATGTTATTGCGCTGTGAAATCGCGAAGGAAGGTTTAAGAATTGTGCATTTTGCGAAATGCGCCTCACCTGCAAAATGATTCCCAGCGAACACTATCGAAGGCAGCGCTCATGAGTACTTGTACTCTCTTATTGTGGACTTCTTCTGTTTTACTGCTTTATTTGGTTAAGATCTTTTGCAATCTCTTTATCCTCTGTGTAAGTGGAGGTTATATTGCACTAACTTTTCTACTTATGTGAATGATCCAGCCTAGTTGATGATTCAACCAAAGATGCAGCAGTCGTTGATCCTGTAGAGCCTGATCGGGTTCTAAAGGCAGCGCAGGGACATGGAGCAAATATCAAGTTTGTGATTACCACACATCATCATTGGTATGTTTTTTGCTACCAATTGCACTTGAAGGTCACCCCCACCTTGCTGCAGGCATCCATCAGGCTATGCATTTTCTTGAAGGAGCATGTGTTCTTCATTTATATGGCACAACCTAATCTGTAGATTTTATCAAATTTGACTTAAAAGCGAGTTATGCATCATCCATTTTTTTTGGAAAAAATAATATTGTCCCGACTCCCAAGCCACTCATGGATTTTCAAATATCAAAGGCTCTCTTGATAAGCCATGAATAGAGTGACTCACGAATATAGGAATTCTTGGGGGTTTAGATCAGCCTCATCCACTTGGCATCCAATGCCGAATAATTCTTGAATTTTACAAGATACCTCTAAAATTCCTTGCCCTGAGGGCCTTTGGGTACAGTATGGTGCACAATCTGCTCTGGCTGAAGGAGCTCCTCTAGCTCATCCACTTCTGGTTGATCCTCTACTATTGGCTCTGTAGACTCTGGCCCTTGGAATTTCTTTAGAAGACTCACATGGAAAGCATTGTGAATCCTCCAATGCTCTGGCAATGCTAACATGTATGCAACCTCATTAATCTTTTCTGTAACCCTGAAAGGGCCATAATATCTGGGAGAACTTTGCATACACTTTCTATTTGCCTTTAAACTTCAAAAGTACCCAATTCCCTTCCTTGAGATGTAACTGTCTCCTATGTTTATCTGCAGCTTCTTTATGCTTTCCTTGAGACCTTTCAATTGTTGTCCGGACTTGGCTGAAAGCTGTCTGGAGGTCTCTCACAAACTGATCAGCTGCAAATATTTCATCTTTGGTCCTCAGGATAGGTGGCAGAAGCACCTTCCCATAGATGACCTCAAAGGGGGCTTTCCCTGTGGAGTTGTGAACCGTATTATTGTAAGCGAAATCCACCAATGGTAGGTGCTTTTCCCAGTCTGAACCTTGGTCACCCACATAGCATTTCAGCATATCCAATGCTGTAGAATTTGCTACCTCACTTTGACCATCTGTCTGGGGATGGAAAGAAGAAAAAAAATTCAGATTCGTCCCCATATTATCAAATAAAGCTCTCCAGAATAGATTGGTCATTCTGGGATCTCGATCACTGACAATGGACTTAGGCATACCATGGTGCTTAATCTATTAATGATAGTCCAAATCCCATCATTCCCTGACTTTGATCTTGGCAAATAAAAAATAATTCCACCTACTTGTCAGACTTTTCCTGTCAGAAAAACATCAGAAAATCAGTAAAATCAGAGATTTGCTCAAGTAAAGAAATGCATGCCTTTGTGCACAATAAAGGGAAAACAGATGCATTCTGAGTGCTCTTTGCAGCAGCCAGGAAAGGAAAAAAACACAGTGTTGATGCTTTAGCAACCTTGTGGGTTCATGCTTTGAGTTGGCAGCCCGGCATTGGCACGAGTTGTGAATGCAATACACATCTTGTTAAGGTATTCCTCTCAGGAAAGAAAAGGCATAGTGCATCGGTTGCATACACGGTGTGTGCGAGAGAGTTGCAATTCTCAGACTTTGGTTGCAGTAATGGCTTCACAACAGCAAGCCCAATCATCCCATGAGGGAATGGCAGAGTTTGATCAGGTACAACAGGCAGAGGCTATGTAGATAAATAAAGAGAATGCCTACAGAGAGCTGATTACTCAGTTGGGAGAGGCAACAAGCGACCCCTTGTTTCGCAGGATGGTACAACCTCTCTTTGAGGAAAAGCCAGAGAAGCCTCCCTCTGGAGCAAATCAGGAAGTGATGGGCAAAAAGAGATCTTCGAGTCCTACTCCTCTTTCCACAGATGATACATTGGGAAAGAGTAAGAAGTCTCGCCAAAAGGACAGCAAAAAGAGGAAAAGAGCAGGTCCTCTTCCCAAGAAGAAAAAGGTGAAGCATCATCACAGTTCATCCAGTTCGTCTTCTTCTTCTAGCTCTACCTCTTCATCCTCAACATCATCTTCTTCTTTGAGATCTTCAGAGCCAAAGCATAAGAAGAAGAAGAAGAAGAAGAAGAAGAAGATGGTTGGTTTGCACTTGACTGGTACAGCCGGTGCATGGTGGATAGCTAAAACAGCTAATTATGTAGCCCCTAGGAAATGGAAGGACTTCAAGAAAGCTTTCTATAAACAGTTTATTCCCAAACAGTTTCGGGATCATGTCCTCCTTGGTTGGGAGAGTATACATATGGAAGCACAAGATACAATTGAGTCTTACAATCAGAAATTTTGAGACTCCTACTTGCAGGTTTCACCTTTCAAGAAAATCTCTGACAAGGCTCAGCTCAGGAAGTACCAGGCAGGGGACTCACTCCAAAGATAGATTGCTTTTCTGACGCTTTGCCAAGGGAGTTACCCCCTGAGAGACCTAAGGATCATGGCATAGAACTCATTCCTGGCAGTCAGCCACCCAATAGGCCCCCATACAGAGTTAGTGCAACTCAGCGAGAGAAGATTATGGCTCAGGTGCAGGACTTGTTGTCTAAGGGGCTGATTCAGCCCAGTTCTTCTCCTTTTTGCTCCCTTGTACTACTGGTATAGAAGAAAGATGGTTCATTTCGTATGGGCGTCTGTACTGTTGGTACATAAGAAAGATGGTTCATTTTGTATGTGTGTCGATTATCGTGCTCTTAATAAAATGACCATCAAGAATAGATTCCCTATTCCACACATTGATGATGTGCTGGATCAGTTAAATGGGGCTTCAGTTTTCAGCAGGATAGACTTAAAGAGTGGCTATCACCAAGTGAGGATACAGCCTCAGGATGTGCATAAGACAACGTTTCGTACTACTTTTGGGTTGTATGAATATTTGGTGATGCCTTTTGGATTGACTAATGCCCCAACTACTTTCAATAGGATGATGGATCGCATCTTCCGACCCTATAGACAGTTCACTAGGAATATCTTGCTACAGTATTTCAAGAGCTGAGAAATCATCAGCTCTATGCAAACAGCAAGAAAAGTGAATTCTAAGCCGTTCAAGAATGGCCAGAGCTGAAAACTGTGCATGAAGTCCAAAGTTCCCTAGGCCTGTGTCCTTACTACAGAAGATTTATCACGCATTTTGCCGATGTAGCCGCTCACTCCACGATCTTACTAAGAAAAATGCAACTTTCAGATGGGGAATTCCTCAAAAGACAGCCTTCACCACACTCAAAGGGAGGCTCACCACAGAGCCAATCTTAGTAGTTAGCAGTCATTCAAGGTAAAATGTGATTCTTGTGGGAAAGGCATTCGTTCAGCCGTCCGTTGTATGCACATGCCTTATCGCCATGTTTGAGGAATCGCACACAATTTCACGAGTACATGAACCTTGACAGAGAATTTCGTCACTCGCCAACAAGGTTAATCCTTGCACTACCTCATGGTTTACGTCAACCTTCACGATACTCTTAGCTTGTTCCGTGTCGCACGTGCACGGTGTACACACGTAAATTATGCGACCTAGATATTATCTCCGTCAAGTGCTTTGTGGCCTTCATGGGCTGTCAAAGTACAGCAATCCACTCTTGCAATCTCGAACCGTGCTCCTTTGAGAAAAAGAGCAAACCTTGCTCTGATGCCAATGCAATCTTCCTAGAGATTCCCTGTGTCGATTCACCACTCGCTTTTACTAGTATTCATTTCTGTAGACAAACTCTCTCAACCTCTCTCTCTCTCTCGCTCTCTACAAGCAACTAGGGCCCAGGACAACATGTTGGGTTGGACCCCCCCGAAGGTCTTTATTATTTGAGAGTAAAATTTGTTATAGAGTTCCAGCTAGAGCTGTGTTTTTTTTAAAAACACTTCCAAAACGTGAATCCAAAAAATACAAGGGAGCTCAAAGCTCATTCTTTTGGCAAGCCACTTGTCTAATTTCTAGCCTTATTCTAATCCCATCTCCATGGGTAAGGTCTTCTGGGGTCTTCTTAGCACTTGGTCACGCGAATAACTCCTAATCGCTCGCGAGGCTCCACAATGCCCAAGTCTGGAACCTTTCTTATAGCTGCAACAATCAAGTAAAGCGCATAACCATAGCACCCATTAATTGTTAGCGCTTCGCATGCAAATAATAATCGTTGGCCCAATCCTAGTCACTGCGGGTGTCCCCACTAGGCAAACAACACATAAACATAGAACAATTTCTTTGGTCGACCAAGACCAACCCCCTTGGTCATAATTAAGAGCGTTGACCGACAATCAAAGCGCCTTAATTACGGCCAAGTCTCTCCGACCGAAGTTGGCACATCTCTCCAACCGAAGTTGGCACATCTTGGTTAATGAGGTTAACCCTCTTGGCGTGAGCCAAGTCTCGTTGACCGAAGTCAGCACTCTTAGACTGAAGTCAGTACTTTAATTGCTTGGTTAACCATAGTTAACCACCTTGGCCGAAGCTAGATCTTTCTAACCGAGGTTAGGCTTACTTAACCAAGGTTAAGTATCTTTGAACGGAGTCAAGACTTTGACCAAATAAGTAGCTCTTTGAACATTATTAAATAAACGAAGAACTCGTTAGTTACGATCAATAAATGGTCAACTTATGCTTTGACTTTAGAATATTTACAGCTTGGTGACAATAGATCTACCTCATAATCACCTATAGCCGCTCAAATCTTCTCCACTTTGTTGCCGAGAGATCGCTCCCCCAGAAAGGTGCTACATACATGGTAGTCGGCCTCACTATTCGTCAGTGGATCTTGAAAGTGCGCGTGGAAGCAGTGTCTCTCTAGTCGGGTCAAAGCACCCTACCCCCTGTGAGTCGTGCCCTTGCTGCATGAGTCATCATGAAAACGCTCCGTGTGAAGACTGCTCCCAATTATGTGTAGGACTGCACTATCTCCTCTGGCTTACCTAAGTGAAGCTTTGTCGGTGAAGCACTGCGCCTAAGGTGTTGAAGATCATAACCTTGGTCTTCCCAAGGTTAATTGTCAAGTCTCTCTCTCTCTTTGCAGGACACCTCTAGATGTCTCTGTAGTCCCTCCGTTGATATGAGGACTATGTCATTAGCATATAGCAGTCTCTGTATCATTAGTTTAGTCAGTAGTGATCCCTCGCCTCCTAGGTGGTCTATAAGGAAGTGATCTCATCAATGTAAAGGCTGAAGAGAGTCAGTGAGAGGGGGCATCCTTGCTTCACCCCGATCATTCTCTCAACCTAATCTGAATTGCCTCCTAGGGCACAAACTCTCCCTCTGATGGACGCGTGTAGGATCATCACCCCCCAAATCAGTATCTTTGGAATCTGCATCTCCTGTAACCAATGGGTCTATGAGACTATGAGAACCTGATACAACAAGTTGAAAGGGTGGAGTTGCTAAAACAAGCATCATCATCCATGCTAAATTCTAAGTGCTACATAGTCATAACGCCATCATCATCATCATATCACGTCAAATCCAGTGTTGTCACAAAGTGCAAATAGCTCCTATGATAGGATATTTTGTCATATGTCGTGACCCCATTGTGCGCCCTTGTCTAGGGACAGTCAAGCACGAGCTATGTAGGTTAGTCTCTCAGCCTTACGTCAAGTCTGAAGTTAAGTCCTTGCTCACTAGTACCCACTGAAGAACAGTAGGCTAGTGTTTCCGTCTTAGGTCTCAGCCTCGGGTAGAATCGCAAAAGGGCCCCCAAGGGCTGGACCAAGGCTTGGGGGCAGGAGAAGCCAAGGAAGGATCCCCAAAAGGGCCCCTAGGCAGCTCTTCATCAGGGAAAAGGGTTGGGGAGAAGGCTGCCTTGTGTCCCTCCCTAGGTAGCAAAAGGACGGGGAAGTGAGCCCAACTAGCCAGCCAACCAGCCGACTGGCTGGTCAGCAGCCCTACCACGCTCCCACAGCCCCCTATAAAAGGAGGGGCGGGCTGCCTTCATTCCTCATCTAGTTCCCCTCAAAACAGCCTCCCTCTCTCCTGCCCAGTGCAGCCTAATCCCTTCTAGATCTGTGGATGTCCGATGTGGTCCGGTGTGGTCTGCTAACGGTAGCTCTGACAAGGGCCACAATAGCCTCTGTTGGTTGCGCTGTATTCCTGAACATGGAAGGGATGTCTCCAAGCATAATCTGTGTGTTGTGTCGTTGGCTTTGGATCTCTACCTCATCGACTCCCAGTGGTATGGTGATTTGTGTGGTATGGCTGGAAGAACTCCGTAATCATACTCTGAGATGAGGCTCCCTGTGTGTCCCGTCCATGTCTGTGTGATCTGAGTAAGTGCTCTCATTGTAGGTGAAGCTATGTCGGTGCAGCACAACACGTTAGGTGTTGAAGATCATGACCTTGGTCTTCCCAAGGTTGACTGTCAGGTCTCTCTTCCTGCAAAACACCTGTAGGGCCTCTAGATGCCTCTGCAGCCCCTCTGCTGAAGATGACATAAGGACTATGTCATCCGCATATAATAAAGAATGTTCTTTGTTGCACCTGCCAAGAATTGAACTCGCAACCTCTTGCATATGGAAAGAGAGGTTTACCACTGAGAGAGAGAGAGAGAGAGAGAGAGAGAGAGAGAGAGAGAGGGGTATTACCGTCTTCGAGAGGCTCACGGGCCTATGAGGCATAAATACAATCATAAAGATTATGCATACAAGCCACGGTGGGATGAAGCAGAGAGCTCGCCAAGGTCCTTTGCTGAGTACTATGCTAAACCAAACTCAAAATACAAGAATCAAAACTAGTACTCAATCTGAGAGTCAAAATACTTAACCCGTTGCCTAGGTGGCTCTCCTATGAGCTGCGAAATGTCTTGTATTTGTGTCTGCTGGGTCATCTCTCTCTGCAGGCGGGGGGCGCATGGTCTTCGTGATCTCTGAATCCAGCAGGTCATGTCGATTAGCAACACCTCTGATCATGCAATACCCCGGAATATAGCTGTGATGGGCACTCTGGGCCGTCTCTGCATTGTGTGTGGCTCCTGTATCTCTGGCTGCATCTCTGCTCGTCGTTGTCCCATCCCATTGAACCAATCAGCCCTCATATCATCTATCTCCTCCTCCTCTACTCCGGGCAGACTTGAATGTGTGAAAGTCTGTGACATGTCGCTGGGCTTGATCTAGCTCAGTCTCTCCTCCTACTCACTGATATGGTGCAACAAGGTCTCTCTATGCCGTTGCATCTCTATCAGATAGAGACCAATGCCAACATGGTCCTGGAATCTGTCGGGAGAGGGGCCCAAACGTGTGTCCCTCGTGATACAAGCAATGACATCATCCTCGGATCTCATAATATACAGGGCAAGTACACAGGAAGTGCTCCTCTGTCTCCACATCCTCCAATGTGCATAGTCTACAGATACGTTGCTCTTTGGGTGTACCTGTGGCTCTTCTGCACAATCCTCAGCTGATAGGATGACAGCCGCATCTGCCCAATGGTGATCCTCAAGGTGTCTGAGACTCGTATGTCCTTCAAGTAATGGGGTCTGATAATCACTCCATCCACCAATACTCTCAGGAAGAGAGAGAGAGAGAGAGGGAGAGAGAGAGAGAGAGAGAGATGGCCTACAGTTCTGTTAACACTTCATTATAATTTGGGTGATAATAGGGATCATGCTGGAGGCAATGACAAAATAAAGAAGCTAATTCCTGGCCTTAAAGTATATGGAGGCTCAAAGGACAATGTTCAGGGTCAGACAGATGAAGTACAAGATGGAGATGAAATCTCTTTGGGCAACACCATTAGGATAAAGGCTTTACATACACCATGGTGTGCTGTTGTTTTGTATTGATATTTACTTTTCTGTTCTTGTTGATGTTGCCATTGGAAACGTATGGGACCTTTCATGGATTGTTTTTATCAGTGCATGGCCCAGTCATAGAAACAATTCATTTGCAGCTAGTTTTTGGTTGGTTTTAATTAAACGGTTCACTTTCTTTAAGACCTTGCAAGAAGAATTTGTTTGTGATACTGCGTATGTTGAGAAAATGATCACGTTATAGTATCTGCTGGGATACTCATATGACTGGATAACAATTGACGTCATCAAGACTTCAACAAACTCTTGCATGGTTATCTTCTTAGGACTGCTGTCCCATTCAAGTGGTGTTGTTCAGCTGCTTGTGTACAGAAAGATGCATATAGTCTTAGTTTCTAGAAGGCACAAATATCTGTATTATGCACTATGCAGGTACATGTTTTGTTAGGCTCGACTAGTTGAAAGTGTTCACCAACCTTGTGGTATTGTGCTTGTCAATGATTGACACAGCAGCAATTCGCACAATTTCACTCCCAACGATCTCTGTGTGTTCTCGTCCAACGTATGTCCATTCATTAGAGGCTTCTGCATTGTGCTTGTTATGTGAATAACATAGCAGCCACGTGCAAGATCGGCACCCAAAGATCTCTTCATTTCTCATATTGGTTCTTCTGCAAAATCTTCATGAGAGAAAGCTAGTTGATGTACCAGCTTTCAAAAAGGTACCTTGGGGCTTGCTTCAGCTTTCCTATCAGGATCTGCTATTAATTTCAATCATATCCATCTTGAAGTGACTTCTTTATTTCAGATTGAAGGGACACACACACACATGTAAAGATGCATATGGACTTCATGCTGTGTGCGTACTTACCTACATACATACGTATGTACATACATACATGCCTACCTACCTATATACATACATACATACATACATATATACAGGGTTTTTCCATTGTAAATATTGGACTAAATGGGAATTGCTAAACGTTGGGAATCATGTATTGTACTCTTGCAAATATGTACATAGAAACTTACAAACATACACACATATGTTCACACATGCGTACATATATACAAGACAAATACATGTGAAGATACACATGCATGCATCTAGACATGCAAACACGTAAATAGAGATAACATGCTTGTATGTATCAATTTATCCATCCATCCATCCATATATTCTTAGATGTTGACATATGATAATAAATACGCACCGCACACGATAATACACACACAAATGTGCATGTGCAGGCACAACTACATATATATAGGTAGAAAGACATGTGCACGCATAGCACATATACACATATAATGGCACCCGTACATACACATACATGTTGCATTACCATGCATGCATAAGCACACACATACAATGATATCAACACACACATACATAGATGCATATATACTACATTACCATGCGTGCATACACACATAGATAGACATACATGTGCACACATATTGTACAATGACATACATACACATACATACATGCATACATACTACATTCTCATGCATGCATACATTCACCCATCCATACATATATTCACACATATACGTATATTGATACATGCATCTATCTATACCATTCTACAACACGAGCACACATATATGTATATTGATACATGCATCTATCTATACCATTCTACAACACGAGCGTGTGCATGCACACTTGGGTATAGACAACCATGTGTACATACACACATCTATGCACGTGTCCATCCATCCATCCTACATAGGAGTGTGTGCATACACGTTTGGGTGTGCACATACACGGACATGCATCAATACATCCACACATGCTTACATACATGCATACATCCACACCATGCTTACATACATGCATACCATGCATGTATACATATGCATATATATACACACATACATACATAGATCTATGCATGCGTGCATGCATCCATCCATCCATCTATGCATGCATACATGCATTTGATATGTATATCGATCCATGCATGTGTGCATCTGTCCATGCGTCAACCATCCATCCATGCATCCATACATACGCACATACATAGATCCACCCATGCATGCATGGATGCATATCATTGCATCACCCACCCATCCATGCATGCATGCATCCATAATGCACACATGTATATGTAGACACATAAATATATGCATGTACATATGTATTTTATCTATACAATCTGGCCTTGAGGTACCTCCTTCTTATCCTAAAATTGTATCCCTTTATGAAAGGATGCTCTACCAGTCTCATTTTTCTCAACATTTGATTGTATCATATTCAAGCACATGTGTTTTATGTTTGTATGCAGCAGCATAGACATCACGTTTTGTTCAAAGTTTCCACTTTAGAGATGAAACTCTCTTACTCATGGCGTATGAAATGTTTGTGTTTTTTATTTCAAAAGGCATAGGATTAGGAAACTCATCAACAAGTAAGCAACTGTGTGGATCGTCATTTAGGACAATAGGGAATGTTTTACCATTTTGCACTTTTGTGTTGGTTCTTTTGTTGCATTTTTTCTGCCTGGTTATAGTGTCCTTTTCACCTAGCTCAGCAGGCCATAATCAAGACGGACATGCATCAGGCTTTTTTTCCTATGTACTAAGCACTTCAAAAATCATTAGGAGGTTTAAATCTTTCCAAGAGTGCTGTTTGATTTCAAGCCTTCACTGATTGTTTTTAGCTAAGAATTTGAATGGAAATGCAACTGAGTGTCTATTGGCTCTGTAATTTCTGCTAGTCATACAAAGGGTCACATCTGCTACAATGTAACCAATGATCGTGGAGGCGAGACAGCTGTTTTCACTGGGGATACCTTGGTGAGATTGTTGTTAGTTCACAATCTTTTAGCAGACTTTTTGTGCCAAGCTGCCATGTAATTATTGTATTTAAGAGTAATGATTGGAGGAGTGAATTCCCCCTCCCCCTCTCCCCCTTCCCCTCTTCCTCTCCCTTGAATCGCTACAAATTTGAATTTGAATGGATTTCACCTAACCTTTTTGGGCACCCCTTATCTAGCAATTATAAAATAACACACCATCTTAGCTAATTATGTTCTATTGTTTGGCTACGTGGTTAAAATCGTGGAACCAGAAGCATGTTTAAGACCATCTGATTCTTCTTGCCTCGAGTTTTGCCTCGAGTTCAACATTTCATGAGTGTTGAGGCAATAGAGATTTGTAAGCTGCGGAAACCAAGAGTTGAGGTGCTTCAGAATCCATGGCTCGCGATTCATGGGCCTGATGGTCAAACCTTGGATTAAGTATTCTGAAGGAGCCTCTCTCTCTCTCTTTCTCTCTCTCTCTCTTTTGGGGGGGTGGGGGGGATAGGGGTACTTAAGGAGTGATTGGAAAGCATGGGAAGAGGTAAGAAAGAAGCATGAGTGAAAGCTGTACTTGTGTGCCCTTGGAAACTTTGTTCTCCTCCTTTAGTGCTAGCCTTTGTCATGGCTGAGTCTGCCCTTTACCTCCGGAGTCTTGATTTATAAGTCAGTACGAAGACTGTGTATAAATGGATGCTCAAGTATGTGTGGGTGTGTGGATTTGTATGTGTGAGAGCATATGTTGAGTCTGCCCTTCACCTCCGGAGTCCTGATTTATAACTCAGTACGAAGACTGTGCATAAATGGATGCTCAAGTATGTGTGGGTGTGTGGAATTGTATGTGTGAGAGCATATGTTTATACTATGGTCTACACCCACTGTTGGGTGCTGATGGTGTCAGTGGGGATGTCATAGTAGCTAGTCCCTGCTATGCGTGATGGAGTTTATGGTTTTCAACCTTATGAGTGATTTATCATGAGATTGAAACTGCACTATGTTGTGTTTTTAGAGGATGAGTTTGGGCATGTTCCTGGAATCATCTAGATATATACTGTATTTTTTTTCATTCCATTATATTTTTTTGCAGTTTATTGGAGGTTGCGGCAAGTTTTTTGAAGGCACAGCAGAGCAGATGCATTATTCTCTTTGTAAGAAGCTGGCTGTCTTATCTCCAAGCACCCAAGTTTTCTGTGGGCATGAGGTTTCTCCTTCCCTTTCTATCCTTTTTCACGTAAAATACTTTCTCTCTTCTTTACATGCTAATGCAATATCATCTTTTATCTCACACCAAGAGATTCTGGTGAAAGATCGATGGGGGCCATTGAATAGTGATGATACGTTAATGCCGTATGGTGACTGTAGTTATTTGGTGTGACCTTGGAGCAGGATGCTTTGCAATACATTCCACATACATGATGTATTTGTTATCTATATGGAGTATCAGTAATATAGGAGATAAAGGTTGATTTTATTTGTCAGGATTCTTTCTTCCGTTGGACCATAAGAGTGAATCTCTCAACAATATTGTGAGCTTACAATATCCTGATAGCTGCATTGGATAAGATCATTCTTTTGGAAGCAATTTTCCAGTGAGACTGACGATTTTCACGTGGAATTTGGAAATCAGGGAAACACTGAGTTTAGGTGGCAAAATTTATCCTGGCATGCTTTGAAGAAAGGAGGGGGTATGGGTGGGAGAAAAGGTTCCTGGATAGTCATTCAACCTGTAGGCTAGCCAGGTTTATCACAAAAAAGCAAAAAGAAAGGGCTAAACCAAGACAAACTGTGCGCTACTTTTGACATATGACGCACTTATTAAATTTAGTTGAGTGAAATTTAGTTGTATCTTTAAAACCTCGATCACTGTCGATAAGCCAAATCAATTAATTGGGTCCTAGACATGCATGCTTCTAGGTCACATAACTAAAGCTAGATTTTACTTGAAACTTGGACCAAAGATCTATCAATATGTGAAAATGAGAAATGCTACACGATTGATTGCAATTTGCCACATCGGCTGGAAGTTGCATGGTTTTCTAAGTACTTTTGTCTCTCTATTTCACACAGCAATGCTATGCTCTGAAGATGTTGAAGATGGCGTGTGGACATGGAAGTCTTGTGGGAAAGTAGAGCAATCTAATCTCATAGTGCATGTTCGTCAACCGACCTGATGATCTAGTTAAGCTGAATCAGGAGTTCAGAGGAGTACGGAAGCTTATGGTCTCAGTAGGTATGAGACTGATGCATTGTTGAGAATCAGCATCTCCAGGCGTGGCCAGCCGACCAGCCCCCATGCAGCAAGGGGGGCCAGAGGGGGTAGGCTGGCCGACCAGCTGGTCGGCCCAGTTGGCCTGACCGACCAGGCTGGTCGGTCCAGCCAAACTGGCCGACTCCCCCCCTGGCCTGCCCTATAAAAGGGCCTCCTTCCCTTCACTTCCTCCATCACTTCTTGCAGCTCCTCAAGGCTCCAGCATACAGCCTGCTCCTGACCATCCCCTCAGAGCCCCCTCTCAGCTGCTCAGTTGGCTGCCCACACTCCCGCAGCAGATCTTGCCTCTTCAGGGCTCTTGCCTCCCCGCTCCAGGCCTCTACAGTTCCCTTGTTCCAAGGTTCCTGCCTCTTCACCCAGGCTCCTTCAGCCTCCTCTTCTCTGGGCTCTTGCCTCCTCAGTTCAGGCTCCTCTAGCCTCTTCACTCCAGGCCTCTGCCTCTTCGTTTCAGGCTTCTCCTACCTCCGTGCTCTCAGGCTTCAGCTTTCTTGTGTCCCCCCCTTTTTCTCTGCTTCAGTTCAGCCTCTCCTGCAGCTCCTGTTTTCTTATCTTATTCAAGATATCTTGTATTTCAGTTGCTGCCCTGGTTTAAGGGCTGATTTACAGCAGATCAGTGGTGGTACATTTTGTTATCTCTAGTGTTCTCTGTGTGGCTCTATAATTTCAGTTTGTTTGCATCTTCCGCTGCCATTTTAATATGGTATCAGAGCACCAGGTTACTCTCTGATCTGGGAACTTCTATATTGATGAAGTTGAAGAAGTTTGTCCTCGTCAGCAACTCTCCTTCCCACTGACTACAGAGCTCTCTTCTCCCCTCCCTATATATATATTTTTTGCTGCCTGTCGGCAGCCCTGTTCTAGACCTTGATCTTTTCTTCAGCCCCTTGTTGCTGTCCATTCCCTGTTTTCAGTTATGGCTGATGAAACAAAGGATTCTACTCCGGATCTTCGCGTATCCCCTATGTCCAGTTTCTTTCAAGAGTCTGACAAGCCTGTACGTATTCCCACTCTTCCTACATTTCCAGATGCTCGGCAGTTAGATGGGACCAATTATTCTCTTTGGAAAATTCAGATGGCGTCTGTATATTGGAATCTTATGATCTTGCTGAGTTTGTTGATCCTGGGATCCCTCGTCCGTCACCTGAGGAGGAGCCACATGCTTCTCTTATCTGGGATAAATTGAATGCTCGTGTACGCTCGTTCATCTTTCTCAATTGTCAACCAGGGGTTCTCAATCATATCAAGCATCTTACTTCTGCACGTGCTATTTGGGAATTTCTTGATGGCATGTATCTTCGCGTCACTCCCATGAAACGTATTTCCTTGGAAGTTCAGCTTCGTCGCCTCGATCCAACTACTTCTCCTTCCATACGGGACCACATCAACAAAATGCAGAGCATGCATCAGGACATCCTCCATGCAGGCAAGGCTATCTCCTCCGAAGATATGGCTATTACTCTCTTATCTCATGTTATTACTGACAGTCGATATGCAGCATTCTATTCTTCTCTTATTACCTCTGGCCGCCTCAGCACCATCACTTGGAAGGAACTTGTCCCCATGATGATGGATCAGGAGGAACAGCTCACTAAAACCTCTGATGGTTCTTCTGAGGCTCTTGTGGCCCATCGTCCCAAATCACGATCCAAGAATGCCCCGTCCTCTGCCAATAACTCACCTCCTTCAGATCCCTCCAGTGACCGTCCTGCTCCTAAAGGTAATTGCAATCACTGTGGCACTCCTGGCCATTATTGGCGCAATTGTCCCTACCGCAAACACAAACGAGCTGACGCACCTCTGGCCGCTGCGGCTGATGCTTCCCTTACCCCTACTCCTGCATTTGTTCACCTTGAGCTCTTAAATTCGGTCCCCCTTCCTGCAGCAGAGTCATTGGCTCTCCATAGCTCTGATGCTCGTGAATGGATTGTTGATAGTGGGGCCTCTCGGCATATGACCCCCTTCTCCTCACTGCTCCAGGATCTCACTCCTCATTCTGGTCGTGTCTGCATCGGCGATAAGCACTCTATTCCTGTTCATTCAGAGGGCTCTCTTGATATTATTCCTGATGGCAAAGGGGGTAAACACTCTTCTCGTGTTCTTTATGTTCCGTCTCTCGGCTTTCATCTCCTTTCGGTTCATCAGATTTGTCAAAACAATATGAAAGTTGAGTTTGAAGCAGCCTCTGTCACCATTCGCGATCGTGCCACCGGACAGCCGGTTTGGACCGGCCATTCTACTAATGGTATCTACAAGCTTGTTGCCCTTCCCTCCCTTACAGGAACCTCTCTTGGCGACCTTTGGCATTATCGGTTTGGTCATTTACACATTGATGCTCTTCATCATGCTTTCCGTGATCAGCTTGTCCTCGGCCTCCCTAACGTCGGCACTCGCCAAGGTCTCTGTCCCTCTTGCATATTGGGCAAACAACATCGCGAGCCGTTCGCTCATCATGCCTCTCGCCGTGCCACTGTTCCGCTTGGTCTTGTTCACCTCGACCTATGTGGCCCTATGCAGATTATGTCCCTTGGGGGAGCCTCGTACTACATGCTCCTTGTTGATGATTTCAGTCGCTACTCTTGGATCTATTTTCTTTCCCACAAGGATCTGGCTTTCAGTCGTTTCCAGACCTGGCTAGCCATGGTGGAAAAAGAATCCAATCACTCCCTCAAAATTCTTCGTGCTGATAAAGGTGGTGAATTCACCTCTCTCGAGTTTGATCGGTTCTTGAGTAGTCATGGTGTCACACGGGAATTTGCCAACACAGGTACCCCTTCTGATAATGGTGTGGTTGAACGTAAACATCGTACCGGTGTTGAAATGGCTCGGACCATGCTCACTCACAGTCAACTCCCTCAGTCTCTTTGGGCCGAGGCCATGATGACCGCCATCTATACTCTTAACCGCTCTCCGACATCAGCAGTCCCAGGCATGACCCCTTATCAGGCTTACTATGGATCTAAGCCCGATGTTTCCCATTTTCGGGTATTTGGCTGTGATGCTTATGTTCATATTCCTAAATCTGATCGTGGAAAGCTTGATCCTAAGTCCCACAAGCTCTTGTTCGTAGGCTACAACTCCGTCTCCACTGGCTATCGCCTCTATGATCCTCGCCGCCGCATTATCTCCGTGAGCAGGGATGTTCTTTTCGACGAGCAGGTTCTTCCGACATCCTCCGACTCTCCTCCTGTTCTTGGAGATCCGTCCGATGCCCCGAAGCCCTCTCTCCCTCCACCTGCCTCGTCCCCCGGTACATCACCTCCTATTCTCTCTCCTCCGCCTCCTTCTCCGGCTCCACCCTCGTCTGCTCCTCCTTTGGAACCCCGCTCGGTATGTGTTCCGCGATGGCTCATTGATACTCTCCGCTCCTCCGGTCTTGAGGATCCCTACTCCGAACCACCCCCTGATGATGGACCTCGTCGCTCTCATCGCCATCTCCCACCGTCCTCTTCTGATCCCCTTCATGTCAATTATGCCCTTATGTCTCGCATCCTCGCCACTCGTGAGCCCACTACCGTTCCTCAGGCTCTGGCCCAGCCTCATTGGAAACAGGCTATGGAAGCGGAAATTCATGCTCTTCTTCGGAACCACACCTGGGACCTTGTCCCTCGTCCCTCACATCGTTCCGTCATTGGTGTCGGGTGGATTTTCAAAACAAAATACGCCTCTGATGGTTCTGTCGACAAGTATAAAGCTCGGCTGGTGGCTAAAGGCTATGCCCAACGACCCGGCATCGACTATGGGGAGACCTTTGCACCTACCGCCCGGATGAGCACCATCCGCACGATCCTCGCTCTTGCCGCCCACCATCAGTGGCCCATTTTTCAAATGGACGTCAAATCTGCATTTTTGAATGGTGATCTTCATGAAGAGGTATATGTGGATCAGCCGCCCGGCTTCATTAATTCTCGTTCTCCTTTCATGGTCTGTCGCCTTCGCAAGGCTCTCTACGGTCTCAAGCAAGCTCCTCGAGCCTGGAATCAGCGTATTGATACCTTCTTCTGCCGCCAAGGACTTCTTCGCTCTCTGGCTGATCCCAATCTTTATCTTTTTCATGAAGGACAGCTTCATACCTTCATCATTCTTTATGTGGATGATTTAATCCTCACCGGGAGTCATACCAATCATATCCTTGCCATTAAAGTTGCTCTTCAAACTGAATTTGAGATGACGGATATGGGCCTTCTCCATTTTTTCTTGGGTCTTGAGATTTGGCAGACTAAGAGGGGGTATTTTGTCTCTCAGCAACGCTATGTTCACGAGCTCCTCGAAACTTTCCACATGGCTGACTGTCGGCCCATCACCTCTCCCATGGATCCCAACGCTAAACTCTCTGCTTCTGGGTCCACTGCTTATCCTGATGCCTCCCTCTACCGCCAGCTTGTTGGATCTCTTCTTTGGTTACTTAACACTCGACTGGATCTCGGCTTCTCTGTCGGCACCCTCAGTACCTTCATGCAAACCCCTTCGCTTTCTCATTGGCAAGCTGCTCGACGTCTCCTCCGCTATCTTTAGGGGACCTCTACTTTCGGGCTCTTTTATGCCGCCGGTGGTTCCTCTCCTTCCCCGCTCACTCTCCGAGGTTGGAGTGACTCCGATTGGGCTGGCGACCCCGATTCTCGCCGCTCTACCACGGGCTATGTTTTCTCCTTTGGCTCTGCGGCTATCTCCTGGTCCAGTAAACGCCAACCCACGGTCGCCCTATCTTCCACCGAGGCTGAGTATCGGGCTATGTGTAGTGCCACCTGTGAGGCTGTGTGGCTTCGGCGCCTTCTTCTCGATTGTGGTTTTCAGCAATCCACTTCTACCACACTTTTTTGTGACAATCAAAGCTGTATTGCCCTTGCTCGCAATCCGGTCTTTCATGCTCGGACAAAACACATTGAAATTCAGTACCACTACATGCGAGAGAAGGTTCTTGACGGTACCATTGTGCTCCTATTCAGCACCACTTCCGACAACGTCGTCGACATATTTACCAAATCTGTTTCTCCTCCCCTTCTCCAACGTCATACCAGCTCTCTGGGTCTTGTGCCACACCCTGGAGCTGAGAGGGGGTGTTGAGAATCAGCATCTCCAGGCGTGGCCAGCCGACCAGCCCCCATGCAGCAAGGGGGGCCAGAGGGGGTAGGCTGGCCGACCAGCTGGTCGGCCCAGTTGGCCTGACCGACCAGGCTGGTCGGTCCAGCCAAACTGGCCGACTCCCCCCCTGGCCTGCCCTATAAAAGGGCCTCCTTCCCTTCACTTCCTCCATCACTTCTTGCAGCTCCTCAAGGCTCCAGCATACAGCCTGCTCCTGACCATCCCCTCAGAGCCCCCTCTCAGCTGCTCAGTTGGCTGCCCACACTCCCGCAGCAGATCTTGCCTCTTCAGGGCTCTTGCCTCCCCGCTCCAGGCCTCTACAGTTCCCTTGTTCCAAGGTTCCTGCCTCTTCACCCAGGCTCCTTCAGCCTCCTCTTCTCTAGGCTCTTGCCTCCTCAGTTCAGGCTCCTCTAGCCTCTTCACTCCAGGCCCCTGCCTCTTCGTTTCAGGCTTCTCCTGCCTCCGTGCTCTCAGGCTTCAGCTTTCTTGTGTCCCCCCCTTTTTCTCTGCTTCAGTTCAGCCTCTCCTGCAGCTCCTGTTTTCTTATCTTATTCAAGATATCTTGTATTTCAGCTGCTGCCCTGGTTTAAGGGCTGATTTACAGCAGACC
Source organism: Dipteris shenzhenensis (assembly GCF_047967505.1). Lineage (NCBI taxonomy): Eukaryota > Viridiplantae > Streptophyta > Polypodiopsida > Gleicheniales > Dipteridaceae > Dipteris > Dipteris shenzhenensis. Next base: position 6,540,175 of record NC_141615.1, read on the forward strand.
AGTGGTGGTACATTTTGTTATCTCTAGTGTTCTCTGTGTGGCTCTATAATTTCAGTTTGTTTGCATCTTCCGCTGCCATTTTAATATGCATCACATACATTAGCTTAGGCTCCCCCTTGCAGATGAAAGTTGATACAAGAACAGAAGAATAGGTGTCATCATAGATTGGAGGATGGCAAATATCTGATCACCATAGCATCAAATGCATACAAATAGGTCACTGGTGTGTGCAGCAAACAGGCTGCCATGTGGGCAGCAATCAAACGTATTCCTCGGGCAGCCACATGGGCCACCAAACCAGCCAGAGCTGGTTATCCCCCAGTCCTCCATGAGGGCTGTGAATAGGCCCATCTTCAGGGCTGGCTGTAGGGCTGAAAGATGCTCAGCCAGGGGCCCATTCAGAGGGCAGAAGAGCTGGTACAGACCCATCAAAGAGGTGACCACATGGCAGAGCCTGTACAGGTCTTGGGATGGACATGAGGGGTCTGCAGAAAACAGTCTGTTTGCAAAGTTGGCAGGTGGGCAGAGTCTGGTGGCAGTGTTGCATGCCATCTACATAAAGATTGATGACTAACCCCCCATCCTTCTTGATGTAGAGGGTACTTTTAGTTGGACTGTTATGAAGCCCCTTGCTGGTCAGAAAGGCATCAATCTTGGAGTACCATGCAGGTGGTGCTTGTTTCAGCCCATACAAAACTTTATTTAGCTTGCAAACTTTATGTGCATTACCCGAAAACTCAAAGCCAGGAGGTTGCTTGACATAAACCTCTTCCAACAAGTCTCCATTGAGAAAGGCTCTTTTTATGTCCAACTGATGAACATTCCAATCAAAATGTGCAGCCATACTGATAGTGGTCATCCTGGAAGTAGGAGCAAATGTATCCTCATAATCGATGCCCTTCTTCTGAGCATAGCATTTTGCAACCAGCCGTGCCTTGTACCTATCAATGGACCCTTCTGACTTTCTTTTTACTTTTGAAAACCCATATGGTACCTATGGCATTCTTTCCTGGTGGCAAATCCACAAGATTCCAGGTTTGATTTTTCTCAATAGACTGCAACTCATCTTTCATGGCATGCATCCAATGCACATTGTCATTGGCTTCTTCAAAAGTATCAGGCTCTTTCTCATCACGAAGAGTACGTGTATAAGTTGATTCAACAGAAAGAGCCCCCCCTTAGTGCCTTGCTACACTACGAGCTCTGCCAGGCAAAGGAGCATCAAGTCTTCTTGCCCTGAGAGTTTTGGAGCAGCCAATTCGGAACAGTTTTGGCTGCGTGTATTTCTGTAATCTCTTGCCTGACATAATCTTCCACTGCATGTGTAGGGACTAAATCAGCTGGTGGCTGAATCGGGGCATGTGGAACAGGAGGAGCTTGCTGTAAATGCCGATTTTGAGCAGGGATGTCAGATGCGGAACCCAAAGCCATTAATGGGTAGTAATCCCTCAAAAACATCATCTGATGTAGAAGAATCTGGCACATTAAATTCAGCTTGTGTATGTGCTGAATTTTCTGAAAAGATTACATCTTTGCTGACAAAAATCTTGCATGTAGCAAGATTGTAGAGATGGTAACCTTTGCTCTCTGCACTATACCCAACAAATGTGCATTTAAGTGCCTTGTTTGACAGCTTATGTCGAAACTCAACAAGCACATGGGACACAAAAATGTTCCGCTGAAGGCTTTCTCCCATGCCAAACTTCATAAGGAGTCTTTGTTTTCAATGCCTTGGTGGGAGCCCGATTCAAAACATAGTTGGCACACATGAGACCCTCAAGCCAAAACCTGTGAGGCAACTTTTTGCTTGTGAGCATTCATCTATCCATCTCCATAAGAGTTCTATTCTTCTGCTCAGCTTTGCCATTTTGATGAGGGGTGAGCCTTTAAATAAGCCTCAAATTCATGAGATATAGACTCCCCCCCTCTATCCGTGCGTAGAATCTGCACCTTGAGTCGTGTTTCATTCTCAATTTTTGCCACAAACTGTTAAAAATGCTTAAACACATCTGATTTTTTCTCTAAACCATAGACCCAAGTGTAGTTTGAGTAGTCATCAATAAATGTGACATAATAGAGATAACCACCCAATGCAAGAGTCCTTATGGGACCGTAGACATCTGTCACCATAATGCAAATATCCTAAGTCAAAGTACAGTTGACCATTTATTTGATCATAATTAAAGAGTTTTCCATTTGTGTTAATTATGGTCAAAGAGTTCTTTTAATGGTCAAAGAATTGACTAGGGTCAAAGATACTTGACTCTGGTCAAGTAAACCTGACTTCGGTTGGGGAGACTTGGTTTATTACCAAGAGGGTTAACTGCGGTTAACCAGAGGACCACAGAGTTGACTACGGTCAGAGAGTGTTGACTTCGGTTAACGAGACTTGGCATACGCCAAGAGGGTTAACTACGGTTAACCAAGATGTGCCAACTTTGGTTGGAGAGTTGTGCCAACTTGGGTTGGAGAGACTTGACTATAATTAAGGCGCCTCAACCCTTGGTCAAAGCCCTTAATTATGATCAAGAGCGTTGACTTCGGTCAACCAGAGAATAAATATATATTTTTATATTTGTTATGTGTGCACATGTGTTCAGTGGGGACGCCCACCGTGACTAGAATTAGTCCACAGTGTGTTATTTGCATGCAAAGCGCTAACAATTAATAGGTGCTCGGTGGTGCGCTTTAATTAATTGTTGCAGGTACTAGGAAGAGTGATTATCCTAAGCGCAATGGAGCCTAACAAGAGTCTAGGAGGCGGTTCGCGTGACCAAGTGCTTCGAAGACTTCAGAAATGCCCTTAGTAGGAAAGTAATGTAGAAATTGACAAGTGGCTTGTTGCCAAGAAGGGGAGCCTGAGAGCTCATGTAATAATAATTCACGTTGTGGATTTTGGTATGAACAGCTTCCACGCTGAACTCATGTACTTGATTTCTCTCTGATGAATAAAAACCTTCGGGGGGGTCCAACCTGATGATTGTCCTAGGCCCTAGTGTATCTGTTGAGAGAGGGAGAGAAATGAGAGTCTCTTTGCTGTCTTTTATGGGAAAGGTTTCATTGGTATCAGAGCCAAGGTTCATGGCCTTCTTAGGCTGTGACGATCCAATAGCAAGGCGTGAATTAAGGCAAAGCGTACGGTGACCTGAGGCAAGATATGCTGGTGATGGCGTGGAGACAAGGGGTGCTAGCTGGTAGGCCTGGGGCCTCATGTCTATGACGGCATAATGACTCTTCTGACGGAGAGTCAAAGCAAATAGAAGTGATCAAATTGCCAATGAGCGAAGTAGCTGCTTGGGTATCGCGTGAACGCTTGAGGTGATCTTTGGCTTCCTGTGTCAATTTGCATACCCTGGTGAAGGCGATAGCACTCGAGGAGGCTACGCTATGGCGATAAAATTACCTATAGAAAGATAACTTTCCGCCTCATGTGAGCACCGGTGGAACTATTGAGCACCTACAGAAGTCTACGCAGAGTGAGCGCTTTTGGAGAGAACAACTTGACGTGGTCTTATGGCAAAGTCTTCACGTAGGTGTGGGCTGGAAACGGCTAGAGGTTGACGGAAGGTTCTCTCCGACGGGATTCAGAAGGCGTCACGTCAATCTCCGGCAGGTGTCATGGCGTCGTTTAATTCTTCCTGAGAGTTTGCAGGGTTGCTACGTTGGCGTTGGCGCTGACGTGGCGCCCAGCCAAGTAGTAGAGATGATGTGGCAGATGAACAATAGGCACGTGACGTGGAAGTACACGTGGCAGCCAGCTCAGATATTGACGTGGCACACAGGTGACGTGGTGACCACACGTGCGGGATGACGTGGCAGCCAGGTGGCATGCATGTGTAGGTGCTGACGTGGCACACGTGTGGATGACATGGCAGTCCATGCTGGCAGACAGCTCAGTGGATGACGTGGCAGGACATGTGGCAGCTGACCTGGAGTGCCAGCTAGACAGCTGAGGTGGCAGACTTGAGGTTAACCTAACCTAACTTTGGTTAGTGGACTGGTTAGAGGTCCAGTTAGATGACCCAACCAGACCAGTCTGGTCACTGTAACCAGGCTGTGACCAGTCCAGTTAGTCTAGTTGCAGACTAACCAAACCAGAACCAATCACTCTGGTTAGAGTAACCAGTAGTTACCCATTTGGTTACTATTCCCCCCCCAAAAAAAAAAGGACAGTTGCATAGACTGTTTCTGCTAGCAGTTTTCACTTATCTGAGAGAGTATTTACTGTCAGAAAAAGCAGAAATCCGAGATTTGCACACAAAAAAAAGGGATGCATGCCTTTGTGCTCAGAAAAAGGGAATCGGATGCATACTCATTGCTTTTTGCAGCAGCTAGAAAAGGGGCAACCTTGGCAACCTTGTGGGTATATGCCTTGAGTTGACAGCCCGGTATTGGCATAGATTGTGAATGCAAGACACCTCTTGTTGAGGTAATTTTTCTCTTTAAAAAGCAAAGGTTGCGTGCATCAGTTGCATACACAGTGTGTGTGAGAAACTTGCAGATGTCAGACAAGTTGTAAGAAAATGGCCCAATCACCTATCCAGTGGGATTCACAAGATAGGGATGCACATCCAAGACAGAGAAGTGTGCGGCAAAATCAGCAAGAATTTGAGCAGATGGTACGCACTCGTATTGAGGAGATGGAAAATCTCAAAAGGATCGAAGAGCTCAGCATTTGTTTCAAGCAGAAGCTATGCCTAATGTAGCGTATCATGTGCCAATGCGAGAGGCACACTCTTGTGTACAACCAGAGAGAGAGAGATCTCATAGGGGACAGTCTCATAGCAGGAAGAGATCGAGGCATCATCACCGATCTCCCAGCCCTTCACTGTCTACCTCGAGCTCGACTTCTGTATCTTCTTCTTTATCAGATAAACTATCCAGGAAAAGAAGGAAACACAAGAAGTCTAGGAAGAGAAAGTCTTTCAGAGAGACCAAGGAATTCAAAGAGGGAGGTAAATTTGTCAAGTTTATGACCTATAATGGACAATATGGTCATACAGACAAAGCATTGCAGTTCATTAGGCAGTTTGATGCTGCATTCGGTACATAAAAGTTTTCAGAATCCTCCAAGTTAAGAATGGTCAGTTTGCACTTGACAGCGACAGCTAGTGCATGGTGGAGTGCACAGACCACAGATGGGTCAGCCCCAAAGAGGTGGAAGGACTTCAAGAAAGCCTTCTATCAGCAGTTTATGCCTAAACAATTTAGAGCCCATGTTCTTCAAGATTGGGACAGTTTGCATATGGATGCAGGAGATACAGTGGGTGTGTACAACCAAAAGTTTTGGGATGCTTATTTGCAGGTTGCACCTTTCAAAAAGATCATCAAAGGAATCCAAATGAGAAAGTACAGAGCAGGTCTGAGTCCAAGAATTCAGGCAGTAGTGAATGCTTTGGGGGCAAAGAACATTCAAGACCTTATGCATTCAGCTTTAGTAGCTAGTCTTGTGCCGTTACAAGATCCATCCACGGTACTATCCTTGCATGCAGGACGTGCTGAAAGAAAGAAAACTGATTTTTCAAAATCAGAAAAGAAAGAGTATCCCAAGGTTGAAAAGAAAGGGTTTCTGTCTCAGAAGCCGAGGGGTACTCAATTTTCAAAGTAATATAAAGGCAAATCCCCATTCACTTTTGAACAGATAGCTGAATTCCGCAGTGATGGGAAATGCTTTAAGTGTGGGAAAGAGGGGCATGTGGCTGCCCAGTGCCCAGAAAAGCCTTCAACTTCGAAGGGAAAAGAGGCAAAGAAGCCACGGGGACCGCAAAAGCCAATGGCAGGAGGAATTCCTGACATACTGGGTCATGTTTCAAACCTAGAAGAACGAGAATTGTTGCTATCATGGGGCAAAGTCAGAGACCAGCAAGCGCTGATTTTATTTGATCTAGGGGCTACTGATAATTTCATATCAGAGGACCTAGCCCTGAGACTGGGAATAAAGACGGAGGAGTTGGGAAGGGTTTTGGATGCCGATCAGATGTTCTGTGGGAACCCTGTGCCAGTCACTCCCTTGATAGGGAAGCTCCGTCTTCATGTACAGAGTTATGTGGATGAGGAAGACTTCTTCATTTCTCCACTGAAACATCATGATGTAGTCTTGGGTATCGCAAGGCAGTGAAGTTGACTCTTCTTGAAAGAGTGCTGGAGTTTGTACATAGGGGCAAAGTACATCGTGTGGTTGCTAGGAATAGAGGGGAAACTATCCCTATTGTATCAAATAGTTCTGTTGGAAAAGAAATAAAGTCTGCAGTTTCAGCTTACATGATTTTTGTAAAAGAGAGAGATGTGGAAATGCATGCTGAAATAAGTGAGGCAGATCAGAATAAATTTCAGTTTATTGAAAATTTTAAAGATTGCTTTTCTGACTCTTTGCCAGGGAAGCTACCCCCTGAGAGACTTGAGGATCATGGCATAGAACTCATTCTTGGCAGCGAGCCACCCAATAGGCCCCCATACAGAGTTAGTGCAACTCAGCGAGAAGAGATTATGACTCAGGTGCAGGACTTGTTGTCCAAGGGGTTGATTCAACCTAGTTCTTCTCCTTTTTGTTCCCCTATACTGCTAGTACAGAAGAAAGATGGTTCATTCCGTATGTGGGTTGATTACCGCGCACTGAACAAAATGACCATCAAGAATAGATTCCCTATGATTAGTTGAATGGAGCTTCAGTTTTCAGCAGGATAGCCAAGTGAGGATACAGCCTCAGGATGTGCACAAGACAGCGTTCCGCACTACTTTGGGTTGTATGAATATCTGGTGATGCCTTTTGGATTGACAAATGCCCCAGCTACTTTCAATAGGATGATGGATCGTATCTTCCGACCCTACAGACAGTTCACTGGTACCTTCTTCGATGACATAATTGTCTTTTCTAAATCCAAAGAAGAGCACAAGGAACATCTTGCTATAGTGTTTCAAGAGCTGAGAAATCATCAGCTCTATGCAAACAGCAAGAAAAGTGAATTCTTCCTGGAAGAAATCCATTACTTGCGGCATATAATATCCAAAGATTACTTGCGGCATATAATATCCAAAGATGGGATACGGATGGATCCGGCAAAGATCCGTGCCATTCACGAATGGCCAGAGTTGAAAACTGTCCATGAAGTTCGAAGTTTCCTAGGCCTGTGTTCTTACTACAGAAGATTTATCAGGCATTTTGCGGATATAGCCGCTCTTCTCCACGATCTTACTAAGAAAAATGCAGCTTTCAGATGGGGAATTCCTCAAAAGACAGCCTTCATCACACTCAAAGAGAGGGTGACCACAGAGCCAATCTTAATAGTTCCAGATTTGTATCAGGCATTTGATGTGGATTGTGATGCTTGTGGGGAATGTGTTGGGGCTGCATTGCATCAGAATGGTCATGTAGTGGCCTATGAGAGCAAGAGACTCCGGGATGCACAAAGAGATCTGGGAATCTATGAGAGAGAGTTATTGGCTGTAATCCATGCCATCCATACATGGAAGCATTATCTTTTGGGTGCAGATTTTACAGTTAAAATAGATCACCAAAGTTTAAGATACTTTTTGACTCAGACAAAGCTTTGCGAGAAGCATATGAAATGGGCAAATATGCTGTCAATGTATCATTTTCAGATTGTCCATACTCCATGGACTCGGAATAGAGTGGCAAATGCCTTGTCTCGAAGACCCCACGTCAACAATGTAACTATTGCTTATCATCAGGACCTGGAAGGCATGAGGGAGCAATATGCTAATGATGCAGATTTTGGCGAGATTTTACAGCAAATGCAAGAGGGGCAGTCCACCAGTCACTATACCCTGAAAGATGGGTATCTAATGAAAGATGACTGCCTATGCATCACCCAGGATATGAGGAAAAAGATTTTGGAGGAATGCCATGCACCTCCTTATGCTGGACATAGAGGAATTACAGCAACAACTCTAGCACTAGAGAGAGATTTCTTTTGGCCAGGGATGCGGAAAGATATACATCAGTTTATTACTGAATGCCTTACGTGTCAAAAAGTTAAGTATGATAGACGAAAGGCGAAAGTCCTACTTATACCTCTTCCCGTGCCTCAGGCACCGTGGGAAAGTATTACAATGGACTTCATTTTTGATTTGCCAAGATCAAAGTCAGGGAATGATGGGATTTGGATTGTCATTGATAGATTCAGTAAGCAAGCTCATTTCATTCTGGTTCGCAAAACCATAAAGGCAGATCATATGGCTAAGCTTTTCATGGCACAGATCTTTAAGCACCATGGTATGCCTAAGTCCATTGTCAGTGATTGAGATCCCAGAATGACCAGTCTATTCTGGAGAGCTTTATTTGATAATATGGGAACGAATCTGAAATTTTCTTCTTCTTTTCATCCCCAGACAGATGGTCAAAGTGAAGTAGCGAATTCTACAGCATTGGATATGCTGAAATGCTACGCGGGTGACCAAGGTTCAGACTTGGAAAAGTACCTACCATTTGTAGAGTTTGCTTACAATAATACAGTACACAGCTCTATAGGGAAAGCCCCCTTTGAGGTCATTTATGGGAAGGTGATTTTGCCACCTATCCTGAGGACCAAGGATGAAATATTTGCAGCTTATCAGTTTGTGAGAGACTGCCAGACAGTTTACAGCCAAGTCTAGACAGCAATTGAAAGGTCTCAAGAGAAGCATAAAAGAGCTGCAGATAAGTATAGGAGACAGCTAGATCTCAAGGAAGGGGATTGGGTACTTTTGAAGTTCGAGAAAGCTAGGCTCCGCAAGTTTAAAGGCAAACAGAAAGAATAAATGACGTTGCATACAGATTAGCATTGCCAGAGCATTGGAGGATTCACAATGCATTCCATGTGAGTCTTCTAAAGAAATTCCAGGGGCCAGAGCCTACAGAGCCAGTATCAAAGGATCCGGCAGAAGTGGATGAGCTGGAAGAGGTCCTTCAGCCAGAACAGATTGTGTACCATACTGTACACAAAGGCCCTCAAGGCAAAGAGTTTTACAGATATCTTGTAAAATTCAGGAATTATACGGCATTGGATGCCAAGTGGATGGATGAAGGCATGTTGTCCGATCATCCACAGCTTTTGGATGTTTACAAGGAAGCTTTTTAGTTGAGGTCAACTGAATAGAAGCCGAGGGGATGCCACCACAATGCAAGTATCCTAAGTTAAAGTACAATTGACCATTTATTTGATCATAATTAAAGAGTTTTCCATTTGTGTTAATTATGGTCAAACAATTGACTACGGTCAAAGATACTTGACTCTGGTCAAGTAAATCTGACCTCGGTTGGGGAGACTTGGTTTATTACCAAGAGGGTTAACTGCGGTTAACCAGAGAACCACAGAGCTGACTTCGGTCAATGAAGCCAAGAGGGTTAACTACGGTTAACCAAGATGTGCCAACTTGGGTTGGAGAGACTTGACTATAACTAAGGCGCCTTGACCCTTGGCCAAAGCCCCTAATTATGATCAAGAGCGTTGACTTTGGTCAACGAGAGAATAAATATATATTTTTATATTTGTTATGTGTGCACATGTGTTCAATGGGGATGCCCACCGTGACTAGAATTAGTCCACAGTGTGTTATTTGCATGCAAAGCGCTAACAGTTAATGGGTGCCATGGTGGTGCGCTTTAATTAATTGTTGGAGGTACTAGGAAGAGTGATTTTCCTAAGCGCAATGGAGCCTAACAAGAGTCTAGGAGGCGGTTCGCGTGACCAAGTGCTTCGAAGACTCCAGAGTTGCCCTTGGTGGCATGTAATTAGGTCACGTTTTGGATTTTGGTATGAACAGCTTCCACGCTGAACTCATGTACTTGATTTCTCTCTGATGAATAAAAACCTTCGGGGGGGTCCAGCCCGACGATTGTCCTGAGCCCTAGTGTATCTGTTGAGAGAGGGAGAGAGGGAGAGAAATGAGAGTGTCTCTGCTATCTCTGCTGTTCAGCTCATTCCTATCACTATGAATGAGCTGAATAGCTCTTACTGCACCATTCTTTTTGAAGGGAAACCTGTGTATCTTTCCAAGTATGCATCCTTCATAGGCATGAGGGGGAGGTGACTTCAAGGGAGGCAAAGCATCAACCATAACATGTTTTGAAGTGTCATCAAGCTGCCATAACTCATATGTCCATATTTGGCATGCCATTACTCCGCATTTTGCATAGCAACAGTGGGAGTGGAAATTGCAAGTGCATTATCTGATCTTTTTCCAAAAACATCAAGCTGAAAAAGACCACAAAACAGCGTGCCAAATAGTCTCAAGGCATAATCATCTTGTCTATCTTGAACTGCATACTTGTCATCTTCAAAGACAACCTAAAATCCTCTTTTATTGAGAGAGGACACTGAAAGCAAATTCTTGATTCCAAGTACATAAAGCACATCATGAATTCTGAAATTTGTGCCATCTGTGACTATAAGTACAATCACACCAATACCACAAACTGAATAAGAAGAATCATTTGCACAAGACACCCTTTTGCCAGCGGGTGATGGATGAAGAGAATCAAACAAACTTTTTCTGGAAGTGATATGTTTGATGGCACACTATCAAAATACCAATTATTCAATGTCTCATTAACATTGAAAGTGCATGTATCCTTAGAAGGATTATAACTGCAAGTCAAAAAAGCGTAAGAGTCATCCTTAGATATGGCTGTAGTATCCGGAGCAGCCACCTGAAAATGAGAAATGCAAGTCAAAGAGGCATAGTCTTCTTCCACTAAGTTGGCCGAAGCATCACCACCATCATGTGCATGAGGAGCTGAATCTGTGACAGCCATGCTTGAATTCTTTTTCTTTTCCTTGGTAATTCTTTTCTTGCATTCTCCTATGTAGTGATCTGGGCCCTGGCTTCTTGCAATAATGACAAACGCCCTTTTTCTTGGGCTTCTTTGCATCACTCTTAGCCTTCTGAGAAGGCTATCCAGAGTCAATTTTTTGCTGATGTGTAGGCTGATTTGCATGCTGCTTATGCTGCGCCTTTCCTTTGGGCTTGAATTTCGAAAGCATGGCATGCTCACCAGCCTATGAAGCCATGTTCTTCCTGCAACAAAAGTCCTATCAACTCATGAAAGGTGAGAGGGTTGCCACCCCCCCTCAAAGACAAGTTCAATGAGGTGTGAAAACCAAGATAAGACTCGAGAAGAGAATTCAAAGTGGTAGTAACCATCTCTGAATCTAGAATGATCTCATCAATATTCAACAATTGCTCTCGCAAATCGTGAGTTTGGTGAGGTGCTCAGACATAGAGTCACCCTCATCCATATGAATATTAGTCAACTCTCTCTTCAGGAAAGAGACCTTGGCATCATTGCGGGCTGCAAACATACTCTCCAAAATATCCCAAGCTGCCTTTGAGGTCTTGCATGACCGAATGTGCGGAATAATAAACCTTTTGACAGAAAGAGAGATTACTGAAAGTGCTTGTGCATCACGTGAGTCCCACCTTTTCTGTTCCTGTGTGGGAGGCACAACTGCAACAGCCACTGCACCTAGCACTTGTCCTACACCCTAAGGTTGTCCTCTACCCCTGCCTCCACCTTGTTGAGCAGGAGTGGCAGGTGCAACCACATGCTCTGGCCGTGTCTCATCCCCAGTGACATAATTCCACAAATGTTTGCCAAGTAAAAGATTGCGTACCATAAAACTCTATAAAGAGTAATTGGTACCATGCAACTTATCCTCCCGTGTGAGGACGCCAAACACTTCATTCGGATTGTTTTGAGCCATAACTGCCAAAGAAAACAAAATGCAGCAAACGTGAGAGGAAATGTCCCTTCTTGGCATACTGAGGCAGCCCCAAAATGCTCACTGACTTAGCCAATCAATGGCTTAAAATGCATCGGCCCAAAAGCATAAATTCTTCACCAACTCTGTCAAATGTGCCTGCAAAACTCATGTAAATTGGCCAAATGCCCCAAATCCTGCAAAATGAGTGTCCAAGACCAAATGCCCTAAATTGCGGGGTAAAATTGACCCGAAATTGGGGCAAATCCACAAAAATCCCCAAATTTTGCAAAATGCCCAATGCTGAAATCTGGCCCCAAAATTTGCTTAATGCTTAGCCAGACATTGGCTTGATGCAGTGCCAAACACTGGCCCAAATGCAAAATACTTTTGCCCCCAAAAAAATCAGCTAAGCACTGTCTCACAAAGCAATTTCTTGCTAAAATGCATCCAATCCCACACTGTTCTTGCAAATTTCACCTGCAAACAGAACTTTAGTGCAAGGCACATGTGCAATGCTCGAAATTGAAGATGCCTGTGCGATACCAATTGCAAGAGCTGGATCCTATAAATTTGAGCTGCTACGTGTGGGTGCTGTACAGCGTACGGGCAAATCCATACTGTACGGCAACATGTCCGTACTATACGGCCGAAAAGAGCAGCAGGCCGGCATGAGCAGAAGGGTACGGGCGTCGTACAACATATAGACGTTGTATGGATGAGAGCGCAAGAGGTACGTAGGGTGTAGGAGCTTGTACGGTCGGCATACGAACGGAGCTTATACGGTCGTCGTATGGATGGAGCTTGTACGGTCGGCGTATGGACGGAGCAGCTTGGTTGACCGTACAACGTACAGACGGGAGCTGGTGCAAACGAAGATGATGGCGGGCTGGCAGAGGGAAGAGAAGCAGGCTGTACAGTGGGTTGGCTTGCAAGAAAGCACACGGGCTCTGATACCAAATGAAAGGAAATGGAGGTGAGAGCAAGAGAGAGCAAACCACACGAGTGTATTGAAAAAGAGAGAAAGAAGATATAAGACTAAGGTTTTGTCTTACTGACAAAACCTTATCCTAACTACTAACTGTAGTTAGGGGTTCTAACTGTGGTTAGGGGAAAAAACCTCTAATGAGGGAAAAGTGCCCCTAACCCACTTATTGGTCATACATTGGTCACTACCATGAATTATGGTGATAATTCCAACACCCCTTGGCGCATGTCGATTTAACCTGCCTTGAGAACAAGGGCACCCAACTTAAGAAGCAACCCAGTTGGCTTCCATTCCCCAAGTATGCCAAGACCCTTCCCTAGTAACTATGCCATCATGCCAAGACTCTTCCCTAATAACTATACCATCACGTTAAATAGAAATTGCAATGTGAAACTATAGTTTGAAAGGCTTTGTTTGCATTGAACAAGTATCAAGAGCATCCCTCATCTATTTTTCCTTTGGATCAAACAAAATAGGTCACTCAGTAATACAAAATTTGCTTTGGGCATATGCTAGTTTAAGCGACTTTATGGGAAAAGCTAATATATTTTGCTCACAAATTTTGATTGCCAAACCTTTTAAATGGTAAGGCTCCAGGTCTTGATGGGATACCAACAGAGTTGCACGATGCATGCTGGGACATTGCTAGAAAGAATGGCTATGAAACTTAAATTGATGGGGTTATCCCAAAATGTGAGTGAGATCTATATCTTGGATCCAAAGAAACAGAAATATAAGCATATCAAAGACAAGAGACCCATGACCCTCCTCAATGTGCCTTATAGGATTATTGCTAGAGGCATGGCTAAGAGCATGACTCCCATTTCTCTATTGTTTGGAAAGACCCTTTGAAGGGGACATGCTTAATTGGGAGATTGGCAAAGATGATGGACATTATCAAGAAATTGATCATTGGCTAAAAATTTCTTGATCTCATCTAGTACACTCAGTTAGTCAACTAAGCTTTGGGCCCCATGCCTCTTTTTCATTTTGCATGTGGTAATCTCTCTACCAAGGGATTAAAGATTGGAGAGAAGCAATGCATCGAAGGAGTTGGGTTTAGTAAAACTGGATATAGCAATAAGCAACACCACATGGAGTGTGAATGAGGACCGCCCCCTAATAAGAATACTTCCTAGAATAATTCTTTACTCAATGGTACTTTACTTGTGAATATAATGATTTTCTAAAAAATCCTTGTCCAAAATCAAAAAAACCTAAAACAAATATCAGCTATACTGAATTACAATAATTTCTTGTGCTTGCTTCAGCCAATAAAGACCTTAGGCTCTTCCTTGATACCACAATACCTTGGGGCTGCATCATATAAACCTCCTCTTGCAGATTCCCATTGAGAAGGCAGTTTTGACATCAACCTGATAAATTGACTATCGAAGCAATGGAGAGATTGTCGCATCCTAACCGCTAGAGAGAAGACCTCTACTTGTCCTAATAACAAGACGGGCTTTATACTTTGTCCATTGTCTAATTTGAGCACTATTTCATCATGTACATCCATTTTGTTCCAACAACACTTTTGCCTTTAAGTGGATGAACCAAACTGTTGGAAAACAACCTACGCTTGTCTATCGCGTAGCAAAGCTAAAACAACATGCAGGTATATCAATGTCCTTGTAATCACCAACTGAGAACACAAGACATGAGCAGTAGATGTGCTAGGACACTGCATCCACTTTATCTCAGTTCAACTTGTGCACAGATGTAGATAGAGAACACTTCTGATATGAAGAAAGTACACATAGATGTACAGCCCAAACAGGATGTCATATATAGATGTCAAATCCAAGTACAAAATCTACCAAATCTGTACCAACACTGCAGCAAACCTACGCTGAGGTAGGTCACCAAACTCAGGCTCTGTTTGCCGAACCTCCTGCTTTAGACTCCTCCTAGATCACTGCATGCCTCATACAGGCTTTGGTAGCTGCTCTATGTTGAGCTCGTCTGGCTGCACTCACATGTACTCTGCTACAGGCTTTAGGTATCTACCAGATGATGCCCAATACAGTTTAGGGTTGCTGCTCCAAAATAAATTATGAAAGGGCTGGAAACTTGCTGAACAGACTGCTGCTGCAGCTGACCAGACCCCATAGATTGGGCCGACCCAGCCTGTGCACAGTACTTAATGCACTGTACTGCCAACTGCTGACCAGTACCTGCCCCTGTACTGGCTGCTGTACTGCCGACCAGTACATGCTGTACTGCCGACCAGTGCAGCCTATAAATAGGGCCCTCTAAAGGCGCCTGTTCCTGTCCTGGCCCTGTAACAGCCTATGGACTTGCGCTGTCCTGCATGACTGGTATAGTACCATCTTGGCACTCCCTTCTCTCTTCTTGCTGTCCCAACAATGGGCTGCAAAAGAAGAGCATCATGTGAAGCAAGTGGAGGTTGTCCATCTAGAATATAGGGTGCTCATCAGATAAAATTGAAGCAATAGCATCTTCTTGAACTTGAGGCTGCTCATCAAGCCTAAAGACAATCACAATACCCAAAGGAATCATGACTCATCCTCATGTGGCATTTTAGTCAAGCCGAAAGACAATCACGATACCCAAAGGAGTCGTGACTCATCTTCATGTGGCATGTTGGGCTGCATCCTCACTCTCCTGAAAGATAAGATGTCTACTGGTGGGATTCTACAGTCTGAAATTCTTATGTGGTATGACAGTGGGTCCCCTTGCCGTCAAGCTTTGACCTTTATTTTTTTTGGGGGGGGGGGGAATATGCTGGAGTGTCTTTGGGCTTATACCCAACAAATGCCCAAGAAAGAGTGATATCTACCAATGTTTGTATTTATGATATAGGAGTCATTTCCATGAATGTTGTGTCATTCCTTTTGGCAACACCATTCCAATATGAATTGTTAGGCAATCCCATCGTATTTTAAGTATCCTTGCAAACATTTGACACATACTCTCCTTCTTTGTCACTCTGACATTTTGAATTCGTCCCTCTTGTTTCACGGCTGAAAAAGAAGAAGGGGAAGGACAGGCTGTATGTAAAGCTTGGTATGCGGTATGACGGTCCCTTTCAGATTCTGCAATAGAGAAGCCTAACTCAAATTATTTTTTAATTTGTTTCAAGAGAAGCCTTCTGCGAGGGTGTCGTAAAGAAAGTTGCATCGTTTTCCATTTCCGAAAAAAGGCTTAGTGTGTGTGTGCAAGTGATATTGCGGCTTACGTCCGGTATGTATGTGAATCTATGAATGTTCCTAACCATGGTGGAGCTAAATACTTATTTTTCACATACAATTAGACTGTGTGACCGAGGTGTTCACCGTAAATGAAAAATCACAAAGGTATCACATTTTCTTGAAATCCACTAAATGATCGTGCAAAAATGGAAATTATATAGTTGACTTGCCGCAAATCTATACTCGTGGAAAATTTCGACATAATCAAAGCATGCTATACTATATGCTGAGCATATCCCTTGATGGGTCTTTAATCCTACACTTTCTAACTTGAAATTGAATCATATATGTTAGGTCACATAATATGGAAGGAACAAAAATCAGATTGATTCTCAATTCAATACGCTAAAGTATGATTGACTCTTGTGGTTTCTCAAATGGATAGGAACATGATGCTTAAGAAGCATCATTTGAAGAGGCAACGTGTCTACCATGAATGAAGAGATAATAAGGCATCATAATCAAATACATACATGCTCTCCTATTTAAAGTAGAAGCATAGGAGATGGTGTCTCTAACATGGACAGGTGGCTCCCTCCTACAATCAATAGCGCCAATGGCTCCACCACTGCAAAGACATTGTCTTGGTCCTCTTGTACACATGAGCATGTTGCTGCAATGAAAAGTATATCTAGATGAATCCAGGAGCATGGCCAAACTCATCCTCTAGGAACACAACACATAGTGCTGTTTATATCTCATGCTAGTCACTCATAAGGTTGAACACCATCTATCACGTATATGAGGGACTACCTACTATGACATCTCCAGCGACATCATCAACACCCAACGATGAGCATAGACCATAGTATAAACATATGCTCTCACAAATACAAATACAAATCCACACACCCACACATACATGAGCATCCGTTAATACAAAGGTATTCGTACAGAGTTTCTATCGGTACTCTGGAGGTGAAGGGAAGACTCAACTGTGACAAAGGCTAGGACTAAAGAAGAAGGTGTTGGAAAGGTCACCTCCCCATCTGTAAGCCCCCAAATGAGGAGTGCGTGGGGGAGGGAGACCTAGGGCAGGATGTGCCCAAGAGAGAAGAAAGAGAGGGGGCTGCCACATGGGCAGCACCTCACAGGATTGGAACCTGCAGATGGCGTCAGCATGGCGAGGATAGTGGGCAGGTGAAGGGCCTGCAACAGATCCTGATGATGGCAGAGTACAGGCAGTCCAGGACAGCAGGATGTACAGGTGTACAGCGCAGGACACGCGGCTGGGAAGAGGCACAGATATGGCAGGATGTGCAGGCCCAGATGTGGAGCAGGAAATGTGGCTGTCAGTGGGCAGGAGGCAGGCCTTATATAGGCTGGACCCTTGCCTTGAATGGAGGGCCAAAGGGCCTTGGAAGTTTGGGCCAAAAGCCCTGGGGGGTGTGCCCTTTTAGGGCTGGACCAGCCACAGACTGGTCGGCCAGTCTGTAGCAGGCTGGTCGGTATTTTGCCAGCCCCCTTGGGGCCTATATAAAGAGGCCATTGGGCCTCATTCAATCATCACTTGGTGCAGCAGTTCAGGGAGCAGAAGGAGCAGCAGATCAGCCACTTGCGGGTCTCTATCCAGAAGGTGACAAGAGAGCTGTAGAGCTGCAGACCTAGCTCAGAGTGCTGCCCACCTAGGCTGGTGCAAAGACAGCAAGGTGGAAGGGATCTAGACGGAAAGTCTACAGAAGCTCCAGGTGGAGCACGCGGGCTCGAGTCTAGAGATAGCCAGCAGATAGGAGAAGGACCTTGTGGTAAGATCAGAGGACCACATCATTGGTGGGACTCTGGATCTGTCTCTTTTGTATTGTGTCCATATTTGTGGACGGAAATATATATTTTTGGTGGTTTCTCTATCTGGTTGGTTCATTGTCTATTGATGAGTCTGCACACCTATTGTATGCACATAAGTAAAGAAGTCTGTGATTCCACACCGACACCGCACACTGTGTGAGCTCCAGGGCATTACTATAAGTCTTCCGCTACGTGTACCCTCTGTTGGGTATTTTCTAACAGAAGGAAATAGTCCACATTCTCTTTGTTCAAGCTACAACTGCTTGTGAAGACTATACGATTTTATTTTAGTCTCTCCCAAACCAGCATCTAACAACCTAACTTTTGTTCGTAGTTGCATGTATTCTCTGATCTACAAGTAGCAAATGATAGCATTAAAAGGGCTCAAGATACAACTACAACCATGTAAATCCACGCTGCAAAAAGGTGGAATTTGCACGAGGAGAGAAACTCTATTTAAATGGTCTGGAATCTTCATAAACTCTTAAGGATGGGTAAATAGATGAAATCATCTCCTACGTATTATGACCATTCCTAATACTTGATTCCAAATTGAGTATGGAAGCTCTAGCCGTTTTGGTCATTGTCTGTTTTGGATCCCTCCCTCTCCTCGACGATTTGATCATAGGTTGGTCCTACTTGAAATTATTGAGTTTGTTCATACCCATGCATGGACTCTTTTTGCAAAAAAATGCAAGATTGCTCCTTCAAACCTAGAGATTTGTGCCACATTAAGGTTAAATATGTGTGTATGTAATGGAAAGAAAGGGCTGATTCTAAAAGGACATGGACTTGAATGCACGACTATGCTTATGGGGTTGGCATATAGTGAATTAAAGCCTGTTTGTGCCTTTTGCTATCATATTTCAGCCATGTTTTTAGCAAAGCACACGTGCACTCTTTACTTAAGTCACTCTATGTGTATTTGTCATCTTTTGGGTTTCTTTACTTGCTTCTTGACATCGCACCTATTAAGGGAGCTTTGGTTCTATGAGCATTGATGGACAAGTTGAATCACGCCAACCCTTCAGTTTAGGCCTTTATGCTCAAGAACATCCTCATTGCCAAAGGCTTATAAGACACATATTTTGAGATAAAAGGAGGCCACTTGATGATAATATTGAATTAACAAGTCACAAGTTCTCTACTTGAGCAAATACTAGCCCCTTTGAGTAGCAAAAGCAATTGGATAGAAGAAATCAACAAACTTTATCCCTTTTTGAGACATTGCCATGCATTATCATGCAAACAATGAAGCATCACAACTCCATCGTAAAATCAATTGAATGTTTTGAAAATACAAGAGAATGACAACACTACAAAAGAATATATAACGTAAGATCAAGTTACTAACATTGTTGAAAGAAGCAATTGGTATCCCTTCAACAATAACACATTTGTTACAACTCTCAGTATTCCTCTAAGGGAAGCTCCATGGCAAACTTTGAAGTGGTTCGGTTGTTGTGCAAAGACTCTATAATTCATAATTTTTATTGTGTAGGTGTACAAATTGATGTGGCTTGAATAAGGGAGAATTCTCACAAGTACAATAGCAAGAAAGATCTGGATATACTTTTTCCCTCCACCGAAAAAATAAAAAAATCCATTAAGCCAAATTACATAAAATTTAGGATAAAATCGTGTACAAGACTCATACAAAATCATGTAGAAATGAGGCTGCATAACTAATCCGGAAAAGTGGAAGTGCCATAAAGGCCTTGTGGCTGTATATGTGAAAGATAAACCACGATCCCACTCCCTTAATGAAGAAAGCTCTCCTAGCCACTGCGTCCCATAAGGAAACCCTAATTCTGCCTGAAGTGGCCACAACAACTAGCTCATTCCACATGAAATCCGCCTATCCTTTGCATCCGGAGTTTCAATGTCTCTAAGGGACGTGCACCTCTGAATCTATTGAGTGAAAAAGATATTACAAGGCTCATTGCCAGAAAGAAGTCCTCTAACAACCAGCTTGCCTAGCTAGGGCTAAGGTAGTGGAACTCCAATAGAGTAATTTCCTCCTCTCCAGGTCTATGCTACCTGGCATATCAAATATCTAGTAGCACCCCTCTCTATCCATCTGAAACCAAGCTCAAATCACCTATCCTACTGTATCTGCATCATTGACTCAAAATCCAATGGATTTGTAATAGTTGATAAGTGTGCATGTATCTGGACATGCTTCATGATTAATGAGCCTACAATACAATCTTTATAATCCTAAGAAGAGGAATAGGTAACAAACTAGCTCAAACCATCATGATATACCATTACCTTTTACTTTTGATTTACACGTGAATTTTTTGTTGACAAGACTTTTGCACATGAGCTGGCACATCACATTTGATGCATTAATCACATCACATTACAGCTAGCTCTCAATGATATATACACTCATACATTTTTCACCATGTGCTCACGTGGCAGTCTCTCTCACTCTCCCTTCATGTGTCGTGTGGCAGAATCTACACCCAACATTTGGTAGATGTCAAGCCCAATTGCACTGCTCATTTGGAGGACCCTAGATTTCCAACACCCCCTCTAAATGACACACCGTGGTTCAATACCCAGGCTGAAGAACCGCTCCATTAGCTCCCATGCAGAAGCTTTCAGGAACAAGTAGAGGTTGTCTTCATCATTTTGGTTCATGAAGTCGCACTTTCATATCTCTAGGTTTTGCTCCGCATTGTACTTGAACAACCGAATCCAGTCTGAAACACTGGTACAGTCACTGGTTTAAGTCACATGCACTCCAGAGTCTTCGAGATACCCAGGCGCCAATATGTCTATGTAGTTGTCCTCCTTAGAATCCAAGAACAGACCAGACCTTGCACAGTATCAAGCATCTTGGGTTTGTTTCAACTCGATCATCCTTTGGAACTGCACCCAGCTTCCTCAGGTACTGAACTCTCATTGAACTCCACTCAGGTCTAACTCTTGAGCCTGCCAAGGTACTATGTAATCCCCCCTGTTCCCTGTTCAGCAACATGCTAATGAACCATCTTGTAGAATGCTCCTTGTCTCTTGCATTTATGAGTATCTCAATCTCTGCTGAGCCTGAGGCACTGATGTGTTCAGAAGACATGCAGATAGCTCCGAATGCCTCCACCTTGAGACTTCTCCCTTTGTATGTCTGGAAGGCTTTCACCCTCCACGTGGGATGCAAAAATACCTTGGAGAAGACATCCATGTTCAAAAGGCATCCAATATGCAAAATGAGAACCAGCTCACATGACGTGGAAGTTGAAAAGGGAAGGTGGACAAGACCGAGGGTCCGAAGAGAAGAAAGAATATGCAAAATCTGCCCGAACAGGAGAGGTAGAAAATGAATGTCCTTGCAATCACCAACTAAGAAAGCATGACATCTAGTGCAGAAGTGCAACACCTAGTTATCTCACTTCAAGACTTGGGCATAAGAAGATATAGAGAGCACTTTCAGATCAGAGAGAGTACACAGATGTACAGCCAAAATAGATCTCACCTACAGCTCTAGAAATCTGTGCAAAAGACGTTCCAAAAGTGTACCAATACCTTCAGCTAACATCCGCGAAGGTATACGAGCTCTGTATGCTCCTCTACTGTAGAACCCCTCCTAGATCACCTCGTGCCTCTCATAGGCTTCGGTAGCTTGTTCTATGGTGAGCTCTGCACGCTGCTCTCTCCTGCTCACACATGTACTCTCCTACTGCATATATGTATGTACCAGTAGAGCAGGGATGCCCCCTCGATGGGGCCTTTAATAGGCTATGAAGCCATCCAGTCTGGCCAATCAGACTGATGATCTGGCCAAACAGATACAGGTCCAACCGGCCTGCCACAGACTGGGCGAACCAGTCTGTGCATGTTTACTGCAGTTACTGGCTGACCATGCCACATGGCAGTCTGCCACTGGTCCAACCATGTCTGCAACACTGCTGCCAGACTCTGCCAACCTGCTGACCTGCAAACAGACTGTTCTAGGATTCTGCTCGTTTCTGGGTCTGTACCAGCTCTTCTGCCTTCTGAATGGGCCCCTGGCTAAGCATCTTTGTGCCTCAAAGCCAGCCCTGAAGATGGACATGTTCACAGCCCTGATGGAGGCCTGTGGGACAACCAGCTTTGGTGGTTTTGGTGGCCCATATGGCTGCCCAGGAAGGGGTTTGTTTAGTTCGATAAAGGAGTCAAGGAATGAAGTATAGGACTCCAATTTTGCAGTTGAGAGGCGCACTCACAAAAAGCATCTCTTTCTCACTCCCCCTACATGTGCCCTTGTAGCACACTCCTCGTTTGGGGACTCAGGTGGGACATTGACCCAACAAAGTTAGATCAAAGTCAAGAGTGTACACAAGGTACTTTACGGAGTCTTCTTGCCATTGAGGATACTTCTTTCAAGGTACATTTCACTATATTATGTTACAAACCGCAAATAATTATCAGGAAGCACACTTGCTCTATAGAGCATCTGCAGATGACCCTCGCTTGTTTCCTTTCCCCCGGCAGCCCATCGCAAGTTTCAGATGCAATTCTGAAAGAAAGCGAGTTGTGCAGTGTAGATGGTAAGTGTGCCTCCACTAAATTGTTACTCTTTTAAGACCCAGGACTATGATCTATGATAGGATAAGAGACACATCAGGCATATTCCTTTATGAAATGAGGCTCAAATGGTCGCAGAGAGTAAGGTATCTGGAGAGTCATGTTGAGGCCAGGAGCCTGCATGGCAAGGTGCCCCTCACAACAGACCAAATAGATTCTGTTAACCACATTAGGCATCTTTCAGGGTCTTCATCCCGTGAATATGCTTATGCTTCGGCACTGATGACGACATAAGTGTTGCTTTGCTTGCTAAGTATGTCTTCCTTTTGTTTTTCATAAAAGTTTTTGTTTACCTCTTTTTTCTTCTCTTTCATTTTCCTTATTATTTTCTGTGTAGATTTTTGGTCTTTAGAACAACAAAAAATCTAAATTTGTATGATTGGACTTATTCTAGTCTTACAAAGGTATGTATCTTCATCCCGTGAAGGTTACTATTAAGATTCATGCTCACATATTATATTATATCCGTGTAACACTGAAGCTTTCTTTCAGAGAGGGAAACGTCCTGAAAAGGATGTTGTGTTGAAAGTCCGGTCAAACTCAAACTGATTTAGTAATGGGGCTCATATTTGTTGTCTTGTTGAAGCTTTTGAGTTGCTGTTTACTTTTCAATCGTGGATTGCACAACATTCTGGTTTTTATGTTTTTTGGTGTTTTTTGCACACGAGATCATCAGGATACTGTAAAAAATCTTAAATTTGCTTCGGAGGTTGAGCCAGACAACCCTGCAATCAAAGAAAAGCTAGCTTGGGCCACACAACAGCGCATGGAGAACAAACCCACAGTACCATCAACAATTGGGGAAGAATTAGAGATAAATCCTTTTATGCGTGTCAACACTAAGTCAATTCAGGTACAGTGAAAAGCTCACTCTTAGCCCCTTCTCTTTAGAAAATTTGGCATGCAAGTATATTCCTCCCACACCACACTCAGGTCCCTACTCCTGGTGCATGGAAGGTGTCACATGTGTGTGCAGGTGTGGGTGGTTGTGTGGGTAATGTGGGGTGCATGTCGGTCTGGGGGCGAGTGTTGGTGAGTGAGTGGGTTGGTCGGTGGCCATGCATGCAAAGTGGCCTTTCATAAGTTTAGTCAAAAGAAGTAACTGCAGTTACTATGTGTCCTTCTTAAAGCATATTTCAGGCTGTAAGAACTACTATTTAGGAAAGTTATGCTCCCTTTTTGTGAAAAATTCAAACTCAAAGCTTTACATTCCATCTGTGTACACAGACAATGCTGCAACTAACTAGAAAAAATTGACAACAGGGTGCGACTGGCCTCACCAATCCTGTTGAGGTGATGGGAGCATTGAGACGCTGGAAAGATGGTTGGAAAGGGTAGATCTCCGTTAGAGATTCCAAGCATGTGTCTGATACATGCATGTTGCCTTGAAAATGTTTTCTCCAAGATTCCATCTTACCACAGCCATGCGGATATGGTACTGTTACTGTAATATTTGTCCATATTGTACTTTCCTGTCTTTTATGTATCCCTGACACTCTTCAGAACTACGTTCTGTAATCTCACCAGCAGGGAACATCTAGTTTGCATGAGAAATTCATTGCTGGATTTAAATAAGCTCAACATTTGTCTTTCCCCTGCTATTTTTAGAAGCAAAATTATAATTTTCAAGTAATCTTTTGCTTTTCCCCCCCTTTTGGCCAGAGTAGGAGGTTGTAAAGGAGCTGTGAGGTTGTTCTTTCTTTATGCAAGATGGGTATCCAGTCAATCCCTTTTTAACCTCTGTAGTAAGTTCTTTCTAGGTATAGGGTCTCAATTGAAAATGTAAAATTAAAACACAGTTAACTAGAAGTACTTGCTATGAGCAATGCCTCATGTTGAATTCTGCATCTAAGGTACAGCTTATCAATTGCTGAATGATTGATTGATTGCAATCTGGGTTTCGGTAAGTGCATCTTGAAAGTTCAAAATTCGAAGGTTCTGTGGGAAAAAACTAGCGGAAGTTAGAAAGACCAAGGATTAAGCTCAAAAAGGCTCCCTCTCCCCTCCCGCTGTTTTTCTGATCTAGCATCACTCAATCCCTTCCTCGGGCCCTCCCTTTGCTCTTTCTTGCTGAGCTTGAAAAAGCTCCCTCTCCCCTCCTACTGTTCTGTACCATCACCTCCTTCATCGGCCTTTTCCCTTTGTTTCTCTTGCTTTCTGATGCTTTAGAGCATGTGATTCTCTGGATCAACGAACAAGCATTCACCATGATAATGGACAGCCTCAGTATTTGTTGCAATCTAGCTCTTTGATACAAGGAGACTTGAGGAAGACAGCAGCTATCATGTTCTTGAGGGTTTGTAAAGTTATGATTCAACATGGGTGACCACGGCATTGGAACAATGGGGATTGGAGTTTAACATGCCATCATACTTGCTGCAACTGTATGCAACTTGGCCATCTTGCTAATTCTGTGAGAAAAATCGAGTAAAGGCGATCTACTTCTTGTGGGTTTTCGGCAAATGCCAAGCAAACATGACACCCATCAAAGTGTGTGGGTCCTGGTGTCAGTAGAGCAAGGTGATTGGGTACTAACCCCTATTGCTCTTAAGGTTGATCCTAGGGCAAAGAAAAGGCAGTGAAGCCCCCATACTTCCCTTGGTCATCATAGCCTGCCATTGAGCCAACCCAAGCTAAAAAATGAGAAAACAAACTGAGGACCTTTAAGTAGTTATCCAACAAATTTGTGAAGTTTGAAGGTGCAACCTCAAACAGCAATCCTTATGAGATGTTAGGACATATGTAGCAGGCACACGACGCTTCTACAAAAGAAGCCGAGTGTTCAATAGCTGTGTGAGGGTTTAGGTCTGCTGGGTGTAGGCCTTTCAGCCCTGCAATCCTTGTTTATTTCTTTTCCTCCCTTCGTGTTCCATTCCTGTGCGAACATACCTCTCCTTTCATCTTTTTAGTTTGCGCTTTAGTCTGCTCTCCCCTTTCCTTGTATTCCACGCGTTATTAGCATCTCCTATTTGCTGTGTTTGCAGCTCTAGTGCTTGTCTATAAGGATTTCTTTCTCCGTAAGTTTGTTTTTACTGCAGGAAGTTCAGATTTGGCTTTTTTTTCCTCTTCAAACAGGATGGCTTTTACTTCCTCTTCAGTCAGGATGGGTACTTATGAATTTGACAAGACTTTCAACAAAGAAAGATTGGCTCAAAACAAGGCACAGTTGGTGTTTGATGTGGAATTGTGGAGGAGGTTGATGAAATCCTAGATGCAATACGCGAATATACCAAGCATGCTGTGATTATTTTCTTCTCGGGTCGTATGCTTGTTGCAGCAGTTGTGGGCAGCTGGTTGACAAGGACACTGGGAGGCTGTTGTGTCCGCGAGGTGCATTATGCAGCTAAGGGTTTCTTTGAAGTTATCATGGCGGATGAGCAGCATAAACAAATGCTATTGGAGCATTCTTGACACAACCACGATCGCTCCTGGAAATCCGGGCCTGCACACAAGCACAAACAACCGATCATAGAACCACAAAGAGAGGCGCGGGCATGCTCACCACCCAACGGTGATGCTCACGAGTCTAGGACTTGTAGAATCCGAGCATCCCACCGAGCCACAAGCCAGGCTACTGGCACGAACATCTACATCCAACCAGTCCACAACCTCCTGGCCTCCCATACCACCATAAGGCGCCCATAGGGCCTCAGGACTGCGTTGGGATCGGGGCTACACTAGAAAGCAAATGCGCATCCATAACATGATCCAAGATCCAGACTAGCAAAGAAGAAAGAAAAAGAAAGAGAGTTTATTAAAGTCTTCGGAAGACCGATGGGTCTATGAGACTGTGAAAATCCTGATACAACAAGCTGTGGTAGTGGAGCTACTAAACGAGCGTCCATACCAATGCAAAATGCAAAAATGTAGAATGGCAGTACTAAGTTCTAAGTACAACATAGTCATGTCGATGGTCGACTATATATCAATCTCAGCATCGTCATCAATATCATCATCATCATTGGCAGCAGCAAGATATCAGGATGGATGAGGTAGTGGAGGCATGAAGTCGGCAATAGAGTCCTGTCGGCCACTCAGAGATGCAGTTCTGGCATGTCTCGTGGTTGTAGCTCTGCGTCTAATTAGGCCTACTGTGACCCCCGTCAGTTGGGCTCCAACTCTAAAAGACTATGTCGTGGCCTGTATAGGATTTTGAGAAGCTCCCTGGTTCTGACCATAAGGTACCATTACAGTTTCAAATGGTGCAGGACAGGGTCTCGATATCTGAGTCTCATAGACCCCGCTTCCCTATGTAGGGGAGGGAGCAAGTGCCCTACGGGGGCCTGTAAGAAGTCGTCCTTCTCGTACCACTGTCCACTTTCCTTCCTTCCGGGCCTAATCCCGTTGCTGCAGCAAAGAGCGGCTCTCCTCCACTTGTAGAGGTGTGAGGTCCTCATCCATAGAGATCGTTGGCTGATCTTGAAGGACTGACCTGTGTCGTAGAGCTGAAAGTCGTGCCTGAGTGTCATGGAACCGTATGATCAAGGGTTGCTCTCGGTTGGGATCTCTCCCCACCTGCCATGCCCTCTCTATCCTGTGCTCAGCCATACCAAAAGTAGCGGCCACGAACGCAGTCGCATCTACCATCAGTGTAGCCTCAGTGCGTGGGATCCCGCGTACTCTGATGTTGAGAGCCTTACAAGCTCTCTGCTGTTGCTCCATGAGGGTAGCCGAAAACGGTTACCCTTGCGGGTTCCCGTTTGGCCACGTCAACCCATCTAGAAGTCTCTTCAATAGCGGATTGCATGCTTGCAATCTGTGTCTCGACCTCCGAGGTACTTCTTGGGACAGTGTGTATGGCTGTGACCTCCTGTCGGACCTGCATGATATCATGTTTGAGTCCCTGAATAAGACCTGCTTGCTCCCGAATGGCCCTAGCCTGCTCCTGTATGATGCAGTTCTGCTCCTGGTTGAAGCGGACCTGCTCCCGTGCGAAGCGAGTCAGTTCCATCTCACGCTCACGGAAACTATGTATCTCCATGAGCAAGGTCTCACGGGCCTTTGGTGTATCAGCCCACCCATGTCCATGCTGAAACCGTGGTGACTGTGGCATGAAAGTGTGGGACTGAGTCTGGAAACTGGACGGTGACTGGGTGAACTGGGTGAGGAACGGAGATGACAGTGGAATGGATGAGGCAGTCCCAACGGGGCGTGGGAGCATGGGCTGACTGAGAGGGAGAGGGGAGAGTGAAGCGTAATGCGAAACAGTGTATGACACCTCCGAAGTAGGGGTCATAAGCGGTGCGAGAGCTGTAACAGGAGAGGAGGGGAAGGGAACAACAACCGGCGCCATGGGCATGAGTATGTCATTGATAGTAGATGTAGAGGGAGCTGAGACTGGAATTGGAGCTGAGTCTGAAGCGGGGGCTGAATTCGAAGTAGAGATAGAGATAGAGATAGAGGGAGCTGAGGCTGGAGCTGAAACCAAAACTGAAATGGTAGTGGGAGCTGAGAATGAGGTAGAGATAGAGGTTGAAGAAACTGAGGCAGGTCCTGCCTTTGCCTTGTTGTCTACCTTGAGTCCACTTCGGTTGTAACGTGTGTTCACATCCTCCAATTTTAGTTGTGTCGTTTGCTTTTTTTGGTCGTCATCTTCTTTCTTGGCTTTGTCCCCCATTTCTCTTGGACCTTTTTATTATTTTATTATTTAAAAAAAATTAATAAATAAATTTGGTGCAGGTCTTAGTGTCTGATTGGGAGCGGCGGGAGCACTGGCTTCCCCCCCATACTGGGAGGCAAGTCCAGTGCGAGGTGGGGTGGAAGCCTGAGGTGGAGAGGCAGCCAGGAGGTGGTGAAGGACAGGCTAAGATGGCGATGAGTTTTTTTTTATTTTATTTTTTAATTTAAATTTTATTTTAAGGGGAGGTAGCGAAGGTGGCGAGGGGCTGAAGCGGAAGCAGGAGGAGCAGAGAGGGGGGTGGCTAGGTAGGCTAAGCGTAGGGAGGGGGGTAGGGGGCGTAGGGGTAGGCGTAGGATGAGCGTAGGGGTATGGCTAGGTAGGCTGAGCGTAGGGAGCATAGGGGGCGTAGGGGGCGGGAGACCTCACGGGTCTATGTCACGTAGAGCAAGAGCAGCGATGGAGTAGCGTAGAGGCAACGATGGAGCAGCGTAGAGAGCAACGTAAGGAGCAGGAGCAGGAGCAGGAGCAGCGATGGGCAGCTAGAGCTATTCTGACTTGGGTGAATGAAAACTGAACCCCTTGGGCTCCTTATATAGGTTCTAACCCAGTGTCACTAAAAATAGACAAAACCCTAACTCGTTCGTTGCCCTTGCAACCCAACTTGAGAATCGCCTGCCTAGCCCCTAGCCTCCCTAGGCCATCAAAGCTAGTCCAGTGCACCTAAGCACACATAAGATACAATCCATGCACATGACGTACTCCCCTTCGTCTAAGAACTCACTCCTGATAAAAGAAAGTCCGGAAACACTTTTTGAAGGTTAGTCAATGTCTCTCATCATCCCATGTAGAGTCCTCCTCAACACGATCCTTCCACTTAATCTTGTATTTCTTGATTGTTCTATTTCTAACTTGACATTCATGAAATCTCTCAGTAGCCAGCACTTCTTTCAGTCTAATCACATGAGACTATATGAATCCTTACATTAGGAGGCAACTTGGCCAATTCTTCAGATAACCTTGAATGGACCATAGTATCTAGGGGATATTTTCCTAACCTGTCCAGTACTAAGACTGTTGGATTCCTTGGGAATACACAAGTTTACCATCGTTCCAATAAAGAACTCTCTAGGCGACAATGCCTATTAGCATAAAATCTGTCCTTGTCTTGGGCACTTCTAATAGACTCCTTGGCAAACTGCAACATCTCTTGCATGTCTCGCAAGAATGTTTCCGCAGCATCATTCTTGATTCCCTTGAATCCGACCATTACTGGAGATTTAGGTGGAAACTCGTACATAAGCATAAAAGGACTAAAACCAATACTAGAATGCTTTGCACTATTATAAGCAAATTCAACCATGGGTAAGTAGACTTCCCATGATAATTGCCTCTTGGAAACATATTCCCAAAGCATATCCTCTAGAAGTTGGTTCACAACTTCCGTCTAACCATCAAATTGGGCATGTTTAGAGGAACCCAGCTAAGAGTTGTATCCATAATCCAACTTGTCAAAGACCAGCGTCCAGAATTCACTCCTAAACTTATAGTCCCTATCATTGACTATGTCAGCCGCCGGTAACCCATACTAACGAAATAATTGGTCAATGAATTGTTGAGCCAACTGAGTCGTTGTGCCCGTAGATCTAGTAGGTATAAATCTAGCCATCTTTGTCAAGCGGTCCACGATAACCCATATGGAGTCATGACCCTTGAGCGTTCATGGCATCCCGTAATAAAATCCATGGAAATACTTTCCCACTTATAACCAGGACTGTCCAAGGGTTGTAGCAACCCCGCGCTTTGAAGGCGTTTTTCCTTGGTTACTTGACAAGTACGGCAACCTACTACATAGTCCTGAACAAATTCTCTCATCTTAGGCTAGTAAAAACTATGTTTCACAAGAGATTGAGTCCTTTGTACTCCAGGATGTCTCGCACTAGGTGTGTCATGACACTCCCGAAGAATCCCGTATCGAAGATCTGACAAATCTAGTACATAATTTTTTTCATTTCGGAATAGCAAGCCATTTCAAATCATCCCACTCACCTCCCGCTGTCGAAGTTGTAATCCCGTGGTCAATCATAGAGCTTCCATCTTGGACGTTTTGCCAATAATGACTGAAATGACTATCAGTCACGCAAAGCTCTCTCAAGGATTGAAATAGGTCAAAGGATCTCTCGGTAAATGACAAAGCATTCACCATCTTAATCCGACTAAGGGCATCAGCAATACTATTCAAATAACTCTTCCTATACCGAATCTCAAAATCAAAATCCTGCATTAACTCAGCCCATCGAGCCTTCCTGCCCCTCAAATTATCGACACACATCGGATCAATTGATGACCAATCAACCCAAAAAATCTGAAACCATACAGGTAATGCCTCCAAACCTTGAGAGCATATATGACTGCATAAAGTTCCTTTTCCATGGTGCCAACGATATTGAGTATCATTGAGCTTTTTACTCTCAAAAGCTACAGGTCGGTCCTCTTGGAATAATGTTGTCTTGATGGCATAATCACTCGCTTTGGCCTCTAATACATAAGGTTGGGTAGGATTGGGCAACGCTAGAACAGAGGCACTTTTGATACAATTTTTCAAAGTATCGAAAGCCTTGTTCATCTCTTCATTTTAAGCAATAGGTTGCATAGACTTAAGGCCATGACCCCTTCAATACTTTGGTCAAGGGGAATGTAATCTTGGAATAATCACGAACTGATTTTCTCAAAAAGACTGTAAATCCTAGGAAAGAACGAAGTTGTTACATTGTCTGAGGTATAGGCTAAGTCAAAACCTTTTGAATGCGGTCTTCATCAATGCGAACACCTTCGCGAGTAATCTTGTGTCCTAAGTAAATGATCTGTTTCATGAAGAAATCGCATTTACTAAGTTTAGCATAAAGCTTATTTTGTCTTAATAAAATTAAGACGATCTTGAGATGACCAATATGGTTCTCTAAAGTCTTGCTGTAAACTAAGATATCATCCAAGAACACAACAACAAACTTGCCCAAGAACTCTTGGAACAACTCATTCATCATCCCTTAGAAAGTCACAGGAATTGGTCAATCCAAAAGGTAATACGAGGAACTCGTAATGACCATACCTAGTTCGAAAGGCTGTCCTTCCAATATGTTTAACATAGTTACAAATTTGGTAGTAGCCAATCCATAAATTAATCTAAGTGAAATACTTCGCTCTAGCCAATCTGTCTATTAAGTCATCAGCACGAGGGAGAGGATACTTATTCTTAATTGTGATTTTATTCAATCTTTTATAATCCACACACATTCTCTATGATCCACCCTTCTTCTTTCTCAAAAGAACAGGAGCACCCCAGAGTGATTTGCTCGGGCGTATATACCCCAACTTCAAGTATTCTTGAAGTTGTTGAGCTAGCTCGTCCTCCTTTAACTGGCTCATCCTATAAGATGGTATACTTATAGGCTGAGAACCAGGGACTAAATCTATGCAATGATCTACTACCCGTTTTGGAGGCAAGCCTACTTGTAGTTGTTCCAGAAACACATCACTAAAATCATTCAACAACTTCTTTAATTCAATATGTTCAAACACACTTATATCTTTTGCATCAGGCATAGATATAACAAATGAAGAAAATGGAATCAAAACACATCATAAGAAGTTGTTTGTAATATATTTCGAACTTCAATAACATTTACAAGAGGTCCCTTGGAGGAATGTATATCATCACACTATCAAAAGTCGGGTGTCCCAGTACAAAAGAGAAAGGGTATGTGCTTCCTGATCAAATTGGACATGATGGGGTTTTAAACCATTCAATGCCCCACCAACAAGTCTACGCGATCCAAGTGCATAAGATAGCACTTCAAAATATCCTCGTAGCCTTGAATCTGGATGGGAAGTCAGTCCACCTTGCAATCCCAAAATTGCTTCCTAGCTGGAAGTTGCACCTTGTAGGTGTGATCACTAGGTGTTGGAGTCAGTTGGAGCTTCTGCACAAGTTTTTGATTAACAAAGTTATGAGAACTACCTGGGTAAAAAAGAATGTGAATTTGTGTCCCTTGGATCTCACCATAAGCTCAGTAGAGATCATGGGGTTCAAACAGTGAATTATTAAAAGAACAATCACAGGAATGACGGTGTGTGAGGACATTGGCACAAATACCTGTCAAAGTAGTCTGAGCGGTTGTCTTTGACTTCGTAGGTGGTCCTTTGAGCTTCGGTGTAGGTGTGAGGCTTTGGGCCTCTTCGGGCAATCAGCCCGAGTATGCCCACGCTCACAAATGAAGCATCGCCCTTCCTTCCAAAGCCGAAGCGAACAGAGGAAGCACTCCCCTGCTACCCTTAGTGGATTTTTGCTTCATTTGAGGAGTATTGAAAGATCTCACTTCACCCTTGCTAGTAGTGGCATTGAAGAACTCTCCCTTGTTCTTGCCAAAGGTCTCGGGTGTAGTCAACTTCTTGGTGGAGGCCATCGTATCATCATATATGCGCACAAAATGTATGCCCTCCTTCAGGGTTGAGCTTTTATTGTTCTTAACTTGCAACTTGTAGGAATTGGGCAAGCAGGCCACAAAGAAACGCATATATCTTTCTCTAATTGAACTGGGAAATCTTGCTCAACTTCCTCATCCCCTTGAAAAAAGGCAAAAGTGTCACAGGATTCATCTTTGTAGCACGGGTCTGAAGGTCACAAAATTTATGGAGCTAGGTCTCAAAAGTGAGGCTCTATTTGGTCATATCCTGTTGGTAAACTGAAAGGAAAGCATGGAGTGACACAAACTCGGAATTCTATGAGGTCCTTAAGTAGGCACCTCTTACATGATCACTGACATCACTGATGACCTCTGAGCTCCACAATCATCTCCTCAATCTGCTCCTAGATTCTCTCAATCATCCTATGTGGCTTCTACCACCACCTAACAGTGCTTATGGGCACCTAACTGTGCCTCTAGCACACACACATAGAAACCAAGGTGTGCCTGGGGCATACATCTTGAGATATCCCAACATACCCCCCCTCAAGGGAATGCCTCAGGCTATGTCAAGGATACAGCTAGCACAAGGTGTCACATGCCATCTCATGGTGGTCATGGATCTATCAATGGCTAGGATCTCAAGCTAGCAAGGGTTCCCATGGGTGTAAGGTAAACAAAAGGGATACAAAAGACCTTCCAATGGTTATCTCCCCTGCATGTACATGCACACAATGTCTACAGGAGGTACCATGGAGCAAAAACACATACACATGGCCTACATCATATGGTGACCAGAGGTGTTTACAAAACATAATAGTTTATTTCATTCATTTTGGAGGACTATCCAGGCTGAGTACCTTGACTCAACATAAAAAAAAAGAGAGATCTGGAGCATATATGGAGATGATTCAAAAAGCATAATCTTCATGGGATGCCTCATCTTGTGGAGGCACATCAACTAAAAGTAGATTGGCATTTTCTGACTTTGAAGTTGCTTCCTTTTTGGCTCTACAAAACTTTTCGTGATGATTGTTTTTGCCACAGTGTTTGCATGGATTGATCTTGAAGCAGTCTTTTGAGAGGTGATTAGTCTTCCCACAATGAGTGAAAACTTGCCCTTTTGGATTTTTATGGCATAGGCTGTGTCATTGCCTTTCCGGAGGTTCATGTGCCTTTCTTCTTCTTGAAGAGCAGAGATAAGACCTTCAAGATTAGGATTAGGAAGATTTTTCAAAGTGGTGACAACATGATCATAATCTTCAGGCATACTCTTGAGCAACACTGCCATAGCATCATCTGTAGTGATAGGAGAGTTGATAGAAGCAAGTTGAGTCATGAGACTCCGCATGTAATTGACATGGGCAGCCAAAGGAGTGCCACTAACCATCTTCAATTCAAAGAAAGCAATCTTAAGTGATAATTTTGAGATGTGAGAGCTAGCACCAAAAATAATGTCAAGCTTCTGCCAAGCTTCTGAAGGAGACTCTAAGTCAGAGATGTGATGAATATAGTCATCTCCTAAAGCAAGAGCAATGATGCCATATGCTTTCTCCTCTCTAGCAGGATCTCTTGCTGGGTGTGTCGGAGCTGAGGATTCTCCAGGATTGGAGGCTATTGAAGAAGAAGTTGAAGCCGGTTTGACAAGCCCCCAGAGGTTTTCCCTCATTAATGCAAACTTGACCTTCATCTTCCATGTGTGGAAGCCCTTACCATTGAACTTGTCCATATTCAATAAGGTAGCCATGAGAGGGTCTAACCCAAGAATTGGGCAGTGTCTTCTCTCTTACAGGTGAAATATGAGAAATAAAAAGTAATCCTTCAAAGAGTAACAACTTGAATACTTTGACTTGGATTTCTCTATGTGACTGAAGTAAATGTCAAAGCATAAGGCAATTAGTCAGAGCAACATTTATGCAAGATGTCTAAGCAAAAAATGACCAAGTAGATGCTAGAAAATGAGCATAGCAGACTGAAAATAAATCTTGGTCAAACTACCAGTCAAACTTTGACTGTCCAAAGTCAAACTTAGACTTGCATAGTCAAGCTTTCATGGCCAAAGAGGCAGCTCAGAAATCTGCTTCAATTCGTCATGCAGAGGTCGAAATTCAGAGGGCTTTTGTACTGGAGAGGAAGGTAAATAGGTAGAGCTTCTCCCTCAGAAAGGAATCGCGCAGAAGATAGCCATGTCGCCCAGCATTGTAGAAGAACCGTGGACTGGTTTTTTAACGAAAACTACCCGAATGCTGCTCCAAATGAGCTCAGACTTGATGAGCAGCAAGGTCGTGATGTCGCCCAGCTCCCTCTGGAAGGAATTAGACAATGTAGCTCTCCACAGTGAGAACCAGGAAGAATGTCGTAGCAGCTTCTGGAGACAATGCTGCCCCGAAAATGGCGAGATAAAGCGTGGGGCTTGTTCTGCAGATTCGCCCTGCCCTTGGGAAGACTCTTCTGAAAGATGAGATGCTGAGAATGCAAGTTTGAAGAGAACTCTCACTTCCAAAATCAACTTTGGAAGGGAAGGTGGAAGATGGAGGTGAGGAAGAAGATGATGATGTGGCACGTAACTAGGGCTTAAGGAGGATCATAGGGCTCTGATACCATGTTGGTAAACTGAAAGGAAAGCATGGAGTGAACACAAACTCAGAATTCTTGCTTATGGAATGAAGAAAGATGCGGTCCTTAAGTAGGCACCTCTTACATGATCACTGACATCACTGATGACCTCTGAGCTCCACAATCATCTCCTCAATCTGCTCCTAGATTCTCTCAATCATCCTATGTGGCTTCTACCACCACCTAACAGTGCTTATGGGCACCTAACTGTGCCTCTAGCACACACACATAGAAACCAAGGTGTGCCTGGGGCATACACCTTGAGATATCCCAACATATCCAAGGCCTTGAATTTGGCCATGATGTCATAATCATCTTCCTTTTTTAAAGGCATCCTCGAACTCTGGCCAGGTGGATGGCTGAGGCCTCAATTTGCTCCACCAGAGTAGATTAGATATCCAACTTGTAACTGTATGCGCTTGTCCTGCGGATAGGAGTGAAAATTGATGTGGACCTGCCATTTATGCAGCCAAGTATCCACAACCTTTTTCTTTCGATCCTTTTGTTCCCCCGAGAATTGTGCTAGGGTAATATTGGGCCCAAGAACAATGCCATCGCATCCATGTGGGTCAGGGTCTGAAGTTGGGTCTGCATAGCAAAATTTGTTGGAACATGATTCGAATTTAGGAGCGCAAACTTTTCATCCAATCTCATGAGGAATTGGTTGAAAGCGTCCTTTAACCAAATTCTCATAAACATCATAGTTATCCCCTTCCATATCCCGTTCAGACATAGGGGAGGGTTGATTGGAATTCGTTATGTTCTGATCCTACTTAGGGAGGTTGCTTGTATCGCCATGAGAGAAACCAATAAAGGAATACCCAAAGGAAAGAAAGCTGTAAACTGTAAGACATGGGAGACTTTCCGGATAGAGAGAGCCATTTCTAGCGCACGAAGTGAAGGCAAACCGCAGAGCAATCAGAAGGTTGGTCGAGTCTCTGGTAATAGCATTGGAGTGACTGTGCAAAGTCCCGAGCTCTGCTAATGATCCAGCCTATAAGCTAACGCCCCATCCAAGCAGTGAAGCGTACGGCTAGCAGCAGCAAATTGTAGGGCCAATCAACGAATCATTTGGCCCTGCTAACGAACCAGCATTGAACTGTCCCAACTCCAAAGCAGGCTAGAGGCATTCCCA
The DNA here is from genome assembly GCF_047967505.1 of Dipteris shenzhenensis. Lineage (NCBI taxonomy): Eukaryota > Viridiplantae > Streptophyta > Polypodiopsida > Gleicheniales > Dipteridaceae > Dipteris > Dipteris shenzhenensis. The sequence goes on from NC_141615.1 coordinate 6,576,265, forward strand.
TTGTTGTGGCTTAAGCCTTCCCCTTATCCTGTTCTGCATTTGCTGGTTTATTACCTTTATTTTTTATCCCAAAAGGTCCAGGGCATCCTTGTTTTGCATTGGAGGAGGCATTGCATCCGAGGGCATTTTATGTAGAACCAAAGGACATTGCAAAGCCATGTGCCCAAATTTTTCACTCAAAGCAAACTCCTGCAAAAAGAACCCATTTCAGCCTATAAAAGGCACTTTCCAGAGCCAAAATATTAACTGTAACAGAGTAAGAATCTGGAGTGGGCATATCTCTGTCCCACAAGATGCAAAACCTGTTGTACTTTCTTTTCGGTCTATAAACAGGCATACTCCTTCTATGTCTTAGCGTAAAGCTAAGGGAAAGAATGCTACTGAAACTGGGCAGACTCTGAGGAAAATTATCTCAACTAGGAGACCTTTCCTCATCGGACATGGAATGGTACTTCTTCTAATCATCATACTCCTGCAGACATTGGCATTACCTGGGTTACTGTAACAGCGAGTTGTACTCTATTCCCAAAAGAAGTTGTCGGTTTGTTGTCTTCTCATCAGGCTGTTGTCACACCTCAGGGAACAGGCCCAGACCCTGAGCTGGACATGTAAATTAATACATTCCTTTTCATGAAGATTCTCAGCTGTACACAACTGCATAGAACATCTGTAAATATGCTTGAACAAATCAATTGCTTGACTTTCAATGTATCGGGTTTATGCGACACTCGGCAATGGAAGCTTGTGTGGGCATATGTAATTGAGTTGCAGCCTGATATACTGGCTCTGCAAGAGCACAATCAGCATATGTATGCAGGCAAGACAGGTCACTTTGCTGGTTATGATATCTTCTATGCTGGAGAGCATTCTTTTGTAGGCGTTGCCTTTCTGGTGAAGCATGCTTTTCACCTTGTTGTGGCTTTAAATGACAAGGAAGGCAAATGCATCATTATTTAATGTCTAATTCAAGGATCAAATACCCAAATCTGCCTTAGCTTATGGTCCTCAATCTTCTCATCAAAGAGCGTTGATTTGGGAAGTCATGTAGCAATATCCCTGGAGGCAACATCCATTTCTTTGTGGGGATTTTAATAATGCACCTCAGCAAGGGGATAACACTTTTGGTAACACCCATATGCTGACACTGAATGTCTACATTACTAATTTCTCAGCTTAGACTCGTAGATCTTTGGAGGAAGTGAAGCCTATGCTTTCATGATATACTTTTTAGCATAATGCCCGGATCAAGTTTGGCCGTTGGTACATGATAAATGTACAGCAGTATGATGCTCCTACATGCCAAATTTTTGGTGAATTATACTTTTTCCCATTCTGATCATGCTCTATTATGGTTGAGGTGGTCTTCTCATGAGATGCCACATGACAAGTTGCCAAATAAAAGACTCCTTATAGTTAATAATGGTTATTTGGAGCATGATGAATATAAGCAAATGGATGGTAACGCCAATGCACCCCTCTAGAAACACACATGGTGTGTTGAAAAAACTAGACCTCCCAGCATGGAACACCATTGATTGGCCAGTTCCTCAAGGTAATATGACTGAGAGCTATAGAGCCAAGTTGTTTACTCCTTATGGCTAAGAATTGCATCCAGAATATGCAAAATAAACATTTTCATGCCAATCACAGTCTTTGTTGTGCTGTTCAGTCTTGATTATGCTTGGAATGCCTTTGCTTCTTGCATGCAATTAGTAATTCGTGACTATGGGAAGGACTATATGCATGACCTAAGGAAAGCAGTTGTTGATGCTAAACTCGACTATCAAAATTTGACAGAACTCAGCCATGTCATGGATTGAACTCAGCCATGTCAGGGTTTTAACTCAACCTGAGCTTGCATGCTTATGCAACACTAAGCATCTATTACAAAGGAATGACCACAAGAAAATAGCCAAATGGGAAACTAAAGCCAAGCAAAGGCTCCTTTAGACAAAGATTGCTCCTCTAAAGAGTTTTTCAAAGTTTGCATGATAAAAGTTAGGCTTAGAATATTTGTCGGGTTTGGACATCTGATGGTTGTTGGACTTCCTCGCGGGCACACCTCGCTTAAGCTTGTGTCAATCACTTTGCCCGGTAATTTGGCAATATGTACTCTCATTCACAGCTGATTCTGTTAGCAAGACAAAAGTATTACAGCATGTCTCTCCTATTATTACCCCTGCCTAGGCTCTATGGCTTGAGGCATCTTTCAAAGGAAGGGAGCTCCTTGATGGTTTAAAATCATGTGGCAAATGAAATTCCCCAGGTTGGATGGTCTTACAGTGGAGTTTTTCCTGGCATATTGGGATGCCTTGAAACATGTTTTATTGCATATGATTAATAATGCCTAGTAGAATCAACAAATGCTAGATGCTTGGAAGAAGGGTTGGTTAAGTTGATCCCAAAAAGCATATTTTTGAGTCATTTGCAGATTGTCGGCCTATTACACTCATGCCAGTCATTTATAAGGTGTCTACATCCTACCCACTATTGCTTCATAGCTTGTAAACAAATCACTGATAATATTGCCAATGATTATTTTGGGATAGAATATGTGAAGTACACTTAACAAGATGTACTCTAACTGCAAGTAGACATCACCAAAGCTTTTGATAATGTACAATGGGATTTTATCTGATAGACCATGCAATCCTTGGGATTTGAAAATAAAATGCAGCATGTTATTTATTGGTTGTACAAAGATTGTAAAGTAGCGTGCATTTTATTTGGAGATATTTCTAATCAATGAATTTTATTTCGTTCCGTGAGACATGGATGCTCTCTTAGTGTATTGCTTTATGCAATAGCCGCTGATCCAATGCTTTGCTATATTGATCATCTTGTGGTCATTGATGTTTTGCATGGTTTGGAGGTACATGGAAGAAAGCTTATGATTGCACAATCTTACGTTGATGATTCATTCTTCACTCCAAAGAATATAGAGAGAGACCTTTCGCAAGTGTATGAAGTTAATCCAATAGTTCGCAAGTCCTTTCATTTCCTTAATCACATTGATTGGATCGTGGACGATTTGATGGACATGATGAAAGTGGGATAAGAGATATATGTGATGTTGGATCGTTGCTTGATCCAACGTCGGAGATGGATTGCCGTGGCGACAGGTTGGTTGTTCAAGACACGTAGTGAATGTTGGCCCTTGCATTAAGGAGAGCTTAGAGGCTACGTCCGGTAATAATGTCTTGGAGGCCGCGTGGCGGAGGAGGGGCCTTGTATTAATAAGGAGAGCCCTTGGTTGGGCCTAAGATCCAACCATCCACAAGTGGCACAATATGTGTGCCCCTAGATGGGAGGATGGATCCAATGAGCCATAAAAGGTGCTCTCTGTGAGCCCTTAGATTGCATCTGAGATCCAGGGGAGAGCCATTTGATCAAGTGAGCATCAACGTTTGAAAATAGGCATCGCATGCGAGCCATTAGATTAGGAATCACGATCTACAATGGAAAAATGGCATTGAACGCGAGTGATTTAGGAAAGTTCAAAAATGAGTCAACCCTCATCATGACACGTTAAATTCCCCTTTACCACAAGTGGTCCACAACCTTTTCCCTTAGAGATTCAGGGTTTAATCTTTTTCTTCATCTCTCCCTTATGAGGCCCTTTTTGAATCCATATTTCCCCTTTTGCATCCTTAAACCAAGCAATCCTTGTATCCACATCAGGGATTTTGAAATCTAGGGAATAGGCTAGAAACACACAAGCACACATCTATTTGTGGGACTCTAGGATGTCTCTCACATTCTTGGAAATTCTCAAACACTCTCTCTCAGATATACTCTAGAACCTTGAACACTCTTTCCTTAATGTTTCATACACATCAATGTTGCCATAGGTCATGTTATCATATTGAAAAAAAGTAAGTTTGTATGTCCCATACATCACCCACTTAATAGAATGATACTTTGTAGTCATATAGAATCCTTGCTTCTCATTTCTTGAGCTCAAGATCTTATTAGTAGTTCATAATTAGCACATTGACATTTATGGTTATTTTGCATGCTTGCACACTCCCCCAGTAGCATGAAAAATGGAGTAGGTTAATGATCTTTCCCTTCCCCATGTGCAAAAGTACACAATGTCCCATGAATGACTAGTGTGGCATGTGAGGTTGCACATACATTAGAGAGGATAAGGTGGAAAATAATGATTTTTAAAAAATGACTACATTTAGAGATCACTTGAGGGATACTAGAATGTCATGAGTGCATAGATAACTTTTTCCATGCTTTCCAAGCACAAGACATACCTACTATTAGGATTCACTCACTACTTCCAAAGACTTTACCAAGTGGTGCATGTGATGTGCATGTTCTCACCAATTATGCTATTGTTGGCACTTAAACTAGGGAGTACTAGGTAGTAGCAAAGCCAATTGTGCTATTGTTGGCACTTAAACTAGGGAGTACTAGGTAGTAGCAAAGAATTTGATTGCTGCGTAGGTGAATATTAGACGAGTGAGTTGGAGCAAGATTGACAAGTAGCACTCCAAGAACCTAGTGCAGAGGAAGTCTGGACCAACAAAGAAAGTTGACAATGGCACAAATTTAAGTGTACTGCAAGGCAGAAGGAGGCTCAATGTGATTTTGAATAGGAGGACTCCCATGGTTGGACATATGTGTGACCTTATACTAGTTACCTCGAGACCAAGGAAGCTTAAAGAGACCTTGCAAGAAAGATCAAGAGAGCCCTTAAGAGAGCATCTTGTAGGCTTAGGGGGTTCACTATATGTAAATCATCTGTATCATGAGCGTTCAAGGACTAATATAAAAGTCTCTTATCTATGATTTTTTCATGGATAAAACACCATTTTTCTATCATAAATGGTACCATTCTCAAAAAAGTTACAGAACATAGATCTAAAAACCCCTTTTGTTGAATCCATATGCTATGCTTACATATTTATGAGTGACCCCCCTAAGCTATTAGGCAAGTGTCCAAGGGAGGTAGCACTAGGCAATGAGTACAAGTCCACCATGTCGTCTTCCACCCAAGAGGTTGGAGCTAGGAATGCCTCAAGCCATGAGTATGGATGCTTAAGCTAGAGACTAATAAGTGCAAATAGTTAAAGTCATAAGTTAGGGGCCGAGGGAGAAAATCCTTATAGCCACCTCCAAATATTCCTTTGACTTTGCACCATCAATGGGGGTACTATACAAGACTTAATGTACCATGTTCCCTCTATTTTCTTTGGATCTTGAGTAAAATGGCTCAAAGATGATTCAACCAATTCTTTATGGACTATTGATAAGCACTTTTTGTTAAGAGATTTGCCAGGAGGTCAATCAGGAAAATGTGTGATCAAAACTCAAGAGCCTAAAAAAGTCCATCGAGGACTTCAGTTTAAGAATGTGACTGCTCCTCAATCAAGGTGATAGTCTTCTAGAAGATAAGACAATGATAATATGGCTATTGTGTGGCATTGATGGATCTTTGGTCTTGAACCCCATGCAAACTTATGATGAGTTGCTTAACAAAGCAATAGCCTTGGGAGAAAGAAATGTAGCCAAGCCAAAAGCTAAAAAGAAAATGGAAGATAGTGATAAGGAAGAAGAGGTAGCATCTTCTTGAAAGTTCAAGAAAGAGGCATTGATGAACAAGGTGAAGAATGCTCTCCAAAAGCTAGATATATGGGTACGAGTTGGTGTAAGTTTGAAAATTGGTGCAACAAGTGCATTAGATCTAGCCTCATCAATATTAATTGCCACACCTAATAGTATGAAATTTGTATCAAACATGGACATGATAGCATTCAGTGCTAGTACAAGAACAAATGCATAGTTGATGGCAACTACCTATCAAGAGATAAACAAGGATGACCTAGGGCCGAGGAGCACCATGACTTCTAAGATCAAGGTCAAGCAAAAAATAAGCAAAGAGATTGAGCTTCCCACTGAATCTATCAAGATTGGGGCAAACCAAATGTAAAGTTCCCAAACAAAATTCTTTGGATACGTTGCATACATTAGTGGCCAAACCAATAGTAGTGTGATCATGGACTTCTTGTGAAGAGCTAGCTAAACATACTTTTTCTAGCATTGGTGGCCACATGAATAATAGTGTGATCAAGTATTTCTTGCTAAACTTGTTGACAATATGGTGGATTCTCGACGTAGTATTATCATCCCTCATATTGTCAACATTTTGTCTCTTGTTTATAAGATCTTCTGTGACTACCTCGACTCTTAGCCCATGACACTTTTTTATTTTCTTAGCAAGATCTCCTAAGAAATGCAAACAAATTCTTGTGTTAGATCCTATGAATGGCATATAAAATATGTTATAAGTTCACACATTGTGCCCAGTTACAGTTATATACATATGTGGCATGTTCGAGTTTTGACCTTGTCTCTCTGGTGCCATGATTTTTTTCAAGGTTGAAAGAGATATTTATAGTATTATCATCCCTCATATTATCAACATTTTGTCTCTTGTTTATAAGATCTTCTGTGACTACCTCGACTCTTAGCCCATGACACTTTATTATTTTCTTAGCAGGATCTCCTAAGAAATGCAAACAAATTCTTGTGTTAGATCCTATGAATGGCATATAAAATATGTTATAAGTCCACACATTGTACCCAATTACAGTTATATACATATGTGGCATGTCCGAGTTTTGACCTCATCTCTCTGGTGCCATGATTTTTTTCAAGGTTGAAAGAGATATTTATAAAAAATTAATATTATTGAAGATAGCCAATAGTATTTTTATAATTCATTATACTAAAAATTTTTTATTCAACACATCTAGATTACGAAATTTCATGTTCATGCCTACATCATTCTCATTAAGTTCTACACCATACATCTAAAACACTTTACTTGTAACATTCTGTGTAAGCTAGGCAGACCTCAAGATCAAGAAACTAACCAATTGTATTGGCCTCTCTTAACATAATTGGATGATTATGTACGTGGTAATCTACATACCTATAAAAATAGGTACATGATCACGAGTCGTATTTTCCCACATCCCACTCTTTTTATCTATCTTTCTATAACCATTTGAGGTATCATTTTCTATCAATATATCACATAGAGTAGTGGCAGTAGCTAGCAATGCTTGCATGGAAGTCTACAATATTTTAATATTATGCTTAAAAAAAATACGCACTATATACAACTTTTGAGTGTTTACTTATGACATTTCATGTAAGTCAACTAGAGCTAAAGGTAGAGAAACCATCCAATTCTCTGGCCCCTCCCAACATAATTGGATGATTATAGACATGGTAATCTACCTACAAAATATGTGTGGGATGGCTTGTCACCTTTCCCTATATCTCGCTCTTCCTTGAGTATGCATATATTTGCACTATGATTATTTGCAACATCATGCTCTGTTGATGAATGCCAGTATTTCACACACTAGTGCAATATATAGCAATACCTACATTTATTTAGTTTTATACTCTATATAACTTTTCATCGTTACTTGTAACATTTCATGTAAGCCAAGTCGACCTCAAGAATCCTAAACCATCCATTCATTCAATTCTCATCTTCAAAACACTCTAACACAATTTTGATTATTTTATTTTGAGTTTTGTATCATGCGTCAAAAACCTAACAAAGCCTAAAGGTTTTGTTTATTTCATGTCTCTTTTACATGCAATCTATATTGCATGTATACTATAATCTATATAGAAAGATTGCTTTCTAAACAAGTGTACTAGATTGTAAAATGCCACATGTAATGTCTGTTTTATAATATATCATCACATACATACATATATATATATGTATGTATCTTACATTATACAAATATATGTTGCATTTTTTACAGGTTGGTATGAGTGAACCTCTTAAACGACACACAACTAATGTTTTTAATGGATTTTTACTATTAATAATTATTTTGTATTAAAAAAAATTAATACTATTAATTAAGCACAAAAATATCATGTTCAACTTATTTGAAAAGAACCTTCTCTAGCTATAAAAGAATTTTAAATTAAAGAAATAATATTCAATTAACAACTAAAGAAATCAAACACTACAATGTACTAACCAAAAACACTAAAATAAGGCTACTTATATCTATGTGTGGGTTGATAGATGCCAACAAAAGTGAGCTACTCAACGGATACATGATACTTTATATGAAGGATAGAAAATTTTGAAGCTTTGTTAATCCTTTTTGTGTTTTTGAGACTCCAGCAAGCTTTAGGTCTAGCTGTGAGAGTCCTTTCTGAGCATTGTGAGAGTTATCCTATCCTCTCCCTTTTAAATGATTGTGACTCTCGAGCCCTTACTTGTGAGTGTGAGAGAGATCCTAGTATGTGCCTCATCTAGCTTCTTACTATCTAGCTTCCTGCAAACAACACACTCTAGTCCTACTTCAGCCAAGTGAACACAAGCGCGCAGCTCCTGAGGCATCTACGAAGCAGCAAACGAGCAGCACAACTCTCCTCCATCCAAGAGTGACCAATTGATTTCATGCGGGCCGAAAACTATAACGTTGCGCAGCCTGCCCGCCTTTTTGCCCATTAACCTCATTTTCTTCAATGTTACTTTCTCATAGCCAGGGCAATCCCATCACAGCTCAACGTATTGCTCCATCAGGGAAGTAGCTTCTGATCTCAAGGCATAATATTCACTGCGTTCCAATGTCATCGGATTGTAGACCGCGCGATGCTAAGGGCCAGAGAGATACCGCGATAGCAAGTAGTGAGCCGATGGATATACTAAGTACGCAACACTCACGTAAGGAAGCATACAACACAGCCAATTGATAGACAACACTCAAATGACCACGCTGCCACACACATAGCAACAAGCAGAGAATACACTCAGCGCGGAGATTACAGCAAGTAAACAATCTACAACAACTTGGCAACCAACAGCTGCAACAACAGAGCCACACAGGACCCAGACAAGGAAAGGCGAACTCCTCCGATGAACTAGATAGTAGACAACAATGCACAGACGGTCCAGGAGCACAATTAGGACAGGCAGCGACGATTCAAGCAAACAAGAGACCTACTTCGAAGTAGCGGTGCAGCAACGGACGCCATTTACAGATCTTCTTCCTCCTCACCACAGCCAAAGCCCAAAAATTAACAGGAGGTTATGGAATTGCCACGTCATTAGATGAGTCACCAATCATCAATGCCACATAAGCACACATAGTGCCTTGTTAGCACACCTTGATAAGTAGCATGTCAACACACACTCCGAGATCACCCACATACCACCACATCATCATTTGGACAATTCTTCTTGATCAAAACTTTGGCAAGCTACTCTTGATCCATGATGAATTTGCCAAATGGGATCCTAAAAGGAAATAATCCAAAAAGGAAAAACAATCAAGTTTTTGAGTATACATGGTGATCACATCAATATCATTATAGGCAATTAAACACTACCAATATTGAAGGTATCTAGTAAGGCCTTTGCTCGACAAATGGAAAAAACACAAATCAGTATATGTCAGCTAAAAAGCGTAATGCATGAGATATCCATATCACATAACATACACAATGCATATCACATAACATACACAATGCTTCTAAGGCACATACGGAAAGGAAGAACAAAGCATCATGCATCAATACTCACATCTTACCACCTTGCAACAGCAGCATGAGATATCCATATCACATAACATACACAATGCATCTAAGGCACATACAGAAATGAAGAACAAAGCATCATGCATCAATACTCACATCTAACCACCTTGCAACAACAGCCAATACATCATGGCACCAAGGAGAGGTGTTGAGAGTTATGGTGCCATGAGCATAAAGGCAAGGTATGAGTAAAATAATAAGGGAAAAACATGCTGCCACATGGCAAGGAGGCATTATCCCACATGTGCTCTCTACTCTTATAAAACATCCAAATCATTTTCATGGAATAACATAATGAAAGCACTAAAGTCTCTTTATGAATACAGTCTTGAGCAATATTCTAAACTAATTGAACTTGAGTTTGTGCTTCATTACTCTAATCATGGTTGCTCTTGAGTTTCATCCACGTTAGATTAGTATGTGATTAGTACAAAGGAGAGCTCAATCCATGATCTCAATAGGAAGTCTATAGGTATAATTATTGTCTGACTAACCAAGGTCTTGGGCTGTGTGCAAACTTTAGTTTCTTTTTATGATGGGAGGACCTAGCTGACAAGCTACATAGGGATTGTGATTGCTCATTATGGTATGTGTCTTATGAGCAAAGCCCTATCAAAACTTGTTCCCTTGTAAAAGACCTATGGATTAGATTGTGCGAGCCAAGCCATAGATCCCCAATTGATGTACAAGAGATGCATTTAGCTTCTATGAACCAGCTAAGAGCGCATGTCCATTCATTGAGCAATCATAATCTATACTTGTGGTACCGCCCATAGACTCAAATTGGAAGGCTGTTTCCATTCTCAATGCATAGCAGATTTTGAGATAAAAATGCATTGAAGTCTTGGAAGGGACCTATTATTTTTCCTTCCAATCACTTGTCATGATTTGATGGGATATCGCCCTCTTGGAAACTTAGACCAAAGTCCAAGATTCTTCACATGCAATAGTGTGGCCAAGAGAGTGGCTTTCATGAGAGAGTGGGACCATGGTTTATTACTCACACTCACTTCATGCCACTTACATCAAGCTTGCTTCATGCCTACTTGATATATTTGAGGGTTTTCATAGGACTTCATCTTAACTAGTCATAGTTTATAGAATTTCATTTTCATGCACACCAAAAAAGAGGTTTTGTCAAATTTGAAGTAGATTTTTACTTGTGCTCATTGAAACAACAACCAGTGTTATCCATGACAAGCCCTTGTTAAATAAAATCCTCGTGGGGTCGACAAAGGTATATGTAAGATAGCATGTGCAATCCCTTAAACTAAATAATTTACACCTTTACTTGCAAAACGAATTTAAAAATGTCATTTCATAAAAGAAATAAAGCTTATGAAGGATTAGAATAGAACATCTATGTAAGATAAGGGTCTTTATATTGATTCCTTGAATGCACATGCTATATTAGAGTGAACCCTCAAGATGAAGTCATGGCTGAATTAGTGAAGACATTTGATACATTGATCTTAGTCAGTAAGATTCAAAAACATCGATTTTGGGGCTAATTAATTAATGTTCTTTTTGCCTTATTCTAAGGGCATGAATTTTTATGTATGCTTTTTGTTCATGGAGTAGGTTCTTGTATTCTCAAGTCTTATCTATTGAGATTTGAAATGGAGAAGGCTCTTATTGATTTTGGATCCCCCTAACTCATGTTTCACCTTCCATTAACGTTCCTTCTTTTGAGGGGTTGATGTTTGGCCTTCAAACCATGTATGGATTTTCTTACTGAAGAAGGCTTTGATACCCCAATTTTCCCCTTGTTTTATAAGTATGACTTGTCACCCTTCTATCATTTCCCTACCTTTGCAAATTAATAATTCCATTGAGATTAAAACACTAAATAGACTCCAAACACGGTTAGTGGTTTATTTAAATATGTGTGTGTTATTTAACTATCTTAAATTTTGAGTGTTTACATTCCACAAACTTATATATTAGTGCATGTTTATTTTCTTACTAGAAATAAGAGCTCAAATATTCCAGCTTATTCTTTCCTAGAAATAAGAGCTCAAATATTCCAACTTATTCATTCCTAGATGTTGAGGTGTGACAAAATATTGAAAGAATTTTTTGAAACTTGACATGTTCATGGAGACTCTTATGGAAACCAACTAAGGCAAGTAAGGATCACACTTCATAGAAAGTAGATTCATATTTCTATATCCATCTAATGAGAAGTCTAATCTACTTGATACATGTAGTTATGGTTATTCACATGATTTAAGGAATCTCATAGGATATTTTCCAAGAGAATTTGAGATACCTTAGAAATACTATTATTTTGCATTGTAATACACTAGGACTTGAGATTTTTTTGGTAAAAGCCTATTTTGCTAAAATTATTCCAAAAACATTACGAGCTAAATATTAATTAAATCCTATTGTTTCATTTAGTGTAATAATAAACAACCTATGATCACATTTTCATCCATGGAATCCAAACATAGAGCAATTATAGCGGAAAAGGATGATACAAATATATTACACTTATTAGTACAATTTCGAAAAGTACCTTTAGCAATGCTTATTAATGTTAGTAGCTTTTGGTAGTTAGGTAATCTTGTAATATGGTATAACATATTGCAAATATAGGGGAAGCTTTAGGATTCTACGAAACCCAAAGTGACCTTAGTCATAGTGTGAATGGCCCTTGTGGATTTAAGGAAACCTGTAGTTTGGATTGAGTAAATATTGCATCATGTTCGTTGTGAATAGTACTTTTGTATGCCTGATGCCTTCTCTCCCATGTTTGTGCTAGTTGTTTCCTCATTTCAAAGGCATCTCTTAAGGTTGAGCACCGAGAACAATTACAACCCTAGGATTGGCAAGGCCTCAAATGATAGCATAGTATAACCTCGACATAGGATTGGTGAGGCCTCAACTAATAGCATAGTATAACCTCACATAGAGTGTGATAGAGCCTTAATAATTAAGTAGGGCTATGTGATCCATGAGGAAAAATGTGTATTCCCTTGCAATATGAAATCAAATATTGAAAAGAAATGCAAGCATAGGATATGCCAATGCATTTACAATGCATAAGCCTTTAAGGTAATAGAAATTAAAAGAAGGGCAGGTACAATGGGGTCTAGAGACAAGCATGCAAGCATACGCATAGTGGTTAGGAGTAAGGCAATGCCTAAGCAAACAACTCCAATGCTTGATAGCAATGCATAGAGTTCTAATGCAAAGAGAACCCCATTCAAACTACCCAAAGTAGAAGTGCAGTTTGCTGCCAGAGCATTAACCAAGACCATGTGAGTTCAAAAAAACCATGAAACACACATCTAGCTACATTTAACGTTTTTTTCTTATCTCTTATACTTGAGGATCATATTTGGTTAACCAGCAACATGCTAGACAAACAAGGTGTCATGTTCCAATCTCATCCAAAAGTAAAAGTGGTAAATGAATTGCACTTTTTGAAGCACATTGGAGTCAGCAAGTAGCCTCATATCAATGAAAAGTAATACAACTAGTTAATACAACCCTCTACCTATCAAACTATCGAGAAGTTTTAATCCTTCATTGGAACCTCAGATCACATAGGTCCAAAAGGCATAAGTGAGCAACTCAATGAGCCACTGACCAGCTCTCAACATGGTATCCACAATTGATACCTGTATAAACCTATACCTTCCAAATCACCATCCAATAAACATATTAACCCATTTAGTTGGATCAACATCCCATCAGCATATCTCCAACACCTCCTAACCCCATCACATGAATCATGAACCAACATCACATGCCCTCATCATCTAATAAGGAACATCTAGTAATCTGAATTCCAATAATTATCATATTTGTAACATCTCTTATGGCATTTTCCATCGCATCTCTCATGTGTGTGCAAGTGCATTAGGGGACCATGCATGGCTCCATCCTAGCTCCATCCCAAGAAACATCTGTGTGAATGCCCAAAAAAGAAAATGTAAGCGCATACCACCCATGTTGGAAGTTGGAACTTGTGCCAAAAAAACAAATGGAGAGATTCCTAATACATAAACTGGGTGCAAGTGCACCTAGTAGTATGAATCCCATTCTTGTGAAATGCATCTACTCTTCCCTTTAGGTAGAACTGGGGGTACCATGAGGGAAGACCCCCATGTATCATACAATACTTGCAAGCAACAAACATCAAATTAACCCAAATGGTTAAAAGGGGGAAGAAGGTTTCCTAGTAATGATCATGTTATCATTGCAGATTCTTAGGATTAACAATCATGTTATCATTGCATATTCTTAGGATTTGAGACTGTTTTAGAAGGAAAATAGAATATATGCATTGAACTTATCATAAGGCTAGACCAAATGTTCTATCTTTTCAAGAAGAAAGAAGATGTGGTCGATGCCTTTTGGAGGGATGTGATGTATGATTGGTTTGAATGTTTCATGAATTGTGTAAAGCGGCCACCACCATCATGATCAATGAGATTATTAAGGGTAAGGAGTGTATCAAGGATAGTTCATGGGCTTTTGTGGCTCTTGAGACTGACATTAAGGGTTTGGATTTTAAGGTGATCTCTATGTATACTTCAAATGGCTCAAAGGAGAGTGGCATGAGCTAAAAGATAAAAGTTCAAGGTGAGAAGGGCCATTCGCTGGTGATTTGAAGACGATTGGAAGGGAGGACATAACCATGTCATAGAAAGAAATAGCAATGCTCATTAGAGATTAAGATTTGAGACAAGCTAGTGGAGTCCTTGGATTTGGTGAGTAGTATTGAGGTAGACCTTGATGTTATGGGTGGGTTTTTATAAAATGTTAAACGAATAGGGGATAGATTTAGACCAAGTAGAATTGACAAGTTTTATACATCTAAGGGTGGATAGTGGAGGAAGAAGCTCCCCATGTGTCAAGAGCTATTCTCTTTTTTTTTAAATTCCCACTTCGTTCTTTCAAGTTCAATCATAGATTCCTAAGGGATGCAAAGTTTTGTAGGTGAATTTCCAAAAATTTCTAGTTTAGGGAAAGAATCTATTGTAAGAAACCTTGGAAAAGAACATCCATTGAGATTGAAGCATTAGAGCTATGGTCAATTTGGATGTCAAGTGGGACAAGAATCATAGGGCAAGGCAAAAGAGAGAAACTAGAGGGGATTAAACAAGGGTTGTGTGAGAGGCTCAAAGAAAACTTTAAAGACCAGTACCTAGCTACTACCCTAGTGAAAGGGGAAGGACTTTAATTAGGGGAGGCGGAGAATTTAGACCAGTACCTAGCTACTACCCTAAAGACCAGTACCTAGCTACTACCCTAGTGAAAGGGGAAGGACTTTAATTAGGGGACGCGGAGAATTTAGAGGTCACCTAAGGCCGAGTGCTCCTAGCAATATTTTCTGAACTATCAAGCATAAAGACCCATAGGTACCTAGGTAGCTACTACATATACGAGGGGCTCGAAGAAAACCATAATTGGAGGAGGAATTGGTAAAGAGAAAATACATCTAGTCCCGGATGATTTCTCCTAGCTCTATTTTCTAGACCATCAAGCACAAATACAAAAGGATGATTGCTCCTAGCTCTATTTTCTAAACCATCAAGCACAAATACAAAAGGGAATTGATTGACAGGGTGCACATGGTCAAACTCTTTAGATAAAGCTAAGGATGGTCATGGGTACTCTCTCGAAGCATGATGCAATGTGGGAGACGAATTGTCATATGGTTCTCTACTTTGTAAAAGGGAGGGTTTTTATAATTGACAAGTCTTCTATTGTTAGTTTGTTCAGTGAACAAAAACTTAAGGAAGCTCTTATCATTTTGAATCACAGATATCAATAGAATTCTATTTGGGATTTTGATAGGATGAAAATGGTGAATCATGCCTATTCCATGGGTACTATCTTTGACAATGTGAATGTAGGTCCTCTAAAATTGTTTCCCAAAAGAAAGAATAAATTTTCTAGCCCTATACTATGCATCTGAAACCAAGGAAATTTATATACAATTTGGATTTGATCTAGATAAGCACATGGAACTTGGGGGACCTTTAGGTAACAAGCTTTGATGGGGAATGTTGCTACAATTTCATACCTAAATCCCAACATTGTTAATAGGTATTCCACTCAAGAAGCCAATAAGGTAAGGTTTTTTCTTTCTTGTTTGCTCTAGCAATAATGTATTTAATTTCTATGAAAAATGGGACCATGAAGGGATAAGCCTCTGGCAAGCAATAAGCTCTTCAACTCTTTTCCAAATGACATTATAACTAAGGTTGGACCAATACTATGTCAATGAAATGGATAAGTAGCAGCATTGTCTTTAGCTACCATGGTGCCCCCTTGGGACTGGATGGTACTATAAATCAAAGGTTAGCTCATTCATCCACAAATTTGAGGAGAAATGCAAGCTTGGCAAGGGGTGAAATGCTAGAGTCTCACAGATCCAACTTGTAGTAGCAACATCCACACTTTGTAGCATCCTCACATAATTTTAGCAAGAGTCAATGGTGAAGGCTGATAAAATGTTCATAAGGCTAACATGAGTTGAAGAGCTTTTAAAAAAAAGGAATCACAAGGTGGGAAGCCCTTTAGTAATAAGACAGGCTGACAAGTTAATGTTATTTCCCCTCAAAGGCAACAGCTTGAATTTGATTGTTGGGTTCCTATAAGACACTCGATGGAGTGGTTGGGTGGTCAACTCGAAAGGGTGTTACAAGTGACACAAGTATACTTGAAATCTCGATGGGGAAGGGCTATTTGCAAGGAGGGTGAGCTCTTGGCTATCATTGATTTGGCCATGGCCAAACAATTTTCGAAGGGTATCACAAGTTGGGAGCAAATTTGGGATAAGTGGAAAGCTAACTATCTAGTACCATGACACATTGAGGAGGAAATTTGAACTACATTTTAAGGACTTACAATTGATTACTCAAAAGATAGAGATTGTTGGTGAAGGACAACAAATTAATTATATAGTCAATGGCTCATGGAAGATGAACCAACAATCACTAGTAATAGAATCAACTATCAAATTTGTTAGTTCCTAGGTTAATTGCAAAATGGAAGGGGAGGAGTTCAATCGTGGAAACTTTCCAATGAAAGGGTGCCTAGCCCAGTGGATGACTCAAAAAGTTCTTTGCATAAGGTTACCAATGGATGACAGTGATCATGTGTCTTGATCATGCTTTGCTATCCCATGTGTAGAAAGTGATTAGATGGGCTTATCATGCAATTAAGCTAAAAGGTAGCCCAATGGATGACGTTACCAAGGATGACAATGATCATGTGTCTTGATCATGCTTTGCTATAGGAGTTTTGTCCCATGTGTAGAAAGTGATTAGATGGGCTTATCATGCAATTAAGCTAAAAGGGAATTAAAGAGTTATTCTTTTGGGTACGAGGGACAGATAGTCTTCTATGGATTGGCCTCCTAACAACTTAGGTTATGGTTAAGCTACAATGATCCTACTCAAGGTGTATTTGAAGGATAGTTCTTCCCACCTTAGATGGAAGTTGAATGTGTTATAGCAATGTTGCCCACAAGTAATGTCTCTTTTTCCCATCAAACCTCTCTTCTTATTAGTCTATTTTACCAAGGTTGACTACCCTTCTAATAAATATTTGAAGGGCATCATCCTTTCATTGTTTCCTATTTAACTTTTGTCTATCGTTGGTCGTGTGCCTTTACTTCTAAAAACAAGTATGCTATCAAAACTTAAAGAAGTTTCGATCACTCATTTTCATTGTGATATTTGAGGATTCCGTACAATAAAATGCTCATTTAATACAATCAAACAATTATGCCACCTTTGCATTAAAGCATTGATGTCTTTTAAAAGTACAAACTATGTCAAGTCTACCCATGACAATGACAAATGCCCCTAAAAATCATTTAGGAATTGTCATCATCATTTTCAAACTTTAAACTCATCGGACCAAACGCCAACCCAATTTTGAATTTGCAATGAAGCAATCAAAATCAATATGTATTTATGAAATTGGAAAATTGATGGAGCAATGCAACTTAATCAAGGACTTTTTGCATAGACAATGATTCTTAATATTTTGAGTCTCAATATGGCCTCTACTACTTGAAATTAGATATGCTGATCTAAGATCTATCACATTATCAAATAAAGTAACTTTGGTGTGTTCTCATAATTTCGCTGTGAAAATGTTTCGCTGGTCATTATCAGCACCCATGAGACCAAGGTATAGGATAATTTTTAATCCAAATTATTTATTTATTAAACTTATGCATTAATTAGTCTTAACCTTAGTATATATTTTAGACCATCTGCATTTCTAACACTTTAGATTGAAGCAAATTTGTATATTACCTCAAGTTTATGGGTATGGAATAACTCAAGTACTAAAGATACGAAAGACAGAAACTTTACACGAGTCTTACAAAATAATGACGTTTGTGATACACTTCCATTGCCTAAGCATATTTAGAATGCAAATGCATACAATTTCTTCTGGCCTGAGAGAAAGCGTGAATATAAATAGACCAACCAAGAGTTCACAGCCCACTGATTACATCGTTGATGTTGGCACACAAACCAAAATTATTTAGCAGGAAGTCCACATGTGCTTACACCATCACCCTTGTTACGTGTAGTGACACCAAATGGCTACATGAGCCTAATAATAGCACCAAATACTGCATCTCAATTGCCCCTTCAAACTGCAACTGAGTGTGGATGCACATAACTACATAACAAGGAAATACAAATGCCGTGAGTAGTGACAAAGGATATAAAATGACCAATTGCTTCTTCAGCTCCTGCATTTATAGCTAGGCTGTTCACAACAAAAACCATTAATCCTCCCGGAAAGCCTTATACTGCAGCTGCAACAAGGGCTATCCTGGCATGAGTGAAGGCCCCAGTCATTGCTCCAAGCTGCAGCTTTTCACTCGGCCCAAATGCTAACCTATACCTGCAAAATCACCCATAATTTCACCAATCAGGAGGTTAGGGAAACATGAGAGAGGAGAACATCAAATGTGAGGGACTTGCATAAATTTGTACCTGAGGCTTAAAATGCTCACAAACATCTCAGGAGCCACACTACATGCCTTTTCGATGCTATGCATTAGCATCACCAAGTATTTCATCATTACATCAATGCTTTGGAGTTGTTTGGCACCACTCCTTAGCAGAGTGAAGATCATATGGGTGAGATATGGGCTTGTTTCTCCCCTATATCAGCAGAATGGCAGAGGTTCGCCACAATCAAAAGATAGTTTGCTCTATGGTGGACTAACCTTCGTGCTGGGAATGGTTATTCTTCCAACAAACTTCACGACTACGCAGATTGTCAATTGAGCTCAGCTTTTGAGTCTGTTTTGGGAGGTCCACCTTCACAAGTGTTATTTGCCCTCTATATTTAGTGGGAGGAGTTTTGAGTTTGAAGCCAAACTAATGTGGCACGATGAAGATATGCCCTGCTGATGCAGGATATTCGCTGTCTGCTTGGTCAAGGCAGACTTCACAACCGAGATGCAATTGGACACCAGCTGTCTAGTAACCTGAGGGATCATCATTTGTGTTCAAGTAGTAGTATAAAGGGTTTAAGAGTCCCAATCACATCTTTCAAAGGCATTCCTGTATTGGAAGGCTTCCCCAAGAAAAGAGCACCTCTGCTCTGGATAGGTATAAAGATTCAGAGAGAATCTCTATATTCTATAAAAATTCATGAGATCTCCCTTTGATGTTGTAACAAATTGGACAGTTGACTATGAAGTGCTCCTTGCACTCCCATCTTTCCATGGAAGATACATCGTGATCCACGGGATGGCCAATGATTGCATATCTGTAAGTGCAACAAGGGACCAGGAGAGCGTAGAGCTGATCCAATCCAGGCAGGCTGACACAGATCTGGAAGAAAACCAAGCTGCTGATCAGTGTTTTCAGGGCCTGTTTCAAGGGGATCTGAGGCAGAAGGTGTAGGGGACTGTTCGGGGCAGTCTGTCCTAGGCGTGGACGGCACAACAGCCTAAGGAGCTGTTTCAGAGCAGTTTTCTCCAGGGCATGGACTGGCATGGGGAAAGGAACACTTGGAGAAGGCAGCAAGGTAGCCTCTTCTCTCTCACCAGGTGGACAAGCGCGACAGCACAAACTATGCCCACTGGAAGCGAACATGAAGTTATGGTTCATTCACAAAGGGCTGTGGGAGATTGTGCAGGGATTCAAGAGAAAGTCTGAGCAATCATGGATCTCCATCCATTGGGATGCAGACCACAAGGATGCCTTTCTGGAAGAATTACAAGACTGGAAGGAGCATCATTCCAAGGCGGATTCTGCTATGGTGCGGACCATTTCGAAAGAGGTCTCTCCAGCAGTGCAGACCTTGACCAGTGCCTCAGAGAGGTGTGGTCCAAATTGGAGGATCTCAATGCATGGGCTTCATCCATGAGGGCTGTCACCCTGCAAAGGCAACTCTACTGTCTAGATTCCCCCAAATGCAACCCTTCCTAATGAAGGTGAAGGTCATTCACAACCATCTTGCTATTAGTCCTTTATCTTCGTCTCAGCTGGCTGCCCTGATTCTCACCAGACTCCCATCAGAATACACGATGGTCTCTCGAGCATTGCGGTGCCAGGTCATGACAAGTCCCCTAGATTTGAATTATCTATGCTGCCCTCTTCTCGAGGAGGAATTGGTTGTGTTATCTCAGGGCAAGATGAAGAAGTCCTCCAATTGCGATGAGGCATGTGCAGCAGGACCCAAGAAAGGAAGGCAAAGGTGTTAGCATGCGGGAAGAGAGGGTATCTGGACTAGTTGGTGGCCTGTTTTAGGTGGGCAGGAACATGCTAACCTGACCCATGGTCAAGGCTGTGTTGGGGCCCAGTTTGGGCTCCCACCAGGTCAAGTTACCCGACCTGACTGGTCAGGTCTACCCAACCTAACATGGCCCTCCTTTCCACAATTATTTAAGTCTAACATTGGAGGTCACTTGGAGTTGTTCTCCTCACCAGCCCCTTGGCTGTAATTGTATCCCTAGATCTAAACCGTTGCTATTGCCTATTTCTCTGTGTCAACCTCTCTGTCTATCTTTCTCCTGTATGCTCCCGCACATGCACAACTTTCACATAGGTATTGTTGTGTATCCTCATCCACCTGCCAGATGGTGTTAAAGTCATAAGGATCTCCCCATTGGACAAGGATTTTTGTCACAAGTCGGCAGCGGGTTTCTTGCTGATGGTGATGCAATATCGCTATTGCACTTTACTCGTGTGATCCCGAACTTGTAAAAGAATGCCATGCCTATCTTGGACTAATTGATCAAACTTGATCAGCAAGGGCTACTCGCAAAGTTAGTTGATACCAAAGGAGTGTGCCTATATGCTACGAAAATAGGAGTTAAGTTGAACCCCGGTTAAGTGTTATGTCGCAGAGTTTCTTCGACGACTTGATTCAGATGTTCCGTCTGTCCATCAGTTTCTGGATGTTAAGCAAAAATGAAAAGCAAAGCTGTTCCCAAGGACTGAAAGAGTAATGTCTAAAACAATGAAGAGTCGAGTGACATCAAGAACTTGACCACTTTTCTTGCAAGCAATGCAAAAATATCAGAATCTGGACATTGCCTCAAGAGCATCGTGGTAAGGTGGTGATGAAATCCATAGCAATGCTCTCCCATCATTTCGTAGAAGCAGCTAAGGGCTGGAGAAGGCCAAGAGAAGCTTTCTGCTTGCCTTTATTTCCTGACAAGAAAGGCAACGTAGCCCTCCAATAGACATCATTTTTCATCTGAGGCTAATAATAAGTGGCACTGAGGAATATGCATATAAATACCAAGATGATCTGCATAGGGTACAGCATGATGTTCCTTAAGCAGAAGTCTATGATTATCCTAGTCATGGGGTGCACACAAAGGCGATCTAGGTAATACCAAACATCACACAACCAATGAGCAAAGAAAACTTGTGAATCCGATGGGGAAGGTAGATCTTGGTGAAGAACTTTAATTTGGGTGCTGAAATCCAAAACTTACTCAATATCTGCAAGAGAGTTCACAATCTGCATTCGAATGGCAGAAGGCATATTGATAGAGAAAACGAACCTGCATAGAGAGCACATGGAATTAAATTTTATGAAGAATTGTGTATTAAGACATGAGAATCAACACAAAGGCACACTACTTACGGATGTAGCTCTCTAATCACGTCCACAAGTGCGAGTCCCTTCTTTGTCTTCAGCTCTGAAATTACTTTTTCTGAAGTCAAAGAGGACAATTCAAGTACAGACCACTCATATAAAGAAGAGACAAGACATTACTAGTCTATCAAGAAGAAATCCCTTATCTAAACTCAAGTATTCTATCAATAGTTTCTCCCAAAACAGTTTGTGGATGAAGCCTATCGAAGCTTATAACAAGAGATTTTGGGATGCATATCTACTGGTTTCTTCTTCTTCGAAAATCTCAGATGAGGTGCAGCTTCGAAAGTATTGGGCAGGATTACCACCCAAAGTAAGAACCTTCGTCAACATCCTGCCTAGCACAAAGATCCAAGATCTCATGCATTCAGCTTCACTTGGAGTTCACATGTACATCCTTCCTTTGAGAAAGTCAAGAAAGGGGGATCAAACAAGAAGAAAAAGGTACCTGAAGGAACGGGAAAGAAGTCTTCTATGCCACCTTGTTTCGAAAAGAAAGAGTCTCATCCTCAGAAGCCGAGGGGTGATCAAAGTCCTACAAAGGAAAGTCCAAGTTCAGTCCAGAGCAGATCGAGACCTTCCGAAAGGAAGCCAAGAGGGGCACCTGGCTGCCGATTGCCCCAGAAGGACCAGAAATTCTAAGGATCGGAAAAAGCCTAAAGACATCGGCAAGAGTCGTCCCTGTCGTACTAGGGAGAGTGGCTGATCCACAGGCCAGAGAACTTTCTGACCAGAAACTATTGATTTTGTACTTAATAGAAGTCTTTTCTTTGGAAAAGAAAATGGCAACAAATACTCACATAAGGGTTCCCAAGGGCAACCATATGTGAACTTAGCAGTCACATCAAAAAATCAGCTCATGCATTAGAAATAATTACAGAGAAAAAGTACAAGTCAACTTTTACCACAAGCTCCAAGCTACGAATATAAGCAAACAAACTCTTAGCAGCATCCACTACTGGACTAGCTTCTCAACATGCACGTGCCTTCCTATGTAGCAATACTGAAAAGAGCCATCTAGAAGACATGCAATAGCCATTCCTTCATTCATTGATTGAAGAGATTCAAAAGTACTAGAAAAATTTGAGAAGTTACAATTTATGAGGATACAATTATAAGCTCTTGTGAAGGGCTCATTAAGAAGCCAGTATGCTATTTGCTCGATGTCACGAGGCATTGGGCTACCAGTGCATAAATAAACTGCCTCTTCCATGATTTCTGGGCATGCCATGTGAGTAGACTGCACATTCAGCAAAACAAAACAAGAACATGACAAGAGGAAAGGGGTGCAATGTTGAAGTCAAAAGAATTACAATTTTTTTCAACAAACACATTAAAATTGTTACTGCGTGAGTGAGAGTGAAAGCTAGGAGTGATAGATCCTATAAGAGAGCTGAGAGATGACTGAAATATAGAGCTGAGAGTGAGCTGTGTAAAGCTGTAAAAGATAACTGAAAACAGCTGTTGAAACAGACCCCAAACCTTACTCCATTCACTGTCCCGACTCCCCGCTGATGCGCTGCGTGAACACCTTCCTAGAGGGCTGAACTGATGCCAAAGGCTGAGGCTGGTCAGAGGGCCACTAGGGGCCAGTGTCAGGCTGTTTAGAGGGGGCTGAGGAGGAGCTGTAGGAGGCTGAAGTGCTGGGAGAACTGAATGAGGAAGGAGGGCCTGGAGGCCCCCTATTTATAGGGCTTTTGGGGCTGGTTGGCTGGTCCCTTGGCCCCATAAAGGCAGCCCTAGGCCCCATAAATGGCAGCCTAGGGAGAGGTGCAGGATAGCCTATAAAAGCAGCCCTTCCCTTGCCATTCTCTTCACTTGTTCCAGTCCTGGGGGGGCCCAGAAAGGCTCCTATCCTAGGCTGGACCTAAACCTATTCCTAAACCTAAAATGGAAACACTACCCTACGCTTCTCCAGTGGGTACTAGTGAACAAGGACTGATCTTCCGACTTGACCTAAAACTGAGAGACCGACTTACGTAGCTTGTGCCTGACCGTCCCTAAACAAGGGCTCACAAAGGGGTCACAGCATACGAAAAAATCTCCTATTAGGGAACTATTACACACTTGTCGATGCAGCCAATGTGTCACTTTGCACCCAAGTGCAAGGGTGCATGTGACACTCACAAAAGTACTTCTATCAAACTTTTCGTCATGCACCATTCTAAAGAATTCGATGTGATTGGAAACTCCATACCTTACAAGAGAAAATCGAATATGTCATTTAGATCTATTGTTCTACAAAGATCCATCTTCAAACCTTGCTTTTGATGCATGGAATGAACAATGGAACATTCCTATTGTGAGCCCTCCATCAAATAAAAGATAAAATGGAAGATAAGAGTCCTCACAAGATATAAAACACTGTTTCCAAGGGAAACTCCCTGCAATCTAGTTTTCTAGCATCACTTCCGGATCACTAGTCTAAGCTGGCTTAATATAGTATTTGATGCATACTCTTCATATGTATTATGTTTAGCTTTTACTCTATGGGTGAACTACTTGGCCTAATCAGCCCATGTTTTTACAATTCTTGGACTTGCCTCTAAATCTCATAGTATTGCAGTTTACTGAATTGATAAGGAGGTCTGTTTGGCAGATCGCTACCAATTACTTAATATATAGTTAAATCTTCTAGTATCTCGAGAGGTAAAGACTTACGTAAGTCATGAAGGAAACTCATCGTTAAACTCTCTAAAATCCACAAAAATACTACCTCTATTTTCTTTTCAACTGACTCTTGGACATAAATCAAATTCAAGTACAGAGCTTTCTTTCAATCTTTATGTTCCTAAATATGATTCACCATTGGTATAAGACTCCATGTAGCTTCTGGAAGAATTATCTAGGATGTGAGAGAACAAACCAATTGTTTCTTTTCATAGATGCAAGTTATATGCGAGACAAAGAAAGCTCGTATGTCTCGGAGCTCAACCAAGGTGAAGGTATCACGTAAGCATAGCTGGATTTTTAGATGGTGTGCATGCTATGTCATGACTTTCTAATTAGGTAACAGATACAAAACATGGTGTACTCAACTACAGTAGACTACAGGCAGGTTTTACAAGTAGGGATGATGGCTTACTTGGCAATCTATGATGTATTCAGTTATTTGTATTAATCAACATATGGATAAATGGCTGTAGGTCTAGGCGATGGGAGCACATGCATGCATTGCATAAGAACCTTAAAAGGGTCTTCCTAAAGGATTTGTTACACCCAAAGCTAGAGGTAGGTTTTGCACATAAACATACCGAGCTACACATCACTCAACATATGGATTAATAATGTAGGTCTAGGCCATGGCTGCACTTGTGGGATTGCAGAAGAGCCTACCGAGAGCCTTAGTAGAAATATTTAATATACCCAAATCTGACATAAATACGAAGGACTCGTTCAATGGAAGGGTATTAATGGAACTGTATTCATTCTCTGAGAGCATTTATCTCTCTCTCTCTCTCCGCTACTGTCTTTGGTCCTGTGTTTCATATGTCCAATGGAAATGCATACTCTAATAAGCACACTCTATTCCATTAAAGAGCTGCACCTTGTTACAAAGGCCATTCCTGTATTCAATTTGCACCACTTAAATAAGTGTGGATCTAATATTACAAGGGTGCAATATTTGCCTCATATTGCACTAGTTTGTCACTTGTCAACATTGTAAAATTAGAGAAGCAGCATCACTACCATATTATTCTGCTCCAAGTCAGTATAGATTTGAGCAAAGGTAAGTTATTTAGTAATTGCATCCACCCTACTGTTTTGAGTTTCGTATAAGCAAAATTTAGCTACTCGTGCAGCCTACTGTAAAACATCATCAATAAAAAAACAAACTTGACTACTTACTTTGTTTATCATTCAACAACATTTACAAACAAACCTGCAGAATATTGAGTGCTTTTCTCATATCACCGTTACTTAGTCTCACTACAGCAGCAAGTCCCGCCTCTGTCACAGTGAGCCTGTTGACAAATGTATGAGGCTGCTGAGTGCTGGCCCAATCAACAGTGTCAAACAGTATAGAACTAGAAAAAACAATAATTGACTCAACAAAAGGCCTGTGTCACAAGGTGATTACCCTTCTTCTTTTATTACAAATCTCAAACGCTCCGTGACATTTTCTGCACCTAGTGGTGCAAATCTAAACCTTGTGCAACGAGACTGCAATGCGGGAATTATTTTGCTGACATAATTGCAGATAATACAAAATCGAGTGTTCTTGGTGTATTTCTCGATAACTGTCAAAAGGAAACAATGCATTAACGATTATGGTAATTATGATTAATGCATAGATCTTGAAGAAAAGAATGACACATAGCGAACCTACCCCTACGCAGAGAAAACTGTGCATCCTTCGTCATTGCATCTGCTTCATCCAATATGACTAGTTTCACATTCGTTCTTGCACTGCATAAAAGATCTATCATGAGACAATATCTAAAATGAAAGGGAGAACGCAAGGCAAGACCACACATGATCAGTGGCAACCAGATAACTGTGAATGAAAGAGAAAAAAAGGCAGAGAAAAGGTGCATCTGTAAATCAAAGTTCATAATCATGATATTAGGTCACACATCGCCTGAATCATGACTGCAAGCCCTCCGAAATATATCCAAAAACCTGTCATAACCAAATTACAGAGAAAAGGACCTTTGAAGAGCCCAGGCGATTGAGCACCAATGCTTGGCTCGGAACCCTGCACATTGAGGGCTACCACCCTCTACTGGTGGGACATAGCTCCTCATCCAAAAGACATTTGAGAACACTAGAAGTTGTATCTATTTATATATGAATGTGTCCTCTTGTGTTAAGGCAGGCTGGCTTTGATCTGTTCACTTGAATTTGCATTAGTAACATCTTTACAAGATCTAGAGCATACTCCTTCGCACCTTTCAAGAAAACCTTTGATGTGGACGTGGGCAGGCGCCCCTTTGCACCTATTGATCTAATCATGGCAACACCCCACTGCAAACATGTGATTTTGGACCTGTGCTATCCCATAATGGCCTACACGGACCTAATTTGACCTGTGTGCCAGTAGAAAATAGGCTGGGGACACTTCAGGCATCAACCATTTACAATGTAATGATATGGATAACAAAAGGTGTGCTCATCCACAAACAGCATAACCCCTCACCTCAAAAAGCATGCACATAAGAGAGCCTGCTGGCACTCAACTTCTGAAAAATTCTGACATGCAAGTGTGGCAACCACAATTCGTCACAGCCCTGATAATAATCGAATTATCAAGGAACAGCATGAGCAAGCATTACCATCAAGTGGAATCATGATTTTTCCCTCATCAATTTACACGGCGACCGGCCTTTGGGATATCCCACACATAATAATTATATCAAAGCTACCTTCAAAATCTTCAAGATTTGCCACTATTCTCGGCCCACCATTACCAACGTGTCAGATTTAGACACTTCTACATTGAATGTGGCCAACCAAGACCTTCATTTCTGCCATCATTGTATGCAGGAAGCCAGGCACAATAAAATTTGCACTCTAGCCTATGGATTTGTGTCCATTTAGCTTATGCATCATGGAACTTTTGGGCTGGTGCCTATCAAGAAGAGGATGAATCACAGGGGTTGCACAGGCTTGAGTTGAGTTTGTACCATAGCCTCGATCCTTGTGCAAGTGCCAAACATGCTGCTCTTAAGTATTTCAAGTGATTGGCAAGAGTCCGTGGCATAATGGGCATAGCTTCACACTCAAGCAGGCTATACTTGTGAGTGGCAGTTGTGCAAGCACGTCAGTATAATTCTTGAAAGGCCAGGAAAAGATGAAGATGCAGATTGTACACTGAGTGTACAACTGATGCAGACGATAATGCCTGAGTTCTAGCCACAAAGACATGAAATATAAGGTCATGCAAACAGGAACCCAAAGAATGGCACATCAATAATCATGCAAGTATCCAGCCAATTCTTTTGACTCCCTTGACGTTTCTGCTATTTAAAACAAAAGCCTAACCAAATCCAAAACACACCCAAAACTGATGCTCTGAGTGCTTGCAAAATCCTGTATTTGTTGCCGCACCACGTCGATGCCACGGTCGTCTGAGGCGTTAAGCTCTAAAATCATGTTTTGAAACTGATTTCCATATAACTTGCGAGCCACTGCTAGGATTGTCGATGTTTTCCCTGTACCCGGTGGACCGTATAAAAGCAGATGGGGCAGCCTATTCTCACCTGTCAACCTATCAACTGCACAAAGAAGCTGATGAGATCTCTCTCTCTCTCTCTCTCTCTCTCTCTCTCTCACACACACACATCATAAAATAGCCAACTGACACAAAACAACAGCTCCCAGCAGCCGAACACGGTCCAGAAGGCTGTAATAATCAAATTGTGCAAGATTTTACTAAGCCTTCCTTAGAGCGAAAATTGTGTATTTGACAGTACCAGAGTTGAGCAAGAGGCTACGCCGCTTACAAGAATTGCCCAGAGAAGAGAGTAAGCATAAAGGACACTCAACAATGCATGAAATCACTAGAGGAAACAAGGCAACTCACTCGTCTCTATGATGTCTTTGTGCGCGGCAACATCCGAAAGGGAAGTGGGACGATACTTCTCCACCCAAGGACCATCTCTGGCAGAAGAGCCATGCGATGTGGGCGATTTCGCTTTTCCCTTCTGGGCAGCTGTGAGCTTCGAAGGAGCCAATGTGTCCACGTCCATGGGAAGGACGCCTTCCATTCTTCCTGTATATACAGCCTACGCTTGTTGTATGATCAGCTGTTGCTGAGCTTGTATTGCACGAATGACTTAGGAGAGAAGGTGCGCGGGAAATAATTTGGGAACCCCAGCCTAGTGCACCCGGGTTCACACCCAGGTTCACACCACCGCGGCCCAGGATATTTCCGGAACGAGTTTCGATTGGCGCAGTTGAGGCGGCCCTTCCCCTCCTGTACCAACCAATGGGTTCATTCTACCTTTGCCAGACACCCCTATTGCAAGCCAGGCATTCGGTGGGCCTTACACACAAGAGAACCACCGTGCAAAAATTTTAGATAAACCCACCATTGTTCACAACAAGGCTGAACGATGTTCATTTGGCCTGCCTTACATCGTGATACCCTAGTAATCATCGAAGAGATGGGTGTGTCAGTGAATGGTCTGACCAAAATATAAAATTTGTTCCTTTGTCTGTGTGCGTTGCTGGTGATGATGTCCAGATGTGGTCTAAAGTAGTTCCATGGATTGTTGTGGCACAAGGATCAGTTGTTCCATTTCCCTTGTTGTCATGTATTCTTGGAGGCTTCTTTTCTGTTGCTATCATTGTTGTAGTCAATATTAAAGTCACCCACTGCTGCGCAAGTTTGGATTGCACTTGCAAGGTTTGCTTTTGTTTTTTGCAGTGCTGCAATGAGCCTCTGTGCGATGCATACGGTGACTTGTATACATTAATTATTGCTTGTTCTTTGTTGTCCTTTGTTTTAAGGATTGTGACGATGCACTCTGTACCGTTTGCCTTCATTTTTTTCGCATATTTAAGTTCGAAAGTGTTATCGTAGTATGTTGCGAGCCCCACTCCATCTGTTGTCCCAATCTGTTAATGTCGCCTCGTCGGCGCTTCTCGCGTTTGTTTCTTGCAAACATACTATGCTTGCGTTCAGCACATACGAGCATTGCAGGATTTCTTCTCTATGGCTACTAAATCCCCTTGTGCCTAGGCTAACTAGGTCCACCCTTGTACTGTCCTTCTTGCTCCATAGGTTCATGTCGTCGAGCTCCCACCAGCATTCTTTTTTCTGACGAGTGATCTCTCGCTGAGCCTTGGGTCCACTTTTATATTTTCCCGTTGTAAAGGGGCAAGGAGGTACAGGTTTGTTGGGTCCCTCGCCCTTGACGTTTAAACCTATGTAAGCAAGGCCATGTGCTTTTATGCCAGTAGGGTCGAATGCTAGCCTATGCATTGTTAAGCCTTGGGAACGGTGTATAGTTCTTGCTTATGTAAGCCGTGTAGGAAACTGTGTCCTACTTACACTGTTTAAAGAGTTGTTCCCTATTTGGAACTCTCTTGTTATTTGCAGTATTGGTGTCCATGATATTGGTGCATGGTCAAAAGCCTTGTGTTTCTAATTAGTGCATAAGCTTTTGCTCTTGTTGCCTCATCGAATAGTTTAATCCAAGCTATCGCTGGTTTGCTTTACTTGTCTTGACCCTGAAGACCCCATCTGCTCCGTTCACTATTCCGTCCTTTATGTCGAATTCCCTGAACAAATTTCCACAATCATGTCGGGTTTCATCCTCAATTGTTCATGCAAGCCTGTTGTTTTTCTCAAGACTGGAGGCATTTTGATCCTCTTGCTGCATGTTCTGTGTTTGTGGTCGATTGTCGTTAGAACATGCGGGTCCCCTTCAAATGTTTGGAAGTTGAGGTTGTTGTGCTCGTCCTTGGCTACGTTTGTGTAAAAAAGATGCGATGTCTCGCGCTTGTTTGGAATATGCATTGTTAAACTCCTTGAGCTCCTCATTTGTTTGCGCACCAACGCGGATTTTGTTCAACATTTCAAGGAAAGGCTCGTTGTTTTGTCTCATTGGTTGTTTTAGTTCATAGTAGTGTATTCTTGTCATCCAGCACAATCCTAGCATCGAAGTTCCCGCTAGTTGTTGGGAGAACACCCATGAGTCTTTAATGGGGCTTGCTTGGCAGAAATCTCCACAAAAAAGGAGGTCCACACCGCCAAAAGGCTCACTGTGCCTGTGTTGTATTTCTCGCATGCACATATCAGCAGCCGATGAACGTGTTTGCACCCACCATTGAAACTTCATCGATGACAACTAGCTCGATGTTTTTATATAAGGATGACAGTGTTTGTAGCTTCTTTGCCAAAAGGGCTATGTAATTGCTTGCAAGATGTGGTAGGTGAAGGGTTGTGTGTATCGTGCTTCTGCCTATACCTCTGGCTGCTTTTCCCGTGTAAGCTAGCAAAAGCGCTCTTGGCAAGTCGGCGTTTGTTGTCTCTTTGTGTGAGTATAGCAGCAACAACACTTGCACAAGTAGCATTGCTATGAATGTTTTCCCATACCCTACATCGTCAGATATGAATATTCGGAACCTCTCCTCTGGTCTCAGCCATTTTTTCAACAAGATGTCATCCACAATGGCGAGTTGTTCTTTGTTTGTTTGGTGGTACATTCGATAGTATGCCTTGTTTGTCAAGATGTTAACTGGATGATGTTGCGTTGCTTTTGGTGTGCTCATGTTGCCTACGTTGCGCATTTCTTGTTGCAGGTCAAACTTGTCGACATCAAGCGCCACGCTTGATGCGTCAGTTGAACTCAAAGTGTCTGTAGTCTTGTTGGACACGTAGATGTCTCGAAATGTTCCTTGTTTGTTGAGCAAAGCCTCATTCTCCAAGATTATCTTGTTGCATGCAGAGTGCATGTCATGCCATGTCAGGTGTATGCTATCCAGCAAATGTTGTACCTCTCTAAATGGCAGGTAGAGGAGGCATTTCTCTCTGTAGTGCTCCTCGGTTTAGTATGCTTGTTGTAGTTGTTGAATCGAATTATCTTGCTGCACTTCCTTCTCCACTCTCGACCTCTTTTTGTGTCAAATTCGCTTGGAAATACTGCCAGGCACATGTTTTTTGAGTTGTTTGCCCGTTTGATGTACTTGTTGATGATGTCATCGAAGAACACTTATGTGATGTCTGGTTCTAGCCCCTCAAGCTGCGACCTTCTCTTCAGTAAAAGTGTTCGTTCCTCTACTGCGCTCGTGTTTATGTAGATGAATTCTCTCGTGGCGCTTGTGAGGGGTACTGAAAAGCATAGGTAAACGGCTTGTTGTGCGATGATATGTTGCGTGTTAAGTACGGTGTTCCCAACTTTTCATATGCGCTTGTTCATTGGCAAGTTGTTCTTGATGCTGTGCTTGATTGCTTCCTTGACTGTGTTTGTTGTTTCTTTGTCGATCTTTGTTATATAGGATGTACAGTAGGAGGCTTCCCCATGTGGGTTCATTACAAATTGCACATTTGTGTTTGCCTCCCATAATGTTGAGATTGTGGGATTGAAAGTGTTTGTGTATATATATTTTGGTTGTCTTTGTAGAAGCAAGGAAGGTTCTGAAATGGTGCTTCGTAACGCAAGTATGTATTCGTCCTCTGCTATTCCTATGTTAGCTAAAAAATCCTCAAGCGCTAGTGTCTGTGCTTGGGGTTTTTCAAGCACTGCAAAAACCTTCTTTGAGTTTTTTCTGTGCCTGCCTTTACGATCGTTGCTTTGTAGGGGGAGAAGGACACGTGTCTCCCTAAGAGGTCGATGAGGGAAGCTGAATCGGCATTTCTTGTTTGTTTTAGTGCATGTTTTCCTATGCCAGTGCGTCTGAATATCTCTCAAATGCAGTGGAAGTTGTGAGGACTCTGTGGAAATGTGGCTATCCACATACCCCTTCCCCATATAAGTCCATGGTCGTGTTGGCTTCCTCTATTCTGAAATTCAGTGATGAAAAAAAGATCATCTATGGGGCCCAATATGCTGTCATCTTGCCTCAACAAGGTCTTCATGGCTCAGAATTTATATGCATAGTATTGCGCTTTTGTGATAGGGTTTGACCGAACCATGTTTTGGAGATCATCCATGGCCTCAGTGTGGCCACCATTGTTCGGGTTGTTGCAGAGAGCTTGCACAGGCAAGAGACCAGGGGCTCCCAATGTTTCTTTGCAGCTGAGAATGCCACAAATAATGTTGGCAGGCCCAATTGCCTGAGCATTGCAAACACATTTTGTTTCAACCTTTGCTTGTAATCGGTTGATGTGCACAGGCAAACAAAGTCACAGAACCAATTTTTGACTGCAACAGCTGCTCTATGTTTGTATCGACAAGCGCCGCTTGTGCTTTTATGCAAATTCCTTGGAGTTGTCCCTTGTGCAATCTAACCCAGCTCAAGGATACAATTTGCTGGACCAGTACTTTCATGAGTTAAAGAACAAGTTCTCGATGCATAGTGCAAACCATCGGTCCTTGTGTCTGAGCTCCCACTTGACAATGTCTTGGTATGTTCTTGTTGTTGTTGGCTCGTACTCTCTCTTCTGCCCATAGAAAAGGGTAGGGAATGCTAGTTCCTCGCAGTGCTTGTCGTACAGAAGCCCTATTGGGAAAAACCCCTCCAACGAAGCACCATTTAGGGTTTTGCCTTCGAAATCCACCACTTGATGTGCTGTGTAGATGCCATGCACTAGTGTGTCTGTCCCCTCGATTTCTTTCGCCTCATCATTTTCATTGTCAAGACCAAATAGTCCTGCACTTGTCCCATCCTCCTACATTTTTTTGATATGTTGTGTCCACATTGTGTTGACCTTGACTTGTTCTCCCCAAAGATTGTTTCGATTCATAAAGTCTTTGTGGATGTCCTTTGCAAGCTTCATCTTCGTTCTAAGCGTGAGGCAACCACATCCCTCAAAGCTCAGTGTGTCTTTGACTTTGGCCAAGTAATTGTTTTGCTTTATGGCTGATCCCATAGTAGGGTCAGTGCATTTCCTCTTGCTGCCAGGGCAGGACTGTAGGGCACTCGCATGAGCTGTGGTTGGGTTGTGAGCGCGGAGATTTAAGTGGTCATTGGTAGGTATGGTAGCCATGCGTGACCTTGTTCTATATATCTTTCCACAAATTAACTCCCTCATACCTCCCATGGCCCATTTTTTCTTCGAAGGCGCATGCAATAGTCTTGGCCGGCTGTCCTGGATGTAAGTGCATCACTTGGAATAGTATTACCTCATCCTCGATTGTCCAAGTTTTGTAGGTATGCTTTTGCTTGAAAGGAACTAATGGGACAATAGTTGATGGCAATGTTGTTTCATCCAACATCATTACATGCCCTCCTTTATCGTTTAGATGCCCAAGGGCAAGCTCTTTAGCTAGCTCCTTGCCATTGTGCACCAACAATCTGAAGGAACCACCTAAACTATGTTGGACAATCCTCAAGGTGTCGATTACTCTTTGTCATGTGCATGCGCTTGCTCTAGTGTTGGCAACCGCTTTGTTTTTTGGCTCTATGGATGCATTGACACACACGTTGTAGCTTTCCATTATGGACTATAGAATATCATATCTACTTGTTGGGTGCAGAGCTAGCACGCAAATAAGAACATCTGTGTTGCTCGGGTTGTGACTCGTGAGCAATAAAACCATCATCGGCGAACATTGTATGGTGCAATAACGGCTTGTATATCCATGGTGTGTTGGTGTTCATGATTTTTTTTTCCAACAAAGGGTTGTGAGGGCATTGGTAGTTTTTTTGGGTTTGTTGTTTGGGCATGTTGCTATCACTTGTATACTATGTTGACTTACCTTGAAAAGGAAAGCAAGAGTTTTATTAAGGGCGCCCAATTTAGTGAAACTCACCTCTAAACAAAGCCTAAGAGCCCACGAAGACACCAAATTAAATGAAACGTAAGAGTGAAAAGATGAGTTGCACAAGAGTTGCACCAAGCAAGGAGGTCTTGATTTATTTGGGTGGCATGTACAATGGAAGTTTTATTTTGCATGGTGAGATTTACAATGGGAATTTCTAGTATTGGAAGGAGGGCAGTGTCTCCCAGGAGGAGTGCTTGGAAATGCAAAACTTGAAATGCTTGAAAAAAACTTGAGAACTATTTACAACGGAACAAGCAAGGAAGACTTGTCAACCACCCATCATGAAATCCATCACAAACTCGACGCTATTTACATTGAACTCCCCTAAAGGCTTTTTGTCAAACAACATGTTCCTCGTGGCCACAATAATACGACTCTGAAACTCTATAAAGGGGCAATTTAGCTTCAACATGTCGTCAACATGGTTCCCACAGAGTTGTATGTCCGTCACGGTCCACAACGCATCCTTTCAAGGAGGGAATGTGCGAGATTGTCTGAACACAGTCACAGAAGTAGCAAAATGGACTCTCTGCTCACGCGTGCACAGCCACAACCTCCACATTGGAACTCGACTAGTGGGCCGTTCAGCCCGATAAAGTGCAGCACTCCAACAACCTAACCAATTGACAGACAGATTGTCAACACGGTTCTATGTTGATGGTATTCAATGCGAAATTTTCACCTCACCTTTTTTTTGTAGCCCAATTGTGATACTTGGCTTATGAAAGTTTCTTGTAGTGCCACCGAAAGACTTCCCTCTGGGACTGCCACTAAGATAGTAAAGTTAAACACAGCAAGAGCGTGCCTTGCGCACATAAAGGATATGTGTCTTGGCAATGTACATGACAATGCCTTCGTCTATGAATTCTTCGACCAACCGTGCTAGCATGTGCCTCCTCTTCGCCACAAAAGTTAGCTGCAAGAAAAGTTGTTACTACTCAAGAGATCTTCAAGCAACAATTAGTTGGAGGTTGGCCGTCTAGAACAACTAGTGCTTATTGTGGCTCGGCGGTCTTTAATGTTCAAGCCGTCCACAATGATGATTTGGTCTAATGGAGGTCTGTCCAGGTCCACCTTTACAATGACGAAAGCTATGGTTGCCATCAACGACGCGAACGATGTCTTGCTTGTTTCCATCTGGTTCGCTACCCACGGTGCATAGATTCGTATTGGCTTCTCAAGAACAAATGATATGATGCCTTCAAAGGGCTTGGCTTTGATTATTGTTTTTGTGGCTTCCACTCACAAAGACAAGAAAGAAGTGCCACCTTTTCCCAGTGCTCGCTTAGCAATGGCAGGGCCCTCTACCCGAAAGAAGCCATCGACCTACAGAACATCTTTTAATTGAAGCGCGTAAGCATGTGGGACGTGCAAGGTTATGGTCTTGCAATATTCCATGTTTGTCATGTCAACGCGCATGAAGATAGGATACGAGACATCCTGTGCCTTAAACATTCCATACTTTGACAGCACCTTGCCCTCGAAGGCAAAACGGTATGGCACATACTCCAACAATGAGTTTATGAGAAAAGTCGGGAGAGCACTAGAGCAAGGCAAGGCTAGCTCTATTGGCACAATTGCTCCAAGTTGGTGCACTTCAGCA
This sequence comes from Dipteris shenzhenensis, assembly GCF_047967505.1. Classification (NCBI taxonomy): domain Eukaryota; kingdom Viridiplantae; phylum Streptophyta; class Polypodiopsida; order Gleicheniales; family Dipteridaceae; genus Dipteris; species Dipteris shenzhenensis. The sequence continues at coordinate 6,611,959 of NC_141615.1, forward strand.
CTTGCATTGTTCGATAGGCCGGCTTGCTGTTTTTTATTGATTTTGTCTAGCTTTTGTGAAATCGAGGAGCTTGCTGGAAAATGAAAAGTTGTAGTCGTGTGAGAATAGTCGAAGTCGTACAACGATGGTGCGTATGTCTTGTTGTGCATTAATGGTTGCATGAGATAAATTTAAGCTGTATGAGTGCAATGCAAATGATTTATTGTATTAGAGCTTTGTGAGAGTAGCAATAACCATAATGAAGTGTTAAAACGTTGTTAACAAGATTATCCAATCCTTCTAAAGTGCGAAAGCAAGAATAAAAGTTCAAAACAATCTCCACCATGGTGTTGCATTCTTTCTGCCATCCCACAATGCTATTATGACTACTTAAGTAGCAGAGAAGCGTGCAAGTTTTAGTCATTGCTAACATGCATTGAAATAAACGGTTGCCCTTGGCTATTGGGTTGTAAATTTCATTACACGCGCTCATTTTGCCAACTCGCGTAGAAAATGAATTAGCTAAGTTTTGACTGTGGAGCTAGTGTGGCTTGTTGTGTCTTCTGAATTGTTTTCGTCTACCTTGAAGAGGGGCTCGATGTCGAGCTCGATCCTACAACACATCTTCAGCAGGCATCCTTGCTTGCACCCCTCTTTCTTGACTGAATGATTAAAACTACAAAGGCTCAGCCCTCAAACCATGAGTATGGTGTATGGAATGCGTTTATGCCAAGTGAGCGTTTACCTTCGATGTAGGCTAGTTTTGCGGCCACATTGAAGGCAGTCTTGAGTGTTTTCTTGCTAACTTCTTGATGCTGGAGCTTCAAGAGGGACCCGTCTCTTTTACAAACTCTTTTGCTACTGTGAATACAATAGGTACGTCGACGGTGGGAGACGGTCCGGGTGTTGTTGCTTTTAGCAAACAATCCCTAGATATCGAAACAAATCCTTAGCTGGCTAGAGCACGGATGTTTCCATTAACCACCACACTAGAAGGGAAAAACGATTGAGCATCTGAAACTAGAGGCATAGAGTTTAAAAGGGAATGTATTAAATTTTGAAATATGGATCAGGATGCTAAAACGTTTACAATGTATTAATTTCTCGAATATTGGTGCGGCCATCAATAAGGATGCAACGTTTGGGCTGCGCAAGCCCAAAAGAATATGTCAAACAAACACGCAGTCAGACGCACCACTGATGCAAACCCAATCCTAGCCTTGACCGTAGAATCGCCTTCCTCGACCTAGTCGGAGTTCCCTTCCACACCTACGGACGTGTGCTTTCTTTCAAGTCTGAGACGCTCCAAGAGCGGATTTGTTTTGTGCTGTCTATCGGAATTAGTGAAGAAGATTTGGCAAAGATTCTCTCCAGGCATCGCCATATACTGTCTACAGGCAGTTTTTGGGCGTCTCGAGAACTTTCCAGGGAAGCTATTTGCAGGTACATGGTCCAGCGTCTCTCAGTCTTTAGTCTATCCTTGGAAAATGTCACCTAGAAGCTATAATACTTTGAAACGCTAGGCCTGAACCCAAACTCATCTCGATTCTATACTTTTTTTTTCACGCTCTCATGCTTGACCCCCTAAGTTCATACAGTCCCGACTCGATTCGCTATTGGCCCGCTAATTTACCTGCCGTGGAAAACGTTCAAACGTGGACATCATGCGGGAGCTAGAAAGCGAGAGAATTACAGACACACATGGAATTGAACATTTGTAGAGGAGGAGACAGGTTTTTGTTAAGGTCAATCCTGGCAGGTACGTCAAGGACCGAGTGCTAAGCAAATAAGTACTTCACTCAGCCCTCAGAGTCTTGGAACAACCCAGAGAGCAAAGTAAGCGTGCGAGGAATCTGAACTGAAGCAGTGCAAGGGAGAGGACCTTCGTTCTTTGGCGCTTCCAGCGCTCTGACCAAATTATCCTCCGTGATCTTTAGTTTTCCGTGGGCGATAGAATTGGCTTTTGCCTCGTTGCGTGATTTTTTGGTTGTGTCTGCAAGAGGATACCCGTCAAATTTTCAGCAATTGTCAGTCCGAAACAACCTTGAACGCAGAGCGAAGAACTATTATGACCTTGGCAATGGGAAGTTGCTTCTTGTGCGCTCCCAGGGTGGGGCTCTGCAATGCTCATCATTCCTACGCAACAACACGAAAAGATTATGCAGGCAAGGAGAAATATTGCAAAGTTTGAAAGAACGAATCACGAAACTTGGACGAAATCAGAATACTTGCAACAGAGGCACGGATAAAGGGGTACCTTTCTCAAATTCACCACTGCTGGTGTCCATGGAGTCATCGGATCCAGAATGCACATAGTCAAAGCTACCCATGGCAAGGAGAAAACAATTTTCCAAGAGGATGAAGTTCTAAACACGATACGTCAACTGCTGCAACCTGGGGTATTTTGTACACAACAACCAGCTTAGCATCTACTCGTTTGGGCGTTGCCCAAGAGGAAAATAGAAGATACTCGTCTGGGCGTTGCCCAACATGCTCATACTACATATGCCAGGAGGAGAATTGTTCAACGCCAGCGCAGAATTTGGACATGACGGGAAATTGCAAGGCCAAACGGGTAACTTGGATCTAAGCGCAGCATGCGAGCTATTGTGAGTCATCCGGTTAACGAAGTTGATTCAAGACTGTGAACAGATTGTGATGCACACAGCTATAGATAGGGATGACGATTGACCAATTGTAGACTGTGACGAACAAATTGAACAGATTGTTGCATAACGATTTGATCAATGGTGATGGTTTTCCATGGATGCAGGGGCGACAATCACTCTGCTCAATCCATGGCCCTACGTCGGTTGGCTAAGCATCCAAACAGCCTCCGGTTCTGCACTGGCAGGAGGAGCCTCGCTTCTGTCTGGAATCAGCCCCAAGAACTTCAGCCCCACGTCCACCGGACTAAGCAAGCCTCCACCAGACTAAACAAGCGACGACGGCGAGGAGAGATGGAGGAAGCAGGGCGGAGGCGAATGAGGATGCAAAACACAGCGACGAAAGTTAGCTTGCGAGACACGTGGGTGGCCAAGGATGGACACGTAACCAGAAATGTAGCTGGACAAGGATGCACAAATAATAAAAGGGTGCAACAAATAAATGCCCGAAATTAATTTTCATTTTTGATCCCGTAAGACCTGCAACGGCAGGCCAAAAAACGTGCAAACTATAATACAATGAACCTACAACAATAGTAGCACATGACCTGATTTGCCCAGAATAAATTTTTAATTAGAAAGGCAAAGGGTTTAAAAAAGAAGATGTGTTCCCCATCACATTGTAAATGATAAAATTAAAAGTTTTATAATGCACACTTGTTGAAACCTATAATTATGACGGCATTTATGAAAGACATATTATATATATGTTGCACAAAGTGTTCACATAAAACCTATAAACTATATACAATGAACCTTATTTTCACCTTTTAAAAATATTCTCTCAATTTTGCAAAATTTTAGGGAATTTAGTCATATTTTAGTTGAAAATACTACAAATTCTCAAGAACAACCGTCAAATTTTTAAAACCCCAAGTTTGTAATTTGTAGAGAAAAATATTTTCTATGAACAAACACACATGGTGATGGTTTTGAATTTCAAAGTAGGCGTGAAAAAAAATATATATATACTACATAAGAATGGCCATTGCGTCCAATGTTGTAGCTTCATTCCTTAATAGTTTTATTTGTGAGTTTTGATGGAGAGTATACATAGCATGTATATTATGTCAGTCATAATCATGGAAGCCTATGGCTTAGTTTTGGTGAGTTGGGAAATCAGAGGGCTTAAGAGTACTTGCAGAATCGAGGGTTATTTGTGAGTTTTGATGGAGAGTATATAGATAGCATGTATATTAAGCCTATGGCTTAGTTATGGTGAGGTGGGAAATCAGAGGGCTTGATAGTGCTTGCAAAATCAAGGCCTAAGATCTAGGCGTGGGTTCCCTATGTCTAAGCATTCATGTAAGGGTGCATTAATAGGCCCATGAAAGGGCTAAGGAGGTAAGGAGAATCCCATTTGTAAGGATTGGGCTTGGAGGGAGAGTTTTAGAAAGAACTCAAAGTTAGAAGAGAGAGAAAGTGAAAGAAGATGACTCCCACATCCCACCTAAGGAGATCTCTGAAGCTCGTGGCAGGGTGGATAGCTAGATTACAACCCTCTTATCTTGCTTGTGTAAAAATGTAGCTCAATTGTGACTCCAATGTGCATTACGTTATAGATTGACATGTTGTTGCATTAGTTTAATGTAAAACCAATGTTTTATATTTTCTTTCCTGCTATGGAGCACGAAGCCAGTGGGTGCATACTTAATAGGTTTGCATCTTGTTGCATTTATTTATTGACTGAAGTAGATGTCCCATAGTTTTGTTTTGTTTTTTAGCACACAATCATTAATTTGAAATATACTAAATCATTATTATTTTTTAAATGGTAGAAAAAGAAATAGGGAAATTTTAGAGATGAGACATGATACAAGGTTTAGTGAGCTAATAATCCTTGTAAAAATCAGGGGTAGCAAGTTTTATTATTTATGATGGACAAAGATTAGCATTTTTGGAAAATTGAAGCCCAACAAATACATGAATAAGGCATTGCTTGAATAAACTTGTGAGTTCTTTTTGTGATAACATGGAAGTAATCATCAATACTACCTTTGAGATGTAATGAGTTGGACTATGATCATATGAATGATGGTGTTATTGGCCTTGGATTTTGCATGCAAAATGGCCCTTTCTTTAGATTCCCTAGCGCTCACTCGTTCGTCAAGAACATGCATTAAAAAAAGAGATGACTAGTTAAGTTAATAGTAAATTTATACGATTAAAATATGAATGTGTTGTAAAAAGGGAGCTGTAGTTATTAAACTAATGAAGGTGAAGGCCCCTTCCCCTTAAAAAAAAACCCAAAATAGTGACATTTTGAAATTTAAAAAAGTGAGAAAAATATTAAAGTTATAAAAATAAGAAAACCAAAGAATGGAACTGCATACGACGTGATGTATAGGGAGATGTCGCAATGCTTCCTCTCTAGTTATTTATAATATTAGAGAATGTGCCCCTCTCTCATCAATTTTTTGTTTTAGCTCTTCTTTCTACTCTATTTTCTACTCAGATCTTTGATCTACTTTCCTTAGTTTAGATGCAAAAAGATTAGCTTTGATGGATTGCTTGTATGCTCCTCTTATAAGTAATACTCGTATTCAAGTTGATGGATAGTTGTAACAAAAAGCTAAACGGGAACTTTGCTCTTGCTTGAAGTTTTTCTTGAATTAAATCATGAATTTATAGAGACATGGAGATTTTTTATTTCAAAAGTGACCAGGTTTCAAGCAAACAAAAAACCAAAGCTCGGAAAATATGAAAATATGAAATAATAAATCTTCATTGATATAATCCTTCTACGTGTCCTACTAACATCTCTCATGTGCCTTGGGGTTCACACTCATACATAGTGAGAGGCAAATTCAAAAGATTGTTCTTGCATGGTATAAAATGGGAGGCTGACATAATTTCTATCATTCATGCACTAACAACAAGGTTGTGAAACCGGTTAAAAATCTAGCCAATCTTATATTGACGTGTCATTCTATCTAGTGTCTCTTCTGTTGCTATTTGCGTGCTTCATTCTTCCTAAAGCCTCCTCACTGGCAAGCTTTATAGTGTTGCTTGACCACCTCTTCATGCTTCAAGAAATGTCCCAGTGCCACCCACCTCATCACAACTTATGAATTTGTGTCTAATAGGCCATATATTGTTTTGCCTACCTCATGCAAAGGTGAGAAACAGAGAGAGAGAGAGAGAGAGAGAGAGAGAGAGAGAGAGAGAGAGAGATTATACATTATATATGTAGTATATTATATACTTTATATATTATAATATAATGCACACCCACACATGCACTGAGAGAGAGACAGAGCAATAGTACCCTCTATAGCTACCATGGTGAATAGACTAGTGGAACTCAAATTGTAATCTCAAGACACCACTTGTATTGGTTGCTATTAAGTTCAAAGGAATGAAGCTACAACATGTGGAGCTAGATGCTATCATGACATAGTCTAATTCCTAAGGGTTAGTGTTTGTGTCTAAATAGTGGAACAGCAATAAAATATAAGGCAACAGGGACCATTTCTCTAGGAAGGATTGCATGAACTCTATTTCTTTGATTGGTCCTAGCAAGGCAGTTAAAGTGAGCACATGACCTGATACAACCTTTCAATGAACTAGATGTGATCACTTGCTGCCTCTCCATTTCCATCTCCAATTCTTGTCCATCGACCAATCTACCTTGCACATACATCAACATTCTATCTACATGCCTATGGGACCATGGAAGTCAAGTGCCCAAGACATCCCCAATGTGCAACAAGGCTTCACAAAAGTTGTGTTTGGAATCCTTTCTTGACTTAGTTTTGAAAGCTCTCCAATGCAAATGCTTAAAAGCCATCTCCTTCAATTGTACAATTTCTTCTTCCCACGTCATGAACCATGTGCCATGGTCTTTGACCTTGCAAACCTTTTATATAAGGACAAAAGGTGTTATAGTCCTTCAATGCTTGGGCTAGTGCATGTAAGTAGCTCACCTATGTATGCTTGGTAGTCTAATGAGTGCAAGATAGGCATCCCCTATCCACCATATATATATTGTGGCAAATGGATGAATTGGCAGCAGTCATAATACATGATTTGTGAATCGATTATTGGTAGAGAGTAGCATTGGGCACAAACAACATTAGGGTTGAAATGATTTCCAAAATTTGATCAAGATTTACTATCTGATGTATCTCATGTGCTGCAGTACCGACAAGCTAATCTTTTAGAAGCTCAAAGTAGGATCTATTATCAAGAAGCTTAAAGTTCTAGGCCCACTCTTGCTTAGATTCAGCGATGGACGTGCATAGCTAGTGATGCTCTTCATGCAACAAGAAGCTTAAACTTCAAAGCTTACTATTGCTTATATTCAAGGATGGACATGCGTAGCTCATGACGTTTTTCCCGTGAAAAACTATAGAAGCATCTAGATAAACCATTCTTAAATTGTGCTCTCACCAACCCATTTACTAGCACTATAAACCTTTGATCCAATTGCCCACGGTTTTCCCCACCCCCTCGTGTATCATCCAATCATTTTTTGTAGCACCCAACGAATAAACACTCTCATGTACTAGGGGAAGGACCTTGGGGACCCCATTTTCCACCATTTAGAAAGGAAAAGGGCCTCACAACCCCATTTCCCACCATGCTTGTTATACTCTACATAAGCATCCAGTGTCACAGTAGCCAAAAGTAAGATGAAAAAGCAACTTGGGCAACTTAAGGTTGCCATGCTAATTTTTGGCAATTGATGCAGGCAACTGAAGCATACGAGCATGTGAGCATAAATGATGAATTCAATTGATAGTGACATGCAAACATATCATTGTGGGATATACAAAGATCAAGTGGAATATGAAAGATCAAGTGGCCACTACTGCTCCTTGCATGAACAACAATTGTGATGTATAGGCCATTAGCAATTTACTAAGGATTTCATACCAATGAGTTCAACCACATTACTTTCTCCCATGTGAAGGGTTGAAGGGAGGCTTGGGCCTTTAAGCGGGGTTTTTATTAAGTAAATAATGTGACACTAAGTGAAAAGTTATGAAATGTTTACCTCTAATGTTTGGATGTGTTTGTTCAAATTTCCAAAGGTTGTCCATGGGTAGAGTAAAACTTCATCCTATGTGCTTTGGTGCAAGCAACCAATGTGATGTTGGGCCACTCCCAAGGATCACATCTTCTCAATTTTCAAAATGATCCAGTTCTAAAAGTGGCTAAATTGGACCAACTTTAGACCTTTACATGTAAATTAATATGGTCACATATTCATCCATTTTATTATCAATAACTATGTTGGTTAAAGCCTTATAGGAGAAACAATCAACCTAATGGACTACGTGGAACATCTAATATCTTGTTCCTTCTAAGAAACTATAGGAAATTGCATAAATATTTAAGCAAGAAGTTATTTCAAGGCCTACATAAAACATGAACCCGAATGCATAGAATAAGAAAATAAACAAATCCTACAACTAATGTGTGAAGCTAAGCAAAGAGAAAGATGCATAAAATGCCCTCATTGAAGAAGAATGGAGGTAGTGGTAGATTCTTCATGCAAAAAGAAGATGGTTTCCATTACTTTGTTGTGCTTAATATAGCTCTTGAAGATCTATGATTCTTGCTATAATTTTACCACAGCTCTGTGTGCTTCCATCATTATTAGATATCCACGTTCATAAACATCTTTCTGGATTATGGACTCTTTAAAATCCCTCATTGAAGGGTTTAATGACCTCAATGTGGAGTTGGAATATGTGCTTGTTGTGTTTATGGAATATGCATAGATTGGAAGCCTCATGAAGCTATGGGTAGAGTGGCATCTACATTCCATATTATGAGATAGGAGGTTATGATTTTGGCAACTCCAAAGTGGACAAGTGCAAGCCTTTGAAGTTGTAGTTGTGGTGCTTTTCATAAGCAAAGTGGATACCTTTGAAAGCATTCACAAGGCCTGTGAGCTAGCTCAAAAATTGCACAGTTTATGGAGTCCATCCTCAAGCCAACAAGAGGAGAAGACAATCAAGCTTATATATGATGTCAAATATCGTCATTGATGTCTTGGCTAGAGGGACTATGCTTGTGGAAAGCCTACTTACAAGAAGAGTATGAATCACCATGACTATGGATGATGCTAAGGCAAAATAATTGGAGGTGACATGCAATTTGGTGGAGCAAGATACATCTCCAACTGAGTCTTGTGCATCCATTGCAAGACTCCTCACCTTAATGAGGTATATACTAAAGGGATAGCTACATTAAAAGATGATGATTTGGTGAATGAAGATGAACAAGAAGAGTTCAAGGCGAAGATGAAAGAGGGTAATTACACATAGGGGATGCAAAAACAAATAAAGATGAAAAATATGCATCAAAGATTGATTGGGAGGATAGGACTCCCTCCACCTCCTCCTCCCACTCTGAGCTAGGATGAACTCCATGGCCCAACTTAGGGAGTTAGATATCAATTTGGAGTCTTCATCAAGGTGAATCCTTCCAAAACAAACACTAGGAATCCCTATTTGGCCGCCGTTCAACCTCCAGCCAAAGTCTTACTGGGATGTTACTCCATACTATTTTTTATATATGCAAATAAGCAAGCATAAATTCTTGAGGTTTGATTGGATCACTTCTAAATAAAAAGAAAATTTGTTCTTTGAAGTTGACAACTTCTAGTGTGCCCATACTGAATTGGCAGCAACTGCTGCTAAAGGTCCTTGATGGATGATACACATGGGAACTTGCATTTTCAGATCTTGCTAGCCTCGATTGTGTCTACATAGTTTTCTATAGGCTATTGCATAGATCCCTTGTAAATCACACTTGGCTAGAAGTGGAGGAGAAGAATCCACACTTGCAATCACAAATTAGAGTAAAGAATGGTCCATTACATAGTATGCAGCCAGGGATCCACAACAAGTAGGAAAAGAATGATTCCTCAACAAGTAGTATAAAACTAGCAATGTTATGCAATGAGACTCGATGACTCAAAAGAATGAAGGTCATAACCAATACTAGCTACATCATTGTAGCTATGGAGTGCATTCCATAGGAAAGGTCTGAGTAACTATTCTATTGGATGCTCACCAAGAGCTTCGAGGACCAGAAAGATAAGTTGTCTCACGAATCAAATCCATGAAATGCTACATGGAAGTAGTGGAAAAAGGATTCCATCATGAAAACCTAGCTCTAGGAATACATAGTAATATGCAAAAAGGTGTGAGCATGACAATCTCAAAAGGTGTCATATTACGTTGTGTTGTTCTCAGGTGGTAGTGTTTACCTTATAATAAAATTCCCTCAACTCTCCCTGGTAATGCAGTGTTTCTCTAAAAATGGGAAAAACATTTAACATTGTTATGGGTAAATCACACTTCTACAAAGTTCTAATTGGACTTGAATTTTGACTAGCTTGGTCTCAAAGTATGTAGTTCATTTCTATCAGCAATAGGCAGCTCTAGATGAAGCTCTAGGATTTAAAACTATGTGGAAGCATTATAACTAACCACATAGAAGTTGTCAGTGTGTCACCAAAAAATAGAGAGAGAGAGAGAGAGAGAGAGAGAGAGAGAGAGAGTTCCGTTTGTTTTGTAGTGGATTGTAGAGCTATTGGAGGCACTAACATGAGAATTTCCATTCCATTTCTAAGCTAGATTTTGAGTGTCACAAGGAATGAAGGCCCTTATAACATTGTTGATAGTCTCAAGGAAGGAATACATGTGCAACCTATTCTAAAATGCCCTATAATTTTTCCTATGAAATTTGAGTGAAATTTAAATCATATAATTAAGCTATTTTTAATTAAAACTTATGAAGAAGTGAACTAGCAATAATATGAAGTATGTTTCAACATCTTGACAGGAATTTATTAACAAGTATTTAAACTTCATGCAAACAATCTATCTCTATCTCTATGTCTTCTCTATCTCTATTTCTATGTCGTCTCTATCTCTATCTACTCTACCTATTACCTAGGGACAATGAGAAGGAAGATTTTTTGATATGTGGAAACTGGGAGGAGACTAGTGGATAATTCATAAAGATGAGGGAGGATTTACATTCCAATGTCTTTTACATGCTGCACAACAACACATGCGTTAAGTATTAGTGATGAAAATAAGACCAAGTGATTCATCACTTCTATACATAATGGGAAAAAAAATCTAACACCACAATTCCAAGGAGTAACAACGATCTACAATTCATGATTCGACCATATCTCCTACAATATCATTACCAAAACAAGCAATCTGGAACAACGTTTGCATTCTCGATAGATTATTTAAAGCTTACATGTGATAACTTGGAGGACACTAGTGGATTATTCATAGAGATAAGGGAGGATTTACATTTCAGTGTCTTTTACATGCCACAGCAACATGTGGGTTAACTATTGGTGAGAAAAATAAGACCAAGCGGTTCATGACTTCTATACATAATGGAAAAAAACAATTTAACACCACAATGAATCTCCTATAGAATCTTGACAAACCTAAGAATATCTGTAATTCTTCTAGATTTGTAGGATGTGGCCATTCCAATATGGCCCTTACTTTGTCAGGGTCCATACGAACCCCTTGTTGGGATATTATATGTCCTGAGTGTTTCTCTTTTTTTGCAAAGAATTCACATTTGGATTCTTTAACAAAGAGTGAATTATCTCTAAGTAGTTGGAACACTTTTCGCAAATGTTCCAAATGCTTTTTCTTGGTTTGACTATAAATAAGGATATCGTCTAAAAATACTACAGCAAATTTCCCTAGATATGGCCTTAAGACACTATTCATAAGTGTCATGAAAGTTGCTGGACATTTGTTAATCCAAATGGCATTACTTTAAATTGATAATGCCCATACCTAGTATGAAATGATGTCTTAGGGACATCCTCTTCCCTAATTCGTACTTGGTGATATCCTGATCTTAAATCAATTTTAGTAAAGTATTTTGCCCCTTGCAATTGATCAAAGAGCTCATCAATGCGAGGCATAGGATACTTATTTTTTATGGTGATTTTATTTAGTGCTCGGTAACTTATGTATAAACGCATAGTACCGTCCTTCTTCTTTACCAGTAAAACTGTTGCAAACCAAGGTGAGCTACTTGTGATTTGGCCCTTCCAAAGATATTCCGTTAACTGTCTTTCGACCTCACGTTCCTCCGTTTGACTAAGCCTACATGGGGGTTTACAAACAGGGGTAGATCCAGGAATTAAATCTATTTTATGATCTACTTCTCTCTCAAGAGGTAAACCATCAGGTAAATCAAATGGAAAAACATCTATAAATTCAAACATTAAATCATTGAAAGAAGATTTATGCTTTTTAAAATTATCAAAAACAACATTACTTCTTTCTGATGCAGAAGACATAAAATCACCAATAAAAGTAAGTTCACAAAGATATACCTCGCATTCTTCTTGGTGTAGTAGTTGTTCCAATTCCATCGAACAAATAAGAGGAGAGTTAGGCACATCATGTTCTCCTTGAATCTGGAAGACTCTACCCTCTTTGTCAAACATAATGGAGTTATTAAGATAACTCCTCCATAAGCTATGCCCAAGACTGTGCAGCCGTTCTCGACCAAGCACTACATCTATTCGGTTGAGATGCATGATGTGGAAATCCAAGGCATCCTGATAGCCTTAAATATCCACCTCTACACCATATATCATGGTGTCTCAAACTTTTTTATCACTGCCCTTCGCCAAAGAGACCACATATTTATGGGCATTGGGACTCTCATGCAATTTTAATTTCTTAACTAACGAGTAGTTTAAGAAATTATGTGTTGCACTATCATCGACCATCACTCTTACTCTTTGCCTCTTAATTTTTCCATGCATCCTCATTAAATCACAAGGACCAAAGGTGGGCTGCCACATTGCCGATGATAGACAACACACATGGGTGCTATCCTCATGATAGACCTCTACCTTAGTGTACTTTTTAGTACCATTAAGCGGCAACACTTGCACCACATGCACTTGTTTTTGTGGAGGTCTATTTGGGGCTTTAGCTCTCACTGGTTTATTTTTAGGGCAGTTCCAAGCAGCATGGTCTTTGCCTAAACATTTGAAGCAAAGATTTTCTTGCTTGGATCTTTCATAATCCTCTTTCTTCAAGAGAGGATAATTTTGTGTTTGAGGTTTCTTAGGTAGTGCCTGAGTAACCTCCTTCTTAAAGTGCCCCTTCCTTTTTAAATTGGGAAATTTATTGAACTTTGGAACAAAACCTGTTTGCTCTGAAGTTCCAACTCTGAATTTCCCCATCGTATCATCATATATTTGGGCATACTTAATGGCTTCCTCAAAGGTTTTAGGAGAATTTCTTTTCACCTCAACCTAATAAGTGTCTTTGAGACTTCTCATGAAACCCCTTATCTTTTGGAATTCATCAATTCCCTTCAGCTTAAGGACTGCCTCCCTATAGTTCGCTATGTACTGGACTAGAGTGTTTTACCCATAGTGCAATTGTCCCAAGCCTCCCATGCTCTTTCTAATTCATTTTTCGGTAAAAACTCTTTTAGGAAGGCTTGTTCAAACTTAGTCCAATACCTAGGAATTCTATCACTCTCCCTGAGGCTCATCCACCATTTATAGGCTTTATTTCCAAGGGAAAGACTTGCTCCCATGACTTGATTTTCAAAAGGAGTATTCCTGAGTCAATTGAAGTCTTGCCATTTTTGCAAGAACGTATTAATCGCATCTTTATTACACTCCTTTTCTTTCCCATTGAAAACTGGCGATTTTAAGTCCTTAAGGATGTTTGAGGTTTCTCTAATCGAGAGGTGGATCTCTCAACTTGATTAGGAGGAATCGGTGATTTTTCAGTAATAGATACCGATTAAGAATCGGCTACCTTAGTTATAGCTTCAGCTAGGGTTTTTAATGTTTCATTGATAACTCCTAGCTATGTTTCTATATTTTGCATTCGAGTTTCAAGTTTAGTGAATTCCATATATGGAATTCCATAGTCACTATAATCAATATCCTCCATTTCCACATTATCCTCGAGTTTCAGTTTGTATCTCCTCATGTATTTCCTCTCCAACTATTACTTTTCCCTTTCTAGTCCTTTCCTCGGCCTCCCTAATCATACCATCCCTTTCTAGAGTTGTCATTTTAAAGACGTATTTTTTTCAAAAATTATAAAGCAAAGCGCTTTATGTCAGAGAGAAAAATGTGATGCCCACTTCCCTGGTATTTGTTCGAGGCATTGGATTCTCATCTTGAAAGTCATCTCACTTTCTTTGATTCATGTCCTAGCCTTTCAATTCTGCTCTTTCCCTTCTTTCGACTTTAAACTCGTCAACGCAATCTTTGATTCCCTTCTTTGATCTTCGCCATCTTGCTTTTCTTTAAGATTGGCGAGGCTAGACCTTAGATATAGATCCTTAGAGGGGTGAAAAAGGATCTTAGGACCTTAGAAAAAAAGGGACCTTGGAAAAAAAATGATGTGGCTTTCTTCAAAGTCTAAGAACCTTTGTATGACATGGCCTGCAAACATGCCCTTTCGAGAACTGCTACATGAATTTGCGTTGCATCACCCGGTCACTTCACTTTCTTGAGCAATCTCCTTGTCAATTGCACAAGTGCGCATAAGAGTAGAAGCTAGGGATATGGTGCACCCGTGATTCTTGAAGACCATGTTGATCTTGGCTTCTGAACTTCGGGGTTGTCGTGCCGATTCTATTTGAGTTAGGCCTCCAGTTCATAAGCTCTCTCATAAGATTTTTCTGTATATTCTATGATCAGGTCCTCGAATGGCTTGGCTAGACGTCTATTGGAATGCCAAAATGGTGAATCTCTTCCCTTCAAGCGTCCAATTGACAAACCAATCAACCCTCATCATCTTAGTAAGCTCTGTGACTCTGATGCCAACGAAGTCTCCGCTGCCCAAAACCATGGGACGTATTGAGCAGTAGACCAACTCTCCACTTCCTGAGTTTAGTTTCCTTTGAAACTTCTATAGCAGCCGCGAGAAAGAAAACATAGAATTTTATGCCTGGCAAGGGAGAATTTAAAGAAGTCTTAGCTTCTATGGAGGTTAAGCATGGAGAGGAGCAGTTGGAACATTCAAGGGAAAAGGATGAGAAAGTTGATGTTTCTCTAGAGATCAAGGACGAAAAAAGATGACTCAGCATGACGGACAAGATGAGAGATAGCAATGTCAAATACATTCCTCCATGAATTCACAATTGTTGGCTCTAAAACAGTGTTACATCCCCACAAAAAGGGCTCATCAAAGATTCTTCCACCCAGCCACGATTCCAGAGTGCTCTCTTCTTTTTGCATACGTGAACTCTCCCCGAGTTCCTTCTCTTTTTTTCCTTTGTTGGAGCCTCTCTCTAGAATCTCCCTTGAACCCAATGCTTGCCACTTAGAGCCCAATTGAGTGCCACATGTCCAATAAGGACCTTAGAACCTTAGTGCGCTTTAGACCTTAATATTGCACTCCATATTGATGCAAGCACTGTTGAGCCCCCTAGTTTCCTGCTTCACTGTAACCACACTAGATAATACCAGGATTATGCGGTTGACGTAACATATTTGCTACCCCCTCTGATGCTGCTGCTGTGCCACTCCCGTGGCCTCTGTTGTGCCACACTTGTGGCCAACCTCTTCTCTTTTACTACGATATGCAGACTACTTCGCCTCTCGCTAGTACATCTCGGCCCTCGTGCACCTTCCGTGACCTTCTTCAAACCATGTGTCGCTTCAT
The DNA here is from genome assembly GCF_047967505.1 of Dipteris shenzhenensis. Classification (NCBI taxonomy): domain Eukaryota; kingdom Viridiplantae; phylum Streptophyta; class Polypodiopsida; order Gleicheniales; family Dipteridaceae; genus Dipteris; species Dipteris shenzhenensis. The sequence goes on from NC_141615.1 coordinate 6,627,266, forward strand.
CTAATCCTCTCTTAAACATGGATGATGGACTCACACATCTTCTCTTCAATCTTGCCTCATTACGACGGTCCTTTTTTCATGTGGGATCTCCCCTCGTTTTTAATACATGGGTTCCCGCCCCCCCCCCCCCTTTTTTCCCATCCTCCTCCCTTTCATTTCTCTCACATTCACTTATTTGACCCCCTCTCCTACCCCCCACTTAGCTTTAATTTTTTAAATATACCCTTGTCCTGTCCTTTTACCTCTTCCCCTTTGTACTATATAATTTCTTAATGTCTAGTTCTTCACTTAATTGACTCTAACTTTATTTGCTAATCTCTCACCCCCCCTCCTCTTCTATATATTTTTATTTCATCTTCCCTACTTCCATTTTCCTTCCCCCTTCTTTTATTTAATTATTCCCCTTATCTTTCCTTTAAAACAACCCCCCTTCTATCTCTTTTCCTTTAAATTTTACCTTTATATCCCCCCCCCTTTTTTTATTGTCATCTCCCCCCCCACCATTTCTCTCTCTTTTTACTTCATTATAGTTTCCTTCTAAAACTCACCTTGTAATTTTCGCCCCTTCTCTTTCTATATTTTTCAACCTCTCAAAATTTAAGAAAATACTCTCCCATTAATTTATCTCAAACCTAACCCCCAACCTTACCTTCTTTAACTATTCATTGGATCTAAAACCTTAAAGTCTTCCCCTCCTCTTTCTTATAATTTCTCCCTCCTTATGCTCGAAGTCTTAAGGTTACATTTAATGCTCTAATTTTTAAAGTTCTCCCCTTTCTCTTTCTATACTCTCATCCCAAAGGCATTAAGCATTTTCTTTGTTACATAACCATTTATTCACCGTCCCTTCAACACACCCCAATTCATTTTACACTTAAAGCATAATGTCGAAATTTAGCTTTATAAGTTTGTAGTGTGAGCAACTAGTTTTATTGTGATCCCAATAATAAGGGAGGGGTGTTTATGACACCTATCTTCCCAATTGAGGTTTAACTGGTTCTCATCATGTTTTCCTTGTTGGATAATGGCAGGTAGGCATATTCCTCTCTTCAATAAAAATGATGATGCCAATGACTTACCAAAGCTTGATTTCTCACATTTCCTTTTTTCATAAACAAATCTTCATTCATAGTGGATTTTGTATTTTAAAGTTTGTCATTTAACATTTCTCATTCCTACTTTAAATTTGTCTTCTCTTCACTATGGAAAGCGGTGTTGTAATGTCTTCTACACACACACGCTTTCCCCTGCAACTTTGGAGGGTTGCACATAGGACCTTTAAGTCATCAAGGCCTTTTTTGGCTTTTTGACTCCCTGATCTAACTTGGTTCTCCTTTTTTCCCTTTTTCCCTTCAGAAACATTCTTGGGATGTCTCGCTCCAATCAAAGACCCTCAACAACTCTAACTCTCGCTTCGAATCAAGGACCCACTCCGACTCTCGCTCCTGCCTCCCACCTTCGACTATTGCTCCCACCTCTAGAGGTTTGATTGAGATGTCATGTGGATATAGTATGTACACAATGTGATTGTATGATTAATACATCACATGGGCATCCTTGGCATTATATACACTTAATTAAAATATATATATATAGATTTTCTTTAAATTTTATTTTTCCCCTTTGAATAAAATCCCTTTATACCAATATTAGTGTTGACTCCAAAAGGGCTTTACGAAAGAACCCTTGAGTATATATTCTTTTATCCCCTGACAATTCTTGAAAGTGATGCCTCAAGGATTAATTTCATATGAGCATTTGTAGGGAAAACACATTCCCTTATTGGCCATATTATGTATTATTTGCATGTATAGCCTACACTATGGCTATTACTTAAGGCACGTGTGTACAAAGCCTTGAACTTTGACCAACTATCTATGGCTATCACCCTAAATGACATTAAAATCCATCCTTCAAAAGATAATGTCAACATCAGAAAACCGACCATGGCGGACAAAATAACGCCTACTGAGAGTGATCGACCAAGTCGAACCTTGAGTAGTAATGTTATTCATACATGGTTGGAACTTGGAAAGTCGCTTGCATGTAGACCTGTGGGGGTTAAAGGCAGTGCACTGTACCTTAACTCTAGTTATGTACAATACTCAAACACACATACACATGGATGACATAGAAGATTAGAGTGTTTTGCACCCACCAAAACTTGTGTGGCTCTCCCTCTCTCTCACTCTCTTCCATTCCGCTTCCATTCTTGAGATCTCTCAATGGGTATCAAAGCGTGGGTGTTCTTACTGAGCTCGGGGGTGAGCCTGGAGCTCGAAGTCTCCTAGTGCAGCTCTGTGGGAGGAAGGATAATCTCTGTTGGTGACTTTACCTGCATCCTGGTGTGCAAAGACCTTGCATAAACCTTTGGAAGTTCTCTGAGTGGTTTTTTGCAAGCCAGCAGATGGTTTTGGAGGAAAAAGACGTTTTTTTATGATTCCCCTATTCGTTTCGACTACTAAGAGTCCAGAATAACTTGTAGAGGCAACCATTGCCCGATTTTGGTGTCCATTACACTTCGTGAGTTTAAAAACACCTTCAATCTTGAATTTGGCATCATTTTGTTGGATTTCTGACTCATTGTCTCTGCTTCAACGTTTTTCTGCCAGTGTGTTGGAACTCGAGTTTGAAGGACTCAAGAGGTCCTAAAACTTCTATGTTGCTCATCATTTGCCCTCCAGTGGTGTTTACAAACAGGTTTGTTTGCAAAAACATTTTTTGGTCTGTGTGTTGGACTCAGTGATTGGGACCACGATTTTCAAAACCGTATGTTCCATTGCATTTTGGAGGCCCAGAAACCCCTACCTGCAAGGTCTTGCACGATTCCGTTGAGATTAGGAGAAGTTTCATCTCACTGAGGTGTCGAATTGTCTGTTTCTTTGTCAAAAATCCATTCAAAGGTGATTTTTGGAACATAGGTCAATTGCAAGGGTTGACTCCCCATTTCCCATTCATCGGTTAGGATTTTGGAGTTCTAGCAGAAGAGAGATATTTGCAGATTGTCTTGCTGAGTCTAATTATGTAGTGACGCCCATGTTTTGAGGCATCTCAGGTTCTATTTTCACTAGCAATCATTGCTCATATGGATGCATAGTATGTGCACATGAGTCATATGGATTTTGATGCTTTGAGCCTTTGAGGTTTGGTGATATTACTCTCCATTTTCGCATACACATTTGGGTGCACTTGGTATTTGGTGTGATTTCTTTCTTACAGGCACTAGCATTTGAGATTTTGTTTCATTTGCATCATGGTATCCTCTTCCATGTATGAAAATGAGTTTTTTAGCATGTAAAAGTTTGATGGGACAAACTTTTCTTTGTGGAAATATCAGATAATGGATGTGCTTATTCAAAAGACGTAGATTAAACCCTTGGCAGGGATTAGAGCTAAGCCTGCAAATATGTCTGAGGATGATTGGAATGAGTCGGTGTAAAGTCTAATGTTAGAATTCATCTTGCAGAGTCAGTTTATTTCATAGTAGTAAATGAGCAGGCTACGAAAGATTCGTGGAAGAAATTATGTGCCACTTATGACAAGGAAACTACCTCTAATAAAGTTTACCTCATGAAAAGGTGGTTTGAGCTACAGATGAAGGAAGGGGTGTCCATTGCTTCTCACTTGAATGAGTTCAATATTATTTTTCAGTGGAGAGATGGGATATCGTCTCTCGGATCCAAAAGCTAAGAAGATCACATGAAGCCATGATGTGGTCTTCAATGACAAGAAGATGCATAAGAAACCCATCAGGGATGTGAAAATGAGGAGAATCACTTTCTAGGATGTGAATCCACCCGCATATGTTGATAGACAACAAGCTGTCCATGCACCGAATGTGCAAGAAATGGTGCCACCAGATTCTCCCATAGGTACACAATCAAGGGCAGATGATGGATCATCTATTAGTGGCAATGATGAGCCAAATGTGGCTGATATGAAGGCAGGACAGCAAGCTGAAATGCCCTTGAGAAGAACATCTAGAGTGTCTAGACCGCCTGAGAGATTTGTTGCAGGGCAAACTATGTGATGCTTACTGATTGCGAGGAGCTTTCTTGCTATAGAACGCTATAATGTGCGAGGATCAACGCAAGTGGGAGTATGCTATTCAATCAGTTTGAGTTCACTCATAAAGAATAAGACTTGGGACTTGGTTTCTTTGCCACATGGAAAGAAAGCATTGCCATGTAAATGGGTCTGCAAGATGAAACTCACAGGTGATGATGTGCCTAAGGACAAGGCCCGTTTGGTTGCTAAAGGGTTCAAGCAAGAGAAGGGTGTGGACTTTGATGAGATCTTCTCTTCGGTTGTGAAGATGACCACACTTAGATGCGTACTTGGACTTGTGGCAGTAGAGAATATGGACCTTATGCAAATGGATGTCAAGACAACTTTCTTGCATGGGGATTTGCATGAGGAAATTTACATGGTACAGCTGGAAGGCTTTGAAGAAAAGGGCAAAGAGAATTTGGTTTGCAAGCTAAAAAAGAGTCTCTATGGTCTTAAGCAAGCGCCTAGAGAATTGTATCAGAAGTTTAATGCTTTCATTTTATCCTAGGGTTTCAGAAGAAGTGAGATTGATCACTGTCTCTACACTAAAAGGGCTAAGGATAATAGCTTGATTCTCCTGGCACTTTATGTGTATGATATGCTATTGGCTAGCAAGAACACTTATGAGCTAGATGCATTGAAGGCCAAGTTGCATGAGGCCTTTGACATGAAGGATTTGGGACATGTAGGTCATATTCTTGGTATGCGCATCATGCGTTATCAGAGTAGGAAACTCCTTTGGATTTCACAAAAGGAGTATGTTACAAAAGTATTGCAGCATTTCAATATGGAGGGGGGGGAAGGTAGTAAGTACTCCATTGCCTCCATATGTGAAATTGAGTGAGAAAGATAGTCCCAAATCAGATGAGGAGAGGGCCATGATGGCCAAGGTTCCTTATGCATCAGCGGTTGGGAGTCTTATGTATGCTATGATAGCTACTAGACCGGACATTGCATTTGTAGTGGGAGTTGCTAGTCGATATATGGCTAATCCAGGAAAGAGGCATTGGGAGGTAGTTAAGTGCATCATGAGGTACATGAAGGGTACTAAGGAGATGTGTATCTACTTTGGCAGAGGAGAGATGCATGTACTTGGGTACACAAATTCAGACTATGCAGGGCATGGCAGGAGATCCACTTCTGATTTTGTGTTCACCTTTGCAGGTGGTGGAGTGTCATGGATGTCTCGTGCACAAAAGTGCATTGCTTTGTCTACCACAGAGGCCAAGTATGTTGCAACCATAGAGGGTTGCAAGGAGGCTATATGGCTTGATCGACTAGTGGGAGATTCGGGGATTCATACAGGTGTACCGACATTACATAGTGATTCCATGAGTGCTATTCAGCTAGCATGGAATCCGTTTCATGCAAAGACCAAACACATTGAGGTCATGTACCATTTCATCAGGGAGGTACTTGAGGACAAGCGCATAGAGCTTGTCAAGGTTCATACAGATGATAACCCTACAGATATGCTGACGAAGAGTCTACCTAGTCAGAAATTTGAGTATTGTCATGTATTGATGGGCATTGGATACTATGTCCACTGGTTGTTCTCCCTTAAAGGCACATTGGCCTTTAAGTGGGAGGTTGTGGGGGTTAAAGGCAACTACTACCTTAACCCTGGTTATGTACAATACTCAAACACACATATATATGGATGACATAGAAGATTAGGGTGTTCTGCACCCACCAAAACTTGTGTGGCTCTCTCTTTCCTTGCTCTCCCTCTCTCTCACTCTCTTTCCGCTTCCATTGTTGAGATCTCTCAAGACCAACGATATCCGACTAAGTCAGCTGTTATGAAGGAAAATGGCTATATAAAGCTCACGATTTACCCTGCAATCCATTGCTCCAGTCTCCTTAGAATATTGCTTGTACTCAGGCTCCATGATCATCTACCTCTTGGCCCTGGGCTCCTGGAGATACTCCACGCAACTAATCGTCAAATCCCTGTGTGTTTTTATGAGCTAGTTTGGCTACTAGTCGACACTTCTCGAGCTCCTTATTCTATTAAATCCTCATTCGTCGAGCTTTATCCTGTGAAGATAAGATGGGCTTTGCATGGCAAAATCATCAAGCAGCTTTACAATCAATGCTTGCTCTGAGTACATTACTTGGCCATAACCAAGAGAATTGCTTACGAATTCCTATATGGCGGTGATGATTGTTCGGCTTCGTTGATGCTTGCTTTGCCAACGCACAGTTTTGGAAAGACCTACATAATTGCTCGTGCTGGGAATAGCTTTGCGTGTGAGATTTTTACGTGATATAAAGTGCATGGGACTCAGCTTGTGGATCGCCACACGACTGGATATATTGCATAAATCTGGCTCCATACAATGGTTTACCCCTTGATTGACCTCATGGTTTGTCACCTTCTAAAAGAAACCATTGTAGCCATTTATTATAGCAGCATGATTTTGGCAGTATATATGTTCTCCTTATATACTTAAAGTATACCTGAAGTTTATGCATGTTTTGAGTTTGGCTGACTGAGTTAATACACCGACTATATACGAACTTTTCATTTGATAGTTGGAGGTCGGTGAGAAGGTCAACCGACTTGCTTGTGCTACATAAGAGCAAGGAAGTAAGAGTTGTAACCAGCTTTGAAACCTCCATACCTAGTATCCTACGCACACAGGGGGAGGAATCTATATACGTTGGGTGGTTGCAAAGGGTATGTGCTTGTATTGACTGACTACAAGTTTCGGTATTGCACCTCTTTGGATCTGGGCCGGCCTCTTGTTGGTACACACTTCTGAGCCTGAGCCTCCCTTGACTAGAATCTTTTGCGCAATACTTGTACAATGAAGAAGCATCGCTCTTTTTAAGTCTTTGAGGTACCATGCACCTACAAAGCTTATGTGTTTTACAATCCAAAATTGCAAACTATACAAGTACGGATTGTGTACTACTTCTCTGGGCTGGCTATCGATTGGATATGCATACTTCATGTGCGATCCCATGATTGACTAGACAATTACCCGATCCTTCTTTTCAGGTTTATACTTACACAATCCTGGCTTCATATGCTGATTACGATTTCTTATGGCTGGTGTTGCTACTCTCGTGAACAACCTTTCATTATGATAGTTGCAGTTTTTCCTTCAGTCGGTGATATCAGCACTATCTGAGCATATATTTTTTGATGCTGGCACTGCTACATGGCACTTCTTCTATGTGCTATATTCATTCCTTACTTGATGGTCGGCATGGGTTTTGTATTGGTCGTCAAAATACAAATCATCTACCACAGTTTGTACTTGCCTACATGCAAACTACACATATGATGAGCATGCAATAAACAATCATATTTTTGCGATGGATAGACTCTGTGCTTGGGCTTAAGCTCGAGGAGTCATATTTCGTTATGCTTGTTCTCTTTTTGATTGACATCAAAACATTGGCTGCCGACATTGGGCTCGTCGACCTCATGATTATGTGAGAGAGAACCCATGATTATGTGAGATGATGAGGCACTTACATTGTATGATCCCAAGCAGCGCGGTCTCTAACCCATCGTAGACTAGAGGGCATCTCCACCTGCTTGGCTCCATCATAGATTTTTCCTGGCAATTTTCCTGAAAGACACCCCAATCGTTTGAGGAAAATTACCCGCCAACTAGTTGGATTAGTGTTGAGATGGAAGTTCGAAGGCTTCTTAACAATTGTGGACGCGGTGGCGATTTGGCGCAATTAGCCTTCCTCAATTCTGCGTAGCAAATATCTGCATGGAGCAGGAACTCAGACGCAGCTGGGCACTGGCTCTGCGCAGCAGTTTCAGATGTAGAGGGGCCTTGGCTGGATTAAGGCACCGATGGTTATGGATCCTTTGGCTGGCTCTACTCGAAGTGCTACAAACCGTTCGCGTTCCGTCTCAGCGTTCTGGCAAATGGTGGGAGTATTTCACGGATCTCTCCCAGTGGTGATACAGCCGAAGTGCCGAAGTGCGCAACGAGTCTCATAAACCATTTGCACAATTAAAGTCGTGGAAAGACTTGTCTAAACTGCGACGTTTTAACAGATGCTGAGGTTGGAGGAGGCACTCAATGCTGTACAACGGTGGCCCCAGTTACCTTCAGTTCAGAACTTTATACGCATCTTGCAGAAGTGCAGGAACAAGAAAAATCTAGCTTACGCCAAACGCTTGCATGCTTGCATATGCATAAGTGGGTTGGAATCCCATACATCTCTCGGGAATTACCTTGTCCCAATGTTGGTGGAATGTGGAAGTGTACACGATGCTCAGCTAGTTTTTAGCAGGTTAGTTGATCGAAACGTGTATTCTTGGACTTCTCTCATCATGGGCTATATTGAATGTGGGAAATCACAGCATTCCCTCAAGCTGTACCAGAACATGCAGGAGGATTCTGTACCTCCTAGCAAGTATACTTTTGTGGCCGTACTGAAGGCTTGTGCCAGGCTAAAAAATGCAGAAAAAGGCCAAGAAATACAAGCTGAGATTGCCAAACAGGAGTTGGAAAGAGACCTTTTTGTTGGCAACACCTTGGTCGACATGTATGCCAAATGTGGCTCGCTTGCAAAAGCACGGGAAGTGTTTAACAAGCTGCCCGTTCACGATGTAGTCTCGTGGACTGCACTCATTGCAGGATACGTTGATTGCGGGCTTGGTGAGGAAGCAGTAAACTGTTTTGAACAGATGCGACTGGACAGTGTTTCTCCAAATGCAGTCACGTTTATTTGTAGCTTAAAAGCTTGTGGCAGTATAGGAGCCATAGATATAGGTCGAGAAATACACACAGAGATTGCTAGAGAGAGATTGGAAAGAGACCCTTTTGTTGGCAACACCTTAGTCCACATGTATGCCAAATGTGGCTCACTTGCAAAAGCACAGGAAGTTTTTGACAAGCTGCCAGTTCGAGATGTAGTTGCATGGACTGCACTCATTGCAGGATATGCTGAATGCGGGCTTGGTAACGAATCTCTCGACTGTTTCAAACAAATGCAACTTGAGGGTGTCTATCCAAATGTTGTCACATTCGTTTGCAGCTTGAAAGCTTGTGGCAGCATAAGAGCCATAGATAAGGGTCGAGAAATACATGCTGAGATTTGCAGACAGGAATTGCCAAAAGATTATCGTGTTGGCAACACCTTGGTCGACATGTATGCTAAATGTGGCGTGCTTGCAAAAGCACAGGAAGTGTTTGACAAGCTGCAAGTTAGAGATGTGGTATCATGGAACATAGTAATCGCAGGATATGCTGAACATGGGCTTGCTGAGGAAGCACTGAACTGTTTCAAACAGATGCAGCTGGAGGGTGTCTCTCCGGATGCCGTCACCTTTGTTTGCAGCTTGAAAGCTTGTGGCAGCGTAGAAGCCACAGGAAAGGGCCAAGAAATACATGTTGAGGTTGCCAGACTGGGATTAGAAAGAGATCCTTCTGTTGGTAGTACAATGGTCGATATGTATGCCAAATGTGGCTCTCTCACAAAAGCATGGGAAGTGTTTGAGAAGTTGCCGGTTCAAGATGTAGTCTCATGGACTGCACTAATTGCAGGATCTGCTCAGCTAGGAGAAAGTACATTTGTTTTCCATATGCTTGAGAGAATGAGAGGAGTTGGCATAACTCCAGACAGGGTCACATTCCTTTGGGTTCTTACTGTATGCAGTCATGCGGGTCTAGTGGATAAGGGCCAGAAGTACTTTGAGATCATGAACAAAGACTATGGCATCACTCCAACTATTGACCATTACATTTGTGTGGTGGACCTTCTCAGTCGTGCAGGCCAGTTAGATGAGGCAGCAGCAATGGTGGAGAAAATGCCTTTCCAGCCTAATCTTGTAATGTGGCATACGGTGTTGGGTGCTTGTCGAAAGTGGGGTGATGTGGACCTTGGAAGACGGGCCTTTGAACATGCAGTGCTATTGGATGATAAGGATGCTGCAGCTCATATTTTGATGTCTCACATCTATGCAGGTGCTCACATGCGACAGGAGGAGAAGGTTGATGCAATGAGGGTGAAAGGGCAAGCATGGAAGAAGCCAGGGCTGAGTTGGACTAAGGTTGACTCTATTGTGCCTACTTTTGTGATGGGCAATACAAGACATTTGCAGAGCAAAGATACATATGCACAGCTGGAAGACTTTTCACTCAAAATGGGGGAGAAAGGGTATCTCCCAGATTTACATTGTGTGTCACTGGACGTATCTGGGGATGCAAAAATGCTTTATGTTAGCAGAGTGAGAAGCTGGCTATCTTGTGTGTCTAAGCAACGAAAAACTCTGGGTTGGTGATTCATGCTACCACTGCCCTTACATTAAAACTTAAAAGATAGAGACAGCGAACCATTTCTGTCCAACATGGGACTGCTTTCGTATCTTCAGGGTAGGAAAGTGTACTTGTGGGGACTAAAAGTGGTACTAGTGCATCAACAAGTGGTAGTGTCGATTCAATCTGTAAAAAATTATTGCTAGGATACTGGAAAGGCAAGTGAGGTTTGTAATGGGGGGATCTCTAAAAATGAAGAAAACCTCAAAATATTTCCGATTTCTGCATATCCTAGTGGCAGATTTTGTGGTGATGTTTGTGGACACGGTGCTTCTTGCAAATTTTCTTTGATAGTTTACTTGTGATTTTCATCATTATCCATTTGAAATGGGTTTTGTGAATCGGGTCTCAAAAGTAGGTTTCAAAGCTTCGAAAGTGTTGAAACGTAGGAAGTTTAATTTTTTTAAACTTAACATTAATCATGAAAAGCATAACTGCGTAAACACCATACTACACATTACTTTCTCAGCAGCAAGCTCAAGGATGTTTTCAAATTTCACTCAAAGAGGAACTTAAGGACATTTTGATGAACATAGAAACAAATTGAGCCTAAAAATTTCACACGTGCATGTCGGTTATCCCCTGTGAAACAAAATAAATTTTGAAAAAGTGACAAAGAAAGAGCTTTGGGATTCTTACACACGTTTCTTTGACTCTGAAACATTTCTCAAGGTTCAAAAGAAATCGAAGATGTTTCAATGCAATCATGTGTGACATCATTAAATGCGTGTTATACAATTATTGAAGTGAACCATATAATTTCTACAGGAGTGATGAGAATATCAGCATATGAGAGCTAATTTATATTAACACAAGTCTGCAGATGTAACACAGTGTATCCTTGTAAGCTTAATGTTAGGAAACTCCTTAATGGGGCTGATGGTTTCAAGTTGCGCATAATCACTCTCAAGATCTGGCTGCCATTCAATCATCCGTACACATATCCTAAGATTTTCTTTATCAGCTCTTTCCTCCACAAGGGATGCATTTTACCTTGAATTCATGTCATCCTTATAACCACCAACACATGGATAATATTTCCCACTATAACCCTTGTTTTGTCTCCTTATAGTAACGTCAAGAAGTGGCTCTCCTCCCACTGCCAAAGTCACAAAATAGCATGGCAGGTTTGTGATCGGATAGGCAGAGAGAGGAGAAGGTTTGACCTGTCATCATGCTTGTTTGACTAATCAGGTCTTGGGATACATAAATCCTATCAAGTTTGGCTTCTCTTCTACTGCCCCTTGTCTGATTGTTGTAATTGTATATAGAAAAAGGTGGTATATTCTTCTTGTTTCAAGTGTCATAGGAAATATATAAAGTTTATCCTTAAATGTCTCCTATTTAATGTCTTAAATACAATGGTTCATTCTCGTAATACTAAATCATGCACTTATAGAAACTTCATACTCGTAACTTTTGTATTCTAAGAAGTTAGATTTTTCAATAAGTGCTCATTAATTAGTGATAATGTTATTAATTAGTACAAGCACATGAGCTTCATTCTCATGCAAACTTAATACTTATGCATCTTCCTTGTTTTTTACTTGCAAAATACATCGACATGTTAAAAGGAAATTGTAAAAATCGCTTGAAAGTAACCATACAAAATTAATAATTATGTGTTTTCATTGTTTTTTACTAGTAAAATACCTCGACACCTTAAAACAAATTAAAATCATAGCCATGTAGAATTATTGCACATATTGTTACACTCCATAGTGTAAGTACGACGTTATACTATGATGACAATAAAAAAAGAGATCATGCGTATGTTTTCTAATTAAAGTTTACTCCTACCATATTATCGGCGAATTGATTATTGCACTTTAATTACCTAATACTGAAACAAAAAAACATTTTTTGTGCACTCGTACCAAATTGAAAAATATGTTATTAACAATATGATTCGTATACATTATTGTAAATCTCAGAATTGAAGAATAGCAGATGTGCTTCATAACAAAACACGCGTAAGTGAAAATAACCACATATGAAAACATTTGCAACATGTACTTATATAATTGCATTAATTTCCTCTTTGGTTCTAATGCGTACTATTATATGCTTTGTCGACAGTATTTTGTTTATACTCGAAGTCTAGTTTGCTACACATTTTAAGTAGAAAATACTCACTTTGTCACAAAGAACATATATATCAACAATACATTTCTAAATTAAATTTCATTATCATGTTATCTTCAAATAGCATGCTACGATACAATACAATCGTTTTACTTTATTGCTTTCATAGAGTATTCGAAAGACACTACGCACATTCGTGGAGCCATCACAGAAGGCATCTCGCAACATCTACAATCAACTCTGAAGCACCAACATATTATAATTAAAAGCTCGCGCTATGGCAAATCAGTACTCACAACTGCGACGCTCCAAAAGAAATACACATTAACAACTCTTTCTATGAGCTTTATCCGCAAAACAAATGAGTATTTACATGCATATCTTATATGTTGCAATTTCATATCACGCTTGCAGCACTGAAAAGATGGTTTACTCCAAAGGAAACAAATTACTACAAACAACTACATTCGCACATGACAAATGGGGACAACAATTCTTCAAATTGTACCTCTTTAAGCAACTTTACTTGCACATCAATAATATTAAAGAATAATTTGAAGGATTGCTAGATGATGGTTATTATTACTATGCTGAAGATCTATTCTTGCAACACATTCTACTCGATACTTTGGGTTTCAAATTCAAAACATATCATGTTCATGATAAAATAAACTACGATACTTCAATACCTATGAAGATCTCAAGCAACTAAAACAAATACAAGTTGTAATAAAACATCCTAAAATGTTTACTTATATAGGCAAGGTACAACTAATCAAGAAGAACAAGACTCGTTGGATGGAAGCCATGGTGCTTATATCGGAGGACATTATTAAAAGAAACATCTCCACCTCGACAAATGATATAGTGCCTACCTTACGCAAATAGTTTCCTCAACAACAATACGTGTCAATATTACAAGACGTAAAATCTCGGACATCAAAAAAAGAATCCATGATACAATTCAGGTATTGACACAAGAGCCCAAAACCTAGAACAATGACCATATTGAGAAAATTGAGCATCATCCTTGTATTCCAAGAAACAACACTAGCAAAACAAACTCTGAGTACAGAAACATCTTCAAAAAAAAAAAAAAAGAAAGCATGCATCGAAACATTCAAAACTCCTACAAAGTACATATGTGCATACAATAATGCAATTAAAGATACTCCAACACATGCACGTATATCTTCTGAGCGTTTGCTATTCAAAAAACAAACACTATATGTTAAAGAAGACATGCATGCTTGGATAATGGCTGAAAGACAGTGCGAGATGCCATTTTATGCAAAAACGAAACGCATTTGCATAGAGTGTAAGAAAGCTATATGTGCAAACACATTGCCAAAATATTTCATCCCCCTCCAGATTTAGGTGGATAGTATGGCATGCAAGGCAACATTGTTAATGTCGTATCCAAACACAACTAAAGTGCAACATATCTTACCCCACGATTCATTAACGATGACTCATCCATAATTCTCTAAATCAAGAAAAAAATACAACATAAGAGCACATACCTCCTTGAAAAGTTCGTCCGAATGTTTTGATGCGAGTAGTACATACCCTCATTCAAACACCACTTTACAAAGCTAACAACATTGAAATAAACAACGAATGGACTACACATTTGCAAAACAAATAATACATGATAACCAAAAAATGGAGGAAGACAACAACAACAACGAAGTTAATGATGAAGGAAATGATGACACCTACACAGATACACTAATTCATAATCTTATTACAGTTGAGCAAGTCATAGATTTCGAAATAGACATAAGGTACATCGCTCCTTGTGAAGATAATACACTGTTGGGTTTGTTCCAAGACAAGCACAGTGAAGAACTAAACTTTCCAACACTCTTCTTCAGACACGAAAGAAAATTTAAAAATGTCAAGCTAACATACCAAGACATAGAAAAATGGGAAGTAACACACACATCCCTTCATTTCTCACAAAATATACCATATGTCTTCTTCAAATCAATCTCAACATTTGTTGTAGAATACAACCAAAAAGACAACACAATCAAAAAAAATGAAAAAAACAAGAACCATAAGATTTGTAAAGTTCAACATAGCAAAAGATCCGGACAATTATTACCGTGAACAATTATTACTATACTATCCTTTCAAGAATGATGAAGACCATGAATTATCAATACATGGGACCATGAATTATCAATACATGGATCTTGGGAAGAAGCTTACAATTCTTGATATCAAAGAATTATACAAAACACAACTTTGTATACAAAAGACGATGACAACAATCAAGCAACAAATATAAGCGACAATCTATTAATTGACAACAACGGTAATACAACAATCAAAAAAGAGCCCACACAATAGCACGACTTTCCCAAATACAACATTGCATTAGACATGAAAGCAAAACAATGGAAAACATTGAATGATAAATTCATCATTCCTATTAAAAAACAAATACTAAATGACGTGTACTTCAAAATGATTCGATCATTGAACTTTGATCAAAGACAACTGTTTGATGATGTTATGATATGAAAACGAACTAAACCAAATGAAAAAATACACCTGTCCCTAACAGGTGGGGTTGGAATAGGGAAACCATATCTTTTGTTGCGCATAATACAAGGTTTACTGTGATTTTACAACCAGACAATCCAAAACATAGATTACAAATTACTACATGTGCTAATGTTAGCTTACACAAGAAAAGCTGCATACAACATAAACGGGCTCACTATTTACTCCGCACTACATTTACCATTTTTTGTTTGTGCAAGGTATTGTCCATCTTGTTGGGTAGGGACCTAAGGATAATTTGTTTGTCGCATAGGCAGTCGTGGAAACCCAAATCTGCATTCTCTTTTTTTCCTCTTGCAAGTTTTCTTGTGCTTGTGAGTTTGCAAATCCTTTTGGTCAATGCTAAGTTCATTGTTGTTTGTTGTGATGTATTTGTCGATGAATTGTTCTATGCCACTATCACTATAGATGTTGCAACTTGGCGCATCGCCCACCCATATTAAGCCATGGTCATGTTGGCTGCCTCTATTTTGGAACTCCGTCACAAAGAAGAAATCCAGTATTGGGCCCAAAATGGTATCATCATTTCGCAAAAATGTCTTCAAAGCTTTGAACTTGTGTACATAGTATTGTGATGTCATGACAGGATCAAACCTAGTGAGCTCCTATACATTGCAACCGTCTTAATTGTTGCCCGTAGGGAAGCTGCTTTGTTTCAACTCTCGGAGACACCATTGTAGTGGCTCCCATAGTTTCTCAGCTACAGACAAAGTGACAAAGAATGTTGGTGGCCCAAGTTGCCACATCATGGCAAAAAGATGTCGCTCGAGCCGTAGCTTGTAGTCAGCAGATGTCCTCATGCAGATGAAGTCATGAAATCCTATCCTAGATTGTCATAGTCTCTTGATGTTTGTGTCCACCATGGCAGTTCTCACCTCAAGTCTCCTTCCTTGTAGTAGCTGCCCTTTCCTCATGCATACCCACGTAGATGACATGACATGCTACACTAGCACTTACGTTGCCTTGAAGAACAAGTTCTTGACCAACATCACAAAACGCCGATCCTCATTATGCAATTCCCATTTGACTATGTCTTGATAATTTGTTCTTGCAAGTATGTTGTACCCACCACGAGGGCACCCAAAAAAGAGAGTTGGGAAAGCTAGTTCTTCACAGTGTTCATCTTTGAAGAGGTTGAGTGGGGAGAACCACTCTAAAGGTGCTACGACTATTGGGCCATTCTCAAAATCAATGACTTGTTGGGATGTGTAAATGCTATGATGAACAAGACTGTCCGTTCCATCATCTATGTGTGATGGGCTATCATAGGTGTTGGGCGACTCTGGCTGGGGATCCTCTCCATCAAATTGGAGACTGTGAATGTGCTCGAGCCATGCTTGGTTTATTTTCACATTGTTTTACAAGTAAAGAGGAGTGTGTAGCATTTCTTGTAGTGCATGAATTGTCAAGGTGGGACACACCAAACTGCTGATGTAGTTGTGTTTATGTTGCATGTGCCTTTTGATTGTGATCGTGACCATCACACTATCAACAATGAAGCGGGGAAGGACGTGTTGTGCCCTATTAACATCTGCAAAACATTAATGATGCTACCATGCAGTCCCATTTGCCGTTCGTATGTCAATTTTTTGATTTGTGCGAAAGGTATTCTAATTGAAACCAGCCGCTCTTCGACTTTATTGAGTCACAATGCTTTTTTGTGGCTCGGCCATTTGCATGTTGTCTTTTGAGAACTTGGGCTTCTTGTTGCTCCAAAGCTAGCCGTGACACAATGAGCAAACCAGCTTGTTTGATTTTACCACCAGGTTGGAGTTGGCATCCCTTTGCCCCTCTATTGTCAACTCATTGTTTGTTGATGTCAGTTTCGACTTGAAAGTCAAGGGCTTGTAGGAGCAACATGCGTAACTTGGTGTGTTGTTGATTTTATGCTGGTAAGCTCAATGGGCTTTAATGTTGCTCCTTTTGCAATTTTTTTGGTTGGCTTTAGTGGTGCTAGGGCTTGGCAACTGGTGTATGAAGTTGTCGCTCCTTTGCTGGCTAACTTCCTAGATAGATGGAAGCACTTCGTTTGCCAGGGCTATGTGGCTTGCTTGGGACATTGTGGCTTTCGGTTTGTAGATCTTGTTACACGTAGCCTTAAAGTTGCAAGTTGTTCCCTTTTCCTCAAAGACTATGTCCTTTGCTGGCAAGTCTATATTTTGTTGAAGAAGATGCATCAAATAGAGCTCATCATCCTGTGTCCAAATGTTGTAGGCCCTCTTTTTCGGGGTATGTAAGAGGGGCATGATTGTGGCTGGAGCATGTGACTAGTCAATCATTAGGACACTGCTTTGACCTCCATTGGCTACTTGTAAATCAAATATCGGGCATATCGAAAGTGCATCATGCAAAAGAATGGTGAATTAATCTTGTAGAGTTTCTTACAGTCTTGCAACACAATGGTAGATTAGATCAATGGAGTCTTCACAATGTTGGAGCACATGGTTGACGATGTCTTCTTCTGCAACATCAATCTTTGTAGTGTCGATTGGATGGTTTGAATTCCTTGACATCAAGTTTTTCTCACTGATATGACTGATGGCTTCCAATCGTAGCGTATCAAATATCATGGCGTGGGTGCATGCAGGATATAGTGCGACACAACAAGAAACCAAATCAATATTTGATGGGTGGTTCTTTATGAACCCATCATCCAACCTTATGTTGTAGAAGCCTAGGCTCAATGTGGATTCCATTTTGGTGACTCAGTGGTCCGTTGTCTAAGTTTTCAGATGAACCAAAATTATCGTGTCAAAAAGATTCGTGGATCCAGAAAGCTTGAGTGAATGGATCAAACTATCTAGGTGGTTAGAAGTACCTGCACCATCAAGCAGACCAAAGCAAAAGGAAAAAATAGCTTGCAGAATATTGATAGGGGCTAGGAGCAAAGGGGGATGTTAATTCCTTTGCAACAGTTATGGATTGTGTTGTGGCACTTCTTGAAAATAATGCTCGTTTTCGCAGGATCATGAAACCTTCGAAAGCAACATTGCACTACATTATAGATTTTGATAAGGGCTGGAGAAAACACATAAAAGGTTATGGACAAAGACGCAAGTGTAGTTGGGAGGAGACATGAGCTTCTTGCTTGGTAGTACGAGTAATGGATTTTGACTTTGCGTAAGGGCAAACTACATGGGAAAGTAACCCTTCTTTGCAATGAATATTTAGATAAAAGCACAAGAGAACACAAGAAACCTTACCCAAAGAAAGCGTAGAAAAAAGCAGGGTTGAAGACATGGGTATCCTGCAAAAGGCAAAATTTTTTATCACACAACATTTGTACATAGTTTTTTAATTGATGGAAGTATATGCAACAAAACAGAGTTTTAGGCCTACGCATGGAATGTACAATGCAATCTCCAAGGGCAACATATCCACAAAAGCAAGAAACTAACTAGTAGCTAGGAAGCATGATGTCAGATGGAGGATAACATGGAAACCAAAGATTTTGTAGGACATGTATATAGAGTGGTGGCACGAGGAAAAAGCATCTTTCTAGGCAGTCTCTATGAATGACATCACAAACCCCGAGCTATTGATCGTAAACTCACTGGTGGGCCTCTTCTCAAGAAGCAAAAACCAAATTGCTATACAACACTATGGCTGTGGAAGTCCAACAAGGGGTAGTGGAGCCCAAGCACCTTGTTAATGTGTGATCCTTGAAGCTACATGGCTACTTGGTTACCGTCATGTAGAACAATGCATCCTTTCAAAGAAGGAACTTGGGAAATGGCTTGGATCAACCACTATGGTCTAAACGGGAAAAAACATAAATAAAATTGGTCTAAACAAAAAACACAAAAAGGATTAACAAAGCTTCAAATTGAACTTAAGAGTTTTATTCTATCCTGCATAAAAAGTATCATGTGTTCGTTGAGTAGCTCACTTTTGTTGGCATGTATCAACCCACACATAGACATAAGTAGCCTTATTTTAGTGTTTTTGGTTAGTACATTGTAGTGTTTGATTTCTTTAGTTGTTAATTGAATATTATTTCTTTAATTTGAAATTCTTTTATAGCTAGAGAAGGTTTTTTTCAAATAAGTTGAACATGTTGCACTTTGATATTTTAGCACTTAATTCATAGTATTAATTTTTTTTAAATACAAAATAATTATTAATAGTAAAAATCCACATAAAATGGTTTTAAAAAACATTAGTTGTGTGTTGTTTAGGAGGTTCGCTTATGCCAACCTGTAATAACCCACACATAGATGCAATATTTATTTGTATAATGTAAGATACATATATATATGTATGTATGCATGTGATAATATATTATAAAACAGACATTGCATGTGGCATTTTACAATCTAGTATAGTTGTTTAGAAAGCAATCTTTCTATACAGATTACAGTATACATGCAATATAGATTGCATGTAAAAAAAACATGAAATAAATAAAAATTATAGGCTTTTTTAGGTTTTTGACGCATGATACAAAACTCAAAATAAAATAATCAAAATTGTGTTAGAGTGTTTTGAAGATGAAAAAAAGATGAGAAATGAATGAATGGATGGTTTAGGATTCTTGAGGTTGACTTGACTTACATGAAATGTTACAAGTAATGATGAAAAGTTATATATAGAGTATAAAACTATATAAATGTAGGTATTGCTATATATTGCACTAGTGTGTGTGAAATAATGGCATTCATCAACAGAGCATGATGTTGTGAATAATCATAGTGCAAATAGATGCATACTCAAGGAAGAGCAAGATATAGGGAAAGGTGACAAGCCATCCCACACATATTTTATAGGTAGATTACCATGTCTATAATCATTAAATTATGTTGGGAGGGGCCAAGATAATTGGATGGTTTCTCTATCTTTAGGTCTAGTTGACTTACATGAAATTTCATAAGTAAACACTCAAAAGTTGTATAAAGAGCATATTTTTTTAAGTTATAATATTAAAACATTGTAGACTTCAATGCAAGCATTACTAGCTACTGCCACTACTATACAAGGACTGCTTGGTTTAAGGATGCATAAGGGGAAATATCGATTCAAAAAGGGCCTTATAAGGGAGAGATCAAGAAAAAGATTAAAGCATGAATCTCTAAGGGAAAAGGTTGTGGAGCACTTGTGGTAAAGGGGAATTTAACGTGTCATGATGAGGGTTGACTTATTTTTGAACTTGACTAAATCACTCGCGTTGAATGCCATTTTTCCATTGTAGATCGTGATTCCTAATCCAATGACTCGCATGCGATGCCTATTTTCAAATGTTGATCCTCATTTGATCAAATGGCTCTCCTGACCAACCTATCACCATGGCAATCCATCTCCGATGTCGGATCAAGCATCACATATATGCTCTTATCCCACTTTCATCACGTCCATCAGATCGTCCACAATCCAATCGATGTGATTAAGGAAATGAAAGGACTTGCGAACATTAGATCAAATTCATATAGTTGCAAAAGGTCTCTCTATATTCTTTGGAGTGAAGAATGAATCATTAAATTGGCCTTTTATGGAAGAATGATTAGAGCCTTCATGGAACTGCCTTGATGGCCCTTTCGTAGCTAGCTCCTTGGCATACTATGGGTTCAATTTAGGGGCTATTTATATATATTAGGTTGGCCAGGTCTTTTTACTTGTTGTTCTCTTTGTTGTGATGTGGATTTTTTACTTTCTCTAACATCAGCCATGGCTCTAAATTCATTCTAGCTCTTAAGTTGAATTCCACCAACTTATACCACCTCGATGTAGGTGCTCCTCTCACCTAGCCCATATAGTTGGCCTCGTTCCAAGTGTGTCACTCAGATTACTTGTTCATCATAATGTGCTATTCCAAGGAACTGTCGTAGCTCATTGCTCGTTAACATGAACTAAAATTGCTCTTGTGAATATGCACTCATGTCTAATGACTACTATTACTCATTCCACTCACTCCTTCCACTAATTCTTATAGTAATCCCTAGTAGGATTGCCAAATGTTGATGGCCTTTTTGTTGGAATCTCAACATCAAGAGTAAAGCACAATGGAAGCTACAACTATGAGAGGGATAAAACTTGAAAGTGCTAGCTTGTAAAAGTCAACTTGCATGAGACAAATAGAGACCACACATGATGAGGCTATGTGTATACAAAGAGTACGTTCTTTTGTATTTCACTCCATAAAAATAAACTCTATTAGGATCCTCAAATAAAGCCAAGAGCTCTACCCATTTGGTTTCACATCCATATCCACACACTTGTTTGTATCCTTTGCCACATAGTATATTGAGTATGCTCCATGTGAGACCATTTATGAGACCCATGTTTGATTCATGTGACTCTTCTCATGAGAACCATGTGCATAGTCACCCTTAGAGTCTTTCACAAACCATGATTCTTTCAACACCTTCTTTCAATGTAACACATGGAGAGAGTTACAATAGCTACATAGGATCATGCATATGTAGATTACAAGGTTAATGACTTTGTATCTTATGCATGTAGATTACAAGGTTAATGCCTTTATATCTTAGACATATACCAGGTGGTATTTTACAATTATGGTTTGAATGATGTACTTGAGGGTGGTGTGGTTTCATTATTTGACATCACTTGGTCTCTTGTATATGACATGATTCTTGCTACTTTTTATACGGTATAGAAAGAAGAGTCTTACCTCTTGCCTCATTTGACAAGCAAGGGTAGTGTTGAATCCAAAAAGATAAAGAGCACTATTGTCAATGTCATCATCATGAAACATAAAGAAGTACGAGAGTACAAATCCCATTAGATTCAATACGTCACCTAAATGCATGTGGATGCCTGTTTGGACATATGCTATAAGACATGCATACATTTTGGAGAGGTGAAAAGGAACGAAATCCCCTTGCCACATGTAAGAATTTCATTGAATTTAGATCAATGGTATATATTTTTTCTCTCTGACCAATGGTATATATTTTTTCTTTCTGACTTAGCAATTCCTTCACAAAATTTTAAAAAATAATCTACACGTCGTGGATTATTCACAAATTCTCATCAACCAGGAGCTTTCACAAACTAGAGATTTGAGATTGGAATAAAGGATTTTAGACCCTTTTGGATCCAATGGAATAGATAGATTTAGAAATGGTGGATTGTACATGCGAGTTCCCAACAAACAATTAAACTCTCAGCTTCTCTTTCTTTGTTGTGCTTTGATTCAATTGCTTCATTGGCTATTTGATTTGGGCTGCTCTCTTTTGTTGTCACTGCTATTTGTTGTGCTTCATTGTGCTGATTTATTCTTAGCATTGCTCACTGTTGTCATTGTGGTATAGGATCTTGCTTTGTGCAAAGTTTTGTTATAGGATTTCTTGAATTTCTACTTGCACTCTAATTTTCTTTAATGCTATCAGCTATTGGCATTGGAATCGCTTATCTTCTTTGTGCATTTCAATGTTGCTTGCATTACTTAATACTTTTATTCTCTCTTTCACTACTCATCAATTTTGCATTGCTTGCTTTGATTAATAATTTTTTACTTTGCTCATTGCTTCATTTATTAACACTTCTCTCCTCTTGGATATGTTATTTCTATAAGCACTCTATCTGCTTCTACCTCTAGTCATAATTCCGCACATGTTTCTCCAATCGCCTCTCTTGGTTTTCCAAGCTTGAAGCTTTGCTACTCCTCTTCTCACCTTAATCTCAGCCTATTGTGTAGTGCTAATAGACCTTTTGTGGAGGTCACTGTAGGCTAGAGTCACTAAGTGGACAGTACAATAGAACAACATTTGACTATGGTGGCAGTGGATCCCAAGGTACAGTTTGGCTACCGACAAGTTCAAAAGGAGGCTCATGTGATGGTAACAAAATTAAGGATTGAGTATGGAAAGGAGGAGTTTGTGCAATTTTGCTATGTCTTTGTATCGCTACCTCTAAGCTTCTAATAGGTTGCTACTATAGTTCCAATAAGCTTCTAATAGGCTGCTACTATAGTTGCCTCTAAGCTTCTAATAGATACTATAGTTGCTATAAGTAGCTTGCACTATGGCTACTTAGAAAGGCTATAGAGCTAAAAAGAAGTATTAAAGAGGACACAATGATTGGCAAGGGAAATGTGACCAATTTTGGGAAAGAGAAGTCTATGGAATAGACTAAGCAGGCGCACACTCAAGCATGGATCTTTGATTTGATACCATGTTGGAGTTTCAACATCAATGGTAAAACACAATAGAAGCTACAACTATGAGAGAGAGAGAACACTTGAAAGGGCTATCTTGTAGAAGTTGACTCACACGAGAGAGATAGAGACCACATAGGATAAGTCTATGTGTATACAAAGGTTAAGTTCTTTATAGAAGTTAGACTCTCTAAGGCTCCTTAAATAAATCCAAGAGCTCCACCAATTTGTTTTATGCACCACACACTTGTGTACCATTATATCCACACACTTGTTTGTATTATTCACCACATAGTACATTGGGCATGCTCCATGTGAGAACATTTATGAGACCCATGTGTGATTCATGTGCCTTATCTCATGAGGACCATGTGCACACTCATCCTTAACCTCTAGGGATTCTTTCACAAACCATGATTCTTTTAGCAATTTTCCCCCACCTGCTGATGATTGACTTATGTGATAGCTTTGCCCCTTGAGCATGTCTGGTGCTTGGTGCTTGTAAGGTTGCTTATTTTGTGTCGATTCTCTCTCTTGCACTCCTTAGTTTCTTGACACTCACTATCCTATCAATGTTTGGATGTGTGGAAATGAGCATCATCTAAATAGGTCGCAAAAGCATGGACAAAAATTGTATGGAGATGAGAGAATGATTAGTTCAACTAGTACAACGAGATGAGCATGAAGATGTATTACTATAAGAAAGAAGGGGCACCTTCTACATTGATAACAATCGTAGCTGCAATATTTGTTCTCATGAAACAAGGTGCTAGTGCAACAAAACTCTCACATGCTTCATCTTGAGGCACTAATCTATCTCTCCCAAGAAACATTGGGTCGATAGTATGCCTATGATCTAACACTCAGATACAACTATTCAAAATCAATCTTCACACTTAGATAATGTAAACAAGTATCCAGACTTGGGCACTAATATTAGTTGACTTCCAAAACTACCCACAATCATCTGCAAACCATCTTCACTAATTGACTCACCTATGTGGTGTTTACTTGCTCATAGCCACTCGATGACTTGCTACTTGGTGGTACCTAGTTACTCGATTGCTTGGGTGGGGCAGCCAAAATTACTAGAGGTTAATAGTAGGGTGCAATTTCACCATGTTGAAAGAGCTAAGATCTTGCAACTTCCACCTATGATAGTTGGATTGATAGTTCGACACAAATCTCCAAATGTTGTTGGGCATTTGTCAAAAGCATATATTCTTCATTCAAATCTAGCTTGAAAATAATTCTTTTGAGCCATCAAATTGTAGGACAAATTGAAGATCATTGACAATGTAAATAAATTTGTGTAGATCAAGTAGATTATCTGTTTTGTACTTCCAGGTCATATAATTATGATCATCTAGCTTGCTATTTTGATCCAAGAAAGGAGGAATCTTGCTCTTTGCTATTTGAAATAGAGCTGGCAAAAAGTGATAGAGATAAAGTAGGTGTGAACTAATGAAAATCCAAAGAATCAAAATTAGGCCAATCCAAGAAAATCTAGATCCAAATAAGCATTTCAGAACCAAATCTAAGAAAATTAAAAATTTAGCAAAAATCAAAATCTGGGCAATTCAAGAAATCCCAACAAATTTGGGAAAATCTAAGAAAACAAATGAGCTCGGGAAAAACTGGTAAACCTAAGAAAGTTCTAGGAAATTTGAGCAAAATCTACAACTCTGAGAAAATTCAAGGAAAAGCTACACTCTAGGATAATTTGAGAAAAAATTGCAATCTCAAGAAAATCCAAGAAAACTAGCAAAATTCAAGCAAATACAATGGAACCAAGCAGATTTGAGTAGATCTAAAATTGTGATAGGTGATGTGGCAATGTTAAGGTGGACTGCCTAATGTGCTAGGCATCTTTGGATAGCAACAATTGATTATTGTTGCCATATGCCACCTTGTACTTGTTGCCAACTTATAGAGCCAATGGGGAGGTTATCTTGCTCACCCTAGCTCCCCAATTGGAAGACAACTCATGGTCAGCGGTCATGGCACCCACGTATGCTAGCCAATGGAGGTCTGATTTGACCCTTACTATCCCTTTGCTCACCTCATAGGGTTTGAGCAATGAGCATATTAAACATTCTAAGGGGAACCACCGGGGTCATTCTCTTGAGCTCGGGGTTTGTGATTTGGGACCCTATTCTCTTTGGAACATCAATGCTGGCTAGGATGTGCATCCACTTCTGAGAAAATTTGGGAAGAGGTGCATACCAGAATTCATCGGACTCTTTTTCATCCTCTTCCCTCTCATAGTGTTGGAACATATTCAGGGATGCAGGCTGGACAGTTGTGTCAGATTTCGTGGTGGCAAAAAGGTGTCCTGACAATGGGTGGGCCTTGTAGGTGCGCAAGTCCACTCGCATGATTGTTCCTCGTGCTGCAAATCGATGTTATCGGTACGCCAGTCATGTACGAGCCCGGACATTCATAAGAAGGGTCTACCTAGGATAGCCTCATATCCTAGCTGCTGGGGGTGAAATCCATGACTACGAACTTGACGAGGTACATGAATCTGAATACTTTAATGTTAATACCAGTAAGGACTCCCAAGGGTTCTACAGTTTTACCATTAGCCAATTTTGCCACTAGATGGGTTTGCTCGAGCGCATGTTTTCCCCACTTTACACAGCATTCACATTCGTGTCATCACCCTCGAAGTATTGGCCTAGCTTATTGATGGGAACCTTGGGTAAGTTTTGTTCTTCCTCTGGTGGTGATTGGTCGGCCTTAGGGCTAATAGGGCTTGGGGGTAGGAATTGTCATTTCATCTAGTTGGATAGGTCTCACAAAGGATGGAATTCCCTCTCAATAAGGACACGATCGGCATTTTTACCTTGGTCAAGAGGAAGGCAACCAACCCAGCACTATCACAGGGTTCCTGTGAGCACTCTCCTCCCACTGATAGCAAGTCCTCAAAACTGTAAAGATCTCCTTCTTCTTGTAGGTTTTGCAATACTGGGTCCTCCTGGAACATTTTTTGCATCAGATCTGGAGCCTCTGACTTATCGAAGCTAAAATGTTCCTCTTCTTCCACCCTTTTTTGAGCGCCTTTTCTCCTTAGTGGCTAGTTAGGTGGGCTGGATGGATGGTATCTGAACCTGTGCTTGCCTTGAGTCTATGCTCAAACTTTTCCTGGCAGTCCTGTACCAAGTTCTCAGACTCTATGACATATTGTTTCTCTAGGACTGGGTTAGGATAGGTTACCTTATAGGGGGATGGGGGTGCTAGGCCTTGGGCTTGCAATGGCTTATTTACACCTGAGCTTGGAAGTACTTCTAGGTCACCTTGGGTGGAAGCATGTTTTGAGGCAGACGAGATGGCGAGGGTGGCTGTCTCCTCATCGGAACCATCTTGGATGAGCACCTGGTTAGACCCATCATCTATCTATATGGCCTTCTTGGACCAGGTCTATGAATGTTGAGGAACGTCAAGGTCTTGTGGTAGGGGGCCTTTATCCTTCCCAGCCTGTTTCCTTATTGCCCTACCTATGGCTTTGGCTTGCATCCTTGTGATGACTTTTAAGGGTACTACGGCCACCTGGCCTTGTTCAATACTGAGCAATTTAAGAGGGGGCCTTAAGCCTGGCACTAGGGGGAATCCATTGAGTTGCTGGTAGCGGCATTGGGACGGATGTGCCAAGGCCTACATTCATTGGAGCAATAGGTACAGGTGGAAACAGTTAGACTCCTGGAGGGGGGTGGGTCATGGGGCATTGGCACGAAGGTTCCATGCAAGGGACAATAGGGTGGAACTTGTGGGGCCACATAGTTGGTGAAGGTCGGTGGCACAGGGACAGCTGGGGGTTCATAAGACACCCCTCCTTGAGAGCCACTTGCATCTCCTCAGTTGGGGTCTTGTCCTCGCAAGTCCCTCATCCATGCATCTTCATCATCCATGCATTCCCATTGAGGGTGCCTTATGAAGGAGGAGGGCCGTGGGTCCACAAAGGTGGTTTCAGTCCCTGTCTGTGTTTCAGGAGGTGGTTGTTTGCTGACCTTCACTTCCCACTGACATGCTGGTGAAGGGGTTCTCGATGTCTGCCGACTATGTTTGGCCTAAACGTCCAAACATGTTAGAGAATGTAGGTCTTAACCTGGACGCTATAGAAGAAGCAAGACAGTTGGGAGAGACCATACTAGTGAAGGGGGCTTCAGAAGCCCTTGGACCCGAGGTCTTGCATCACCTCGTCCAAGCTCTCTATCTAGATGGATCCTCTTGTCGGGGTCCTATTATGGAGTGGGAGCTAGGAATCGAGCTTCCAGATCAGACTGATCCCTAGCTAGGGTGAAAGGTGGGATGAGCGTAGCTTGAAGCACTATCTTCAAGCGCAAGATCATTGGACAAAATTCTTCCAGACTGCAAGTGCATGTATGAGACCTCTAACAGAGCACACTCAGGCTAAACTGTAATTCTATAAATTTTTTTCTAGACTACCCTAGAGGTATCCCCACTGTCGTAGGGATTGTGCTATGGCAACGATCGTAGGGATAGCTTAACGCATCGGTCAGTGGGATACTAGTATAGCAATAGGCGGCAAGATAGTGCCTAACATGCCAGTTGGTGGGATAGATAGTGCCATGTGCTCGACGGGATAGGACATAGGTGGTATTCCCACGATTGTAGGGATGAGCTAAGACAACATCTTGATGGATAATGGGGTTGGTGGGATAATGCCTAATGCACCGATCGACAGAATAGGTATAGCAACGAGCGTGGGGGTAACAAGATGGCAACAGTCGTGGGGATGAGCTTATCCTGCCGGTCAGTCGGATGTATGGATCGGCGAGATACAAATATGGCCACGAATTTAGGGATAACTGAAGACATTGATTGGCGGGATATTATTATAGCAATGGTCATGGGGGTAGCACTAAGGCCACGAGTCAACGACTGTCAGACCGGCAAGATAGCTAACTTTGACATGCATTAATTAGGATGGCGGGTTAAACCGTGGTCAAAAGTTAGGTTATGGGGATAGGCGCTATGGCGATGGGTCAACAAAGTTTGACCGGTGCGATACGGATATGGTGACGATCGACAAGATAGCGCTAAGCTACCGACCCATGGGGATAGAAATGCACTATGTTGCTGACTGGTTTTTTGATGATTTTTGATAGATTTGGAGTTTCTGTTCAGATTTTTTTATGCTAGGGGGATGCTATACTACCTACTCCACCTACTCATCAATGCAAAATAATTGAGAGAAAAACAACATATGAGTGCCAAAATGAAAGATTTCTTGAGGGGTGACTATTAACAGACAAAACAACTTCAAAATTCATCTTGATTCTTCATTCTTAGTTGCTTTTTATGAGATTTGACAACATACACACCTTAGCAATCTCAAAAACTACCTTCCTATCATGCTGTACTGAAATGGGGGAAGCCTCAACAAACCTCAAAAACAAGCTTCCTAAGCTCAAAAATGCTCTACAACATGAAATGATAGTTTTCTGTCTCTTTTCCTTCCAACTCACACTTCCTTCCTCATTCCTCAACTAAAACTCCACTAACAAAGCTCCAAGTTAAGCTTGAACCTTGTGCAATGGGTAAATTACGAAAGAAATCAAGTGCAAATGAAAAAGCATATCTCCATACCCCGACAGTGACGCCAAAAATGTGGTCTCGATGGTGACTCACATGTCATGGGGATGTTGAAGGAATGCCGTTGGAGCATCCACTCCAAGCTACTTCGTTGTGAGATCAACGCAAGAACGAGCCGTCCACTGGTGTCACGCAAGCGGCTTTTGGATTGTCGCAGTGTGTTTCCATGAGAGAAAGAAGGAAAGGGGAGAGAGAAGAAGAGAGGGGAGATAGGAAGGAGAAGGAGAAGGAGAAGGGGAAGGAGAAGGGGAGACGGGAAGGAGTAGGAGAAGGAGAAGGAGAAGGGGAAGAGAGAGTGAAGGGGGATGGAGTGCCAAACACAAATGCACTATGAAGGAGACAAGATAACACCCGAAGACACTCTTGAAGAGAAGAGGGAGCTTGTATTCCAAACTTGTGCATACAACAATAAAGACCAAAGTCAACCATTTGGTCTTTTATACATGTCACCTTTTGAAGGGAGGGCCAACCCTTTTCCTTTTAGCACTCTCCCTTTCTTTATATTAAAAGACTCTTGGGCCCGTAGGGTGCCAAGGCATATTTTCTATCCTTTCCATCTCTCCCTACTGTCAGAAATAGCACTTGTGTTAACCATATAAGAGCACTTGGGACAAGCGAGGTGCTCCTTACTAGCTCCCAAATAGCACTCGTGTTAGTCTCGTGCCTCTAAGCCCTAAGCTATTTGGGGATCAAACCCCCTGTGTGAGGCTCAAAACCTAGAGTGGCGAGGCCAATCTTGGGCTACTTGTGGCTTGACCCCCATGAGGCAATTAACTACACTAACCACATTTTATGGTAATTTGCAGACAGCTGGGACCTGCAACTAGTGACCGTTGGGGGTATTTGGGGCTCAAACTCCCTAAGCTTGTACTATGCTCCTTCCATGGCTACTGCAACCGTTGAAGTAAATCATGAAGCCTAATCACCTCTAATCACTGGTTACCGTGCATTCAGCGACTGTACTCTGTGGATGTTAACATTGGTTGTGATGCATTTGTCCATGTTGATAAGGAATTGAGAACAAATCTTCAGTCAAAATTTAAGAAGTGCATCTTTATTGGATGTGGAACATGGTTTTTTTTCCCATGGTTTGGGAACCTAGTTTTGGGGACTTGTTCTTTGAGTAATTGAACCAAATGAACTTGGTTATAATGTAACCGATCTAAATGGTACTTGTTATAATGTAACCAAATTGTGTGGTCTTGGTTATAATGTAATTCAAACTAGATGGTATTGCTTACAATGTAATCAAATCGAGTAGTCTTGTGTTATAATGTAACTTAACTAGATGATCATGGTAACAATAGTAATCAGATCTGCTACTTTTGGTTACAATGTAACCAACGTAAGGGAACTTTGTTACAATTAGGTAGACTTGTTTCCCATGTGACAAACCAGAAGAACAAAAAATTTAGTTCAAGTTTCTTTCAAGCAAAGGGTTGAGTTCTAAACTCTAGATCCAAGGGTTTTCTTCCATAAACTCTTTGTAATTTTGACATTGATTCCCACCCCTCAAGAGTTTTTATTGGCAATGAAAGGTGTTCACTGTGTAAAAGCCCCATATAGAACGCATTCAAGGGGTATTTAAAAAACTCCCTACCTAAGGATTTTATAACCTATATACACACTTATATAAATTTTGAGATTATGAGAGTACCCCTCTACATGGAAATTTTCACTCTTTGAATTAAACAAACTCTTATATTTGTATTATTATGAAAGTTTCCAAGAAAATAAACCCCTTCTATTCAACACGTGCTACTTCACATATTGCTTGATCATAATGAATGTACATTCCATTATGAAATTCAAATGAAGGTACATTGCATTATGTATGGGAAATACATCTCATGTTATCAAAATTGACTCATGGTCATTTAAAAAAATAAAAGTTAACCATATGGGTTAGACAACCACATCCATGTAGTGGTCATAGTAACCATGGTCATAACAGTTTGCTTAGTGTTTCCCACTCTTATCTCTTGTCAGTAGAGAAATCATCTCTTTCGTAATCTTTAAGTGGGTTTGAGACTACTTTAACACATCGGCTATTTGCAACCCACTCCGGTGTTTCCCTCTTATCCATTGTGAGTAGCAAAGTCATCTCTTTCATAATCCTTAAGTGGTTTTGCGACTACTAAATTAATTCTACGCATAAAATGCATTCGCTATTTGCAACCCAAGACACAATTTCCTTTTTTTTTTTAATGTTCTAGCACAGCTAGAAAAAAGAAGAAACTATATACAACCCTGAGGTAGTACTACAGCTCAGCAAAAATAGGAATGTCAAACTAACTAACAAAAGAGCTATCATATGAGTTGACATAAGAGCTATCATAACAATGGGAGTAAGTAAAAACATTGAGCGATCACGTTTGAACGAGAGCAGCATTCGAGTGGTACATTCTACAATTATGGGATATTGTGTCCTTTCTTGGTTGATCTAGATAGATAGAGAGATGAAAATAAACACTCACTTTTTCATAATCATCAAGAAGGACATAGCCCATAGTTGATAAAATAATATAACATTTACATAAAGTCATACAAATTAGATACCCATAAAGTCATTACTATTTAAGAGATTCATTGGTCTTCTACACGCTAGAAGACAATAAATATGAATAATATTCTATTTCTTAAATGGTTGTTTCATGAGTGGAACATGCCAATGCACGGCAACATAAAATATTATCCAAGACACCCCCAAAAGATAAATTTATTTGGAACATGCTCTAATAGAAACCGATATTATTATTATGTGACCATTTGTTTCATTGTATAATTTTTATCTTTCTCCAATTTCTTGTACAATGATAGTTCAAATTGTTTTGTAGTATCTCCTCTAATGGCATCAATGGTGAGATATTTAGACTGAATATTATTAAGTTTTCATTTGTCAATCCTCTACCAAATCCAAGATAAACTTATCCTGCCATCCATATTGAGTAGTACCTTTGCAAAACTCTACCAAATCCAAGATAAATTTATCCTGCCATCCATATTGAGTAGTACCTTTGCAAAACTAGAAGCTCTTCAAAATTAATGCTTTTGTACCAAATCCAAGATAAACTTATCCCACCATCCATATTGAGTAGTACCTTTGCAAAACTAGAAGCTCTTCAAAATTAATGCTCTTGTACTTTTTGTGAAGCTGTACTCAATGAAAAGGTGCTCTTATAAAGAGGTAGCCTAGTGTAAGAGGTGCTCTTATAAAGACCCCAAGCTTTACAATAGCATTTCTTACATCAAGGCATGCCTTTGTGACAAGTTGCAAAAACAGCCCATGGAAACCACCATTTTTACCTAGCTCTATGTTTTCATATAATACAATTTTGCA
Source organism: Dipteris shenzhenensis (assembly GCF_047967505.1). Classification (NCBI taxonomy): domain Eukaryota; kingdom Viridiplantae; phylum Streptophyta; class Polypodiopsida; order Gleicheniales; family Dipteridaceae; genus Dipteris; species Dipteris shenzhenensis. The sequence goes on from NC_141615.1 coordinate 6,659,346, forward strand.
AAAAAATACAAAAGAGTTAACTTTGAACAGTTCCATTGGTGAGGTGACAAGGTTATTAGCTAGCCTTAAGTACTAAGTTACTCTTAGTTTAGTATTAAGTACCTACCTCTGACTCGTAGGAGTTCACTTGCAATGACTCCTAATAGTAGCTCAACTTGAGCTCCTCCACACAGTATCCACATGAGCCTTTCTTTGTTTTCCCTTTGTTTGGATAGAAAATTTACATAAAGTGTTTCCTAGGATGCCGCGATATCTCGATCTTGTGGAAAAAACTATAGCCCTCATCCATCAAAGGAAACAGAGCAGAATTGGCAACCACTAGACTCTTTACAGATGCATGTGCAACTTGCAAACAGGCCATGGAAGCCCTTTATGCATAGAGGATGGGCCTGTTAGGCCAAGAAGATGGCCAAAAGAAAGTCCAACTGAGGCTATTTGGAGGTTGCCATGTCGCGGCCTCCTTAGACCCTCCATTTGCCTTTTTTTTTGGGCTTTCAAACCCTAACTTCTGTTAGGTAATTCCACCTCTTCAAAGCAACAAAAACAATGGCCCAAGGAGGCTTCCAGAGAGCAATGCTTTGAATGGGCAATCACGGAAAGAAACATTAAAAAGATGCGTAGTTGTCAGGCTCATTTAGAGGCTAAAGCCAACTCTTTTAGGTCAAGAAAATGGCCAAAAAAATGGCCAAAGAGTACTCCAAGGAGGCTAGTTGTTGGGCAAAAAAAAAGGGCAAATAGGTCTCCAAGGAGGTCGTGATTTTACGGTTTCTAAGGAGACCTGTTTGCCCATTTTTTTGCCCATTCAAAGGTTCTCCTTTAGTCTACACAAAAGACCGCCTTTTCTCTTTTTTTGGTATCCAACCATGACACTTACATAGCATTTAAGCATTCGACCCAACCCTCAAAGGGGCAAAAAAATTTGCCAAAAAGTTGATGATGGGTAATGGGATTTTCTTCTCCTAAGGCAGCTTTTGGAGGGCGAAAAAAATGAGTGAAGATGACTCCGTGGAGGCCGCAATATCACGGGCTCCGTGAAGTCCCCTCTACTCATTTTTTTGACGGAATAAAAAATATCAAATGCAAAAAACTTTTGGCCTCTGCCATTTGGGAAAATTTGTCATTGTTCGAATCCTCGTGATGCTGCTCTTCCCCTTTTTGATTAGTAGGATAAGTAGTACGTCGCCCAGTGAGAAGATTCTCATCCTCTATATCCTCATCCTGCTAATCTTCATCCTCGGCATAACCACCCTCATTGCCATCCTCCTCTTCCTCATCTTCATCCCTTTTGTCCCTAAGTCTATCTTTCAGCGTCATCTTCCTTTGCATCAACAAACATGTCTCTTGACACCCAATGCAAGTCTGGGATAGACCCTTCCCGTGTCATTTTGAAGGAGAGACCTTCTAGCATTGCATGTATATTTTTCTGTGGGAATGTCTTTCATCCCCCATAAACAACGAATGCACAATCCCACCAATGTCGGTCCACCAACTCTGTCCTGGCTTATTCCAAGTTTTGTCTTTCACTCTCATTGCCTAAATCATCTCCTCTTCTTCATGCATGTGAGCATCTCCATAAATATTAGACATCAAAACATAAGATGCCACATTCTTTTCATCCAATTGCACTGCATGTTCAAAAGCAAGTCTTCCGAGCTCCACATTACCCCACTTTCGACAAGCAGCCAATACCGTATGCCACACCAAAAGATTAGGATTGAAAGGCATCTTCTTCACCATCCCTACTGCCTCGTCCAATTGGCCAGCACGGCCAAGGAGATCAACCATGCTAGTGTAGTGCTCAATCGTTGGAATAATGCCATAATCTTTGCTCATGGCCTCAAAGTACTTCTGGCCCTTATCTACACGACCTGTGTGACTGCATACAGTAAGAACAATAGAGAATGTGACCCCATCTGGCTTTATCCCTTCTCCTCTCATTTTATCAAGCATCCGGAAAACAATTTCACTTTCTCCTAGCTGGGCGTATCCTGCAATGAGTGCAGTCCACGAGACTATGTCTCGAACTGGTAGCTTGTCAAATGCGTCCTGTGCTTCTACAAGCGAGCCAGATTGGGCATACATATCCACCAAAGTGCTGCCAACAAAAAGATCTCTTTCCAGCCCTTTCCTGGCTATCTGGGCATGTATTTCTCGACCCTTGTCTATGGCTCCTATGCTGCCACAAACTTTAAAGCTGCAACTAAATGTGACAGCATCTGGAGTGAGACCTTCTATCTGCATCTGTTCAAGACAGTTCAGCGCTTCCTCACAAAATCCATGCTCGGCATATCCTGCCATTAGTGCATTCCATGAGACTTCGTTTCGAGCTTGCAGCTTGTCAAACACTTCCTGTGCTTCTGGAAGCAAGCCCCATTTGGCGTACATATCCACCAAGGTGCTGCCAACAAAAAGATCTCTTTCCAGCCCCTTTCTAGTAATCTCAATGTGTATTTCTCGGCCCTCGTCTATGGCTCCTATGCTGCCACAAGCTTTTAGGCTGCAATTGAATGTGACACCGTTTGGAGAGAGACCCTCCAGTTGCATCTGTTTGAGACAGTTCAGCGCTTCCTGACCAAGCCCATTCTCGGTATATCCTGCGATTAGTGCAGTCCATGAGACTACATCCCGAATTGGAAGCTTGTCAAACACTTCCCGTGCATCTGCAAGCAAGCCACACTTGGCATACACATCGACCAAGCTGCTGCCAATAAAAATATCTCTTTCCAGCCCCATTCTGGCAATCTCCCCATGTATTTCTCGGCCCTTGTCTATGATTTCTACACCAGCACAAGCTTTCAAGCTGCAAACGAATGTTACAGAAGTTGGTGAAAGACCCTCCTGTTGCATCCATGTGAGACAGTTCAGGGCTTGCTTACCGAGCCCATGCTCCACATATCCTGCCATTAGTGCGTTCCACGAGACCTCATTTCGAACTGCCAGCTTGTCGAATGCTTCTTGTGCTTCTGTAAGCGAGCCACCTTTCGCATACATATCCACCAAGGTGCTGCCAACAAATATATCTCTTTCCAGCCCCTTTCTGGCAATCTCGGCGTGTATTTCTCGACCTATTTCAGTATCTTTCAGCCTGGCACAAGCCTTCAGTACGGCCACAAAGGTATATTTGCTAGGATGTACAGAATCCTCTTGCATTTTGTGGTACAGTTCGAGGCTGTAATGCGATTCCCCCCCTTCAACATAACCCATGATGAGAGAAGTCCAAGAATGCTCATTCCGATCAACCAACTTGTTAAAAACCTGCTGAGCATCGTGCATGCTCCCAAGTTGGACCAACACTGTGACGAGGTAGTTCCCAAGAGATCTATGATCGTTCATCCCACTTCTGCACATGTAAGCATACAAACGCTTTGTATACGTTATATTTTTCAATGTTTTGCACTTGTGCAAGATGCAGGTAAGATTCTGAACTGAAGGAACTTGGGACTTCTCTTCCATCGACGTGAGTGCCTCCTCTAAGCTGAGTGTATCCCAGCAACTCTTCTCGTGCAGTGCTTGTGCTGTAGATGCATTCACCTTTACTCTAGATCTACAGCTAGCCTTGCTACGCTCCTCTACCAAGCCACGGTCATGAGGCCGAGCAGTGGACGCTTTGGCCTTTTTCTCCAGCATGTCTTCAACCCAACCTGGATTGTACGAGCCGTTAATCCATTGCGACGCCTTGGTAAACTTATGCTTGAAATCTGGAGATCTTGGATTTGTCTGTTATAAGATTCACAAGAGATTCGTCAGACTAGCCAATCTACAATTTGTGCTAATCATTCAGGCCAGAATTGTTACACACTCACTTTGCTCTCTCGGTTGTCCCACAACTGAGAGGGACTCGTGAAGCACTCCTTCCGTAAGAGCTCGGTCCCTGACCTACCTGTGATGCACGACCACAAACAAAAGCCAGATGGCAGCATTGGGTGTCGCCAGAAAAACCTTTTTCTGGAATCCTTAGCAAAACATAATGCGGAGGATCAACCTTCATGCGGCAAGCACGAGTGCTTTGTAGTGGGCAGTGCTAGTACTGGTGACAAGCTTGTGTAAATTTATTGAATGGTCAGACCAATATGTCTAGTACCTTCCTGCAAGTGGGTTCCCGTGACCTTCGTCCTCAAGTAGTGAACGTATCTTTAACCTTTAACCACAGACACCCAAAAAAAAAAGACATGTCACAAAGAATGAGCTCTTGGATGGAGGCTTGGAGGGGGGAGGAGGTGGAAGGACAAGAGGCAAGCTTTGGGAAGGAGGTGGAAAGACAAGAGGCTTCTTTACACGCAAGGAGGAGATAGAAGGTCAATGGAATAGAGGAGATGGAAGGTCACCTTCGGAGGAAGGAGGAGATGAAGGTTAATGCAATATAAGGAGGAGATGGAATATCTTAGAGCCATGGGTTAAGACTTAGCCAAAAATTTTAAATCCAATCCAAGTATGCAAGGTGAATTGATTAGCAATTTAAGAATGAGAGATCCACCTTCATATGGGGAGTTGTTGAGGATGGTCATGTATCTTTGCCCGTGCAAAGCACGGGTTTAGTAATCGTTTGTCCAAATATGATCCAAGGTGGAGCCGTGAGTTGTAGTGGGTTCTTAGATGAGTTTGTCCATGTTACTACTTGTAGTCAATGCTAAGATATATGTGGGAATGTTTGTATCAAATATGCATTCTAGTGAGTGGATTGGTTTTTGTTGTTGGAGGCTTATATACATTTATTATGGCTATGTTATGAGAGGTTTGATGTTGGAAAACTCTTAGAAGGCATTGGAATCCATCATTGAAGTAATATTCTTTGTTTATTAGATTTAGTTCATCTTTATAGCAAGTTACAATTCTAACGCCCATTGTGTCAATAACATGTTTGAAGTTTGGAATGTGAGAGTTATGACAAGATTTGGAGTGTGTTTCTTGTAGGCAAAATATTTGTGAGGCAAGAATGTTCTCATTGTTGCAAAGTATGTCTTCTTTGTGTCTATCAAATGTTCTTGTGTTTAAGGACTGTAGAATTGGCAATTTAGTTTATTACTGATGACTGAGGTTCACATGGTCAAATTTCCATGCGCATGTACATTTCAAGTGCTCAATTTCTTGTGTCACAATCGTGTCGACTTTGATGTATTTCATTTCTAAAGTGTGCAACATGAAGAGGCTAGATGGATCTCGCACGCATGAGGGTGCAATGTAAGCAAGGCCATGTGATTTTATGCCGGTAGGATCGAATGCTAAGCTGTCCATGGAAAGACCTTGTGAATGATGAATTGTTCGAGCAGGTGCTGGTTGTATAGGGAATTGATGCCTACAAACTGTATTCTTTCCTATTTGAAATTCACGAGTGACTTGAATGATTGGTGTCCATGAAGGATGAGTTTTGCTTGTGTAGAACATTGAATTCATGTTTCGTGCTTTCGAACCAATTGTAGCGTTGTTGAAATCCACCCATACTATAAATGTTTTGTTCTCTGTTTCAGAATCCATGAATATTGTGTCCGCTCCATTCACTAGGCCGTCTGCAATGACAAGCTTTTATGTACAAAGTTCTACAATCATACCAGCCTTGAGCCTTGAGCCTTAGCTCTGCATGGAGGCCCCCTGTGCTTTTTGAGTCTGTTGGTAGGTTGATTGTCTTGCTACAAGTCTTATGCCTAATGTCTCTTGCTTTAAGGAAGTGTAGTTCAGAAGTTAACATGTGAAAGACGTCGTCATTGTGCTTATCTTTTGCTGCATTTGTGTAGTAGAGGTATATAGTTTCATGTTTTGATTGTTCCGATGATATAGAGTGTTCAAGTATTGCAGATCTTTATGTGTTTGAGTGCCTATTCGTATGTGATTCAATATTTTAAGGAAGTTATTGTCATTTTGGCGCATTGGCTCTTTTAGCTCATAGTACATTATGTGGTCCTTCGTACCATAGATACGGCTGTAGCTTTGTCTGAAAAGATCCATGCATCCTTTGTTGGACTTGCTTGGCATAAGTCCACATGGCCAAATGGCTCCAAGTGATTGTGTTTTATCTCACGCATGCGCATATCCGCTACAATGAACGTAAGAGTTTTGTGTGTGGAAGTCTTGAGAGGCAAGTGGAGCGCAAAATGTATGGTTGTTCCTCCTATATTGAATGGAGCTTTTCCAGTGTACGCACGGACAAGAATTCTTAGCAAAGTAACATTTGTTATGATTGTAATGTCTTAGCAATGCTTGGACTAGCATAAGCAGAGTCTATTGCTCATTGATTAGAATTCAACCTTCGAATTCTAGAGTGGTATTCATCATTTATTTGTGCTTTGTATGTGAAAAGTACATTGTCAATGAATTGCTTTTGCTTTTGCATTGTAGTGAGCTCAACTTGCAAGTCAAATTCTTGGTTTGTTGTTGGGTGTTTGTAGTTTTACGATGATGTGGAACTTGTGGTAGTAGAATTTGAAGATGTTGCCTTCAATGGTATTAGCTTGTTAAATAGGGCTCGATTTTTTTCTATATCTTCTTGTTAGTACAATAGACATAATTCTCTGTCATGTTTTTATGTGTCCTTGTTCTTATTATAGTTGTTGAAACGTATAATTATCTTGCGTTTGCATTTCTTAGTGGCATTTTTGTTCCCCCTGTTAATCACTAATGAATGACGTCAATCAAACATCATACATGGTTGCATTTTGTAGTAAGTACTTCGCAACAACATCTGCAAACAAGATATCATTACTCTCAGGGTCTAACTTCTCTAAGTCTTGTCTTCGTTTCTATAGGAATGTTTTCTCATCTGCAGGGCTTATGTTAATGTAGGAGAATTCTCTTGTGCTGGAAGTTAGAGGCAGGGACAAGCATGACACAACTTGTTGAGCACTTATATGTTGTGTGTTCAATATTGCATTCCCAACCTTGCATACATGAGCGCTCATTAGTAGGCACACGTGATTGCCTGCACTTTGTAAATGCTTTTTGAACAGCCTCAAGTGTCTCTTTATCTCCTTTGTCATGTATGAAGTGCAGTATGATGCTGCTCCATGTGGAGTTAGAATGAATTGAAGGTCAGTATTAGCTCCCCATAATTTGGATATTGATGGGTTAAAGTTGTTAGTGAAGACATCCTTTGGCTTGCGCTTTAGAAGTATTGTAGGTTGATTAATGTTTGAGCATAGTCTTAGAAGGTATTCTTCTTCAATAATATGAAGTTGTTTGAGGTACTCATCAAATGTTTATTGATATATTGATGGGTTTTCCAAAAGGGTGGTGATACATTTCATTTTCTCTTTTGAAGTACTTACGATCTCTTCTCTATTTAGCTGAGTTAATAGCTGTGTTTGCACATGGGTGGACGAGGAAATATGAAACGGTATTTTTAACCTCTTTGTTGGCAATTCTTCCGGTGAGTAGCATATGTAGGTGCGTCTTTGATCCAAAGCAATCCATGGTCGTGTTGGCTACCACCATTTTGAAATTCGGTGACAAAGAAGAATCCCATCACCTTTCCTATGATAGATGAATCTTGTTTTAGCGATAGTTTAATTGCTTGGAATCTATGGACATAATATTGAGCAGAAGTTATTGGGTCTTTTCGAATCAAGTTTCGTATTTGCGTAGAAGGAGGAGCTTGTGCATTGTCTATCGATTCCATACGAAGAGTTTGCAAGCATTGGAGCAAAGGTTCCCATTGTCTTTCTGCAGCTGAGAAAGTAACAAAGAAAGTTGGGGGCCCTATTTGTCTTACCATGGGAAATAGATTTTTTGCAATTTCACCTTGTAGTTTGCTCACAATTGTGCTTTACGCATGCACACCCACCTAGAGTACAAAACTTGGCGAACCAATACTTTCATAGTTTAAAAAAAAGGTTTTCTATGGAGAATGTGAAGCATTGATCAGTATTCGTGAGTTCCCACTGTGCAATCTCTTGGTAGGAAGTTTGATCAAGTATATTGTGCATGCGATGGTGGCCATAGAAGAGGTTACGGAGCTCTTTGCAATGTTTGTCTTTGAAGATGCTTAAAGGTGAAAAGCCTTCAGAGGGTGCAACAATTATTGTTTTGTCTTCGAAGTGAACGACTTGTTGGCTAGCGTAAATCCCATGTATTAGTGTCTCACTTTCCAAGTTGTCATTTTCATAATCTATGAAGGTTGTTGTTGATGAGTCCTCTTCTAATTGTTCTTTTGGCAAAGACTCAGTGTGTTCAATCCAATTGTGGTTTAACATGACCTTTTGTTCCTTGTAGAGGAAACTCGACAAAAGCTCCTTCAATGCACGCATTGTCAAAGTAGGCCTTACTAAGCCACTCATATTATAATGTGTGTATTGAAGCCTTCTCTTAATACCTACCATGGCTATTGTGCCATCTATAAGGAATCTTGGTAGTACACGCTAAGCTCTATCAACATCTATGAATACATTCACAATGCTTCCCTTGAGGCTGTATTGTCCATCAAAGGTTAACTCACGTATTTGCTCGAAAGGGATTTGAATTGAAATAAGGTGTGCTTCAATATCATTTACAAGACTTGTGTACTTTGTTTTCTTAGCAAGTGGCATGTTAATATGGCAAAATGTAGGCAAAACATTTTTCTTAATATATTTCAAACAAATTGAGGCGTAAGCATTTTTCCTTGGAAGGAACTTCGCAAGTAATGATTTCATTTTCAAGCAAAAATGTAGTCATAGATGGCCTTATTGTGTGTAGCTTGGAGATTAATGTTAAAGTTTTGCAACATTTGCAAGCATGTTGAGGAGTGCCTTGTATTGTTTTCATGTACTTGTGTAGGGCACTACTATTACTTGCTTTTCTCTTGTTTGATTGTTCTCTATTGCTTGAATCAGGCATTATTGTTTGCTTTGAGAGACAACACTCTTCTCTTATATCATTTTGTATGTCATGTATTGTACTTTGAATACTTGAGGTATTGGATTTTACTACATTTGCATCTTTCATCCTGTATATCTTTCGCATAATGGACTGCATAGTGTAAGGTGCTTCCTTGTGCATTTCAATGAATATGGTAGCAACTTCCTTAGCACTTAAGTGAAAGTTGTTATCAAGAACAAATGCAAGTTGGATTTCATGTTCTTTACTCCAAGGAACATATGCTCATTTACGTGGAATTTAAAACAAAGGTGAAATTTGCATTGGTGTGGTAGTTTCATCAAGTAAAATTGTGTGCAATCCAATATTATCGACAAAGCAGACATGGAAACTTTTGTATGCATGTGTAGTAGTTTTACAAATCACTTTGAATGAGCAATGTAACTGCCCATAGAAGTTAGTCAAGAAGCTATATAATAAAGACCTCGAGCTTGAAAGAGTGGTTGCCATTCGCTTAACTTCTTCGACACGAGTGACGTCATTATTCTAGTCAATGTCAACATTGCAAAGAATGTTTCAAGGAGATTTGACAAAGATTGCATTTATTTGAACGCATTGAGTAAGGATTTCTAACAAAGAAGAATATGATTGTGAAGGAATAAGGTCAATTAGACATTTTATAATGTATGTATTGTGAGGGTGCCATTGTAAGAAAGCAAGGTTAGAAGCAAGGTCAAATGCATTAAGATTGTGAAGAAGTTGATTTTCAAATGAGATGTCCTTTTCTTTTGTAACAAAGAATAAAAGAGAGACGGATATTTTATTTGAACGGCCAAAGCAATGATGTCTTTTAAAGCATTTTCTTCATTAATGATAAAGCATTACGAAAGCCTTATTACAATTAAACATTTCTCTTGAAACCTAGGACATGGCCAAATCTATTCACAGTGAAAGTGCCACTACACGTAATGCAATGAAGCATTGATCATACATGAAGAACACTTTCATTATGAAGGTCCAAGAAGGGGCCTCCAACGATAGAATAGTGTCTACATGCGACCCACACAACTAGATGGCAATGTCATCACATACACACTGCACTATCTTGCCTATCAAGCAAGGTGTCTGAATAACGGGTTGCACATGGTTGCAAGCGTAGCAATAAGGTCGGTGATGATCTCGTCTCATGCGGGTGCTAGCAGAAACACCACATGAGTACTCCACAAGCTGCGAGTGAATTAAAGCACTCCACTAACCTACAAAACAATTTATATGTCAATATAAGGCAGTGCAGTTGGTAGGAGCTGCAGGGTTGCCATATCACGTGGAATACGCCGGAAAGAAGTCCAAGGGCAATATTGGGATGCAAACATGAGAAGCAAGGAGAGAACAACTCATGCAAATTTTACACTCATTCCTTGTACGTGTGATCACAACAACCCGAGAAGAGCCACTGTGGACCATCATGCCATACTTTAATGGTGGTAGCTTGTTGCAGTTCCTTCAAATTCTGCCAATGGACCAAGGCAAGTTCACATGCTACTTCTACCATGTTCTAAGAGGAGCGGATTTGATGGCCACAGTAAGCAAGGAAGTCTAAGCTACATTGGAGAAGGAAGATATTGCTTGAATCAATGTCTTTTGTGAGAATCTCCTCCATATCATCCATGCACATGTGGATGGTTTGGCAAGGTTGCACGCAAGAAGGTGGATGCACATAGACCTACACCCAGGCAACATCTTATTGGATTTTGTTGGAAATTCTAGATGCAGAGTAGGCATCATATACTAGCGGATGTCCATGGACTTCTCGGAGAGTCAAAAGGCATTCAAGCATATGAAGAAGCAGTCTTTGGAGACAGAGGTTGACTTTGCGGAGAAAGTTCACAGGAAAGAGGAAGAGCAAGGGCGAAAAAAGTGGCTTGCACCCAAGCTACAAGAAGTAGCCTTAAGAGGCAGATATACATGCCATGTAGATACCTATTCATTGGGATGGATCATTGTTGAGATGATTCAATTTTTTGAAGATGCTTGGGGTTATCTTGAGAATGATTGAAAAATGCCTCCCTCTCCTGTCATTAATGCCATTAAGCATCATGCGCATGAACAAATGATGCATCACATTGCTGATCAGAGAAAGCCACTTGTAGAGACCATTGATATCTTAAAGAGAGTAGAATGTGAGGGAGAATTGGCTATGAGGCCTATGGAAGAGACGACTCCTGCCCTTAGGCTTGCAACATAAGCCACATTTTTTGGCTTGTAATATTTTTGGGACACCATGTGTCTGTCAAACTTATCATAATAAACTTCTTGTTCAAAAACAAAATTATGTACTCTAACTGCAAGTAGACATCACTAAAGCTTTTGATAATGTACAATGGGATTTTATCTCACAGACCATGCAATCCTTGGGATTTGAAAATAGAATGCGACATGTTATTTATTGGTTGTACAGTGACAGTAAAGCAGCCTGCATTTTAACTGGAGATATTTCTAATCAATGAACTTTATTTCGTTCCGTGAGACATGGATGCTCTCTTAGTGCATTTCTTTATGCAATAGCCGCTGATCCAATGCTTTGCTATATTGATCATCTTGTGGCCACTGATGTTTTGCATGGTTTGGAGATAACATGGAAGAAAGCCCATGATTGCACAAGCATACATATGTGCATAGCACTAACCTTATAGAGTGCTATAAAGGAAAGGGTTAGATCCCCTAACCCTAACCCTAAATGGGTTTGTATATATTCTATTTTTTAAACTAAATCTAGTGTACAGTTAGTCATTTGTGGTGTGCTCTCTAGCTATGCACTCTCTCCTCATCTCCACTCTTCTCCTCTCCCCTCTTCATATTTTGTCATGGTATCAGAGCTCCCTTGGCTTCCGCTGAGGCATTGCAATTCTTGTGAGAGAGATTGAGAGATTGAGAGCTTCTTGAGTGTTCTTATGAGAGTTCACTTCTGTAGAGAAAAGTTTCCATTCATTCCGTTGAAAGAAAAATTCCATCCATTTGAGATGAATTTCCGTCCATTCATTTTCTTGAGAGTTTTTTGAGCGATTGAGTGGTTATCCATATTGTAACAAAGAGATATCTAGTGTTATTCATTCTTCAAGAGAAAGAGAGAAAGGTTTTAGTTGTGAGGGTTGTGAGTTCATTTCTTTTGAGTGATTGTGAGGTATTCAGCACCTTGCGAGATCTGTTTTCTGAGAGAAAGAGAGGGAGAGTTCCTGAGATTTCCGAGAGGAAATCTATCTTTAAGAGATTCTAGGGAGTGTAAGTGAGAGAAATGAGATCTGTAGCTTCTCGGCCAGCTCCAGCTCTAGGCTAGCTCAAGCATAATGAGCTACCAAGGGCCAAGGCAACAAGTCTACAAGTCCTCAACTACTCAAGGGCTCGGCTCTATTTAAGGCATTGCAACCCAAGAAAGTGACTCAAACGGCCTTCATTGCCATCAACAAAGTTCTACAACAGCGACTGTCTATAGGGAGCTCTATCTACAGCTGCAAGCTGGAGAAGTTACTGTGTCGACGTGACCTCCAAGAGACGGACCTCCAAGCTTGTGAAGGATCGTGGAAACCATAGATTGCAAGGAAGTGGCATCGTCTCGAAGTCTGATAACTTCACCATCACGACCTACGCCTCCAGCAAACAATGAGAATACCTTAAGGCTATTGCAAAGCCATCCAACTATGCTTCCTCTCCAACTAGACCAGTGCACCTGCATCAAGCTCCAAGAGGCTCACAGCACAGGAAAGAGACGACCTCACCCATTGCAGGCAACCCCTTCTCTACAACCCACAACTCATAGTAGTAGTGCTCCAATAGCCCGTGTGTAGCATATACAAGCTTCCTGTGCTCCAACGCACTCCTCTACAACCTCCAAGGCATACAGCCTCTCCAGTACCGCACACAACATCTGCAGCATGAGCTCATGAGCAAAGGCAGCTTCTCAGTGACAGCAGCTTCATGGGCGACCCTCTAACTCCATAGCAGCCCTCGTGATGGGCAGTCTTCATAGCCTCACCACTTGAAGCTTCAATGCCACCGTCGTGACAAAATGTCTCTTTGGAGACTCAAGACGCTCAATCTATGCTCAAGCCTTTCGATGATAGAATCTTCTTGATTCCATCAGAATCTAGAAAAGATTTTGGTTAGCCAAATCACAACACGTGGCACATCCTATCTATATACCACGTCAACATCAGCTAGTCATATGCCAAGTCATCTTATCTGCCACATGGCAGATAAGCCTCTCAATTCTTGACACATGGTACGATTGCCACATCAGCCATATCATCTTATCTACCATGTCATCAGGGACACATCATCATTGCCACATCATCTACCATGTCACCTGCCACATCACCTATGCTACATCATCAGTGCCATGTCAGCCCATGTCAGCTACTACATCATCATTATCACATCATCTCCTGACATCATCATCAGTGCCACCTCATCTGTCCAATCAGCACTGACCTCTGCAGGCACACATAGTGCTCCACAGTCACTGCATGTGACCACTCTTGCCACCTCAGCACAGGGCTTCACTAGCATACCTCTTGCCAGGCATAATGCCACATCATCATTGTATGTGACCCACAGTGACACATCATCATGGAGCACCATTTGCACTCCTTTTGTCCCTCCATCTAGATCAAGTCGTATCTCTTGATCCAGGAAGAATTTGAGGATGCTCCAAAAAGGAAAGTCGCTCATTTTTTTATGCTCTACGTGCGCATTTTGGCACAAGTTACACTCACATTTGAGCCTTGCCGACAAAACCGCTTCCTTCCCGCACATTTGCCTCTACATCAACGCATCTGACCTAGCACTTAAAAAGAACAAAAGAAAAGGAATTATTTGTTGTTCTTTCATCGATCGATAGTTGGTATAGATCTAGATCAAAGTAGACTAGATCACCATAGAGGGGATGCTTTGAATTTCCCCAAATTGCCAATCTAAGCCATGCCCAAAATTCCCGACTAGTACCTTCTCGGAGTCAGTCCATACACTCACATACGGTTTCACATCATTACATTACCTAAAACCTTATGTTCATTAGTTCGATGAGCAGACTTCAGAGAGTACAGAGGCATTGCATATTTTTTTAGTGGGCAGATAGCATTTGATTTCACACACACATGCCACCATTATAAAGCCTATTTCGCTATCTCACGGCATCGTGCACATCATTTTAGCCTTGTAAAGCCTCTTGGCTATTCCCGACATCATTGCCACAAGCCTTGTAATACAGATCAGATTTTATATATTGCAGTTCTATCTTCACCGACAGTTTAGAGATTTCACTTGGCATATTCAGTGTATTTGCAGCTGATTCATACAGAGATTTTCACGACACTTTTGAGTACATTTCCTGCACCATGTCTACGACTAGCAACCTCAATCTGGAGGCATCTACTACGTTAGACAACTCCAATTATGGTACATGGAAATACCAAATGGAGACCATTCTTATACTTCATGACAAATGGGAGTATGTCGATGGGTCTACACCTAGACCATTGGAAGTAGCTCTACTCCATCTATTGTCACAGCAGCAGCAACGGGATCTATAGCTACACAAATAATTTCTGCACTAGTAGCAGATCTTGCCATTGCCCGAGTTCAGGCAGAATGGGACAAGAAAGACAAGTACGCCTATCATCTGATTAAGCAGAATGTGCAAGATGTCATGCTAGGATAGCTCAACATAGTGAAGACATCAAAAGAAGCATGGGATATGTTCGCAGCTCTCTAAGAGTCCAAGAACACATCTAGGATTCTCACCCTAAGAAACCAGATCAACCAAAGTTTCCACAACAACAGTGAAACCGGTCATGCTTATGTACTCCACATAAAAGCCTACAACAATCAGGAGAGACTATGAACCTGCAGAAATGGTTCAAGTAATCCTGAATGGACTAGGAGAGGGATATGAGAATCTAGTCTAGAGTATTGCCATTCAATGGCAAATTCCAACATTGGAAGAACTTCAGTCAGTCCTACTTGGTGAAGAACTCGGGACTCAGGCAATTCAAGCATGTAAAGGTCATTCTAATGATCAGGCATTCACAGCTTTAGACAGAAGCAGAGGCAAAGGCAAAGGCAGAGGTAGATCATATCAAAAAAGTGGTCATCATCAGCGACAAAATCAAAGTCAGCATCAACATCAACATTAGCATCATCCTCAACAACATCAGAATTAGCAAAAAGGAAATCATTCCAATCGAGGAAGATTTCAAGGACGAGGGTATGCATCCACCAACGTGTCAAACATTAGTGCAACTACTGTCACAATTTTGGACACTATGAAAGAGATTGCCGCAAGAAGTAGTACGACCAAGGCGGTCAATCCAACACTAATCGAGGGAATTTCCGAGGCAGAGGAAATCATCATGGACATTCTAGTCACAGTCATTTTGCAAATGAACATGGAAATATGTTTCTTGCAAGTGAGGAAATGTATCAGACTAATACAGTGTACCCAGACACTAATTATAATCCCAAAGAGGATTTCAGCTATCAAGTCGACCAAGTGGAATAGGATCCTTGGTACATCAACAACGGTGCATCATCTCACATGACAAATCATCAAGAATGGTTCACAGAAATGTACCCATTAGAAGGTTAGAAAAATGTCATCTACACAGCAGACAATACACCGAATCCAGTTCAAGGGACATGTGTTATCCCTATGAACAATTTCACTGGTACGAAAGGATTAGTGAAAGATGTCCTCTATGTTTCGAAGCTCAACAAGAACCTCTTGTTAGTAGGTCAAATGACGGAACACAATTACAAAGTCATCTTTGACGTGATGAATGCACTATCAAAGACAAATCCAAAAGATGTCAACTAGTAGCAAAAGGTGTCAAGGAAGGACGCTTATGCATAATGCTAGCTACAGTACCAGATAAGCATGCCATGTCAGCTCAATTGCAACAGATGCCACTATCTACAAAATGGCACAAGAGATATGGTCATGTCAACTTCAAGTACTTGTTAGATCTCAGGAATCAGAATATGGCAATTGGGATTCTGAAGCTACAGTTTCTTGGAAAGGTTTGCAAAGCATGCTGCTTCGGCAAATAAAAGCGAACCAACTTTAGCAAAAGTACCTCTCGTGCACGAGGTATTCTTGATTTGATACATACAGATGTATGGGGTTATGCCCAGAGCCGCACCATCAATGGTTCACTTTACTACTTGACTTTCATCGACGACTACAGTAGATACTGTTGGATCTACTTTCTAAAAGAGAAATCTGAAGTGTTTTCCAGATTTCAAGAATTCAAAGCCATGGTAGAAAACCAGACAGGTGCCTGAAAGATCAAGGTCATGAGATCAGATAGAGGAGGCGAATACATGTCTTCAGCATTCATGAACTTTTGCAAAAATCATGGCATTCGAAGACAATTCACATGTGCAAATACTCCTCAGCAGAATGCATGAGCTGAAAGGAAGAATGGGACTTTAGCAGACAGTGCTAGAGCAATGCTTAGTGAAAAGCATCTTCCAAATTAGTATTGGGCAAAAGCAATAGCTATAGCAAACTACTTGCTTAATCGACTTTCTACCGAACCGATACAAGGTATGACTCCTTATGAAGCATTCACTAGACACAAGCCACACATTGGGCATCTCTGCATATTTGGTTGCATAGCATATGCCCACATACATGATGATCATCATAGGAAATTGGATGCGAAGTCATGCAAATGCATCATGGTTGGCTACAGTGAAGAAAGCAAAGCATACAAATTGTATGATCCCATCAACCACAAGGTCATTATCTCCAGAGATGTAATCTTTGATGAGATATCATAATGGAAAGCCTCACCTACACAGGAGATAGAAGCATCGACTCACAATCATCTACAGAACAGGTTGATGAAGAAGAGCAAGAATTGCCAACAACACCCCAAGCAGAGCCACAGTAGCTCAGATGGCTACTAGGGAAAGAAAACCTCCAGCCAAATTGACATATGCTCAGAAAGGCAAAGCAATTCAAGTGGAAACCACCAACTATGCTTTTATGACTACCATCGTGGCTATAGAAGAGCCAGTGTACTTCGAAGACGCAGTAGACAAGCCAGAATGGCAAACTGCTATGAATGAAGAAATGGATGCTTTGTATAAGAATAATCTTGGGAATTATGCGACCTTCCACCAGGAAAGAAGGCCATAGCAAACAAATGGGTATACAAAGTGAAGTACAATCCAAATGGAAGTATTCAAAGATACAAAGCCAAACTAGTTGCAAAAGGATTTGCACAGCAATATGGTCAGGACTATGATGAGACTTATGCTCCAGTAGCAAAGATGGATTCCATATGGTTCTTAATATCACTAGCGACACTCAGTAGATGGAATGTGCATCAGCTTGATCTCAAGAATGTATTTCTCAATGGTTATCTAGATGAGGAAGTCTACATGCAACAACCAGCAGGTTATGTTGAACCAGGAAAGGAGAATAAGGTTTGCCATCTCAAGAAAAGTCTCTATGGCTTAAAGCAAGCACCCAGAAGTTAATATAGCAGAATTGACAAGTATTTTGCTGATCTGGGATACATGAAATCCAATGCACATCATACTCTCTACTACAAAGCTCAAGGGGAAGACATTACTATTGCACTTTTGTATGTAGATGATCTGATTGTGACAGAAAGCAAGGATAGCTTCATCAGAAAACTGAAACAAGACTTATCTGCAGAGTTCGACATGAAAGATCTTGGAGTTATGCACTATTGTCTTGGAATTGAGTTCTGGAGAGATTCAAATAGCACATTCATGAGTCAGCTCAAGTATGTTGACAGTCTCCTGAAGAAGTTTCATATGGCAGACTACAAGACTGTAGCCACTCCCATGGAACAGAGTTTGAAACTTACTAAAGATTTAGAAAAGCTTACAGTAAATGATAGATACTATAGGCAGCTCATCGGATCTCTTATATATCTGACAATCACACAGCCAGATATTTGCTATGCAGTAAGCTCACTAGCAAAGTTTATGGCAAATCCAAAAGAGTCTCATTGGAATGCAGCCAAAAGAGTCTTGCAATACATCAAAGGTACAAGACAGTATGGGATAGAATACAGAGGAAGTCATCCACGGTTGCATGGATATTGTGACAATGACTATGTCGAAGATCATGAGACCAGGAGATCGACACAGGGATATGCATTTTTCCTTAGTCAAGGTGCTATATCATGGTTGTCAAACAAACAACCAACTATTTCTTTGTCTTCGATTGAAGCAAAATATAGAGCACTCACTATAGGTGGTGACAATTAATCAGCTCAAGCATTGGCCAAGAATCAAATATATCACTCCAGGACAAAGCACATTGATGTCAGAGAGCACTTCATCAGAGAAAGAGTGTTACTTGGTGACATCACACTGTAGCATTGTGATAGCAAAGAAAATGTTGCAGACATCTTTACCAAACCATTCGGTAAAGAGCTATTTGAGAAACACCAACTAGCTCTTGGTTTGACGCAGAGAAAGGACATTCCCATTAAAGGGGTGTGATGGAATGTAATGCTCAGTCCTTCTTCGATTCCCCAGAATCATCATCTTGAGGAAAGGCCTACTTCATGATGTTGATCTTGAGGGAAGGTGTTGAGAGTTCACGCTCAACATCATGTGATCACATGTGCATAGCACCATCATGTGCTCATATGTGCATAGCACTAACCTTATAGAGTGCTATAAAGGAAAGGGTTAGATCCCCTAACCCTAACCTTAAATGGGTTTGTATATATTCTATTTTTTCAACTAAATCTAGTGTACAATTAGTCATTTGTGGTGTGCTCTCTAGTTGTGCCCTCTCTCCTCATCTCCACTCTTCTCCTCTCCCCTCTTCATATTTTGTCACTCAGTGACCTATTGAAAAGGTTGAGGAAGAAGAACAAGAATTGCCAAACACCCCGTGAAGAACAGCAACTCAGAGAATCTACTAGGGAAAGTAGACCACTAGCGAGGTTGACATATGCTCAGAAACACAAAGCAATTCAGATTGAAACTACTAATTATGCTCTTATGACTACCATCATGGGTACAAAGGAGCCATTCTACTTCAAAGACATAGTTGACAAGCCAGAATGGCAAACTGCTATGAATGAAGAAATGGAAGCTTTGTACAAAAACAACACTTGGGAATTGTGCGACCTTCATTAGGGGAGAATTGGGGTCTCAAAAGGGCCTCATAAGGAATGGGTTAAGAAATGGATTAGGCCTAATGTAAGTCCTCTTGTGGGGTCCAAGGGAGTCCTAACCCCCTTACCTAGGTCGGTTAAGCCCAGTTGATCCCACCTCTTACACCTAGGAGGGGGCCACCTCTTACACCAAGGAGGGGCACTTTTCCCAAAGTCAAAATTTTGAATTTTGAATTTGAATTCCCTCTCTCTCCCTCCTCCCCCCATCCTCCAAAGTCAAACTTTTGAATTTGAATTTGAATTCCCTCCTCCTCCCCCCATCCTCCTCCTTGTCTCCCTCCTCCTCCTCTTCCACACGTCCCATTCCTTCTCCTCCTCCTCCTCCTCCCTCCTCCTACCTCCCTCCCCCCCTCCTTCTCCCTTTTTCCACACGACTCCTCCTCCCTCCTCCCACATGCATCCTCCTCCTCCCCCTGCTGCTTTTTCCTCCTCCTCCCTCCTCCCACATGCTTCCTCCTCCTCCCCCCCTATTGCTTTTTCCTGCTCCTCCTCCTCCCTCATGCTCATCCATTCTCATCTTCCCTCATGCTCATGCCTACTCCTCATTCCTGCTACTCATGCAAGCTCTTCTTGCCTCATGCTCACGCCTGCTCCTGTTGCTTCTACTCCTCCTACTCACGTGTGTTCGTTTGCCTTCATCCTCACACCTAGTCCTCCGCTTGCTTCTCCTCCCTCGTAATCATTCATGGTCCTTCTCATCCCTCCTCAAAGATCACCTACCTTCTATCATGGCCTATCACAGTCTCTGTAAACTCTGTGACTACTAATGGCACCATTTGTGGAGATCTCCCATGTTACCATGTGACCATACAGTTGCAGGATCAATATGTGATCCCTGATTGTTTTTTTCAAGAAAAGAAGCATCTTGAACCTCAGTAGGTGCTCTAAAGAGAAGAATATGAGATAAAATGCTGATTTCATAGTGTTTCAATGTAATTTCTTACTTTGGATTATCCACAGTGGTGCATTGCTTTTGCTAAGGTTCCCTTAGTTGTTCTTTCAGGACCTTCATGGAGGATGATATGAGAATGGTGGGCATGGATGATATGGACTCTTCATATCGAAAGACACAGTCATGCATGAGCAAGTTGTTTTGGAGGTGATGCAGGACTTGATGGGAATGGTGATGCAAATGAGATGCCTGGAGCTTGTGATGCTGCTAATGTAAGTCTTGAAGCTCAAAAGTTTATTAAAGAAGAAGAATTCACATCATGCATTACATCTGTTTAAATTTAAATTTCTAAAATGATGTTTCTTTATGTGTGTAGTAGCAAGCAGGAATGGAGAATCTATCCATTTGGAACAAGAAGGCATGGAGAATTCACAGTATCATCCCAAGGCAACCTACGTGATCCATTCCAATGTGTTGTACATGAGATTATAAGAACTTACGAGTGAAGAAGAGAAACAAGCTATGAAGCCTCTTTGTAATACAATTTGAAATACAAACACCTCTTACAAGCGAAAAAATTTCATGTATCTATGGCCAAATGGTGAATCTTTTGTTGTGTGTATTTTAATTATCTGTTGTTTTTAATATTGCATCTTTTTTTATATCAGCTTGCACACAAAAGTTATATCACATTTTGATGTAACTTACAAGTCAATAAAATGTTGTTTGCCAAGTTTGGCCATTCCAATACATATGTAGAAGGGATTTGACCATGGCACCACATTGATTAGATGGAGTGTTTAAAAACCAAAATTTGAGATTTTCCTACATCACCTTGTAAAGGATTGATGCATTTTATGATTTTCTATGAAGAAATATAGATTTTGAAGGGGTAGATAAAGAAATTTGACAACCTTGGCCATTTCAATGTCAATTTTTGGCAAATGTAGGAGGAATTTGATCGCGGCGGAGAAGGCAAAGTCGGTCAAGACATCATGGGGTGTCCAAAAATCTGACCAACTTTGTCTTTAGTGCCACAGTCAAATTCCTTCAACATTTGCAAAAAATGAACATTGGAATGGCCCAAACTATCAAATTCCTTCATCTACCTAATTGAAATCCATGTGTCTTTATAGATGCATCAACTTCAACATAGATAAACATGGAAAAGAAAATATTTACAAAGTAACTTAGCAAATGACGATTGGTCAATATGACAACTTATGTGCCTTGTAGCACAGCTCTAGTATAGGCAATATATTCTCTATATAATTTCTTGGGCTTTGGAGGAACCTTGTAGGTTGGCTATGTCAATGTAATTTTTAATTTAATCCATAAGACTTTGATCTTCCACTACATCACCTTGTAAATTTTCATTTTCTTTGTTTATCTTGCCTTTGGAGCCACCTTTTAGGTTGGCTATGTCAATGAAATATTTGATTTCATATCACTTAATCACCTTGAAATAATTTGATGCATTACATGAGAAAATATATATTTTGAAGAGGAATCTAAAATTTTCATTTTCTATGTTTTCTTAGTCATGGAGGTTGGCTATGTCCATGTATCTTTTATTTTAATTTTTAGGTTTGCTACTACTATATCACCTTGTAAAGGATTGATGCACTTCATGATTTCTTATGAAGAAATATAGATTTTGAAGAGGTAGATGAAGGAGTTTGACAACTTCCATTTTGATGTCCATTTTTGGCAAATAAAAGAGGAATTTGACTATGGCGCAGAAGGCAAAGTTGGTCGACATCATGGGGTGTCCAAAAACAAACCCCTGCCATGGTGTGAATTTGGCCATCTGGAGACCCTCCAGATGGCCAAATTCACACCATGGCAGGGGTTTGTGCATTTTTGGACACCCCATGATGTCTTGACCAACTTTGCCTCCAGATGGCCAAATTCACACCATGGCAGGGGTTTGTGCATTTTTGGACACCCCATGATGTCTTGACCAACTTTGCCTTCTGCGCCATGGTCAAATTCCTCCTACATTTGCCAAAAATGGTCACCAAAATTACCAAACTTGGTCGAGAGTATTATTTTGACTTGGAATATTCATAATATGTTCCTAAATTAGTTTTACAAAAATATATATACAAGTAATAGAACTTTATTGCATGGAATATGAAGAGAATAGTAAAATAGCTATAACTCCGATTGCAAATCTTTTTAGTTCAAAATCAAGAGCATGAGTAGCTCTATGATATTTGACTGGGAAAATAGGTATTTTTCCCCATATGTTCAAATTCAATGTAGAAGACCTTCGAAAATCAGTCACAAGTTGAGGGGGTCATAAATTTGTAATTACTTTGGATACAAATGAAGGAAAAGGGACAAGTTTGCATCTAAAAGTTCACCTCTCACACAACAAATTTGGAGGTGGTGTATTCAATACTGTACAATTCAAAGTGACACTACCTTATATTGAATTAACAACACATTCAAAATTTCAACCATGACTCAATCAAAATTATTGCTTATGACATGGTATCTTGCAAGGAAGAGAATGTGATAAAATGTACATTTTTGTATTATAATCTCTCCATTCAAAGACAAAGACTCTTCATAGCCTGTACCTCCTCTTTACTACCACTAATACATAGAAAAAAGAGGCTTTTGAAATCCCCAAGTAAGATCCTAACACTAATACCATTAACGCTCTCCTCTCAGGGTAGCCAAGCACAAAGTTTTTTACACCATTGCCAATGGGATACAATGCAATAGGGGAAGCCATGTGATGCACAATGATCAAGCTATCAATACTTTGATGCACTTCAGTAGTTAAGTAGGCCATTCTTAAAATTGGATGTGGAAGACCACAACGTATCCTCCTGCTCGACTAATATAGTGCACCAATAAGTGATCTCAAATGCCTCTTGCATCAATTCAACAACCATTACATTAGTAGACCTAACAAAGCACATTACATTAAAAGACCATATAATATAAATCAATACATATGATGCTTACCATCATGGCATTGTCTCCTTTAATGATGCAAGCAAGGCAAATAGGTATAATCTGTAAACTTTAGACATGAAAACTTTAAGCATGAAAACTTTATACATATTACCTGAAAACTTTGGACCTGAAACCACACAATAAAACGATCAATGCTTTTAATGTCCTCCAAGTCATGAAGAAAACCTATGCAAGTTCCAAAATGCCCAACCTACAATTTATGGATAGCTTGTACTGTTAAACACATTGTTTGATGTTGCACGAGGGATAAAATGGACATTTTCATGCATTTCTCTAGATTCTTGCCTACTATTTCACCATTTCAAGTAAAGTTAAAGGACTATACATTTCGTTTTCCATGACTAAATGGTATTCTTTCAGTTAAATCAAAGATTCCACTACTTCCCACTCCTATGTTGAAATAGGATCTTGTAAAGAAGATAGGCAAGGAAGGTACATAGTCTAAGAAATACATCCCTCCTCTTGGGAAGCTTATGTGGACCCTTGGCAAAACCTTCCATGACTATCTAGTTAGTCAAACTATAAGTTCAAGTCATCCAATGCATTTTTCATGTTCTAGAACACACTAGAGCTTGTGATATTGTCAATTTCTATCACTTTCTTCTTGACCATGCCTCTAGAACACACTAGAGCTCACAATATTGCCATCTTTGGCCACTTTGGTCACTTTGTTCCTGACCATGCCTCTATAACACACTAGAGCTCACAATATTGCCAGCTTGTGTCACTTTCTTCCTGACCATGCCTCCAGAACACAGGAGCTCACAACATTACCACCTTGTGTCATTGTGTTCCAGACCATGCCTGTTGGGAAAACAATAGTTGTAAGAGAGGAAAGAGCAGTTGTATCCTATATGAGAAGGAAAAGAAAGAGGAAAAAAGCTCCTGTAGGAGAGCAAAGAGTTGCTGTAGTAGAAGGAAAAGTGCCTGTAGGAGGGAACTACTTCATGATGTTGACCTTGAGGGCAGGTGTTGAGGATTCATCTCAACATCATGTGTGATGGAAAGGATAAGAAACCCTAACCCTAAAGGGGTTTTTATATATTCATCATTTTCAACTAAATCTAGTGTAAACTTAGTCATTTGTGGTGTGCTCTCTAGTTGTGCCCTCTCTCCTCATCTTCACTCTTCTCCTCTCCTCTCTCCATATTTGTTCAACATTGCCTTTCCAACGTCAAGATAAGCTCCTGATGCTAATAAAAAAGGGAGCATTTATGCTTTAATTCCTCCTTGAAAATTTGAAGGCCATTGTGTAACTTCACCAATATTTCCTTTACATTCTTCAAGGTCATAGCACATTTCGTTGTAAGAATCCAAGCCTGTACACAAGTTAGCCGCGCAACAAATCACTTCAAGGAGAACACTTGTCCAAAACCACTACTGATTTAAACATCTACTACTTCATCATATGCCACTCATTACAAATCAATATAAATTGCAAGTCATTTGTCTAGAGCAAGTGAAACAGAGCACTACTTCTCTCATGTTATTACTCGTCGCTCATTACCCTATGTTTAATTGGCCAATTTGGTATATCTTGCCTCCCGTGGCACAGCATTCAATATGCAAAAGAATATGTAGATTACAATAGCAAAGGGAGCGTAAAATTTGCATAGACATTGTCGTGGAAGTAGGTTGTTTTGAAAGCAAGCAAATTTTCTTTTTGCAAAATCATGGCTTTCTTTTTTGCAAGGTCGATGGAAAGAAAACTATCAAATTCAATAGTGTCATGGAAGTGCTTATCTGATTGCGAGCATTCACAGATACAACAATCACTCAATTCTTCTATCAACTCATTATAGCTATCTCCACACTTTTGGTGTTTTGATGTTGGAAAGATTGTAGTTACTAGTTAGTATGAGCAATAGAGTCTTTATATAGCTTATAGGATATAGCGGGAGGAAACCTTCAAATGATTTTCTAATAGGTTGGAATGACCAGGCTAAATAAGCCTCAAATAAGCAAAGTATTCTCAATATAGAAACTCACCATATAACATCACTGTGAGTGATCACAAAAGTGGTGAATAAAACTCGAAGATAAATAGAAGCAAACTATCTTAGCCTTACTTCACGCAAGCTTCTACGCTAGGCGTTTTATCACACACCTATCAAGAGAAGTGTTCTTTTCCAAATACCCTCTCGAACTTATCTTTACAAAAGGATCGATGTAAACTTGACTTGCAAATGTAATTTCCCTTCAAATAGAAGGCCTCGTACAACCTATTTTTAGGCTATCCTTAAATTACCATGCTATCCCAAACATCATATTGCTTCAACCTTTACCAAAATGGTCAATGCTACAATTAAGGCAATGTGTGTGTGTGTGTGTGTGTGTGTGTGAGTGAGAGAGAGAGAGAGAGAGAGAGAGAGAGAGAGATTCTCACAAAAAGAGAGAGAGAGAGAGAGAGAGAGAGAGAGACAGAGACAGAGACAGAGAACAAGGTGAATTTTATTCACTTGGCCTGCCCTAAGTATTTGAACATTCAAAGTGTGTCAAAGGTGCTTGTATAAATAAGGGAATGGTCACTTCTGTAAATAAAATTTGTCCCATTAAAATCACTTTGCAAATGATTATTTGTCCATATGTGGTCTAATGTTGACCCATGTATTGTAGTTGGTGATGTAATCAATTGTGTCATGTATTGTAGTTGGTGATGTAATCAGTTGTTTCATGTGTTGTTTGTCCATGAATTCTTGTAAATTGGAAAGTTGTTTGCTTTTTTTAAAGAAGTCTATGTTAAAGTCATCGATGGTGTATGATTGGATTTTTGGTCTTATTTGTTTAATAAGTGTCTGCAGGTTTCTTAGTAGAATGTTAATGTTTGTTGTTGGTTGCTTGCAAATGTTAATTGTTGCTATTCTTTTTAAGTGATGTTGTTTGGAAGATTGTTAGTAAGCATTGAGCTCCATGGATGTTTTTATCAAAGCTATGCTTATATATTAATATAACCTTGGCGAAAGTTTATCAAACTTTTTTTTTTAGTTTCACAAAGTTGACAAGATGTACTACACTTCTATGTATTTTCTTTTGAATTTTGAATTAAAATATGTAAATCCTGGTGAGACTTTAAATTTTTTTACATAAAAGTTTCAAATCCTGGAGAATTTTTCAAACATTTAGTTTTACAAGGGCATACAAATGAGGACTCTCCGTGAGTCGGTGCTACATGCAATAGATCTAAGAACTTGCCCAATTTTGAGGTGGATGATACTTGTCTCCATGGATTCAATGTAGACCTCAAGAGCAAAAGGCATGGCTAAAGCAGAAGGAGGACTGCGTATTATAGAGCAGATGGGAGTATCGAGGATGGACACTTGCGAAAGGCATCCATAATGACAAGCACAATCCGTAACCAATTGATGACACGACCAAAAAGGGAAACAATTGGAGTTCACCATGATTCTGCCAAGAAATATGCGCATAGTATTCCCCTACCTACATGCAGAGGGCAACCGAGGCAACAGCAGAGCGATGGCATCAGGAGCTTGCTCCACTGCACTTCTGGGTGCAAGGTCTTACAAATAAGAATCATCAAATAGAAACAATGCTTTCCCTCGCCTCTAATTTTGAGTGTCATCACAGCAGCACGGCGTTGCCATGAGGAGATGCCTATGTTTTACTTCCGCACGATAAGGTATGCCAAAAGAGAATCACGGAGACCTCCAATGATCTTGATGCCCTGCAGCAGCACCCGCCTCAATATAAACGCACGTACACATAATGAAACCTGGAAGCGAGTGACATCAACGTAAAAAATGCATGAATGCACAACCAGACATAAAGTCGGTGGAATTGAAAGATTCCACAAGGAGTCACAACGTGTGATGCCACACGGCGCTCTAAGCAAGAGGCATGCAACACCAATCACAATTCATGAAGAATGCAAACAGAATAAATCCATATTTTCCCTTTCCAAATCAAAAAGCCTATAGCCTACTCCCCAGGGAAGGAAAAAAAGGGTAGCCCAGGGCAGGTCCAAAAAAGGGGGAGAAAACGGGGGAAGGCCCTCAAAAAACTCAACAAAATCAATAATTCCAATTATGGAATTAACTTCTCATCTCCAATTAGACCTCCCCTTCGGGCAGAAGAAGAAGAAGAGAGAGAGAGAGAGAGAGAGAGAGAGAGAGAGAGAGAGAGAGAGAGAGAGACACACACACAAACAAAGAGAGAGAGAGAGAGAGAGAGAGAGAGAGAGAGAGAGAGAGAAGGGGGGGTAGGCCAAAGAAAACTGAGTCACTGAATACATGCATTGAAACAGCCTATAAACAATTTACTGGAGCATACATAGACCAATCACCTTAAATTAAAAAGAAATGCCTTTAAAATACATATTTTTCCTTTCTTATCACACATCTATTCTATTCTATATGGATGCTAATTCGAGACAGGCAAGGAGGGAGGTTTGGCAGAGGCAGCTCGGCATGAAGCGGAGGTTTGAGGGAGGCTCGACAACAAGAGAGGAGGTTCGAGGCAGAGGAAGGAGGTTCAAGGAGAGAACATTGGAGCACCACTTGGCACAATGGCAAAGGGGCGCCATAGAGGACACTGGGTGAGTAAATGAACGATGGCTGAAGGGTGGAAGCGACTGTTGGCTTGACGTGACTCGACACCACATGGCACGATTGCATGGGGCGCCACAGAGGATAGTAAATGTATCGCCATAGTCGCCCCTGGGGCACGGTGCAATTATTGACATGGCACAACGACGAGACTGGTGAGTGCCACACGTGGCAAACGTAGGGCAAAGATGCTGAAGGTGGTGGCGCAAACGAGTAGCCATGTCACAGAGGCAGGGCACTGATGTGGAGCGAGGATGTGCGGTGATGAGGGCAGTTTGAGCAGTTTGATGCCGCCAATCTGACACGTAGAACTGGTATGTCTGACGCCGCCAATCTGCTCAGTACTAGGGGGCTAGCAAAAGTGCCACATGGCACAAGACAGAGATAGGCGAAGAGGGCTAGAGTGCCACATGGAGACAGAGATGAGTGACTGCCATGAAAATGCCATGTGGCACAGTGATGCAAAGGTGTGGGCACAAGATATATGGGCAATGGCCCATGTGACGGGAACCGGTAGCAACACTACAATTTGTGCCAGCGGTGACTCCAATCACATCATGTGTCATCGTGCTATGGGGCTACTGAAGTGGCAGCAGTTTGGTAGACAAATATGGATGGACACGCTGGCAAACAACTGTAGTGCGTGGCCAGCCACATGACAATGCGAAGGAGAGATTTGGAGGGCCCACCAACCAGAGCAGGCGGGAGTAAATGCACATCGACGCGTATACAAGAGGTAGGAAGGTACGTGTATGAGGGGGTAGGGCGACGCACACGCACACGCATGTGGCGACTAACGACACAGCGTAACTGCAAGTCAGAGAGAGCTAAACGATCCCATCATCAACCACGTGGCTGCGTAGCATGCGGGGTGAGTGACAGAAAGCCATGTAGTGCAGTGTGTGACAGAAGGCACAAGGGCCACAGAGAGAGAGAGAGAGAGAGAGAGAGAGAGAGAGAGAGAGAGAGAGAGAGAGAGAGAGAGAGAGA